>NW_027507748.1:270560296-271760296 GCF_037356315.1 Lithobates pipiens | reverse complement strand
CAAACTTCTGGCACTGACAGTTCCAACTCTGGTACAGTGAACAAAAGTGGGTCACATGTTCTTCATCTTTCTCTCCTTTTGTTCCTTCAAAAAACTTCTTGCATTCTGTGAATGGATGAGATGAAATGAAGGGGCACATAAATGTCAAGTTCTCCCCACCTGCATACAAAGATAGTGGTCCTTTGTCTGAGCAGAAGTGCCATTTACAGACAGTACTGTGAAGCACAATATATGTAGCAACAACTGGGCTTACAGAAAATGAAATGTCTTAGCAATTACAAAGCAATTGTATGTTGCCTTGTAATATTTACAGTGCAGTTAAACTAAAAAACACACAAAAACAATACATTACAATACATACAATAAAAAACACATCCACCTATCCTCCTTTAATAGATTGCTTTCCATTCATAGAAGCTGTTGTACGGCTTCTGTTTTAGGTGGGCATAGTCAGGAATGCTTGATGAGTGCCTGTGACAGCTCCTGTGATAGGTGCAGTTCTTCACTGCCGATGCCCCCTAACAGAAAAGGCATCAGCATAGGGGACACATCCTACTGACTGTAGGTTATGTCCCTTATGCTGATTTTAACTTTTTTTTTTTTTTTAGCTGCACTTAGGCTTTAAGTTTGTATTGCCTCTTTACACGCCTTATATTGTACATGGTGCTAAGTTCAGAGAGCTAACACACCAGAAAAAGGACCCTGTTACAAAATTACAGCTTTAAACCCTAGTTCCATCCACTTTTACAAGGTGGTCTTAAACTAAAGACCCTCCCATCCACCCCTTGTTTTTGGATATCTATTTTATTAAAAAAAAATTCTTATTTACCTTTTTAGAAAGAATACATTTACTTCAGTCCTAGCCCAGCCACTGAGCAGTATGTCATGTCCTCTTTTGGGGCGGGCCCTCCTCCTTCTCCCCCTTCTCCCCTGCTGCCTTCTGGGACCTGTGTGTGTCCCAGAAGACGAGCTGGCCATTCACAGAGCACCGTGGGACTCGTACATGCACAGTAGGAAATCGGCTGTGAAGCCTGAAGGCTCCACTGCCGGTTTCCCTTAGCTGGAATGACGACGCCTGCACCCAAGCCGGTGGACGGATTGGCCTCGGGGAGCGACATTGCGGGCTTTGTGGACAGGTAAGCGTCCTTATTAAAAGTCAGCAGCTACAGTACTTGTAGCTGCTGACTTTTAAAATAAATTTTTTGGTGGCTGGAACTCCGCTTTAAGTGCAAATTTCAGTATTTTGTCTACAAACAAGTACAATAGGCAATTAGCAATATAATTTAAAGAGGAGCTCCAGTCTGTTAAAAAAAAATTTAAAGTCAGCAGCTAAAAAGACTGTAGCTGCTGACTTTTAATATAAGGACACTTACCTGTCCAGGGAGCCCACAATGCCGGTGCTCTGAGATTATTTTTTAATCAGTTTTGGGTGCAAGCACCGGCGTTGTAAGTAAGGGAAACTGGCAGGGAAGCCTTTAGGCTTCACACCCAGTTTCCTACTGCACATATGCGAGTCATGTTACGCTATCTGAATGGTCCAGCTGTCTCCTAGGACCTGTGTGTTTGTCCCAGAAGGCAGTGGGGGAACGAGGAGGGGCCGAAAATGTCATAGATTGGGGATCCTTCCTGGAATTGGGAGAAATTCCATAAAGTGCCAAATGTGGCAGTGGAGGGGGGGGGGAGGGTGCGAACAAGCGGAGCTTCCCCTTTTGGATGAAGCTCTGGCTTAAGGTAGATATTAACACAAAAAATTTATTTCTTATATTATTTTCGATTTAGTATGTAAGCAGCTCAGGGACAGGACTCAGGAGGGCAAGAAGTTAGACTGGTCAGGCACACAGACATGAAATTGACTCTCACTGTGATAGTGACAGCAGTGTGCAGCAGCACAGATGATAATGACACCTCACCATTAGGGATGAGCTTCGTGTTCGAGTCGAACGTACGTTCGACTCGAACATTGGCTGTTCGTGCGTTCGGCGAATTCCGAACGTTTTGGCCGTTCGCGTCAAAATTCGAGTGACGCGCGCGCGGACCATAATGCACTGCGTTGGCGCAGTGCATTGCTGCCCGATGATTGGCCAAGCATGCACTGTGACCCCGCATGCTTGGCCAATCGCAGTGCCGGCAGCGAGGAGAGCCATGATTGGCCACAGGCATCCTGCCTGTGGCCAATCATAGCTCAGGCTGTGTAGTGCACGCCCCACACTATATAAGGCCGCCTTTGAGGCGGCTTCGTGTAGTGTGTTACTTAGCATCTGAAGCAGTGGGTGTTCTGTGTACCTTCAACGCAGTACACACCAATCGTTTTTGGCTGATTTCCTATCTTGCTGCTGTGTAGTGGTTGTTGTCTGTGCCCTGACTGCAGTATACACCACTATATTCACCTCACCTACAGTGGTGTGAAAAAGTGTTTGCCCCCTTCCTCATTTCCTGTTCCTTTGCATGTTTGTCACACTTAAGTGTTTCGGAACATCAAACCAATTTAAACAACAGTCAAGGACAACACAAGTAAACACAAAATGCAATTTGTAAATGAAGGTGTTTATTATTAAAGGTGAAAAAAAATCCAAACCATCATGGCCCTGTGTGAAAAAGTGATTGCCCCCCTTGTTAAAACATACTATAACTGTGGTTGTCCACACCTGAGTTCAATTTCTCTAGCCACACCCAGGCCTGATTATTGCCACACCTGTTCACAATCAAGGCATCACTTAAATAGGAGCTGCTTGACACAGTAAGGTCCACCAGAAGATCCTTAAAAGCTACACATCATGCCGAGACCCAAAGAAATTCAAGAACAATTGAGAAAGAAAGTAATTGAGATCTATCAGTCTGGAAAGGGTTATAAAGCCATTTCCAAAGCTTTGGGAATCCAGCGAACCACAGTGAGAGCCATTATCCACAAATGGCGAAGACATGGAACAGTGGTGAACCTTCCTAGGAGTGGCCGGCCGCCCAAAATTACCCCAAGAGCGCAGCGACGACTCATCCAAGAGGTCACAAAAGACCCCACAACAACGTCCAAGGAACTGCAGGCCTCACTTGCCTCAGTTAAGGTCAGCGTTCATGCCTCCACCATCAGGAAAAGACTGGGCAAAAATGGCCTGCATGGCAGAGTTCCAAGGAGAAAACCACTGCTGAGCAAAAAGAACATCAAAGCTCGTCTCAATTTCTCCACAACACATCTTGATGATCCCCAAGACTTTTGGGACAACATTCTGTGGACCGATGAGACAAAAGTGGAACTCTTTGGAAGGTGTGTGTCCAAGTATATCTGGCGTAGAAGGAACACTGCATTTCATAAAAAGAACATTATACCAACAGTAAAATATGGTGGTGGTAGTGTGATGGTCTGGGGCTGTTTTGCTGCTTCAGGACCTGGAAGACTTGCCGTGATAAAAGGAACTATGAATTCTGCTGTCTACCAAGAGATCCTGAAGGAGAATGTCCGACCATCTGTTCGTGTACTCAAGCTGAAACGAACTTGGGTTCTGCAGCAGGACAATGATCCTAAACACACCAGCAAGTCCACCACCGACTGGCTGAAGAAAAACAAAATGAAGACTTTGGAGTGGCCTAGCCAAAGTCCTGACCTGAATCCTATTGAGATGTTGTGGTATGACCTTAAAAAGGCCGTTCATGCTCAAAAACCCTCTAATGTAACTGAATTAGGACAATTCTGCAAAGATGAGTGGGCCAAAATTCCTCCAGGACGCTGTAAAAGCCTCATTGCACGTTATCGCAAACGCTTGGTTGCAGTTGTTGCTGCTAAGGGTGGCCCAACCAGTTATTAGGTTTAGGGGGCAATCACTTTTTCACACAGGGCCATGATGGTTTGGATTTTTTTTCACCTTTAATAATAAACACCTTCATTTACAAATTGCATTTTGTGTTTACTTGTGTTGTCCTTGACTATTGTTTAAATTGGTTTGATGTTCCGAAACACTTAAGTGTGACAAACATGCAAAGGAACAGGAAATGAGGAAGGGGGCAAACACTTTTTCACACCACTGTATATAGCTAGTGATCTAGCTTTAACCACTTAACAACTGCCCATTGCCGATTAACGGCTTCAGGGCGGTTGTTTAACTCTGAAAGGCCGTTAATTAACGGCCTCCCAGAATTCTGCTCTCGCGTGCCCCGAGGTGTGCGCACTTGAGAGCATCCGTGACCGCCGGGTTCACAGGACCCGGCGCATCACGGATCACGGTAAACGGCCGCTCATAGCGGCCGTTTACCACGTGATTGCTCCGTCAAATGACGGAGTGATCACTTGGAAACAAACCGGCGTCATGTTATGACGCCGGTTCCTCCCTCCCCTCTCTGTACCGATCGGTACAGTGGAGGGGAAAGAGATCGGTGTCAGCAGCGATGTGGGCTGCATCTGCAGTGCCCACATCGCTGCTCACCGAATTTAACCCCTCAATTCCCTGCCAATACTCTGCAATACCAGTGCATACTCTGCAGTACCCTGCCATTACTCTGCAGTACCCCGCCATTACTCTGCAGTACCCCCCATTACTCTGCAGTAACCCCCATTACTCTGCAGTACCCCCCAATACTCTGCAGTACCCTGCCATTACTCTGCAGTACCCCCCATTACTCTGCAGTAACCCCCATTAATCTGCAGTAACCCCCATTACTCTGCAGTACCCCCCAATACTCTGCAGTACCCCCAATACTCTGCAGTACCCTGCCATTACTCTGTAGTACCCCCCAATACTCTGCAGTACCCTGCTATTACTCTGTAGTACCCCGCCAATACCCCACCAATACTCTGTAATACCCTGCCATAAATTGCCATACCCAGCCATACTCAGAGATACCCAGCCATACTTGGTGATACCCTGAAATACCCAGCCATAGACGCCCCCCACCCCTCACCGCCCTCTGGTGCTTCTACCAACTCGCCAGTACGATCAAAGCCAGAATCTTTTTTTTATTTTTTATTTCAGGCTTCCCAGCCTAGAGGTGAGATGTGGGGTCATATTGACCCCCCAGATTTCACTGTAAAGAGGACCTGTCACCCCATATTCCTATTACAAGGGATGTTTACATTTCTTGTAATAGGAATAAAAGTGATCAAAAATATATTTTTGGGGAAAAAAATGTCAAACTAAAATAAATAAAGTAAAATGAACAATAAAAAAATAAAATAAAAATTAAAGCGCCCATGTCCCCATGTGCTCGCATGTGCCACACATGTGAGGTATCGCCGAGAATGTTAGAGCGAGAGCAATAATTCTAGTCCTAGACCTCCTCTGCAACTCAAAACATGTAACCAGTAAAAAAAAAATTAAAGCGTAGCCTATGGGGATTTTTTAAGTAGCGACGTTTGGCGCCATTCCACGGGCATGTGCAATTTTGAAGAGTGACATGTTTGATATCTATTTACTCAGCATAACTTCATCTTTCACTTTATGCAAACATTGGGCTAACAAGTGGTTAATAATAGAGCTTGCAGTCAGTAGTGTTAGGAGATAGTGCGTGCTGTCTGCGTGCTCTGTACCCAGTACATACCGCTATAATATAGGGCAGGCCCCTACTTTCAAACATCCAACTTACAAACATCTCCTACTTGCAAACGCAAGGAGACAGCAGCAAGTGAGATGAAAAAAGATGGACGACAAAACAAATTATACAGGGGTGATAACCCTTCCCTATGTTTTCCAAAAAGCTTAAAGATAGTTTTTTTGACTGGAGCTACACTTTAAAAATGTACCGGTTGAAAATGACAAACAGATTCAACTTAACACAACAAACCTACACAGTCCCTGTCTTGTTTGCACCGCCTGTATACTGCTGTTCTGAGTATATAGGGCCTGGGGGCCACACGCATTTCCTTTTTTTAATATGGGTACGGGGTTCCCCTTAATATGCGTACAAGACCCAAATAGGCTGGTAATGGGCAGGGAGGGCTACCCATGCCATGTTTCTCAATGATTTTCAACCATATTGCAGGAACCAGATATAACATTAAAACCGCAAGCAGTTTTAAATGATGTTATTTCCCTTTAATGTCATTTTGTGCAGGGACTGTTCTAAACACGGGAAACACGTGGCACTTCACAGGCATACTACAGACACCCCCCAGGCACCATATTTAAAGGAATATTTCACTTTTTCTTTTTCACTTTAATCGTCATTAAAATCAGTGCTCCCGCCAAAACGGCCGTTTTTAAAACTTTTTTTTGTAGTGACCCATGTCCCCTGAGGCAGGAGGCAGGTCCCCAAACCCTTTTTAGGACACTATCTTGCATATTAGCCGTTAAAATTAGCACTTTCCAATTCGAACGTTCGAGTCCCATAGACTTCAATGGGGTTCTAACGTTCGTACCGAACGCGGGGGTCGTTCGCAAGTTCTGGTGCGAACCGAACCGGGGGGTGTTCGGCTCATCCCTACTCACCATCACGACATGTACCCTCTTGAGTTACAGTAACAATCTCTCTCTATGCTAGGTGGTCCCTTCAGTCCACTCCAGTCCAAACAGCACTGACAGTCCCACTCATGGCTTGTCTTGTTCCCGACCCACAGATCCACACATGAGGTCTGGTCATGCCTCTCTGCCCCCTTGCACCATCACATCACATCACATGCTCAGGCGCCATCTCCACCAGACCAGTGCCATGTGAACACACTGTAGTAGGCACTTGGACTGTCTTGGCAGAGCGTCACAGATCTTTTTTACTGGCAACCTTTTCCTGTCACTGACATTTACTGGCTGGAGAAAAGTGCCCATTTTTTACTGACTGCCAGTAAAAATACTGACGGTTGGCAACACTGACATGGCTAAAATAAAGATCCTTATCCTTGTGTTATAGCTTAATGAATGGAGCACATTGTTATTTGTTATATGTTAGTACATACATATTATTACTTTCACCTTCTGAATTTTTCTAGTTATATTGCTATACAGTATTTATTTTTAAATTGTGTGTGTGTGTTTATGTATGCATATACTGTGTATGTATGTATATATATATATATATATATATATATATATATATCCTACATAAAAATAAATAATAGTAACCAAATTAATAAACCAGCGATTTACTAACTGCTAAAACCAACAGCCTGTACTCCATACTCCAACTACTTGACCTCTCTGCGGCCTTTGATACTGTTGACCACCTGCTCCTTCTCAATAAACTACATTCTCGCGGCCTCCGAGATTCTGCTCTATCATGGTTCTCTGCCTATTTATCACAGCGCTCCTTCAGTGTCACCTACAACTCTGTCTCCTCCTCTCCAACGCCCCTTTCTGTGGGGGTCCCCCAAGGCTCTGTTCATGGACCCCTTCTCTTCTCTATCTACACCTCCTCCCTTGGTCACTTGATAACCGCCCCATGGCTTCCAATACCACTTATACTCTGATAACACCCAAATCTATCTGTCTACTCCTCACCTCCCTCCTTCAGTCTCCTCTTGCATTACTAACTTGCTAAATGACATATCAGCATGGATGTCACACCACTTCCTTAAACTAAATCTCTCTAAAACTGAGCTATTAATATCCCCCACTCCCATGCCCCCCTCCATGACTTTTCCATCAAAATCAACAATAAAACTTTCAGTCCCTCCCCTCACGCCAGGGTACTAGGTGTAATCCTAGACTCTTACTTGTCATTTCAGCCTCAAATCCAATCGTTGTCAAAAGTTTGAAGAATTCACCTCCGTAACATCTCTAGAATTTGTCCCTTTTTAACAAATGAAACCAACAAGCTGCTCATTCACTCCCTTGTTATCTCTCGCCTTGACTATTGCAACTCCCTTATCATTGGTCTGCCTCTCCATAGGCTATCCCCTCTTCAGTCTATCATGAATTCTGCTGCTAGACTTATACACCTTACCAACCACTCAGTGTCTGCCAACCCTCTCCTCCATTCCCTACACTGGCTCCCAATCACCCGGCAAATTAAATTCAAAATACTAACAACAACATACAAAGCCATTCACAACTCTGCCCCGAGCTACATCACCAATCTTATCTCCAAATATCACCCAAATCGTCCTCTCCGCTCTTCTAAAGACCTCCTACTCTCAAGCTCTCTCTCACTAACCAAATTAGTTTTACTTTTCATCTTACGTGGATAAGAATTTTGAATGGTTGATATCGGCAGCTATTTTGTGAAAATTTACTTTTTAAAGTTTTAATTAATTGGTTCAATAGAGTATTATGAAGGAGGAGAAAGCGAGCAACAGAAAAAATATATATAACAAAAAGAAAATTGACACAAAAGGCAAATCTTGCAACAAAATATGTTAATTTCAAACCATCTGTTGGGGTATATTATTATTATACAGGATTTATATAGCTTCAACAGTTTGTGCAGTGCTTAACAAAATGAAGGTAAACATTACAGTTACATTACAATTTGGTACAAGAGGAATAAGAGGGCCCTGCTTGCTAGAGCTTACATTCTAGGAGGGAGGGTCAATTGATACAAAAGATAATAACTGAAGGGGGGTGAGCTTATGGAGAAAGTAAAAACAGTGTATTAGTTAGAAGCAGGATAAGCTTCTTTAAAGAGAAGGGTTTTCAAGGATCATTTAAAGATGGATAGATTAGTGGAAAGTCGTATAGATTGGGGTAGGGAGTTCCAAAGGATTGGAGACGCTCTGGAGAAATCCTGGTGGCGAGCATGGGAGGAGGTGACAAGAGAAGTAGAGAGCAGGAGGCCTTGGGAGGACCGAAGAGAGCAGCTTGGTTGGTATTTTGAGACTAGATTAATGGTGTAGCTGGGGAAAGGGTGTTAACGGCTTTGTAAATTATTGTTAGTACTTTGAATTTTATTCGTTGGGTGAGTGGAAGCCAGTGCAGGGATTGGCAGAGAGGGATGGAGGATACAGAATGGTTTGTAAGGTGGATGAGTCTTCCAGCAGCATTCATTATGGACTGAAGGGGGGATAGCGTATGTAGAGGTAATCCAATGAGGAGTGAGTTGCAGTAGTCCAGGTGAGAGATGACCAGGGAGTGAAACAGGGTATACTTTTTCTAATAGGATCCCTTGTGTTAAGTTTTCATAGTTTACCCTAAATTTTTAATTATTTACGCATACAGTATAGACCTCTGTTTTCCAATAGTACATCACAGAGAAATAGTAACTATTTATTTTTTAATATCTTTGCTTTGCATAAAAGTAAAGGTTAAAAAAATAAATACTATAGATAAATAAACTTTTCATTATTGCAGTCTGTAAAATTATTTTGTTCTATGGTTCCCTGTATCTCTTGGTGTCTCCTGATACACACGTGATCACCAAAGTGTCTGCTCCTACTGTAAAAATTAGGCAAAAGCATAGGCTATGTATCAAGCTCTGTAATTCCACTTTATGTTTTTTTTATTAAAGACAAAACAAATCCACCCTTATGGATTGCTACTGTAAATAATTACATAATTATGATATGTAGCGCATCAAATTATGCAGTGGCATTAAGAAACAGTGGAAGGGGACAAATAACACAAAGACACAGTAGGAAAGTGGAAAAGGTTAAGATAGAATCATGCCAAGGGGCGTGGTTTGGCCAAGTAGGAAGATGGCTGCTTAATTGAACAGCTCCCGTGGTTACCGATCTTCCGACACCATTAGCAGAGGTAATCGCTCTCTAGACTCACACATTAAAGGGGTTGTAAAGGTTTGTTTTTTATTTTCTACATAGGTTCCTCTAAGCTAGTGCATTGTTGGTTCACTTACCTTTTCCTTCGATTTCCCTTCTAAATGTTTTTTTTCTTTGTCTGAATATCTCACTTCCTGTTTCTCCTCAGTAAACTTATCACCATCATCTGAGCTGGTGGTTAGTCAGCCAGAACAGCTTACTGAACAGCTTACTGAACAGCTTACTGAGGAGCATCAGGAAGTGAGAAATTCAGACAAAGAAAACAAATAAAAAAAACATTTATAAGGGAAATCGAAGGAAAAGGTAAGTGAACCAACAATGCACTAGCTTATAGGAACCTATTTAGAAAATAAAAAACGAACCTTTACAACCCCTTTAAGACATTAATGGGGACAGCATCCTGGCACTCCTTATCATCGAGGTCCCACTCTCCCAGTGAACATAATGGGAGTGTAAGCCAGAGTATCCCTGAGATGTTCATGACGCAGTGGGACAATATGGCGTCATCCTGCCACAGACACTCACAGACCTCGGCTCCACAAATGACGGGACCTATACCCACACCTCAAATTTCACCTCCGATGATGTCAGGTGACCATGACAGCCCTCAGCAACCCTGCCTCAACATACATGACCTGAGGGCCATTGCTGCCGACATTAAAGATACCCTGTCAGCCGCCATTGCTGAACTGAGATTAGACATACATGCACTGACTGACAGGGTACATGAAGTTGAAAAGACTACGATGCAACGTGATAATATTCTCCACAAGGCTACAAGGAAGACACACACACCTTACAACTGAGGGAAGTTCAACGTCATGTTGAAGACCTCAATAATTGTGGCCGCCGCTATAACCTTAGAATTAGAGGCATGCCTAAGGTCATTGACTTTGAACACCTGACCTATTTAATGACCTGTTTAACAGGCCACATCAAACCCAAATCGAGATGGAAAGAATCCACAGGGCCCTAGGCCCCAAGGGCAAAGAGTCTGATCCCCCTAGGGACATCATCTGCTGTAACGTGGACTATGAGCTGGAAGAAGAAACCCTAAGGCAAGCGAGACGCAAACCACAACTACAACATGAAGGAACGCACATTCAGATCTTTCAGGAGTTATCCAGCATCACCCTACAGCATTGTAGGGACCTAAAACCACTACTAGAAGAGCCGCACGGCTCTGCTAAAAGTACCAGAAGATTTTCGGCAAATTTTGTGACAGCCTGGGCATCCCCCTTGTGGAGATGCCTAAATGGTATAATGAATACTGCCATTCAACTACAAGGAGACACACACCCCAAGAAGAACCGATGGAGGCACAGGACACACGATTTCACAGGAGAAGATCTCCATCAGGTACCAGACCACACACCGCTCACCACGGTACACATCACGGATACAGCCCTTCTGACTTCCCACGATCTTGGAGAGCCCGGAGGGATTACTGAACATATATCTATCATAAATCTTTGCATTGGCTCTATGTTGGCACGTTCCGGCTTGGTTCAATAATTTCAACTGTTTCTGATGTTAACAAGACTGCTCCTTTACACTTCTAAGTACAATCTGCTTATGATGGACCGTGATGCTGATATACTGGCTAGATGAACTTTGGGGGGGGGGGCACTTACTCATCCCCACTCCCTTTCCTGACTGGCCAGGCTGCGTGCTCGGATAAGGGTCTGCTATGGACTTTGGGGGGACCCCACGCCGTTTTTTCGGCGTAGGGCTTCCCCTTTAAGTCCATACCAGGTGACAGGGCTAGCGACATGTCAGTCTCGCCGATGGAGGCAGCGACATTGACTTCCTTCACTAGTCCCATCTACCTGGAGCCGCGTTCAAACCAAAACGATACAGAGAACCAAAGAGAAGTATTCAAGCCACTTATAATGAACAAAATTCTACCGTTCTCACTGATACTGTACCTAATACTAACATGGTAGACATCATCAATTCCAATACCCCTATTAACCTTCCTGGCGGTATGATTATTTCTGATTTTAGGTGCTGAAAGCGGTACAATTATTTTGCATGAAAATTTGGCGTTTTATATTGTAGGCCTGCAATTCTTAGGAATAACTCTCTTAAGTCTGTTTAAACCAGAGTCTAGTAGACATCCCAGGTATGATAAAGTTTATAATATAATAAATAACTATAAATAAATATAACAAATAATAATAAAAATTATTCAATAATGTAGTCAAATCCAAAATCACAGAAATTTGCTTATTTGCAGAATTGTCGCTGTCATTAGATTTAATGTTTGATGATGAATTTCCCCACAAATCGCTATCGCTCAATTCTGAAGGTGATTCTAATTTATAATCATTGTTTTCTAGCTGGTCTAAAATCACTTATGACGTCAAGGGACACTTTTTGGTTGCTATGGACAATCTCCAAATTCTAGGCAGAAAAAACGGTATTTATAATATAAAAGTGCATGCAGGGCACTGGACAGACCACTAGGGACAAAGAGGATGTGTATTTTTTTTATATAGTACTGTAATCTTACAGATTACAGTATACTGTATGTGTTTTGTGTTTTTACTTTTTTGAATTTGGCACCGATCTAGGCTCCCGTGCGTCGTAACGTCGCAGGGAACGGAGCTCAGCGGCACTCGGGCACTGTGTGAATCGAGCGGAGGACGGCTCGCACACTCAGCGGGGGGACATCACTGGATCCAGGGGACAAGGTAAGTAACTCTCCCTGTATCCAGCGATGCGATCCAGAGTCTGGCTCAGGGTTACTGCTTATGGTACTGAAATTCCACCCCGAGCCAGACTCGGTAATACCGCCAGGCAGGTTCAAGAAAAAATTAACTCATCACTTTCTATAGAATCTTCCCTACACAATAACTTGGTCATTTTGTGTATATCAAACACTCAACCCCCCTATAGAATTTTCCTCTAGGAGGAAACATGAATCCCCCAATCCCCCGGGCCCCAACACTGGAGATGCCTTGCCCATTACTCACTCCCAGTCATTGCTGAATCATCACAGTGACTTATCCATAGCAGTTACTGACCAGTCTTTAGTCCTAACCCCCCAAATGTCCTAAACAAGAAAGTTAGAAGAGGCAGACGAGGGAGAAGAAGAAACAGAGCCCAAAGAAAACATTGCTAAACTGTAGAGATTTTCAATCTCTCTTCTCATGTCCTTACTCCAGAAGAGATTTCTTTACTAAACAAAGGTCTTAATTTTGCACCCACTACACAACCCAATCCTTTTACCTTGTTTGTAGATCTCAACAAATTTGTACGAAATTTGACAGTTAAATGCTTTTTCAATATAAAATCCAATACAAACAATCTTGCTAACAGCTCAGAGCCCATTGATAATATTCCACCTCCATCTACACCTGACGAGGATCCAGATGATCCCTGTCTAGCTATTTTGGAGGAGCTTTATAATATTGATGAAGATGCTATCATTCCAGATACCCCCTATTTTACACAACATCTGTTTGATTCGCCTCCAGTGAAGCATACTCCTTTTCGACCAAAATCCATATTTAATCCTAGCCACACCAAAGGCCCTTACATACAAAGTTTCTACCAAGTTGTATATGCAGACATAAAACATCTATGTAAATCTACTCCCTCTCAACGCCCTAAAAATAATCTCACCCCTCAAGAATCCTCCTCCCTTAACAAGTTAACAAAAAACACCTCCATTGTCATTAAAGCAGCTGATAAAGGGGGTGGTGTAGTCATCCAAAATTGTGAGGATTATCTGAGTGAAGCAAATAGATTACTATCTGACAACACTTACAAACACCTAAAAAGCGATCCACTTCCACTTTTATCTCTGGAAGCTGAAACACTTATGAAACAAGCCCTTAAAGATCATATTATCACTAAAGCCAAAGCCTCTTTCTTATCTAGAGCATACTACAATACCCCCTATTTTTTATCATCTCTCAAAAATACATAAAGATTAGCAAAATCCCCCAGGGCGACCCATTGTAGCAGCAATGGAGAGTGTGACCAGCTTCTTTTCTGTTTACATTGATCATTTCCTGCAGCCTTTAACACAAAATATGTCAACTTACATACGTGATGGTGCTCACCTGTTGGACATTCTAAAAACTTACACTTGGGAACCCACATACTTATGGGTCTCATTGGATGTAAATTCCGTGTATACATCAATTCCCCATAATGTTGGCCTACGAGCCGTCAAACACTTTCTAGCCTTATGCCGCGTACACACGATCAGACTATCCGGCAGACTTAGTCTGGCAGACAAACCGCCGTAAAGTCCGCCGGACTGTCCGAACGAGTGGACCTGCCCACACATGGGACTTTTCCGTCAGACTAGGTCCGCCGGACTATCCGCTATCCTACTTTTGAAATGAACGGACTTGCCCACATACACGTAGGAAAGTCCGTTCATTTTGAGCACGGCTCCAGGTAGCCGGGACTAGCGAATGACGCGTCGCTGGCCCCGTCACCTGGTATGGACTTAAAGGGGAAGCCCTACTCCAAAAAAATGGCGTGGGGGTCCCCCCAGGTCCATATCAGACCCTTATCCGAGCACGCTACCCGACCGTTCAGGAAAGGGGGTAAGAACGAGCGAGCGCCCCCCCTCCTGAGCCGTACCAGGCCACGTGCCCTCAACATGTGGGGTGCTTTGGGGAAGGGGGGCCTCGCAGCCCCCCCACCCCAAAGCACCTTGTCCCCATGTTGATGAGGACAAGGGCCTCTTCCCGAACAACCCTGGCCGTTGGTTGTCGGGGTCTTTAATAAGGGGGCCCCCGGATACCGGCCCCCCACCCTATGTGAATGAGTATGGGGTACAATGTACCCCTACCCATTCACCTGTGAAAAAAAAATGTAAATAAAACACAACACAAAAGGGTTAAAAATTGTTTATTGCACAGCTCCGGGGTCTTCTTTCGTCTTGGGGGGTCTTCTCGCCGGACTCCTCCGCTATATTCTGCTCTTTTGCTAGCTCTTTTACTAGCAGAGGAGTCCGGCTTTCTTCTTCGCCGCCGTCCGGGGGTCGTCTTCCGACTTCGGGGATCTTGTCCTCCTCTTCGGGGGTCTTGTCCCCCTCTTTGGTTCTTCTTGCTGGGCCTCTGTGCCTTCTTCTAGCTCTTTTACAAGCGGTGGCCCAGTCTTCTATCGCCGCTGTCTTCGCTGACTTCTGTTCTTCTCTTCTTTTCTTCTTGAGCTGTTGACTGGTCACTGTCTCTGGCCACAATGACAGGGACGGGGGAAGGAAGCGACTTATATAGGGACATCGCCGGGTGATGTCCCCACCCATTATGATGTCACAGTCCCAGCATCCTCTGGGACTGTGACATCATAATGGCCCCCTTCCCCAAAGCACCCCCCATGTTGAGGGCATGCGGCCTGGTACGGCTCAGGAGGGGGGCTGCTCGCTTGTCCCCTCCCCTTTCCTGACCAGTCGGGTAGCATGCTCGGATAAGGGTCTGATATGGTCCTGGGGGGACCCCCATGCCGGGTTTTTTGGCGTAGGGCTTCCCCTTTAAGTTCATACTAGGTGACGGGGCCAGCGACGCTTCCTTCCCTAGTCCCGGCTGCCTGGAGCCGTGCTCAAAATGAACACACTTTTCTCCGTGCACGGGAAAGTCCCTTAATTTCAAAAGTATGGCGGACTAGCACACACACAGGGCCGTATTGTGCGCCAGACAAATTTTGGGGAAAAACTACTTTCTAAGTCCGCCGGACTTTTGGGTAAAAAAAGTCCGCCGGAGCCCACGCACGGGCGGATTGTCCGGCGGACTCGAGTCCGCCAGACTTTTCCACCGGATTGTTTGATCATGTGTACACGGTATTAGATCCACTCATGAAACCCCCACAGGCAGATTTTTATTTTAGACTCAACCAACTTCTGCCTGACCCACAATTACTTTTCATTTGATGAAAAATTCTACTTACAAACTCAAGGGAGAGCCATGGGTGCCAATTTTGCACCCAGTTACGCAAATCTAACAATGGGATTTTGGGAACATCTATATATCTGGAATGATAACCCTTTTTCGGAATATATAATATATATAGGTCGCTATATAGATGACATCATCATTATATGGGACAGGACCAGACCACCTGTAGATGATTTTGTGGCCTATTGTAATGCCAACGACCTAGGCCTCCCATTCTTGTCTGAGTGTAGCCCAGACAGTCTAGCTTTTCTAGATCTTGAACTTTGTCACACTGACAACACCATCTTTGCAAAAAATTACATCAAACCCACAGCAGGCAATTCATATTTACATTTCCAAAGCTTCCATCACCCGAGATGGATATCTAATATCCCAAAAAGCCAATTCAACCGTCTAAAATGAAATTGTACTCGTAATTCTGATTATATCAAACAGGGAATCTTGCTAAAAACAAAATTCGAGGATAAGGGATTAGAGATGGCCTTTCAGTTCGCCCGGTGGTTGGTTCGCGGCGAATTTTGGTCGTTTGCGATTTGCCAAACCGGCGGACTTCTGGCGCTGTTCGTGCAGCAGACATATGCGTTTTACATTGTGAAGAACTTTGACCCATGACACATCCATCATGGGGTACAGGACAGCCGATTGAGACATTTCAGCACATGGACAATTGGACATTCCCCCTACCTTATAAATAGACCTGATCTGGTGGCCATTTTACATTTTGTCTTTTGTCAGTGTAGGGAAAGGACGCTGTGTGGAGCAGGGACAGTCAGTTTAATCACTAGCTATTACTATTAGGGCCACAAAAGTCCTTTTAAGGACTGGTATAGGTGTACAGTATATAGGGTTGTAATACACCTATAATATACTTTCTTTCAAATATACAAAGTATATTATGGTGCACTGCTGACTGTTGTGCTGCTGAGTGCTGACCAAAACTGCATCTGTCTTTTATCAGTGTAGGGACTGAGGGACAGTTTGGTGTTTTGGAGCAGGGACAGTCTGCAAATAACTAGCTACTAGGTCCACAAAGGTCCTTTTAAGGACTGGTATAGGTGTACAGTATATAGGGTTGTACACGTATAATATACTTTCTTTCAAATATAGAAAGCATATTATAGTGCACTGCACTGCTGTGCTGCTGACCAATTCTGCAGCTGTCGTTTCTCAGTGTAGGGAGGGACAGTTTGGTGTTTGGAGCAGGGACAGTCTGCAATTCACTAGCTACTAGCTAGCTACTATTAGGTCCACAAAGGTCCTTTTAAGGACTGGTATAGGTGTACTATTTGGTGTACAGTATATAGGGGTGTAATACACGTATAAAATACTTGCAAATATAGAAAGCATAGTTTAATGCATTTCCACTGTGCAGCATTGTGACTGCTGAGCGGTTCTGCAGCGATACTACAAAGAGTGACAAAGGCAATAAAAAAAGTATTATAACTGGTGTGATAGACCAGTGGCCCCCCAAAACAACCGATTGAAGCAGGGTGTTATTTACCTTCTTCCACATACATACTGCACTTCTCTAGAGACTTTTGTCACAGGGTCATTTAAAAAAATTACAGGCAGAGGAAGAGGCAGGCCCTTCCGCAGGGGTGGTAGGGGTAGGGCAGGAGCAACAGGCTTGAGCCAAAGTGGCAAATTGCAGAAGGTGCGTTCGATTACGTCAAAGGGCGCACCAGACTTTGTTGAGTGGCTCACTCAGCCTTACTCTTCTGCACCCTCCTCATCCTCTCGATCTGCACCCTCTTCTTCACTCTCTGCTGTGTGCACCCCCAAAGACACTACCACCAACACCACCACCACCACCATATACCCTCCGCTTGAGTCACAGGAATTATTTTCCAATCCATCACAAGACATTGCCGATGCGCAGCCACTCTTGGCATTGGATCAGGAAGAGGAGGTAGCAACAACCGCTACTCAGCAGTCTGACGACAGTACCCAGATCAGCCCAAGGAGGAGGTTGGTCCCAGTGTTGCTGCCTACTCCAAGATCTCTAATTATAGCAATGGGGAAGGTGACGTCGATGATGATGTGTCTAGTGATGTCACGTGGGTGTCCACAAGAGAGGAAGAGGAGGGGAGTTCAGAGGGAGATATGGACCAGCAGATAGGGAGGAGAAGCAGGCGGAAATTAGATTGCACAGGAGCGGCTCTGTCAGCACCCTTTGCCATTAGAAGAGGAACGAGGCAACGTTGTCCACTGTCACTGGCTCTTTTTGCCTTTTGCCGGCCTCGTCCAGCCGGACGAGGTTAGGGGGATACAGATGGGATCCATACAAGAGAAAGTAGCTTTGTACGATCTTATCCTCTTCTTGAGTGATCCTTCCCAGTCTCTTAGGGAGACACTAACCATCCTCTCCAATTTTACTAGCTGTTTGGGGCTTAAGGTAAACTGGGATAAATCCCAAATTATGGCGATAGATAGAGAGGCCAAAGATGTAGCAGATCTCAACCTGCCACTGCTGTGGACAGACAAAATCAAATATCTGGGAATCCACATCTCCATTTCTACCTCTGACTATCATGCCCTCAACTTGGAGCCACTGGTGCATAGGATGAGGGCCAGACTGAAGGCGTGGGCACATCTCCCTCTCTCCTTAATTGGGCGGATCAATTTATTTAAGATGAAGCTTCTGCCTGCCTTCCTCTATGTTCTCAGACATGCACCGGTCTGGATCCCAAAAAGAGTATTCCGCACAATAAATTCCATCTTGGTGTCCTTTCTCTGGGGCACCGGTCAGCTGAGATTTAGGCTGACGGTGCTGCAGAGGCCTTGGGGAGAGGGTGGCTTGGCTTGCCCGGACCTCCACTCCTATTTCTTGGCGGCTCTCTTGTCCCACGCCCACAACTGGCTGGTCTCGGACGAGTCCAACGCGGCAGTGGTCCTGGAAGCAGCGTGTTTGGGATCGTACGAGGCGCTACGGAACATACTTTACTGAGGCCCTAGAGCTCCTTTCCCTCTCACCTCTGCAATGAGAGCGGTCATAAGGGCATGGTCAATGGCTAATTCAATACGCCCCATACCCTCGGGACACATTTCCCCGCATAATCCTCTTTGGTTTAACCCAAACTTATCAGAATTCGGTTCCGTTCCTGACCCTAGTGTGTGGGCAAGCAGGGGAATCAAATATATTAATCAGATCTGTTTTGAGGCAAAATACAGACTTTTGACAGGCTGAAACAACAGTATACTTTACCTAACTCACACCTATTTAGATTCTTGCAACTTAGTCACGCTTTTAAGACACAGTTTAAAAATGCCCCCGTAGCCTTCTATACCTCGAGGTTGGAGACTCTGCTCAGAGATGAAAATCTATCTAAGCCCCTATCCACCATATATAAAACATTACTCCCTAACATTCATACGGGTCTAGACAACCTTAAGGCAAAGTGGGAGGTAGATTTCCCTACGCTAGACACAGAGGACTGGGAAGACATGTGGGAGTATCCATTTTCACAGCTAGTGTCAGCTAGTGATAAATTAGTGCAATTTAAAATAGTACATAAGGTGTACTACACACCTGTACAGCTCCACAGAATTTATCCATCTGTTTCCGCTTCTTGCTGGAGATGCAACTCACACTCAGTGGATTTCACTCACATGTTCTGGAGCTGCCCTCAGATTGAATTTTTTTGGGTGGAAGTGACCAAATTTTTTCTGACAGTAACCACCATTCCTGTACCGCTGTCTGTAGAGATATGTCTGCTGGGGTTGGTCAGGCAACTGGCTCCACGCCGGGGGATCAGAACACTGCTAGGACTGTTATTATACTATGCCCGTAAAGCTATAGTACTCAAATGGAAGGCCTCGGCCGCACCTCCAATTAATTTCTCGAAGAGCTTGGTGAATACGACTCTACCACTGTATAAGGCTACATACCTGTCACGTGGCTGTGGCACCAAATTTCACAAAATATGGGATATTTGGACGGAATTGCAGGACACCAATGCAGATTCGAACGATGATTAGTACCATTCTATTAAGCATTGGGAAAGAAGTGGGGGCACCCTTTATGTGTTAACATCCCTGGGCTCTTAGGTAAATGCTCTATGGGGAGGGGAGGGAGTAGCATGTGGAAGTGTATTGTACATTTCATCCTAGGAACAATCAAAGGAAATTGTAGGGTATGGGTGAAATTGGAGGTTACTCTGCATGATCTGCTTAGGTGGTAGAGCGTACAGTGGTTTTGTTAGGTGTACATGCAAGTAGGTGTATGTTGTTGGGGGGGGTTTTGGTTTTTTACTATATTTTTTTTTTTTGTCTCAGTGGTTAGATAGTTGTAACCAGCCTGGGTATGCCCAATAGGCTGTATGTTGTTATGTGTTTACCTTGCAATTCAATAAAAAAAAAAAAAGTATCAGGAGCGAGGCATCGACCATGTATGGTCACATCTGGCGCTCCCAGGACTCTGGCACATGGCTCCGCAGTGTGGGCTTTTTTTAATGTGTCCGCTGCTGACAATAGTGTTGCCATCTGCAATCTTTGCAGTCAACGCATAAGTCACGGTAAGCCCAACACTCACCTAGGGAAGACCGCCTTAAGAAGGCACATGAGCTGCCATCACCGAGCCCAGTGGGAGCAACGGAACCCACAAAGCCACAGTCTAGGCTCTCACCGTCCAGCCTCGTCTTCTACTTCTCCTCTCTCCTCACAATTGTCCTCCACTCCACCTTCCATCATGCCGTCCTCACGTTTTTCTGGAAAAAGGCAGGCTTCCGTGGGCCAAATGTTCGAGCGTAAAAAAATTATGACGCCGCATAACCCTCTTGCCCAATGGTTGATGGCTGGCTTGTCAGAACTACTGCCATATAAACTAGAGGCCTTTTCGAAAATTTGTGGCCATTGGAACACCACAATGGAAGGTACCAGGAAGGTATTTCTCACAGAAGGGCATCCCAGAGCTATATGGCCATGTTCAGCGGCAAGTGAATGTATCTCTGGCACACAGTGTCGGTGCCAAGATACATCTGACCACAGACACGTGGTCTAGCAAACACGGGCAGGGAAGGTATATCACTTTTACTGCCCAATGGGCGAACCTTCTGACGGCTGTCAAGCATGTAACCCGTGGCACCCTGCTTAGTGCATTGAAAAAATTACACATGTGCCATGCATGGCACACGTCTTAAACTTGGTTGTGCAGCGATTCGTTGTCAAATACCCTGGGGTCCAGGACATCTTGCGGCAGGCAAGAAAAATCTCGGCCCATTTCAGAAGATCTTACACGGCCATGGCTCGCCTTGCTGACATTCAGAGGCGACACAATCTGCCAGTCAGACGTCTTATTATTAGTATTTGCGATTGCTCGACACGATGGAACTCAACCTTCTATATGCATGATAGGCTGATCCAGCAGAAACGTGCAGTTAACGACTACCTGTACGAACTCTGCGGCAGAACAGGCTCTGGGGAGCTTGTTTTTTTTTACCGTGCCAGTGGCTGCTCATGCACGACGCATGCAGACTTCTACGGCCATTTGATGAGATCACCAAACTGGTCAGTCGCAGCCATGGCACCATCAGTGACATCGTACCTTATGGCTTCTTTATGGAGCATGCATTGCATCGTGTCATTGATCAAGCCATGGAGGAGCAGGAGCAGGAAGATGAGGAAGTCACAATGCTGGATGAATTCTCAGGGGGGGCTACTCTATCTGGTACAAGTCAACAACAGGAGTCTGAAGAGGAGTTTGAGGAGGATGGTGCCGGGGCGGATGAGGAGGAGCAAGAAGAGCATGCTTTAAACATTTCTGGGATCCCTGTTGTTGTGTGTGGATGGGGAGAGGAGAACGAGGGGGGTGACATTATCATGAATGATGAGCAGGAGCCAGGCCACCACACCACTTCCAGTTTAGTGCAAATGGGGACCTTCATGCTCCAGTGTTTTAACAGGGACTCCTGTATAAAAAGCATAAAGGTCAAGGACCAGTACTGGGTGGCAACATACTTAGACCCCCGGTACAAACACAAAATGTTACCACCATCACAGAAGGTTGTCAGAATGGAGCACTTCCAGGCCCTGCTTCGAGAAATGCTGCATTCTGCTTTTGCGTGCGCTGGCAGAGGAGGAATTCCCACTCCCAGAGAAAGAGTTGTGGGTACCAATCCAACAGCGCCTGCAAGAAGAGGGCAGTTTGAAGATGTGTTGGTGACTTCTGATATGAGGTCATTCTTTCAGCCGACCCATCGACAGGTCTCATCCGGATCCAGCATCAGGGAACGCCTAGACCGACAGGTGTCCGACTACAAAAGGACGTTCAGCGCAGCAGGGGGGATCGTGACCGATAAGCGAACTCGCCTAGCTCACGACAGTGTTGACTACCTCACATTTTTAAAAATGAATGAGGCATGGATTTCGGAGGAATTCAACACATGTGACCAGTAGACCATGTATATGCATAACTCTATAAACGATTTATTTAATCTAGCACACGGACCTTTTTTCTACCTTTTGGCTCACTTCCTTGTAAAAAAAAAGCACACTGTACTATATGCCCGTACCCTCCTGTTTGAAGAGGTTGAGCGGTGTCATATTTTTGGGTCCCGCAGCGAGTTGCTGGTATCAGTGCTGGTGTCAGTGCTCTCTATATCGGTGCTGGTGTGGTGTCAGTGCTCTCTATCTCGGTGCTGGTGTCAGTGCTCTCTATCTCGGTGCTGGTGTCAGTGCTCTCTATCACGGTGCTGGTGTTGTAGGTATATAATGAACTGTAATGTGAAATTTATGGAAAGAAAAGAGGGGAAAAAAAAGAATAAAAAAAAAAAAAAAAGAAAAAAGTAAAGCTAGAAATATTAAAAGCCTCACTGCCCCGAGCAAACTAAAATCTACACATAACAAACCGAGATCGTCCAGGATTTTTTTTTTACACTAAATGGCATGTATCAATGCAACAAGTTAAAATGTCTTACCTGTAAATTTGTTTGCCATCGCCAGAAGTCTTTCAGTACAAAAGGCAACACCTACCAACTTAGAGAATTTTTCAATTGTTCTTAAGATTTTGTAATATATGCCATTCATTGTCCCTGTGACTTAATTTATACACAGACACTCAGGAAAAGGTTCGGAGAACACCGTAGATCAGTAGAGGGTGATTCCAACTTAACAATTCCGAGACACTTTAAGGAGTACCATCAGGGTTCCACTGAGGGTATGCAGGTGTGGGTCATCGAGCAGGTACCTGGGTCTTTCCCACCCGCGGAGCGTTTTAAGTGTCTCTGCGAGAGGGAAACTTTCTGGATATATACCCTCGATGCTCTTGCACCTGAGGGCCTGAATGAGGACATAGAAATCAGTTCAGTTGTTTTGAAATAATATTTGAAAAAAGTGTGTATATATATATATATATATATATATATATATAATTTCTCTATTTTTAACAATTCATATGTCTTTTTATCATATTGCTTCACAGGGTCCATTTAGTTTGAAATTCCACAATCTTTACACATAGAAATTGGCCCAAGTACTTGTTCTAACACAAATGAAACATCTCTCGACATATATATGCATGATTGTAGATGTATCTGTCACACACACATATATATATATATACATGTATTTTACATATATATTATCTATCCATACATTGTTTATCCATTTTTTTAATCTATTTTCTATCCTCTATTTTTTGTTATATTTTTTATATATATTTCCCATTATTATAATTAATTTTTTATATATATAAAAAAAATTATATATATTTTTTTAAATTTAATATTTTTTTTATACATAGATATGATTTTTATATAATAATTTTTTTAATGTATGTGTATGTACACATATATATATATATATATATATATATATATATATATGTTATATTGCATATATACAGTATGTATATATATGGATTGTTCACATATATATGTATATGTGTATATATAAACTCTTCCAGAAAATCTGTCCCCAGTATTTATGTTTCGTGTAGTCCGTTCTTGTCTGTGTGAAATCCCTGTCTGTTTCTTTTCCAATGTGCACAAGGGTATAGTGTTTGTATTCTTCTATTCCCGTGTAGTACAATACAATCTGTTAGTCCCCAAAACCCCGCCCCTTGGCTTCCCGGTGTCTTGTAAAATAGTGTCCCCCATCAGATGCTGTCCCCTGCGTACTGCGCATGCGCAGTACACAGGAACACAGATTCCGAAAATTGCCGAGGACGAACGGCGCCTGCGCCGTGAGTCCAGGTTCTATCCCCACTATCCAAGTGGACATAGAGCTAGAATAAAAAAGAGCCGAGCGGAGCGAGGCCGAGCCCGAAGCGTGGCGAGCGAAGCTCGCCCGCGAGGGGCCCTCTAAAATTCTTAACCCTATGTCCGCTTGGATAGTGGGGCTACCTCCTCCACTCACGGCGCAGGCGCTGTTCAACTTCGGAGTTTTTCCGAAGCTTCGGCTGCTCCGTACTGCGCATGCGCAGTACGGAGCGGACAGCATTTGATGGGCGGACTGTATTAGGCAGAACACCGGATTCACTCAGCTCAGTGAACTATCAATAGGGCGGTACTATAATTTCATTGGGCCGTCCGCCCTGCTCTTCCTTTTTTTACCACTTCCAAGATGGCGGGATGCTGTGCCTGACGAAGGAGTACGCATGCTCCGAACACATGCACGCAACTAGCATCATCACAACGTGACTCCATAGACTCCACAGACAGACGATCTCTGCAACGCTGTGCCGACCTGAGCCTGGGACACTGGAATCCACCGGCGCCTCCAGACGGGACCACATAGCGCAAGAGGATCACCCCCACTGGAATCTTTGTCGCTTACCAGACTATCCATTTGCATGTTCCCAATCATGATGTTCCTGTTTTTATACAACACAGAGTGAGTGTATCTCTACTGAAACAAATAAAACGCATGTTATATTACTGCACTTAGGTTGGCGCTACTTGTCTCTGCTTTTGTATTTTCTACCTCCAGTTTTGTGCAACTAAATTTCTTTTTCCTGTGGTTGTATACCCAGGTTATAGACCTTTTAATCTCACTTACATTTACTGACTAACCACTGTTTCTAATAGCACCTGATCCCCGGATATTGCTTACAAAAATGAGCTTGCTGATTACATTTCAAAGACTCCTCAAAGTTTAGGGAGCTTCTCCACAACCCATAACCATATATCACATTAGGCATAAACTGATGTTTCCCATATGTCCACTTTCTTGTGCTGTAGTTAAAATACCCGCCATATCCACCATGTCTACCCACACACCGCTTTCCACATCCCATATTGAAATCCCCCCTCGACACCCTGAAGAAAAGCTACACGAATACTCACTAGCTGCAAACAAACGTTTGATATCCAACTGCTTGACCTTTGCATATAGGGCCAAATTCAAGACTTTTCACAACTACGTCCTCCCATTAAATCTACATAAAACTTCCAGCGCTTTTACGGAAATGGGATATACAAAACCATATACTAGGCATAGAAGGCAAGTATTTATCATTGAGTAGATCAACATTGTTGACATACCATGAGATGAACATATGACCCCCCTCCCTCGCACAGTATGATTCTGTTACGGGTGCTTGGGATGAGGGCAGGCTTATCTTGATCTACTTGATCGAAACAAATAGACCCTCTAAGAATTGATCTATGGATTCTTATAACAGTTTACATCCTCGTATACGACATTTTACAACCATTTAGTGTGTTACATCCATTCAATGATTAATATGTGTTTAATTTTAAATATGGCAAATGTTATATAATGATATGATTATTGATTATAATTGTAAAGTGTATGACTGCATATACCGATTGCATCGGTTTTAATTTCTGTTAATATTTCATCTTTACCAATAAAATTAACAGGAAATCATTATTGAAAAATAAGATAGAATCATGCTGATAATATGTATTTAAAATTCTTATTTTTAATCTTTTGTATTATTTTTCTTGATATAATCTTATGCAACATACCCACCTAAAATGCAGGAGAATGTCAGGAGATTAGTAAGAGATATACCTAGAATGATAAGCCTTTGAGAAAGCTGACTGGGCGATACACCTCGGTGTGCGGTGGCATCATTACTTTGGGTGGACTGAGATCCCGAAA
The DNA here is from genome assembly GCF_037356315.1 of Lithobates pipiens. Classification (NCBI taxonomy): domain Eukaryota; kingdom Metazoa; phylum Chordata; class Amphibia; order Anura; family Ranidae; genus Lithobates; species Lithobates pipiens. The sequence continues at coordinate 271,734,688 of NW_027507748.1, read as the reverse complement.
AAGTTTGCACTTTGTGGATATGCTGGCTGACCTATAGCGATTCAGATGCTTTTCTAAATCCAATAGTGGGATAGTGTGTCTTATGAAAAGTCTTTACATTTATGTCCTTATACAGTATATGTTTGTACCCTGGTATTTGAATAAAAAGTAATTTGACTCAAAAAAAGGATTGAAGAGGGGGAGCATTTTTAAAACAGTCTAAAAATCTCTGTCCAATATATTTTTCTGTGGGGGTTTCATTAAGGCCTCTTTCACATGAGAGGTCTGATAAGGTCCACCTGTCTGTCTTTCAAGCAGACTAGATCGGACCTTCCATTCTCCTCTATGGACTGGCAGATATAAACGGACTTCTTTCTGTGTACATCCGCCTACCCCAATATTATCTGGCAGAAACAAATCGAAGGTAATCAGTTCCCCTTCATCTGGCCAGATTGGATCGAAGGGCAGTCGTGTGTAAATGAACAGTCAGTAGTCTGTTTACATCCTACTTAGGGTTGCCACCTGTCCAGGATTCACCTGGACAGTTCGGGTTTTGAATCATGTGTCCAGGTTTCAGTCCACTTGAAACCTGGACACAATATTCAGGCAGTAATGTAGCTCAGAACAGTGCCTGATAGGAGGGTGAGGGGGCACTGTACAAGCCACATTACTATTCTCCATGGAGCGCCCAAAGGTGTCCTAGGTCTTTTACAATCCTTTACAGAATGCAAAAAAAATTTTTTTTGCTGTGTGCCACTAAAGTGTTCGGGTTTGGCTTGAAGAAAAAGTGGCAACCCTAATCCTACTGCCCATAGAGCAAAGTGGGCTGTGTCTCACCCTGCACTCTGCTCAGCTCTGCAGGGAATCAGTGAACAGATCCACTGCTGGGAAAAAGGCATATGACCCATGTAGGGGCCCCCCATACAGGGCATAGCAAAGCTAATCATAGTTAATCACATTCAACTAGACTTATAATGCAATGCTGATGACATTTCACTTGTTATACAAGCAGCTTCTGCATCTCAAATGATTGTCAGGAACATACACCAGCATTTATAGTCACATGGACAATTCATTTATCTTAATAGAATGTATCAAGGCAAAGTTGATTGTATAAGAAAATGATAGGAGGTGTGACACTTTGAGAAACCACTGTCTGCCTAGCTAATGTGGATGCTTTCTATTGGCTGTCCAGTGGTTGGGTTCTCTTAGATTCTTACAGTACAGCTTTATGTAACAAGGAGGCATCCAGTTGGCCCAGGTGGATGGCAGGGATGGATTACCCATCATCGCTCCACTGCCAGATGACACCGTGTCAGCACTACATTTATTCTGTTCCAGCATCTGTCTCTAGCCTGCATGACCATGGCCAATAAGCAGAGCTATTAGCTCCAACCCATCAGAACTGCTTCCTCTGTCCACCTACAGACAATCAGAGGGACATCCTTATACTCAAGTCCTTTCCCTGCTCACTGCCCAAGCAATGCTTCTTATAGCTGGCTAGAAAAGAAAGAATTTCTCCTGCGCTCTGGTCTCTAGGCCCTCAGTATGTGGTGTAACCAGCTTCACATAGAAATGTCTAGCGTCTTGCAGCCTTCCTCAGAATAATGGGTATTCAGATACTAAAAGAAACAAAAAAGAAAAGGAGGGCACACCAACCTAGTGCATTACCACTAAAGCTGCGTACACACGTAGCCGTCTGTCCGACGTACTTAGTCTGGCGGACTTCCCGCCAGACTGTCCGTCAGACTTTCCGAACGGGCTACTTGCCCACACACGGCACTTTTTTAGCGGACTAATACGCCGTACTAAGTCCGCCGTACTATCCGCCCTACTTTTGAAATGAACGGACTCGCCCACACACGCGGAGGAAAGTCCGCTCATTTCGAGCGCGTCTCCAGGTAGGCGGGGCCCCCCTTTCCCAAGGCACCCCCCATGTTGAGGGCACGCGGCCTGGTAAGGCTCAGGAGGGGGGGCGCTCGCTCGCCCCTCCTTTCCTGGCCGGCCGGTAGCGTGCTCGGACAAGGGTCTGTTGTGGACTTGGGGGGGGACCCCCACGCCGATTTTTTTTCGGCGTTGGGGTTGCCCTTTAAGTCCATACCAGGTGGCGGGGCCAGCGCCGTCTCCTTCGCGGGCCCCGCCTACTTGGAGACCCGCTCGAAATAAGCGGGGATACACACGGCCAGATTGTCCGCCGAAATGCGAGTCCGGCAGGAAGATTGGAGTGTAAAACTACATTCTAAGTCCGCCGTACTTTCGGGTCAAAAAAGTATGCCGGAGGCTACACACGGGGGGATTGTCCGGCGGACTTGAGTTTGCCAGACTTTTCCACCCGCTTGTTTGATCGTGTGTACGCGGCATAATAGAGCTTTATTCAATAAAACACAGAAAAACCACACAGCACGACTATTGTCTGTTTAGGCTCTGAGGAAAGGGCTTCTCTCCCGAAACGCGTCAGTATGTTGGGGTATCGTTTGATCCACTCAACGTCAGGTCGTGGCTTGTCGATGTTCGGAATACTGGATTCTGCTTTATTGATTATGCCTTCTATCAATACTCGTTTGTGAGTATATATTTTGCTGTGTTTTATTGAATAAAGCTCTATTAGTGGTAATGCACTAGGTTGGTGCACCCTCCCTTTCTTTTTCTTTTTTTTTCCCTTTCTTTTTTGTTTCTTATAGCTGGCTGCCATACCGTTTCTCTGTGGTGAGATTTGCTAGTATCCCTTCACCTGTCCCCTATTTGACTTCCATTTATTGACCTTTGGCTTTGCATCCTGGTAATCCATGTCTGTTGTCTGCCCTGACCTTAGGCTTGTTCCTGGTTATCCATGCCTGCTGCTTGGCCTGACTCCCAGTAAGTATACTTTTTTTTGTTCATTGCCTACCATATGTGCTGCCTGCACTGTGGTCAGTGTACTGGTTACTATCCCCTTCAGTGTGATCTGCAGTCCTTCCATCTCCTTCAGTTTGACACCATTTGGTGAGTTCTTGATACTGTCCATGCAGTCCATGGTGCTTAGAGCAGTATGAACCCAGGGGACTTGATCTAGGGTCAGCATACAGTACAAACCCCTTGAGGAGGTCCTTGGGGAATGCTAGCTGGCCTTTAGACTTTGTGTTAGATCCCACATGATCTACTCTTCCTTGGGACCTCAAGCACTTTGGCGAGGTGCTGCCTTCTGTTGAGCATCCTATATAGTGTAACCCTTTTTCATTGAAATGGATGCCTTCTTGGTAGGAGTTGGGGCTGTTGTTCTTCAGTCTCTTGAAGGTAAACAACATCTGTGTGTCTTCTTTTCTAAGAAAATGTCAGTGTAGCTCTTCTTCACACACACACAGGTGGTCGAGTTAGATGAATATAAAGCAGCTTCCAAAGGTAAGTATAGACTAATCTTGTTAACAGGTGGCAGCAGAACTAAAAGCAGGAATAGCAAGAGAAATGAACAAGATCAGAGATGTACTTTAAAGTGATTGTAAAGTCTCTCTTTAAAAAAAAAAAAATAACAAACATGGTATACTTACCTGCTCTGTTGCAGTTTTCACAGAGCAGCTCAGATCCTCCTCTTCTTAGGTCCCTCTTCACTGCTTCTGGCCCCTCCCTCCTGATGAGTGCCCCCATAGACCAGCCGCTTGCAGCACCCGAGCCGAGTCAGAGCTCCGTGTATGTATTCAGACACGGAGCCCTGACCCCACCCCACTCCCTCTGAAATTGGCTGACTTTGACCGCCGTGGAAGCCAATGGCGCTGCGGCTGTGCCCCAGCCAATGAGGAGGAGTGTTCCAGACAGCTGAGGGAATCATGGGCATTGCTAGAGAGAGAGGGGGGCTCAGGGTAAGTATTTGGGGGTTCTGGGGGGCCTGCTACACACAAAAGTTTTTTATCTTAATGCATAGAATGCATTAAGTAAAAAAAAAACTTTAGCCTTTACTCCTTTAACCACTAAGCGTCCACTCTATAGCCGAAAGAGGGCTGCAGAGCGGACGCCAATTGCCGGGAAACCGTCCCTGGGCGGCCTCCTGTTTACTTCCGAGAGTGCGCATCAGGCAAGTTCTGTGCTGGCCGTGTCCCCCGGACACAGCCAGTCACAGATCGCTGTAAACAGCCAATCACAGTGGCCGTTTACAGTGCGATCGGCGTGCCCAATGAGAGATGATCTCATATGTAAACATATGAGATCATCTCTCATCGCCGGCTCTCCCTCCTCACACAGACAGTCAATTTTGCTGTCCCCAAATTAACTCAACACACAGCCATTAATGTCTAAACTGCTGGCAACAAAAGTGAGTACACCCCTAAGTGAAAATGTCAAAATTGAGCCCTAAGTGTCAATGTTTTGTGTGGCCAGCATTATTTTCCAGCAGTGCCTTAACCTTTTTGGGCATGGAGTTCACCAGAGCTTCACAGGTAACTTCACACAGCCCTTAACATCTAAACCACTGGCAACAAAAATGTCCAAATTGGGTCCAAAGTGTCAAAAAATGTTTTGGTCACCATTATTTTCCAGATCACCAGAGCTTCACAGGTTGACACTGGAGTCTTCTTCCACTCCTCCATGACAACATCACGGAGCTGGTGGATGTAATGCCATGTACACATGATCAGACTATGCGGCATACTTAGTCCGGCGGATAACACACGAACAGACTTTTCCAGTGGACTAGGTCCGGCAGACAATCCGCCAGACTTTTGGCAGAGGTTCGTCAGATGTTCCAAATGAACGGACTTGCCCACACACGGAGTAAACTTGAGGTACGTCGGGACTAGCGAAGGAAGTCAATGTAGCCGCCTCCATCGGCGAGATTGACAGCCCTGTCGCCTGGTATAGATTTAAAGGGAAACCCCTAGGCTGAAAAAACAGCATGGGGTCCCCCCAAAGTCCATACCAGACCCTTATCCGAGCACACAGCCAGGCCAGTCAGGAAAGGGGGTGGGGACGAGTGAGCACCCCCTCAGCCGTACCAGGTCACATGCCCTCAACATGGGGGGTGGGTGCTTTGTGGAAGGTGGGCGCCCTGTGGCCCCCCACCCCAAAGCACCTTGTCCCCATGATGAGGAAAAGGGCCTCTTCCCGACAACGCTGGCTGTTGGTTGTTGGGGGTCTGCGGGTGGGGGGCTTATTGGAATCCGGGAGCCTCCTTTAATAAGAGAGCCCCAGATTCCAGCCCCCCACCCTATGTGTCCGCCGGACTTTTGGGAAGAAAAAGCATGCCAGACTTTTGGGAAGAAAAAGTCCCCCAGACTTTTGGGAAGAAAAAGTCCGCCGGACCCCACACACGGTCGAATTGTCCGGCGGACCAGAGTCCGCCTGATGGTCCGATTGTGTGTACCCAGCATTAGAGCCCTTGCACTCCTCCACCTTCCAATTGAGGATGCCCCACAGATGCTCAATAGGGTTTAGGTCTGAAGAAATGCTTGGTTAGTCCATAATCTTTATCCTCAGCTTCTTTAGCAAGGCAGTGGTCATCTTGGAGGTGTGTTTGGGGTCTTTATCATGTTGGAATACTGCTCTGTGGCCCAGTCTCCAAAGGGAGGGGATCATGCTCTGCTTCAGCATGTCACAGTACATGTTGGCATTCACGGTTCCCTCCAATGAACTGTAGTTCATGCAGCCCCCAGGCCATGACACTCCCATCACCATGCTTGACTGTAGGCAAGACACACTTGTCTTTGTACTCCTTACCTGAACTTGAACGCTTGACACCATCTGGACCAAATAAGTTTATCTTGGACTCATCAGATTCATCAGGTTCCAGAAATCCATGTCCTTGGTCTGCTTGTCTTCAGCAAAGTGTTTTGTGAGCTTTCTTGTGCATTACCTTTAGAAGAGGCTTCCTTCTGGGATGACAGCCATGCAGACCAATTTGATGCAGTGTGCGGCGTATAGTCTGAGCACTGACAGGCTGACCCCTACTCCTTCAACCTCTGTAGCGATGCTGGCAGCACACATATGTCTATTTCTCAAAGACAACCCCTGGATATGACGCTGAGCTGCTTTGGTCGACCATGGCGAAGGCCTGTTCTGAGTGGAACCTGTCCTGTTAAAACGCTGTATGGTGTTGGTCACCATGCTGCAGCTCAGTTTCAGGGTCTTGCCAATCTGCTTATAGCCTAGGCCATCATCATGTAGAGCAAAAATTATTTTTTTCAGATCCTCTTTGCCATGAGGTGCTATGATGAACTTCTAGTAACCAGTATGAGAGAGTGATAACACCAAATTTAACACACCAGCTCCCTATTCACACCTGAGACCATGTAACACTAATGAGTCGCATAACATCGGGGAGGGAAAATGGCCAATTGGCCCTAATTTGCACATCTTCAATTAGGGGTGTACTCACGTTTGTTGCCAGCGTTTAGACGTTAATGGCTGTGTGTTGAGTTATTTTGAGGGGGCAGCAAATTTACACTGTTATACAAGCTGTACACTCGCTACTTTACATTATAGCAAAGTGTAATTTCTTCAGTTTTGTCATATGTAAAGATAATTGTAGTTGAATATATGTAAAATCTTCTGTTACTAAACAGTCCTTTCTACTTTCTGTTTCCAGATGCCTTTATGCGTGGTAAATAGCTGCTACCTGGGGGAGGGAGGAATGGACGACAGAAAAAGAAATGTGTTATTTTACACATTTTTGTCAAAGGAAAGATTAAAAATAAATATTATGATTCTTGGTAATGGGGCTAACTTTGGAGATAAGTATGCTTTTAAGCAAGAGGGAAATTAGATATATTCATCCTTCTTTAACAAGGAACCCATTCATTCCAAACCATCTACAAGCATTTGAATTATGGCTGATTTGTAGGGAAAAACACATTGATACACTAAAGTGTCTCTGTTGCAATCATTTAAAAATAAAAATCCCTGCAAATGAATACTAATAATACTTAACTGTCCCACAGTCAATGTCTCAAATTTGCTTTCTTGCAGACCTATGACCACTGGCAGAATCCTCCGCATTCAAGGCTTCTGGGTGTGTTGAAGGCCTGCATCCGCTAACGTGCCTTGAGGTCCTTGTCACAATATTTTTCTTTTCTGCAACAGACACACTCTAAATTTTGTCACCGTGAAAGAACCAAAAAAATAATTGTTCTATAATAAAGTCTAAGCTGCCAACTTTCCAAACAATGGATGAGGAAGTCAATGAAGAAACAGAATTAGTCTAAAAAAAAAAAATAGTAGGAACACTTAGCACATCACTAAATCCTCTGCAATATCATTTTTAGCAGTCCAAAGAACTATTATGGCAATATGGTCACTTGTTTAGGCCTAGGTGGCCTTATTTATAGCTGGTTGCGTACCAAACAATTCTGTTTTTAAATACTCTTTTAATACAATGGGAAGAGGAGCATACAGTAATTCATATCAAAATATATCTCATGATATGTTATAAAAACATGTTATCTTGCTCTCTATTACAATATCTACAAATTCTCACTCCTAACCTAAACAAACCTTTAGTGGAGTGCCATCTTGGTTGCTTCACTGATTGGCACTGATGAGGAGGCACTGGCAGGCTTTACTGATGGGCACTGATTGGCACCTCTAAGGGGACTGATTGTCAACCCTGCTGTGCATCTTTGGGGGGGGGGGGGGGGGCTGCACTGATAATCAGACCACCCCTGTCAGGAGAGCAGCCGATCAGCTCTCCTCTACTCGTGTCTGTCAGTGCGAGTGGAGAAAAAAACAATAAATGGCTCTTCCTGTTTACACTGCGATCAGCTGTGATTGGACACAGCTGATCACATGGTAGAGAGCCTACACCAGAGGCTCTTACCGAGATTGGTTATGCAGTGTGTCAGGCTGACTCACCACACCAATGATCACTGCGATTCGTGCCCCCGTGGTCACACAATCGCTGATTATCCTGCTGGATGCCATATGATGTCCAGTCAAGATAAATTAACCACTTTGCGCATGCTATATGGCGGGCAGGAAGTGGTTAAATTGTATGGGACCATGCCAGACACCTCTCAGCGGCAGCCTTTAGTAGCCTTTAGTAGTGGTGCTCCCACTGGGCAGCCACCTAGGGTGCACTGCTGCCTAGGGGGTGCAGCCATGGCTCACTGACTTCCCCATTCGCCTGGCCAGGGAACATGAGGCGGAGGCACCGGGCATTAGGTCGGCAGAGAAGGCAGGCACAGCTGGTGAGACAGAGGAGGCGTTGGGCATGAGGTCAGCACAGCGGAGGAAGCGGCGGGCACAACTTGGGAGGCGAAGATGTAGCTGCAGTCCGGTGAGTCCGCTCTCTGATCCTGTCACCTGCACAGCCCTAGGCTAGCCAACCGGTTCCTGTAGATATACGTTGGCAGAATGGCACAGCTGGGCAAAGTAACGTACCCGTGCGTTACTTTTAACTTCCCACCGTGCGCATGCTGCGAGCTCCATGACTGTGCCCGCGGTACCCGCCGACTCGATGTCTGCGGGGATACCCGCGATCGTATCACGGAGCTGAAGAGCGGGGAGATGCCGATGTAAACACAGCATCTCCCCATTCTGCCTAGTGATAGGACACCAATCGTCTGCTCCCTGTCAACCGGAGCAGCAATCATTGTCATGTCACTGCTAGCCCACCCCCAGACAGTTGGAAACATGCCCCAGGACACACTTAACCCCTCCCCGCCCCCTAGTGGTTAACCCCTTCACTGCCAGTGACATTTTTACAATAATCAATGCAATTTTATAGCACTGATCGCTGTATTGATGCCAATGGTCCCAAAAATGGGGCAAAATTGTTCGATGTGTCCGCCATAATGTCGCAGTCACAATAAAATCGCTGATCGCCGCCATTACTAGTGAAAAAAAAAATGATTAATAAAAGAAAAAATCTATCCCCTATTTTGTAGACGCTATAACTTTTGCACAAACCAATCAATAATCGCGTATTGCGATTTTTTTTTTTTGCCAGAAATATGTCGAAGAATACGTATCAGCCTAACCTGAGAAAAACATTTTTTTATATATTTTTTGGGGATATTTATTATAGCAAAAAGTAAAAAATAATGTGTTTTTTTTCAAAAATTTGGCTTTTTTTTGTTTATAGCGCAAAAAATAAAAACCGCAGAGGTGATCAAATACCACCAAAAGAAAGCTCTATTTGTGGAGAAAAAAGGACATCAACTTTGTTTGGGTACAACATTGCACGACCGCGCAATTGTCAGTTAAATCAACACAGTGCCAAATTGCAAAAAAGTCAGGAAGGGGGTAAATTCTTCAGGGGCTGAAGTGGCTAGACTAACGCCCCCCCCCCTCCTCCCCCCCCCCCCCAATCTTGCCTAGGGTGCAGAAAATAGATAAGCATGGCCCTGAATGCATGATATGTAAGTGAATTCATTAAATTGGTGATTTTTTATTTTATTTTCTGTTTTGTTTTTTGCTATTATGAGCAATGATATAAATACATTTGATGGACATGGTTGTAAATCACTTTCTGTACTCTACAGAGTGGTAATATCCCTGAAGAAGAGATTGTTTTGAAAAAGCTTGAAGTGCGTTTGTAAGCCTTTGGCTGAACAAACCTTGCAGTCAGAGACATATGATTGCATGGTTTTGAGAACCAGTGATTGGGAATACCAAATATTGAGGGATATGTAACTATGTAAATGCTTACATTGTTTTTATGATTCTTGTACCTTTTGAATTACATTTAGACATTGTTTTAATTAAAGAAATTTCTTGATCTTTTGAAATAATAAGAAAATAAAAATGTTATATTTTAACTTGCGATTTATTCTATGGTTGCCTCAAAAATCCCATCCTAGTGGAATAAAACTTGTGTATCATGTATAATTGCGGCAACTACACTTTCAGTCACAGGCTTTTCTTTTTCTCCAAAAACATCCAAATTACATAATTCCCCATTACCACACTGATTTTGTTCAGAGCCACCTATTGGCAGGCTAGCTAACTGCACCTGTTTACAAGTACTGTAAGCCAAGAAGACATTCAGGAGTAGGGATGAGCTTCGTGTTCGAGTCGAACGTACGTTCGACTCGAACATTGGCTGTTCGTGCGTTCGGCGAATTCCGAACGTTTTGGCCGTTCGCGTCAAAATTCGAGTGACGCGCGCGCGGACCATAATGCACTGCGTTGGCGCAGTGCATTGCTGCCCGATGATTGGCCAAGCATGCACTGTGACCCCGCATGCTTGGCCAATCGCAGCGCCGGCAGCGAGGAGAGCCATGATTGGCCACAGGCATCCTGCCTGTGGCCACAGGCATCCCCAATCATAGCTCAGGCTGTGTAGTGCACGCCCCACACTATATAAGGCCGCCTTTGAGGCGGCTTCGTGTAGTGTGTTACTTAGCATCTGAAGCAGTGGGTGTTCTGTGTACCTTCAACACAGTACACACCAATCGTTTTTGGCTGATTTCCTATCTTGCTGCTGTGTAGTGGTTGTTGTCTGTGCCCTGACTGCAGTATACACCACTATATTCACCTCACCTATATAGCTAGTGATCTAGCTTTAACCACTTAACAACTGCCCATTGCCGATTAACGGCTTCAGGGCGGTTGTTTAACTCTGAGAGGCCGTTAATGAACGGCCTCCCAGAATTCTGCTCTCGCGTGCCCCGAGGTGTGCGCACTCGAGAGCATCCGTGACCGCCGGGTCCACAGGACCCGGCGCATCACGGATCACGGTAAACGGCCGCTCATAGCGGCCGTTTACCACGTGATTGCTCCGTCAAATGACGGAGTGATCACTTGGAAACAAACCGGCGTCATGTTATGACACCGGTTCCTCCCTCCCCTCTCTGTACCGATCGGTACAGCGGAGGGGAAAGAGATCGGTGTCAGCAGCGATGTGGGCTGCATCTGCAGTGCCCACATCGCTGCTCACCGAATTTAACCCCTCAATTTCCTGCCAATACTCTGCAATACCAGTGCATACTCTGCAGTACCCCGCCATTACTCTGCAGTACCCCGCCATTACTCTGCAGTACCCCGCCATTACTCTGCAGTGCAGTACCCTGCCATTACTCTGCAGTACCCTGCCATTACTCTGCAGTACCCCCATTACTCTGCAGTAACCCCCATTACTCTGCAGTAACCCCCATTACTCTGCAGTAACCCCCAATACTCTGCAGTACCCTGCCATTACTCTGCAGTACCCCCCCATTACTCTGCAGTAACCCCCATTACTCTGCAGTAACCCCCATTACTCTGCAGCACCCCCCAATACTCTGCAGTACCCGCCATTACTCTGCAGTACCCGCCATTACTCTGCAGTACCCCCAATACTCTGCAGTACCCTGCCATTACTCTGTAGTACCCCCCAATACTCTGCAGTACCCTGCTATTACTCTGTAGTACCCCGCCAATACCCCGCCAATACTCTGTAATACCCTGCCATAAATTGCCATACCCAGCCATACTCAGAGATACCCAGCCATACTCGGTGATACCCTGAAATGCCCAGCCATAGACGCCCCCCACCCCTCACCGCCCTCCGGTGCTTCTACCAACTCGCCAGTACGATCAAAGCCAGAATCTTTTTTTTATTTTTTATTTCAGGCTTCCCAGCCAAGAGGTGAGATGTGGGGTCATATTGACCCCCCAGATTTCACTGTAAAGAGGACCTGTCAACCCATATTCCTATTACAAGGGATGTTTACATTTCTTGTAATAGGAATAAAAGTGATCAAAAATATATTTTTGGGGGAAAAAATGTCAAACTAAAATAAATAAAGTAAAATGAACAATAAAAAAATAAAATAAAAATTAAAGCACCCATGTCCCCATGTGCTCGCATGTGCCACACATGTGAGGTATCGCCGAGAATGTTAGAGCGAGAGCAATAATTCTAGTCCTAGACCTCCTCTGCAACTCAAAACATGTAACCAGTAAAAAAAAAATTAAAGCGTAGCCTATGGGGATTTTTTAAGTAGCGACGTTTGGCGCCATTCCACGGGCATGTGCAATTTTGAAGAGTGACATGTTTGATATCTATTTACTCAGCATAACTTCATCTTTCACTTTATGCAAACATTGGGCTAACAAGTGGTTAATAATAGAGCTTGCAGTCAGTAGTGTTAGGAGCGTGCTGTCTGCGTGCTCTGTACCCAGTACATACCACTATAATATAGGGCAGGCCCCTACTTTCAAACATCCAACTTACAAACATCTCCTACTTGCAAACGCAAGGAGACAGCAGCAAGTGAGATGAAAAAAGATGGACGACAAAACAAATTATACAGGGGTGATAACCCTTCCCTATGTTTTCCAAAAAGCTTAAAGATAGTTTTTTTGACTGGAGCTACACTTTAAAAATGTACCGGTTGAAAATGACAAACAGATTCAACTTAACACAACAAACCTACACAGTCCTTGTCTTGTTTGCACCGCCTGTATACTGCTGTTCTGAGTATATAGGGCCTGGGGGCCACACGCATTTCCTTTTTTTAATATGGGTACGGGGTTCCCCTTAATATGCGTACAAGACCCAAATAGGCTGGTAATGGGCAGGGAGGGCTACCCATGCCATGTTTCTCAATGATTTTCAACCATATTGCAGGAACCAGATATAACATTAAAACCGCAAGCAGTTTTAAATGGTGTTATTTCCGTTTAATGTCATTTTGTGCAGGGACTGTTCTAAACACGGGAAACACGTGGCACTTCACAGGCATACTACAGACACCCCCCAGGCACCATATTTAAAGGAATATTTCACTTTTTTTTTTCACTTTAATCGTCATTAAAATCAGTGTTCCCGCCAAAACGGCAGTTTTTAAAACTTTTTTTTGCAGTGACCCATGTCCCCTGAGGCAGGAGGCAGGTCCCCAAACCCTTTTTAGGACACTATCTTGCATATTAGCCGTTAAAATTAGCACTTTCCAATTCGAACGTTCGAGTCCCATAGACTTCAATGGGGTTCTAACGTTCGTACCGAACGCGGGGGTCGTTCGCAAGTTCTGGTGCGAACCGAACCGGGGGGTGTTCGGCTCATCCCTATTCAGGAGATTTACCTCTTCAAGCATCTACTCTGAGGCCTATTTAGTTAAGGAATTGAGAATATTCACCCAATAAACTCAGTGAAGGTTCAATTCAATTATCCAATCATGGCAGATTAAATAAACAGGAATTTTTTCTTCATATGACCGGATAATATTATTTTACAGGATTTATATAGCGGCAACAGTTTACACAGCACTTTACAATATAAGGCTGGATTCACATCTATGCATTTTTAGTGCTTTTGGCACTTTTTGGCAGATTTGCACTACAGTCCATTTCATAGTTTCATAGTTAGTAAGGTTGAATAAAGACCCCAGTCCATCCAGTTCAACCTGAGAGAGTGTCTACAATTGCCCCTGTACATTGCACAATCACATCGGTCCCTACCCTCAAAGAGCCCACAATCCAAGGTCTCCATTCATATACTAGGGCCAATTTTGGACAGAAGTCAATTAACCTACCTGCATGTCTTTGGATTGTGGGAGGAAACCGGAGTACCCGGTGGAAACCCACGCAGGCACAGGGAGAACATGCAAACTCCAGGCAGGTAGTGTCGTGGTTGGGATTTAACATGTTTTCCTATGGAACACCTTCTGTAGTACAAATCTGCAAAATGCAAAAAGCACTAAAAATGCATAGGTGTGAATCCAGCCTAAAAGGGAGACAATACAGTTACAATACAATAAAATACAAAAGGATTAAGAGGGCCCTGCTCAGAAGAGCTAACAATCTAAGGCCGCGTACACACGGGCGGACTGTTGGCTCAACTTTGTCCGCTGAACAGTGTTTCAGCGGACAGTCCGCTCGTGTGTGGGGCTTCAGCGGACAGTTTCAGCGGACAGTTTGACGAACAAAGTTTTTCGGAAATTCCGAAAAACTGTCCGCTGAAACTTGGTTTGAGCGAACAGTCCGCCCGTGTGTAGGCTACTTTCGAAATGAGCAAACTGTTCCCGCTCGGAGGGAAGTCTGCTCATTTCGAGTGCGTGTGCAGGTAGGCGGGGCCCGCGACGGAGACGCCGCGGGCTCCGCCGCCTGGAATGGACTTAAAGGGGAACACCAACGCCGAAAAAAATCGGCGTGGGGGTCCCCCCAAAGTCCACAACAGACCCTTGTCCGAGCACGCTACCCGGCCGGCCAGGAAAGGGGGGCGAGCGAGCGCGCCCCCCTCCTGAGCCGTACCAGGCCGCGTGCCCTCAACATGGGGGGTGCCTTGGGGAAGGGGGGGCGCGCGGCCCCCCCACCCCAAAGCACCTTGTCCCCATGTTGATGAGGACAAGGGCCTCTTCCCGACAACCCTGGCCGTTGGTTGTCGGGGTCTGCGGGCGGGGGGCTTATCGGAATCCGGGAGCCCCCTTTAATAAGGGGGCCCCCGGATACCGGCCCCCCACCCTATGTGAATGAGTATGGGGTACAATGTACCCCTACCCATTCACCTGTAAAATAAAAGTACCCAAAAAAAAACAACACACGAGATAAAATATTTTATTGCACAGCTCCGGGGGTCTTCCGTCTTCGGGGGTCTTCTCGCCGGACTCCTCCGCTATCTTCTTGTAGCTCTTTTGCTAGCGGAGGAGTCCGGCTTTCTTCCTCCCCGCCGCCGGCCTCTTCTCCCGACTTCGGGGGTCTTGTCCCCCTCTTCGGTTCTTCTGCCGGGCCACCGCGCCTTCTTATAGCTCTTTTGCAGGCAGTGGCCCGGTCTTCTGTCGCCGCCGCCTTCGGTTCTTCTGCCGGGCCACCGCGCCTTCTTATAGCTCTTTTGCAGGCGGTGGCCCGGTCTTCTGTCGCCGCTGTCGCCGCCGCCTTCCGTTCTTCTTCTTGTTCTTCTTGTTCTTCTCCAGGAGATGTTGACACGTCGCTCTCTCCGGCCGGAATGCCAGAGCCGCGCTGAGCGGCCACTTATATAGTGACAATGGGGCGGTGTCACATGGTATATGTCACATGGGTTGGTCACATGGGTTGATGTCACATGGGGACTATGACATCGTAAGGGGGCGGGGTCACCATGTGACCAACCCATGTGACATATACCATGTGACACCGCCCCATTGTCACTATATAAGTGGCCGCTCAGCGCGGCTCTGGCATTCCGGCCGGAGAGAGCGACGTGTCAACATCTCCTGGAGAAGAACAAGAAGAACAAGAAGAAGAACAAGAACGGAAGGCGGCGACAGCGGCGACAGAAGACCGGGCCACCGCCTGCAAAAGAGCTATAAGAAGGCGCGGTGGCCCGGCAGAAGAACCGAAGAGGGGGACAAGACCCCCGAAGTCGGGAGAAGAGGCCGGCGGCGGGGAGGAAGAAAGCCGGACTCCTCCGCTAGCAAAAGAGCTACAAGAAGATAGCGGAGGAGTCCGGCGAGAAGACCCCCAAAGACGGAAGACCCCCGGAGCTGTGCAATAAAATATTTTATCTCGTGTGTTGTTTTTTTTTGGGTACTTTTATTTTACAGGTGAATGGGTAGGGGTACATTGTACCCCATACTCATTCACATAGGGTGGGGGGCCGGTATCCGGGGGCCCCCTTATTAAAGGGGGCTCCCGGATTCCGATAAGCCCCCCGCCCGCAGACCCCGACAACCAACGGCCAGGGTTGTCGGGAAGAGGCCCTTGTCCTCATCAACATGGGGACAAGGTGCTTTGGGGTGGGGGGGGCCGCGCGGCCCCTCCTTCCCCAAGGCACCCCCCATGTTGAGGGCACGCGGCCTGGTACGGCTCAGGAGGGGGGGCGCGCTCGCTCGCCCCCCTTTCCTGGCCGGCCGGGTAGCGTGCTCGGACAAGGGTCTGTTGTGGACTTTGGGGGGACCCCCACGCCGATTTTTTTCGGCGTTGGGGTTCCCCTTTAAGTCCATTCCAGGCGGCGGAGCCCGCGACGTCTCCGTCGCGGGCCCCGCCTACCTGCACACGCGCTCGAAATGAGCGGACTGTTGCCTCGTGTGTGGGCGAGTCCGCTCATTTCAAAAGTTGCGCGGACTTAGTACGACGAACAAAGTTTGCCGTATTTGTCCGCTCAAAAAGTGCCATGTGTGGGCGTGTTCGTTCATTCAAAAGTTTGAGCGGACTGTTTGACGAACGTAGTTTCGGCAGACAGTCCCCGCGTGTGTACGCCGCCTAATAGAAAAAAAGTGAATCTTCACACAATATTGAGCGAATACATATAATATGTATGAAATCTCTATAGGGTCCGAGAGAATGAGATTTAAACTGTACGCGATAGGGATGCCCCTTATCTCCTCTTTTAAATATAATAATAATGGAACATCTAACTACAACTATTCGCAATAATTTGGATATCCAAGGGATTAGAGTTAAAAGTAAGGAGTACAAATTGTCAGTGTATGCAGATGATTTATTTAAAATATGTGACTAACCCGGTAGTGACAGTACCAAAACGTATATATGAACTTAACTGTTTCGGAGTAGTAAGTAACTTTAAAGGAGTTGTAAAGGCAGAATGTTTTTTATCTTAATGCATTCTATGCATTAAGATCAGGGCTTTTTTTCTCAGAGAATAGGTGCAGGTTCTCCCCTCTTCTGCATCATGCCTTATCTCCTCCCCCTAACCAACTCTGAGGACCATACATGGGTTCCACCCCCTACCCATCTCCCAGTACCACCCCCTTTTAGAGAAAACAGCTAATTATAATTTTGTGGTGCTAAGTAATTTGTATGGAGTTTCTTAGTGATCATTTAAAAATCAGTAAAAGAGATCATCTCCAACCAGGAACAATAAATCCCTCAAGCAACAATAGAACCCCCCCCCCCCCCCCAAGCAACAACAGACCCCCTGCAGCAAAAGACCCTCTAACAATAACAGATCCACCCCAGGAACAGTAGACCCCACCAGCAACAATAGATCTCCCAACAGCCAGCATTAATAGAATCTCCAGAAGCAAGTAGCAATAGACACCCTCCTTCAACAGTAGATCTCTCCCAGCAAAAATACGCCCCTCCCTTTAACAATAGATTCCCCAAGCAACAATAGATCCTACAGCAGCCAGCATCAATGGACCCTCCAGCACACTCCAGCACCCCTTGCCATTACATACACTCAGTGCTGAAGGTGCTGAAACTGCGTCCCCCCACGTTCCTGCTGAAAAAAAGCCGAATAAGATAAAAAACCTTCAGCTTGTAGCACCCCCCCAATTACCTACCTAAGCCCCTTCTCTCTCCAGCAATGTCCATGATCCCCTCAGCCATCCAGGACACTCCTCCTGATTGGCTGAGAAAGAGAAGCGACGCCATTGGCTCCCACAGCTGTCAATCAAAGTCAGTCAGCCAATCAGGGGAGAGGGGACAGGGCCAGGTCAGGGTTCCGTGGCTGAATGGATACATGGAGCTCTGACGCGGCTTGGGTGCCCCCATAGCAAGCTGCTGGCTGAGGGGCACTCAAATGAGGGAGGGGCCAGGAGCAGTGACGAGGGACCCGAGAAGAGGAGGATCCAGGCTGCTCTATGCAAAACCAAATGCACAGAGGATTTGACTAAATTTCAGGAGTTAAACTATTCCCCTATAATTCTTAATATCATAAAATTACTTAAAAAGTATGATAGATCTTTTTCTTGTATAGCGATACCCTCACTTAAGAGGGCCGCAAGTTTGGTTTGGGTCCTGAGCACAGCTCCGCCAACCCCCCGGCAATCTGCACTACCCACTCTGGCACAGTTAGTATCTAGCAATACACATTAAATCACTTATACTCTAAATATGTGTGTGTGCGTGCGTGGGTAACTCAAGCTCATAGACAATCTTTGAAAGTATATACAGTGGTGTGAAAAAGTGTTTGCCCCCTTCCTCATTTCCTGTTCCTTTGCATGTTTGTCACACTTAAGTGTTTCGGAACATCAAACCAATTTAAACAATAGTCAAGGACAACACAAGTAAACACAAAATGCAATTTGTAAATGAAGGTGTTTATTATTAAAGGTGAAAAAAAATCCAAACCATCATGGCCCTGTGTGAAAAAGTGATTGCCCCCCTTGTTAAAACATACTATAACTGTGATTGTCCACACCTGAGTTCAATTTCTCTAGCCACACCCAGGCCTGATTATTGCCACACCTGTTCACAATCAAGGCATCACTTAAATAGGAGCTGCTTGACACAGTAAGGTCCACCAGAAGATCCTTAAAAGCTACACATCATGCCGAGACCCAAAGAAATTTAGGAACAATTGAGAAAGAAAGTAATTGAGATCTATCAGTCTGGAAAGGGTTATAAAGCCATTTCCAAAGCTTTGGGAATCCAGCAAACCACAGTGAGAGACATTATCCACAAATGGCGAAGACATGGAACAGTGGTGAATCTTCCCAGGAGTGGCCGGCCGCCCAAAATTACCCCAAGAGCGCAGCGACGACTCATCCAAGAGGTCACAAAAGACCCCACAACAATGTCCAAGGAACTGCAGGCCTCACTTGCCTCAGTTAAGGTCAGCGTTCATGCCTCCACCATCAGGAAAAGACTGGGCAAAAATGGCCTGCATGGCAGAGTTCCAAGGAGAAAACCACTGCTGAGCAAAAAGAACATCAAAGCTTGTCTCAATTTCTCCACAACACATCTTGATGATCCCCAAGACTTTTGGGACAACATTCTGTGGACCGATGAGACAAAAGTGGAACTCTTTGGAAGGTGTGTGTCCAAGTATATCTGGCGTAGAAGGAACACTGCATTTCATAAAAAGAACATTATACCAACAGTAAAATATGGTGGTGGTAGTGTGATGGTCTGGGGCTGTTTTGCTGCTTCAGGACCTGGAAGACTTGCCGTGATAAAAGGAACTATGAATTCTGCTGTCTACCAAGAGATCCTGAAGGAGAATGTCCGACCATCTGTTCGTGTACTCAAGCTGAAACGAACTTGGGTTCTGCAGCAGGACAATGATCCTAAACACACCAGCAAGTCCACCACCGAATGGCTGAAGAAAAACAAAATGAAGACTTTGGAGTGGCCTAGCCAAAGTCCTGACCTGAATCCTTTTGAGATGTTGTGGTATGACCTTAAAAAGGTCGTTCATGCTCGAAAACCCTCTAATGTAACTGAATTAGGACAATTCTGCAAAGATGAGTGGGCCAAAATTCCTCCAGGACGCTGTAAAAGCCTCATTACACGTTATCGCAAACGCTTGGTTGCAGTTGTTGCTGCTAAGGGTGGCCCAACCAGTTATTAGGTTTAGGGGGCAATCACTTTTTCACACAGGGCCATGATGGTTTGGATTTTTTTTCACCTTTAACAATAAACACCTTTATTTACAAATTGCATTTTGTGTTTACTTGTGTTGTCCTTGACTATTGTTTAAATTGGTTTGATGTTCCGAAACACTTAAGTGTGACAAACATGCAAAGGAACAGGAAATGAGGAAGGGGGCAAACACTTTTTCACACCACTGTAACTGACTTTACTTATTGTTTTTATGAAAGGAATAACATGAATCAAACATTTGGATTGCAACACATAATCAGGTCCCTGCAGTAACCAGTAATAAAGATAAACAGAGTAATCAGCATAATAAAGTATTGCTATGCAACTCTAGCGCTGCCCTTTTTCAGCTACTTCCCCACATGGGTAAACACCCAGCACTGTCTACCTATGCAGTCAGGCCTGACTGATCTAGATGGAAGTCCAGTAAAACAATATTCGCTAGCAATCTTTCGGTGGTGCACTTGAAGAACAACTTTGTAATCCAAACGAATAATAAAGATAAAGCATCTGTCTTTAAACAGCTCTCACCACCCGGACAAGTCCAAGTCCGGTTTCTCTGCCTTTTCGTCTAGGAACAGGAATCCACCGACCTCCGAGTCTTCAATCCTTCTGGTGTACAGCAGCAAGGAATGAGAAAATGTCTCTCAGGTGCAACTAGGCTGGCAGAGAGCTCTTTGGAAAAGAGCACAAGGCCCAGGCTTTAGGCCTTGTGCCTCAGCAGTTCAGCACAGATCTCCTCTTGCTTGAAGAGAGGGGGGTGTCCAAAGAGAGCGAACTAGGCCTCTCCCCCTCCTTATATTTCCTCCCCCATAAGTCTCTGGGGCATAACTCAAAGCATCCTGGGAACCAGCGGGGTTCTGGGAACAGTAGTTTTATAGTTCTTAAAGAGACCCCGCTACACACTCCCCCCACTTAAACTCTTTGGTCCCCAAAGATAAACTTTTAACACATATCCTGTACCAATTTTGAAAGTGCTGAGTATGATGTTGGTACAGGGAATTTCCACCAGAACTCAGAGGTGGGATTCCCTGTCCCACAGGTCACACTGACATGAGTGGCCTGCCTAACTGTGCCAGAGAGTGAGCTGGGGTTGCCCTCCACCAAATGGTCAGTGGAAGGATTAGAGTGTTCAGCACTTCTTCTAGCAGTCACAACAGAGTCCTCAGAGCTCTCTCCCATTTGAGAGTAGGTTAGCTTCTTGGGGGGTCTCACAACTCGGCGAGCTCTCTGTTCTCTTGGGACTTCAGGCTCTGGTGCCACAGGCTCTACTTCAGGAACACATTCTGACAGCATCGCTGGTTCTAGAACATCAGTTCCTTCCTCTTCTGAGTAAATGCTAGGGATATCTGCCCAGCCTTCAGGCACACCACTAGATGGAATGAACTCTGTAGCTTCTGGGTTCAGTGTCCCATCCTGTGTATCCTCAGTAGGTGGGAGATCTATGGCAGAATTTCCTGGAGTTGATGAAGGCCACAGCCACTCAAGCTCTCCTCTTCCACCTTCACCTTGTTGGGAATCTTGTCCATCTCTAACCCGGGAGGTCTGAGACCGAGTGCTAGGTCCTGGGGTATCCAGAATGGAAACAGATTCAGGTGGATCTCTCACTGGAGGTATTCTGACTGCTTCAGTAAGCGGGAGCAAATGATTCCTGTGCCAAGTTTTTAAGGGCCCCACTTTCCCCTCTGGTTTTAGCTTATATACAGGCAATCCAGGTAGCTTTCTGCAAATGACATAGGGCTCCGATCTCCATCTATCAGCAAGCTTGTGCTTCCCAGGGATCCCCAGATTGCGTAGCAGTACACGGTCCCCAGGCTGCAGGTCTTGCACTCGAACCTTCAGATCGAAGTTCCTCTTGTTGCGGGCTCCCCTTTGGTCCGAGGCCGCCTGAGCTCGTTCATGGGCCACTTTCAAATTGTGTCTAAGTCGGTCCACATATCCCTTGTGGGAGGTAGCAGAGGCATGGTCTAGGGAAATGCCAAAGGCCAGATCCACCGGCAATCTTGCTTCTCTCCCAAACATGAGCCGGTAGGGGGAGTAACCCGTCACATCACTTGTGGTGCAGTTGTAAGCGTGCACCAGAGCTGATATGTGTTGGCTCCAGTGTTGCTTCTTCTCTGTCTCTAGAGTTCCAAGCATGTTTAGTAAGGTCCGATTAAACCTCTCAGGTTGGGCATCTCCTTGTGGATGATAAGGTGTAGTCCTGGTCTTCTCTACTCCCAATGAGTCCAGTAGGTTCCGGATCAGACGACTCTCAAAGTCCCTTCCTTGGTCTGAGTGGATTCTCTGTGGTAATCCATAGTGGACAAAGTATTTTTCCATGAGCACCTTGGCCACAGTGGAGGCCTTTTGGTCTTTGGTGGGGAAAGCCTGGGCATAACGGGTGAAATGATCGGTTACCACCAGAACATTTCCCAATCCACTCAAATCGGGTTCGAGGCAGAGAAAGTCAATGCACACCAGATCCATTGGACCCTGACTCTGTAGGTGGCCCATTGGGGCAGCTTGATGGGGTAGAGTCTTCCTCTGGATGCATCGTGCACAAGAACGGCAACATTCCTCCACTTCTGCCCTCATACAGGGCCAATAGAACCGGCTTCTGACAAGCTGAAAAGTTCTCTCCGCCCCTAGATGGCCATGCTGGTCATGTAAGGCAATTAGTACCGTCTCTCGGTGCTTCTCTGGGAGAAACAACTGCCACTTATCTTCTGAGTTATCAGAGGGGCCCCTTCGGTAGACCACTCCCTGATGTACTTGTAGCTTATCCAACTCTTTCCTCAGCAGGCGAGCCTCCTTGGAAGGGTGATGTCGAAGTCCCTCTGGATTCTCATTCTCCAAAGCTTCAAGGACCAATCTCCCCATGGGGTCTTCCAATTGGTCATAGCTCAGCTCCTTTCTGGACAGCTTTGGCAGGAGTTCCTCTGCTAGTTGAATTACCCCACAGTAGGGTTGAGGGACTCCCACTGCGGTGACTCCTATCTCCTCTGGAGCCCCCTCTTGCTTGAAACTCAGCACCCTGACAGAGTGCTCGCACTCCTTCCGGTGCTACCTGAGTCCAGTCTTCCCAGTCATCGACCATGACATGAGATCTTCGGGATAGGGCATCTGCATCCCTATTTCCAGCCCCTGGTCTGTATTTTAGACTGAAGTTGAATCCGGATAATGCAGCCAACCATCTGTGTCCGGTTGCATCTAACTTTGCATTAGTGAAGAGGTAGGTCAGAGGATTGTTATCTGTCTTTACGGTAAACTCCGCCCCATAGAGATAGTCCTTCAATTTGTCTACTACTGCCCATTTGAGGGCCAAGAACTCCAATTTATGAGTGGGGTAGTTCTTCTCCGAGGGAGTCAGGCTCCGGCTCACATAGGCCACTGGTCGCAGCTGCTCTTCATGCTCTTGATAGAGCACTCCGCCTAGGCCCTCATGACTGGCATCGACATGTAGCTCATATGGTCTGGTGGGGTCGGCATAGGCCAGGACTGGGGCCGTGGTAAGGCTCCTCTTCAAGGTTCGGAAAGCCTCTTCACACCTTGGGCTCCACTGATCTTGAACCGACTCACCGGCCCTCCTGGGTCCCAAACCATCCTCTTCTCCTTCAGTCTTGAGCAATTCGTTCAGTGGCTTGGCAATCCGGGCAAACCCATCCACAAATCTTCTATAATAGGAGCAGAACCCCAGGAAAGATCTGAGCTCTGTGACTGTTGTCGGTCTTGGCCAAGAGGTAACTGCCTCCAACTTCTCAGGGTCTGTAGCCACTCCCTTTTCAGACACTATGTGTCCCAGATAGTTCACAGAGGATTGGTAAAACCGGCACTTCTCGGGAGAAAGCTTGAGTCCCTCTTCGCTGAGTCTTCTCAACACCTTCTCCAACCTGGCCTCATGTTCTTCCAAAGTCTTCCCGAAGACAATGACATCGTCCAAGTACACAAGGACTTCTATGAGGTTCATGTCTCCAACGGTCTTCTCCATGAGGCGTTGAAAGGTAGCAGGGGCTCCAGACAGGCCCTGAGGCATTCTGTTGAATTCAAAGAATCCCACTGGGGTTATGAAAGCTGTCTTCTCTCGGTCTTCCTGGTGCATGGGGATTTGGTAGTACCCACTCTTGAGGTCCATTACACTGAACCACTTGGCACCAGCCAAACTCTGTAGGGCATCCTCTATTCTCGGTGTGGTATACTGGTCAGGGATGGTCCTCCTGTTGAGAGTCCTGTAGTCAATACAAAGCCTCAACGACCCATTCTTTTTCCTGACCACCACTATGGGGGAGGCATAGGGACTTCTAGACTCCCGAATCACACCAGTCTTCTTCAACTCCGCAAGCTGCTCCCTCAGATCCTCCAGGTCAGCTAGAGGGACCCGCCTAACCCTTTCCCTGAAGGGTTTGTCTTCTTGGAGGCGGATTCGGTGGGTGGCACTCCTGGCACATCCAACATCAAACTCATCCTTTGAGAAAATCCTCTCCCATCTAGTCAGCTGGGCCTTGGCTCTCTGCTTCCAGGCTCCAGGTAGGTCCGGGTTCTCCATGGAAAGTTTTTCCCAAACATCTCCTCCTTCACCCGTTCCTTTTACTTCAGACCAGCTGACTGGGGCCGCAGGACTCACCTGCCCCAACAGCATTCTGGCAGGCATCTCTATGGGTCTCTCCGTAGGGTTTCTCACACTCACTGGGACTCTTCCTCGAGCCTTCTTCAGGGCCTTGATTGAAATCACTTCCGGTATCACTTCCAGGCCTGAGTGATCCTCCCTTGGATCGGATTCCAGCATGACAAAGGGGCCAGGCTGCTCCCAGGTAAGCTTCACCGTGGCCCTGAGGCAGGCTACCTCTCCGGGCTGCAGCACCACTCCCTCTCTCCCAAGTCTCCACACCTTCCCTATCCCCTCTCCTGGGGTCTTCTGCTCTAGGACCAACCATTGGTATTGGTCCCTATGATGAGGGACATCTTGCTGGCCCCGGGCGGTCTAGGACACACAACTGCCAGGGTGTCAAACACCTCCGTTTTCCCTGCCACAGATGGATCGAAGGTCAGCTTTATGGGCAGGTAACCATCGTAGGGGAAACTCTGAGCTCCCAGGCCCCATATCTCCAGCTCTTCTATCTTCTGTATAGGCAAATGGCTCAAGTGCCTATCATAGAAGTCTCTGTACAACAAAGTCACTTGAGCTCCAGTGTCCAGGAGGGCCTTCGTGTAGACTCCTTCCACCTGGATGGAGACAGTGGGGGACGGGCCGACCAATTCTTCTGGGAAGGGCCGGGTTGAGGCCACCCTCTTCTGGGGACCCGTCTTCATCCAGTTGGTTTTTGACTTTACTCTTTTTCGAGCCTGGTATGCATTGACCCTCCCCACAGTAATGGGAGTACAAACCCGCTGAGGGATGTTATTGTCTCTTATTTGTAGACATTCCTTCTGAGGGGTCTGGTTTCCTCTCTCTCTCTTCCTTCTATTCAGTTTGGAGTTCACTGAAAGGCATGGGCACCCGGTTGACTCCCTCACCGGGGCCCTCTGAAGTTTCCCGCCGGCTGGCGGTTATCTATCTTCTTCTTCTTGGGACTGGAACATCTACTGGCGAAGTGGCCACTGCCCCCGCAGTTGTAGCATAGCATCTCTTCTCGGTCTCGAGTGGGGCTTGGTGTTGGTGTATCTGGAAACAACTCCCTCCTAGGACTTGGTTTCTCGGCTCCCCCTTAACCTTTCGTCATCATAGCAGTCAACATCTCCATCACCTGGGACATCTGTAATTTCAAAGTGTCCAGCTCCTTATCTCTAGCGGGAGTCATGGCCGGTGTAACTATTGCTACCGGTTGGTTGACGGGCTCGGTGAGATGTTCTTCCCTTTTCTCTTCCAGTAGGGCCTTTTCCTCTCTGATCATTCGGATGAGGTCAGTGTACTCCAGATTCTTCCCATCCAGTCGGGCACGCAGTGTCCATGCAATAGGATCCATGGGTTGAGCTCCCCTCAGTACCTGTTGAGCACGGGCCTCATCTACTTTTCCTGGGCTGATCCCCTTCTTTAGGATCATCCTATGCAGGATTTTATCTAAACGTCCCATGTAGTCTGATAGTTTTTCACCTTTCTTCTGGTAGCAATGCTCTAACTGATAAGCAAGCTCAGAGATTTTCTCTGTCCCACCAAACACAGTCTGTAGTACATCTAGGTACTCCTGCGCATTACAGTCTGTCCTGCTCATCTTTAGGTTGCGAACGGTCTCTAGAGCAGGCCCCTTTAGACTTTCCACAATCCTCTGCTTCTTTCTGTGCTCTGGAACTTCCCATTCCTCTAGTGCCTGAGTTGCGCTATCTAACCAATCTTCAAATCCCTCTTCTTCCGAAGGTACATGTTTCCTCCCTGAAAACATCCGGAGTTTTCTGTACCCCGACATCGGGTAATCTGTGGGATCCTTCTTGCACTGGGCCACAATCTCCCCCAGGACAGCACACAGTTCTGCGCTAAGGGTGGCCGGTGCTGATCTGAGACTCTCGGGTGAGGTACGGGCCGCAGCCTGCGGTGATCCCGTTGGCGATGGCTCCTCCTTTGTTGCGTGCACCAACCTATAGGATCTGTTGTCTTGTGTCCGTACACAGTTGCGCTTGCAAGCCTCCGGCATCCCATCCCAGTATTCCACTAGCGCATACTGATATGAGATGTCTGGGTCTGATTTTATCTCCATCACGCATGGTTCATGGTCTGGGGACACTGACTTTATTAACTCCTCTACGGTCTCTGTCGACCATTTCTCCCCTGGGAGGCTAATGACCACTGACTGACTTGGGTCGGCCTTAGCCGCTTCACACCACGCTCTGACTCCCTGTGGGTCCATGCCGGTACCTCTGGCGTGTTCACCGCTGTCTCAGAAATCCCAGATTTACGAGCCCCCACGTATAGCGATACCCTCACTTAAGAGGGCCGCAAGTTTGGTTTGGGTCCTGAGCACAGCTCCGCCAACCCCCCGGCAATCTGCACTACCCACTCTGGCACAGTTAGTATCTAGCAATACACATTAAATCACTTATACTCTAAATATGTGTGTGTGCGTGCGTGGGTAACTCAAGCTCATAGACAATCTTTGAAAGTATATAACTGACTTTACTTATTGTTTTTATGAAAGGAATAACATGAATCAAACATTTGGATTGCAACACATAATCAGGTCCCTGCAGTAACCAGTAATAAAGATAAACAGAGTAATCAGCATAATAAAGTATTGCTATGCAACTCTAGCGCTGCCCTTTTTTCAGCTACTTCCCCACATGGGTAAACACCCAGCACTGTCTACCTATGCAGTCAGGCCTGACTGATCTAGATGGAAGTCCAGTAAAACAATATTCGCTAGCAATCTTTCGGTGGTGCACTTGAAGAACAACTTTGTAATCCAAACGAATAATAAAGATAAAGCATCTGTCTTTAAACAGCTCTCACCACCCGGACAAGTCCAAGTCCGGTTTCTCTGCCTTTTCGTCTAGGAACAGGAATCCACCGACCTCCGAGTCTTCAATCCTTCTGGTGTACAGCAGCAAGGAATGAGAAAATGTCTCTCAGGTGCAACTAGGCTGGCAGAGAGCTCTTTGGAAAAGAGCACAAGGCCCAGGCTTCAGGCCTTGTGCCTCAGCAGTTCAGCACAGATCTCCTCTTGCTTGAAGAGAGGGGGGTGTCCAAAGAGAGCGAACTAGGCCTCTCCCCCTCCTTATATTTCCTCCCCCATAAGTCTCTGGGGCATAACTCAAAGCATCCTGGGAACCAGCGGGGTTCTGGGAACAGTAGTTTTATAGTTCTTAAAGAGACCCCGCTACACTTGGATTGGGAGGATTAATATAGTGAAGATGGATATACTACCAATGTTACTGTATTTGTTTCAGACAGTTCCAATAGTTCCTCCAACCACTCATCTGAGTCAATTACGAAAGGCTATAGTTAGGTTTATTTGGGCTCAGAAACCTCCATGAATCAAAAGAGAAGCATTAATCAAGACAAAAAAAATAAAGGGGATCTTGCACTTCCAGACTTTACATTATATTTACGAGCAGCACCTATGATTAGGATCATTGATTGGTTTCATAATGTATAGTCTAAACAGTGGGTGACACTAGAGGAAGTGTGAAACTAAAATCATGTCCAGCCTCAGTTTCGCCCCCTGCAGAAAGACATGTCACTTTTAATCTCATGTACGTTAAAAACGTAATACTGGGACTTAATACTAAAGAAGGAGACTCTTTCTTCACAAATTGGACCCATGACTCCTTTATTTGCTAACCCAAGGTTTCCTCCACTTGCTGAGGCAATGACTTTTATTAAGTGGAAAAGAAGAAAGGTAACAGCGCTCTCTGCAGGGACAACTCAATCCATACACCAGGTCCACTCACAGGTGCCGAGGCTCAATGTGTCCCAACACACTCCAATGCAACAGTAGTAAGAAGAGCCGGCAACACTGTAATCCTTGAAGTGTCGTTTTTTGGTACATCAGAGTGACAAAAAAAAAACAATAAATGTGACTAAGGCTATAGCCGAAATGCGTCCGTTTTATTGTTTTAGTGTCACTCTGATGTACCAATAAACAACACTTCAAGGATTACAGTGTTGCCGGCTCTTCTTACTACTGTTTTATTAAGTGGAACAGTAGTGAAAATACAAGAATTGTTCAGACTCTGGTGGATGGCAAACTTCCCCATTCACTGACCTGGGCTCTGAGCTTGGATCTAAATCAATTCAATATCAACAATGATATACTTATATTAGATCTATTTTACAAACTTCTCCAATAAATAGACCTCTAACAAAGTTCAAGCAATCATTGGTACAAGAGCAGAGACCAACACATAGCTTATCGACAATATATAAACTTTTGCTTCCTACTGTTCCTCTTACTGAAATGTCATATATGAAATCTGAGATAGAGAGACTGATTTCACGGTCAGATTGGGAAAAAGCTTTTCTCTTGACACATAAAATATCTGCTAAACATCAAGAAAGAAATTATACAATTATAAGATGATATTGATGCCCAGTAGACCTGCACAATATAAATGGAAGTAACCAGGAAATTTGTTGGAGTCATAAAGGGCTATAATGGCACATATATGGTACTACTGTCCATTGGTGTTGGATTTCTGGGTAAAGATATTCCATATATACCAAAAGATTACAAAATCTATTATTCAACCAAATATATGTACCCCAGTGTTATCTATTATACCAGGGTCAATGAAATCCATTAAGAGAGGTATGAAAACAGGAGTTTAAATTTGTATTTTTGGTGTTAGATATAAAAGGGGAAATAATATATATAATCAAAATATAAAAAAAAAGTATAGAAAGGAAAATTCTGTAAGATTAAAGGAGTACTTTGATATATTGTTGGTTTTATTAAAGCGGTTTTATTAAACCCAATTTAAAAGTCAGTAGCTACAAAAAGTGTAGCTGCTGACTTTTAATAAACAGACACTCGCCTGTCCCACAATCCAGCGATGCAGGTGCAGGAAGCCTTGCTCCTCTACCCCTCCTCTCCACGGCAACGGCATTGTAACTGCTGGTGCCCGGCTGTGGCTTCACAGCCGGGCATGCACAAGCCACATGTTGTGAATGGCCGGGCAATGTTCTGGGACACGTCACAGGTCCAAGGCCGTGGCACCAGGGGAGGAAGTGGGAGCCTGTTAAAAGAGGGTACTCGCTCCCCGCCACAAAAAAAATGACATGCCACATTTGGCATGTCAGGGGGTCACCGGTACTTAAAGCAGAAGTTCCATTTTTGGGCTGAACTCTGCTTTAAGATATTAGAATATTTAATTCTACAAGTGATTTATGCATTTTTGTATGTTTTGTCTAAAACTGAAAATCAATAAAAGAGAAATTGTAAACAATATTGAGTGGAGATTTTCAGTCACATGATATCTTACTTTCAGAAACTGAGATTAATAAAAGTTGAAAGACATGAATGACCTGAAGTCAATGCAAATTTCTGTATTTTCTTTTTACTGATCTACAAGCAGCATACTGTATGTTTACACACCTGTCTGTACAGGAAAAAAATGGTCTGCATTTACAAAAATAAAATGCCTAAAAACCCTCAGTTTTTTTTTAGGCAGTAGTGTGCAAGAGGCCTTAATTACCTCATGCACACAGTAATGCTCCAAATATGCTGGATATGTCATAAACTGACAGAAAAAAATGCCTCTAATGTTGCATATATATACACGCATATTGCGTTTGGTGTAAATGCATTCTACGTGGAAGCATATTATACGCATGTGCTTATGTGCATTTCAACGCATTTACTCTCACATGCGCATAAGAACATGCTGAAAACCTACACTCCAAATGCAAGTTTTGCTAAAAAAAAAATTTGCGTCCTTGAATGCTGCATACAAATAAGTGCATAAACGCCCATATGTGCATGGTTGTGTGCATGAGGCCTACGTGTTTCATGCAAATGATCAACAAAATGCCCATTATACTAAACCAACCAGAAGTTGATTAATTTCCCTGTCCCATTCACAGTAAATTCAAACAATAGCATGGGCAGCCCAAACTTCAGTCAATTTCACCATAGATAAGTGTAATCTTGACACTATTCAGCAGTGTTATGTTTTGTTTGCACGTTCACCAAGGCCAAACAGATGTTCTGCCTCCTAAACGTGAAAAGTATCAGGAAAAGTACTTTTTATAATCATCACCGTAATTTCTCCTTTCTCAGAAAGCATCACTACTCATTGAAAGGACAACAACAAATCATACAAGACATAATAATCCTTTCAATTTGCTTCCTGGGGATAAGCAGTCAGACAGTAGCAGGCACCCTGCCTAATATAGTATATATTGTTTACGTAAAGCCTAGTACAGGCCACTCTTTTTTTAGGGTTGAATAAAAAAAAACGATAGCTCCAGTCGGAGTGGCTGTACTAACAATCCTATGTTAGTACATCGATCTCCTCTGCTGTTTTTATTGTGTTCTGACCGGGGGAGGACCCTATTGCCAGAAAATTCTGGTCAGCGCTCTCACCCATTGGCTGAGAGTGCTGATCAGGAGCAAATTGGCTGCTGGTTTTCTGTTGGAGCAGCTACCATATACACAGCCCGAATGTTTGTTTCTTCTACCGGCCAATGAAGCATGACTGAAAATTTTTTGCGGGTCGTGGATGTCATGAACACTGCAGATAGCAAGGATAACTTGCCACACATTTGTGGCATTGTTGAATTGTAAGTCTGTTAACTAGCTGCACATTTTCACTGGCAAGTTGTACACTTGCAGAGCACTTGAAGCAAAACTTCTAGTTGACACTTCCAATTTGTAGAAAATTTGCGTGGCAAGTCTCTAGCAAGAGCAAAGTTGCAGTGGTGAGTCTACAGCAAGAGCTCTGCAGATCTTCAGCAAGAAAATTCAGCCACAGTGACCCCTGTGGTGGGATGACTATTGTGCAACATAACTGATCCAGAACTTGCAGCAGACTTGCAGAATGTTTGCAAAGAAAGTTGATCTGGAGTCATGCAATGCAGACTTGCTGCAATTGTGCCACACACTTGTGAAGCCTGACAAGTCCAGCAATAGCTTATCAAGTCATTTTCAAACTTGCAGCACAATTGCTTTCTATCTGGGAGGCAAGTAATGTGCACAGATTGCCAGGAAGCAATTCAGAAACTGTTGCATTTAGAGTACCCTACTATTATTTATTAACCACTTGAGGTCCGGGCCATAGCCGAATGATGGCTACAGCGCAGATCTCAATTTCCGGGAGGCCATCATAGGACTTCTCCCCTTTCCTCATTCGGGGAAATTCTGTGCTGGCCGTGTCCCTTGGACACAGCCAGTCACAGATCGGTGTAAACGGCCAATCACAGCGGCCGTTTACAGTGTGATAGGCATGGCCAATGGGAGATGATCTCAAATGTAAACATATGAGATCATCTCTCATTGCCGGCTCTCTCTCCTCACACAGAGAGAACGCGAGTGGGGAGAGAGAGGATTTTATACAGCAATCTGTGCCTAAAGCGAATGCAAAACCAATTTTTACAGTGAAAACAGTGCCCAAACAGTGCCCCATCAGTACAGTGCCTATTTGGAATCTGTGCCACCTCATCAGTGCCCACCTGTGCCATTGGTGATCAGTGTCCGGACATCTGTGCACATCTTTGCCACCTTATCAATGCCCATCTGTGCCACCTCATCAGTGCCCACCTGTGCCACCTCATCTGTGCCCAGCTGTGCCAATCAGTGCCCATCTGTGCCACCTCAGTGCACATCTGTGCAATCAATCAGTGCACATCTGTGCCGCCTCAGTGCCCATCTGTGCCACCTCATCAGTGCAATCAGTCAGTGTCCATCTATTCCGCCTCATCAGTGCCCATCTGTGCCACATCAGTGCCCATCTGTGCCACATCAGTGCATATCTGTGGCATAAATCAGTGCCCATCTGTGCTGCCTCATTAGTGCACATCTGTGCAATCAATCAGTGTCCATCTGTGCAGCTTCATCAGTGCCGCCTCATCAGTGCACATCTGTGCCGCCTCATCAGTGCCCATCTGTGCCACATCAGTGCCCATCTGTGCCACATCAGTGCACATCTGTGGCATAAATCAGTGCCCATCTGTGCTGCCTCATTAGTGCACATCTGTGCAATCAATCAGTGTCCATCTGTGCAGCTTCATCAGTGCCGCCTCATCAGTGCCCATCTGTGTAATCAGTGCACATCTGTGCCGCCTCATCAGTGCACATCTGTGCCGCCTCATCAGTGCACATATGTTCCACCTCAGTGCCCATCTGTTCCCCCTCAGTGCCCATCTGTGCACTTCAGTGTCCATCAGTGCAGGATTAGCACACACCTGTGTAGTCGCATCACCACCAGCAACCATGTCCAAAATATGCTTTTCCACCGAGGAGGCGTACCTCTTTTCGGATTCCCTTTCAGACTCCGATTCTGAGTCAGACGTAAATTATGAGCCAGTCCTCAGTAGTGGAACACTGAGTGACTCAGAGGAGGAAGATATTCAGCCCGCCAACAAAGACGTTCTGGTGAGGAGGCAGTAGCATCCACCAGCACCGCAGTGCCATCCACCAGCACCGCAGTACCTCAGCCAGAAAGGCCAAGGACCCATGCCAGCCTTCCCTATGCCCTCCAGAACCCCTTGTGGCTTCCTCCTAATTCAGGAGAAGCCAACATTACCCCTTTCACTGCCCAGCCAGGAGTCCAGGTGGACACTGAGAATTTTTCCCCAATCCATTTTTTCAATTTAATTTTTACCCAGGACATGCTATCAACAATTGTGGCCCAGTGCAACCTTTATGCACAGAAATTTATTTTAAATAATCCAACGTCCTATTATGCCCATCCCTACCAGTAGAGAGACCTAAAGGTGGAGGAGTTGAAGGTTTTTTTTAGGCCTCACATTTAATATGGGACTCAACAAAAAAAACTCTTTGAATTCCTATTGGTCAACCCACCCCCTCCACCACATGCCAATCTTCTCCAAGGTAATGCCCAGAACCAGATACCAAATGATAATGAGGTTCCTCCATTTCAATAACACCCAGTGCCCTCCCCGAAAAGACCCAAATTATGACAGGCTTTTCAAAATTCGGCCACTTCTAAATTATTTTTCTGAAGTATTCCCCCAGCTGTTTACCCTGGAGCAAAACACATATGTGTGGATGAGTCCCTTGTTAAATTTTGTGGCAGGCTTAAATTCAAACAATTTATTCCCAGCAAAAGGGGTGAAGGTATACAA
The DNA here is from genome assembly GCF_037356315.1 of Lithobates pipiens. Classification (NCBI taxonomy): domain Eukaryota; kingdom Metazoa; phylum Chordata; class Amphibia; order Anura; family Ranidae; genus Lithobates; species Lithobates pipiens. The sequence continues at coordinate 271,701,852 of NW_027507748.1, read as the reverse complement.
ATTATGTGACTGAGTCACAGGATACATGTATGCCTTCAAAGTGTACGAAGGGAAGGACACTCAGCTGCAACCCCCTAATTGCCCAGACTATTTAGGATCCAGCGGGAAAATTGTTTAGTACCTCATATACCCCCTACTGGAAAAAGGCTACAATTTATACATAGACAACTTCTACACATCTCTGCCCCTGTTCCACAACCTTCGCCAGAAGAAGATGCCAGCATGTGGCATCATAAAAAATAATCGGAAGGGCTTTCCTCAAAGTCTTGACAATAAGAATTTGAGAAAAGGAGAAATGGCAAGTCTGTGAAACAAAGAGATATTGTCAGTGAAGTGGAGGGACAAAAGGGATGTCTACATGTTGTCTTCAATCCACAATGATACCTTCTTAGAAATCCCCAGAAGGAATGGCCCCATACAAAAACCTAAATGCATCTATGATTATAATTTGTTCATGGTGGGAGTCGTCTTCAATGACCAAATGCTGGAACCATACCTTGCCACAAGACGGACATACCATTGGTATAAAAAAGTCGCAATTTCTTTTTTTTCAATTGGCCATATACAATTCATATGTCATTTACCACAACTCCACCCAAAACCCCAAACGCGTCCTTGGCTACCAGGAGGAAGTTTTCACTGCCCTTATATTCCTGAATGGCCCACCAGAAAATATCCGATACAATGTTCTTAGTCGACTTTCCGAACGCCACTTTCCAGATAGACTCCCTCCCAGACCAACAGGCCAACAATGTAAAAAAAAATGTAAGGTGTTTACCAGAGCAGGATTCAGAAGAGACACATCTTATTACTGTGCCCCAAGTCTTTCCCAACCAGGCCTCTGCATAGGTGAATGTTTTCGCCGTTACCATACTTCAATAAATTATTAGTGAAGTATGGTAAACGTAATCCTCAGCTCCTGCCTTCACACACCTTATGCCACTGCCTGCTCTGTAACTGACCCTGGCTTGTTATTCGACCATGCTTCTGCCTGCCGATTCTGTACATACCTCTGCCTGATCTGGAACTGACCCTGGGCTGTTATTCAACCATGCTTCTGTCTGCCAATTCTGTACATACCTCTGCCTGATCTGGAACTGACCTTGGACTGTTTCACCATGATATTTGCCTGCCTCTTGGACTGATCTTGTACCCGGCAACTGGACTAGTGGGATTCAGCACAGGGGTCTCACATATGTGAGGGGCTCCAGAATTGTTTTTATGGATGAAGAATTTTTTTTTTTTCTCATTCCTAGATTAGGGTCTGGAGACTCAGAGGCTTCAAAGATATTTGGGTGGGAGAAGCCTCTACCCTGTCCCCATTCTGTCCTGAACGAGGCCCTACTTTTGCCTGCTGCCTGTAGGACTTACTGCCATTATGTCTCTGCCTGTAATAGATTAGATGTATATCTACCACAGGGTGGTCCTGGGGATACACCATAGAAAAAAACATATGCCACGTCCTTTATATATCTTGAAAAAGAAGGGGGAAAAGGAGGGAAAGAAACACAAAAAAACCTCAACAAAAAATGTTGGTTGTGTTGGACTTTTTAGGCATAATTATATACATACATATATATATATATATATATATATATATATATATATATATATATATATATATATATATATATATATATATATATGTACATACAACAAGGGGGGAAGAGAAGAAAATTAAATAAACCCCCCCTTGTTGTATGTATATATATATATATATATATATATATATATATATATATATATATATATATATATATATATATATATATAATTATGCCTAAAAAGTCCAACACAACCAACATTTTTTGTTGAGGTTTTTTTGTGTTTCTTTCCCTCCTTTTCCCCCTTCTTTTTCAAGATGTCTCTGCCTGTCACACTGACCACACCACATGTTCCTTCCTACTACCAGGACCAATATTTTTGGCACTTCTGACAATATCTCTGCCTGCACTGACACTGGAATGTATATGGACAGTATCCCTGGCTGCTGCTTGGACAACTGTGTTCGCCGTTGCTGACCAAGTCCCTGCCTGCTGCATGGACCAGTGCTATCCTCCTGTGTGCAACTGTGCTACTACAACCACAGGTAATCTTTTGTTTACTCTTTTCTCAGCATAATGTATTTTGGGATGTAATTCTTGGTATATGCATGCTATGTGTCCCTGGAACACCTGACGGTGTTCCTTGCATGTTGGATCTCTGTTTGTGGCCAGGCTGTGTAGAAGTCTCACATATGTGGTATCGTCATACTCAGGAGGAGTAGCAGAATGTATTTTGGGGTGTTATTTTTGCTATCTAAATGCTATGTGTTGGAAATATCTTATAAACGGACAGCTTTGTGTAAAAAAAAATGTAGTTTAATTTTTATTCCACATTTTTCAAAATCTTCTGAAAAAAAAAAAAAAACATTCAAAAGACTCATTATGCCTCATAGATTATATGTTGGGGCATTAACTTTTCAAAATGGGGTCATTTTGTGTGTGTTTCCATTGTTCTGGTGCTCCAAAATTGTAATAGGTGGTTGAGAAATGAGATGTGTAATTTTTGCTCCTAGAACATGTGATGGTGCTCCCTACATGTTGGGCCTCTGTATGTGGCCAGGGAGTGAAAAAGTCCCACACATGTGGTATCGTTATACTCAGGAGGAGTCACAGAATGTATTTTGGGCTGTCATTTGTGGTATGCACATGCCATGTGAGAGAAATAAGCTATTATAATGACATTTTTGTGAAAAAATAAAAATCTTAATTTTGCAAAGAATTGTGGGAAAAAATTGCAACTTCAAATAACTTACCATGCCTCTTACTAAATACCTTGAAATGTCTACTTTCCAAAAAGGGGTCATTTGCACTTTTCTAGCTTGTTAGGGTCTCAAGAACTGAAGTAGGCTGCCAGTACATCCGATGTGATATTTTTTTATGATTTGCACCACAGCTTGTAGACTCTAAAACTTTCACACAGACCAAATAATTTCCACACATTTTTAGGTTATTTTTACCAAAGATATGTAGTAGTATAAATTGTGGTCAAAATGCATGAAGAAAAATTACTCATTTGCAAAATTTTATGACAGAAATTAAGAAAAATTAGTTTTTTTTCAAAATTTTCTGTGTTTTTTCATTTATAGCGCAAAAAATAAAAAACCCAGAGGTGATCAAATACCACCAAAAGAAAGCTCTATTTGTATGAAAAAAATGACAAAAAAATAATTTGGGTACAGTGTTGCATGATTGAGTAATTGTCATTTAAAATGTGAGAGCATCGAAAGCTGAAAATTGGTCTGGACAGGAGGGGGGTTAAGTGCCCAGTAAGCAAGTGGTTAAAGCGGGAGTCCGCCGTTTTTTTTTTTTTAAAAGCCAGCAGCTACAAATACTGCAGCTGCTGACTTTTAAAATAATGACACTTACCCGCCCAGCGCGCCCGCGATGTATGGGAATTAGGAAGTGGAGCCTTGCGGCTTAATTTCCCGGTTCCCTACTGCACATGCGCGAGTCGCGCTGCGCAATAAGGATGGTCCCCGCTGTCTCTGGGATCCGTGTGTTTCCCAGGAAACAGCGGGGGACCTTCGGAAAGGGGCGTAGAATCTGCGGAAAGGGGCGTAGCTTCTGCAGAATCTACGCCGGAAGTGGGTGCAGATACCTGTACTGTACAGGTACCTGCACCCCCCTCCCCCCTGAAAGGTGCCAATTGTGGCACCGGAGGGGGGGAGGGTTCCAATGAGCGGAAGTTCCACTTTAGGGTGGAGCTCCGCTTTAAGGATGTATAATATTAGCATACTGTCAGGGTACTAATAGTTCTGTCACCCTTTTACATGAAGTGGAAAAATATCAGACCTTTTGGCAGGATCAACAGGTAATAAAACTATTTTACGGGGAGACATATGAGAAAAACAAAGACTGATTTGTTAATATTAGTGACAGACTACATCATGTAAATTCAGCAAAACAGTAAGGATGCCAGCCTCAAGCATTAAAAAAAGATTCATTAGTAAGTAGTTTAAAACCACTTACAGTTCAGTAACCATGTATCAGCTTGTCAAAGTCAATCAAAGAGTACAGCAACAGCTGGAGCCCGACAGACCATGGCCATTGGCGGGGGTGTGAGATGGAAGTGCCAGCAATCAGTAGCACCCGCAGTGAGAGACTCGCTTAAGAATGGGTATATGCATGGCATCCTCAATTTCCTGACAACTGAGGATGCCAAGCATAAACCGTCTTTAAGGGAGCCTCCCACTGCAGGTTACTTACCATTTTACCAATAACTATCTTTAATGCATAAGTCTTGCGCCCTTGCTCTTTTTCTGCATCTCAGTGCTGGATCTCCCTGGTATCAGGATCTACATGCCAGAGTGTTCCATTCCCGTCTCTTGTTCCTGGGCTTTATTGTGGATTTCTTATGTTATAGACTGTAATTTCCATAGTCTGTGAACTGTTATTTTGTGTTTACTATTTTAGTATCTCAGACTGCATCATATATGTCACTTTTTATTTTGCCAACTTTAAGAAAAAAAGATTAAAGTGAAAAATTTAAAACATATTTAATACATGCATTATCTCCCAGTGTTTTATCCCTTTAAACATTTCTATTGTAGTATGTTTCTACCTTCCTCTTTGTCATGACAATAAATCTCTTAATTTCTAAGCACTTGTCAGCCTAGGCTATTTCATTTCTGAAAGATTACAAAGAACACAGACCTGTAATGAGGTGCAGGTTTCTTTACATTGTAAGGTCTGTTCATGGATACTAGGGGAGATATTCTGCCCCCAATCAGGGAGATATAGTATTTCACAAAAGCGAGTACACCCCTCACATTTTTGTAAATATTTTATTGCATCTTTCATGTGACAACACTGAAGAAATTACACTTTACTACAATGTAAAGCAGTGAGTGTACAGCTTGTATAACAGTGTAAATTTGCTGTCCCCTCAGAATAACTCAACACACAGCCATGTCTAAACTGCTGGTAACAAAAGTGAGTACACCCCTACGTGAAAATGTCCAAATTGGGCCCAATTAGCCATTTTCCCTCCCTGATGTCACGTGACTTGTTAGTATTACTAGGTCTCCGGTGCGAATGGGGAGCAGGTATGTTATATTTGGTGTTATCGCTCTCACTCTCTCATACTGGTCACGTGAAGTTTAACATGGCACCTCATGGCAAAGAATTCTCTGAAGATCTGAAAAAAAGAATTGTTGCTCTACATAAAGATAGCCTAGGCCAGTGATGGCGAACCTTGGCATCCCAGATGTTTTGGCCAGTGGATCTGCAGGGAAGTGCAAAATCAAATTGCAGTCATGAATTTAGGTATGATGATCAAATGTGGGTACTACAGCCTTCCTTCTGTTAAAGGTAACACACTGAAAACTGGTTTAGAAAATGCAGGTAACAAACCACTTCATCGGAAAAGCCTAATTCTGGTGCTATGTTAGGAGAATAGCGATGTCTTGCACTTTAAAAGAAGTTGTACCTTATTGACACATTAAAGTGTGAGATGGAACTGTCTGTCATGTTTAATGTTCAGAAAATAATGTATATCATCAACCACTAGGTGGGACTGGGTCTTCCCTCCTTTCTCTCAGGTCAGTAACTAGAACTTTTTAGGGCCCCAGTGTAGGAAACCATAATGTCCCCCCTTCCCCTTGGCCGGAGCCCCTCCCACGGTGGTGTCAGTAGTTTTTTATTTTTCACAATTTTATTTATTTATTTATTTAAAAAAAAAAAAAGGACCCCCATTTGGGGGCTTTGGTGAAATATCAGGGGTCTAAACAGACTTCTGATGTTTCACCTTTTAAAACAAAGAAAGGAGATTGAGGACACATCCCTCAATCTCCTGTGCAGCCATAGGTCAGTCATAGATGTTTTGAATCTGGACCAGTTCAACAGTTACCCAGATAGCATAGATCAGTGATGACGAACCTTGGCACCCCAGATGTTTTGGAACTACATTTCCCATGATGCTCAAATACACTGCAGAGTGCACGAGAATCATGGGAAATGTAGTTCCAAAACATCTGGGGTGCCAAGGTTCGCCATCACTGGCATAGATAGATTTTTTTTACTTTTTTTTTTCTTTCTTTTTCTTTTGAGTGTGTATGTTGGATGCATGTGTGTTTTGTCACTTAAGTATAGCGTGGAATTATTGATAACTCCTCTTGTTGGTTAGATAATAGCTAACAGATAATGGTGCACAAAATAATTAAATATAATAGATATATTAGATCCAATCAGGGCAAAGGATTAACCCCTCATTTAAAGACATATAGAAATGGAATCAAGAGATATGAAAACAGGAGTTTTTTTGGGGGGGTGGAATATACATTGCCTTGAAAAAGTATTTATACCCTTTCAAATTTTCCACATTTTGTCATCTTACAACCAAAATTGTAAATATATTTTATTGGGATTTTATGTGATAGACTAACACAAAGCGTCACATAATTGTGAAGTGGAAGGAAAATTTTATTTTAAAAAAATGTTAACAAAAAAAATTTGAAAAGTGTGGCGTGCATTTGTATTCAGTCCCTTTACTCTGATATCCCTAACTAAAAACTAGTGGAACCAATTGCCTTTAGAAGTCACCCAATTAGTAAATAGAGTGTCAGAAACCATGAATCAGACCAAGACAGAAGTACAATTAAATCACACTTGTTTATTAATAAAAATAAAAAGGTAAATAAATAGAGTAAGCGTATTCAAAGCATAGCCAGAGTCCAGTAACAGGATCGAGTAGTCAGCCAGCCCAGAGTTCAATAACCAGATCGGGTAATCAGCCAGGCCAGAAGTCAGGGATCCAAGTGGAGCAACAGCAAGCAGGATAAGGAGCCAGAAGGGATGTCAGCAATCCAGCCTTTAAACAGAAGCGCAGGAAATGGTTTCTTGTGATGTGACCAAGGCTAAGGCAGATATGAAGTGAGCTGGACAGCTTTAAGTAGGCAGGTCAGACGAGCTGGATAAGGAACAGCTGGTAACTGTGGAGAGAGATGAGAGCTGGCAATTAGCCGACAGCTAAGCAGCCAGCCCAGAGAAGGAAGGGTTAAGCCAGCCCTGACATAGAGTCTACCTGTGTGTAATTTAATCTTGGTATAAATACAGCTGTTCTGTGAAAACCTCAGAAGTTTGTAATGCCGAGTACACACGATCGGACTATCCGGCGGACAACCCGCCGGACTTTGCAGCAGAGGTCCGCCGGACTTGTCGAACGAGCGGATCTGCCCATACACGCCCGGACTTTTCTGGCAGATTAGGTCAGTCGGAAAATCCGCCGGACTATGGCAAGATTGACGCCTTGCTAGCCCCGTCACCTGGTATGGATTTAAAGGGGTACCCCTACCCATTCACCTGGGGAAAAAAGTGTACATAAAAAAACACAACACAGGTTTTTAAAATACTTTATTAGACAGCTCCGGGGGTCTTCTCTTCTTCCATCTTTGGGGGTCTTCTCATCAGACTCCTCTGATTTCTTCTGCTAGCTCTTTTACTAGTGGAGGAGCCTGGCTTTCTCCTTCGTTGCCGCTGCCGTCCGCGGGGTCTTCTTCCGACTTCGGGGGTCTCGTCCCACTCTTCGGGCTCTTGTCCCGCTCTTCAGTTCTTCTTTTTGCCGGGCCTCCGCTTTCTTCTTACAGCTCTTTTAATAACATTGGCCCGGTCTTCTGTTGCTGTCGCAGCCACCTTCTGCTTCTTGCTCTTCTTCTTCTTCCTTCTTCCGATGTTGACATGATTTTCTTTCCAGCCTTAATGGCAGGGACGCATTGTGCGACGACTTATATAGGGACAACGGGCGGCGGGGTCACGGGTGATGTCACATGGTGACCCCGCCCCTTATGATGTCACAGTCCCGGCGGATGCTGGGACTTTGACATCATAAGGGGCAGGGTCACCATGTGACATCACCCGGTGACCCTGCCCCTTGTCCCTATATAAGTCACCCCACAACGCATTCCTACCATTATGGGCAGAGAGCGTGTCGTGTCAACATTGGAAGAAGGAAGAAGAAGATGAAGAAGAGAAGAAGAAGCAGAAGGCGGCGGTGGCGGCAACAGCAACAGCAACAGAAGACCGGGCCACCATGGTAAAAGAGCTGTAAGAAGAAAGCGGAGGCCCGGCAAGAAGAACCGAAGAGCGGGACAAGACCCCCGAAGTCAGAAGAAGACCCCCGGACGGCGGCGGCGACGAAGAAGAAAGCCGGGCTCCTCCCCTAGTAAAAGAGCTAGTAAAAGAGCAGAAGATAGTGGAAGAGACCGGCGAGAAGACCCCCGAAGACGGAAGAAGAGAAGACCCCCAGAGTTGTCTAATAAAGTATTTTAAAAACCTGTGTTGTGTTTTTTTTAATGTACACTTTTTTCCCCAAGTGAATGGGTAGGGGTACATGGTACCCCATACTCATTCACATAGGGTAGGGGGCCAGAATCTGGGGCCCCCTTATTAAATTCTGATTCTGATAAGCCCCCCGCCAGCAAACCCCGACAACCAACGGCCAGGGTTGTCGGGAAGAGGCCCTTGTCCTCATCAACATGGGGACAAGGTGCTTTGGGGTGGGGGGCCTCATCGATGGAGGCGGCAACATTGACTTCCTTCGCTAGTTCTGTCTACCTGGAATCACGTTCAAAATGAGGAGCCCACACACGGGCGGATTGTCCAGCAGACTCTGGTACGCCAGACCAAGTCCACTGGATAATCCGATCATGTGTACACGGCATTAGAGAACTTTAGTGAACAAACAGCATCATTAAGGCCAAGGAACACACCAGACATATCAGGCATAAAGTTGTAGAGCTTAAAGCAGGGTTAGGTTATAAAAAAATAAATATCCCAAGCTTTGAACATGTCACGGAGCACTGTTCAATCCATCATTCAAAAATGAAAGGAGTATGGCACAACTGCAAACCTACCAAGACATGGCTGTCCACCTACACTGACAGACTGGGCAAGGAGAGCATTAATCAGAGGAGGAACAAGAGGCCCATTATAACTGGAGGAGCTGCAGGTGGGAGAATCTGTCCACAGGAAAACTATTAGTCTTGCACTCCACAAATCTGGCCTTTATGGAAGAGTGGCAATAAGAAAGTTTTGTTGAAAGAAGCCATAAAAAAGTTCCATTTGCAGTTTGTGAGAAGCCATGTGGGGGACACAGCAAACATGTGGAAGAAGGTGGTTTGGTTCAGATGAGACCAAAATTGAACTTTTTGGCCTAAAAACAAAACGCTGTGTGGTGGAAAACTAACACTGCACATCACCCTGAACACACCATCTCCACTGTGAAACATGGTGGTGGCAGCATCATGTTGTGGGGATGTTTTTCTTCAGCAGGGACAGGGAAGCTGGTCAGAGTTGATGGGAAGATGGATTGAGCCAAATACAGGGCAATCTTAAAAGAAAACCTGTTAGAGTCTGCAAAAGAATTTACTCTGGGGTGAAGGTTCACCTTCCAGCGGGACAACGACCCTAAACATACAACCAGAGCTACAATGGAATGATTTAGATCAAAGCATATTTATGTGTTTAACTGGGCCATTCTGAGTCCAAACCTAAATCTAATTGAAAAATCTGTGACAAAACTTGAAAAGTGCTGTTCACAGATGCTCCCCATCTAATCTAAGGGATCTAAAGTATTTTTTTTTTTTTTATTAGTAAAAATGTGTTTAATGTTTAAATTTGTATTTTTGGTGTTAGATATAAAAGGGGAAATAATAGATATCAAAATATAAAAAAAAGTAAGTATAGAAAGGAAAATTCAGTAAGATTACAGGAGTACTTTGATATATTGTTGGTTTTATTAAAGCGGTTTTATTAAACCCAATTTAAAAGTCAGTAGCTACAAAAAGTGTAGCTGCTGACTTTTAATAAACAGACACTCGCCTGTCCCATGATCCAGCGATGCAGACACACAAAGCCTCGCTCCTCTACCCCTTCTCTCTATGGCATTGGCATTGTAACTGTGGCTTCACAGCCGGGCATGCGCAAGCCGCACTGCACGTTGTGAATGGCCGGGCAATCTTCTGGGACACGTTACAGGTCCAAGGCGGCAGCACCATGGGAGGAAGTGGGAGCCTGTCAAAACAGGGTACTCGCTCCCGCCACAAAAACTCTGCTTTAAGATATTAGAATATATAATTCTACAAGTGATTTATGTATTTTTGTATGTTTTGTCTAAAACTGAAAATCAATAAAAGAGAAATTGTAAACAATATTGAGTGGAGATTTTCAGTCACATGATATCTTACTTTCAGAAACTGAGATTAATAAAAGTTGAAAGACATGAATGACCTGAAGGCAATGCAGATTTCTGTATTTTCTTTTTACTGATCTACAAGTAGCATACTGTATGTTTACACACCTGTCTGTACAGGAAAAAAATGGTCTGCATTTACAAAAATAAAATGCCTAAAAACCCTCAGTTTTTTTTTAGGCAGTAGTGTGCAAGAGGCCTTAATTCCCTCATGCACACAGTAATGCTCCAAATATGCTGGATATGTCATAAACTGACAGAAAAAAATGCCTCTAATGTTGCATATATATACACGCATATTGTGTTTGGTGTAAATGCATTCTACGTGGAAGCATATTATACGCATGCGCTTATGTCCATTTCAAAGCATTTACTCTCATATGCGCATAAGAACATGCTGAAAACCTACACTCCAAATGCGAGTTTTGCTAATTTTTGTTTGTGTCCTTGAATGCTGCATACAAATAAGTGCATAAACGCTCATATGTGCATGGTTGTGTGCATGAGGCCTACATGTTTCATGCAAATGATCAACAAAATGGCCATTACTAAACCAACCAGAAGTTGATTAATTTCCCTGTCCCATTCACAGTAAATTCAAACAATAGCATGGGCAGCCCAAACTTCAGTCAATTCCACCATAGATAAGTGTAATCTTGACACTATTCAGCAGTGTTATGTTTTGTTTGCACGTTCACCAAGGCCAAACAGATGTTCTGCCTCCTAAACATGAAAAGTATCAGGAAAAGTACTTTTTATAATCATCACCGTAATTTCTACTTTCTCAAAAAGCATCACTACTCATTGAAAGGACAACAACAAATCATATGTAGCACTAACCCCCGAAGGAGCTGCTGGTTAGCTTTGGGCTTACCGTTACCTTCTTTTCTCCTCACTTCACGTCTAGGGGTGTCCCGTGGTAGATGGCCCAGTAACTCGAGAGCCTGACAACAGATCCACTTGAATGGATTTTATTTGCAAAACGTAGACTATGAACAGTCTCTTAAATTGGGATCAGAGGCTTGGAAAGGAAGTTCAGGTACTTTTTAGTGTCAAAGTCAAATGTTGAACAACTTGCTTACTTTGATTGCATCCAGAGAATAGCCATTCGCAACTCGATGTTCACTCAAGTTGGACAGTCCTTCTTCTCTCACAAGGCCTAGCAGCCAGCTAGGTGCTTAACTCAGGAACAAGTCTCTGCCACAGATGTTGTTGTAGAACATACAAGATGTCTCTGCCACAGACGGTGTTGTAGAACACATAGGAAACTAAACTTGAAGAACACTCGTGGGATACCTGGATCTTTCAGCCAGCTTGGCGATATCCATGAGACCGGATTCTCTTGGGTACTCCATCTCCTTCAGGTTCTTACTAAGAAACCAACTCATACGTGGCCTTCTTCTGAAGAGTCCTCCCCTGGATAGCGTGAAGTCACTGGGTCTCTCCCAAACCGGAGACGGCACCCAAACACCTCAGAATCCTCCTCTAGTTTCCTCGCCTCGGGCTAACCAGCCCCGACACATCGAGATCGGGTGGATCCCCACCCCAGGCCATAGTCTTCCTGGGGGCTGGTCAGGAGGACCAGAACCATGAAGTCAGCACATCATTCTGGACCCTGAACCACGTGATGTCCGCATCTTAAATACCCTCTCCCAGAAAGCACGGCAAGAGCGCCACTCCCACTGGGCAGGCTCCGAAAGAGTGTAACTTAAGTACCCAACCAGACCATAGTTCCATACCTGCCAGAAGAGACAGTGCCCCCTGTGGTCAGGCGGAGCATCTCAAAGTCCAATCAGACTGATGCTGAAGTCCAAATTTAGACAATTGTACCCAAACCAAACTGCAGTTTAGGTGTAACCTTAACTTTGAAAAACCCATAGTGTGTGCTCTTCAGGAGCCGCCGCTACACATACAAGACATAAATAATAATACTTTCAATTTGCTTCCTGGGGATAAGCAGTCAGACAGTAGCAGGCACCCTGCCTAATATAATATATATTCTTTACGTAAAGCCTAGTACAGACCACTCTTTTTTAGGGTTGAACAAAAAAAACGATAGCTCCGGTCGGAGCCGCTGTACTATCAATCCTATGTTAGTACAATCTCCTCTGCTGTACTAACTCTAACTCTGGTCAGCGCTCTCACCAATTGGCTGAGAGTGCTGATCAGGAGCCAAGCGGCTGCTGGTTTTCTGTTGGAGCAGCTACCATATACACAGCCCGAATGTTTGTTTCTTCTACCGGCCAATGAAGCATGACTGAAAAATTATTGAGGGTCATGGATGTCATGAGCACCACAGATAGCAAGGATAACTTGCCACAAATTTGTGGCATTGTTGAATTGTAAGTCTGTTAACTTGCTGCACATTTTCACTGGCAAGTTGTACACTTGCAGAGCACTTGAAGCAAAAGTTCTAGTTGACACTTCCAATTTGTAGCAAATTTGCGTGGCAAGTCTCTAGCAAGAGAAAAGTTGTAGTGGTGAGTCTACAGCAAGAGCTCTGCAGATCTTCAGCAATAAAATTCAGCCACAGTGACCCCTGTGGTGGAATGACTATTGTGCAACATCACTGATCCAGAACTTGCAGCAGACTTGCAGAATGTTTGCAAAGAAAGTTGATCTGTAGTCATGCAATGCAGACTTGCTGCAATTGTGCCACATGCTTGTGAAGCCAGACAAGTCCAGCAATAGCTTATCAAGTCATTTTCAAATGTGCAGTACAATTGCTTGCTATCTGGGAGGCAGATGATGTGCACAGATTGCCAGGAAGCAGTTCAGAAACTGTTGCATGTAGAGTACCCTAATATTATTTATTAACCACTTGAGGTCCGGGCCATAGCCGAATGACGGCTACAGCGCAGACCTCCATTTCCGAGAGGCCGTCCTCCCCTTTCCTCGTTCAGGGAAATTCTGTGCTGGCCGTGTCCTTTGGACACAGCCAGTCACAGATCGCTGTAAACGGCCAATCACAGCGACCGTTTACAAGTGCGATCAGCATGGCCAATGAGAGATGATCTCAAATGTAAACATATGAGATCATCTCTCATTGCTGGCTCTCTCTCCTCACACAGAGACCGCGTGTGAGGAGAGAGAGGATTTTATACAGCGATCTGTGCCTAAAGTGAGTGCAAAAACAATTTCTACTGTGAAAATAGTGCCCAAACTGTGCCCCATCACTACAATCAGTACATTGCCTATTTGAGATCTGCGCCACCTAATCAGTGCCCACCTGTGCCAATCTGTGCCCACCTGTGCCATTGGTGATCAGTGTCCGGACATCTGTGCACATCTTTGCAATCTGCACACCTGTGCCACCTCATCAGTACCCACCTGTGCCACCTCATTTGTGCCCACCAATGCCACCTCATCTGTGCCCACCTGTGCCAATCAGTGCTTATCTGTGCCACCTCAGTGCTCATCTGTGCCACATCAGTGCATATCTGTACCATAAATCAGTGCCCATCTGTGCTGCCTCCTTAGTGCACATCTGTGCAGCTTCATCAGTGTCACCTCATCAGTGCCCATCTGTGCCGCCTCATCAGTGCCCATCAGTGCAGGCTTAGCACACACCTGTGTAGTCGCATCACCACCAGCAACCATGTCCAAAATATGCTTTTCCACCGAGGAGGCGTACCTCTTTTCGGATTCCCTTTCAGACTCCGATTCTGAGTCAGACGTAAATTATGAGCCAGTCCTCAGTAGTGGAACACTGAGTGACTCAGAGGAGGAAGATATTCAGCCCGCCAACAAAGACGTTCTGGTGAGGAGGCAGTAGCATCCACCAGCACCGCAGTGCCATCCACCAGCACCGCAGTACCTCAGCCAGAAAGGCCAAGGACCCATGCCATCCTTCCCTATGCTCTACAGAACCCCTTGTGGCTTCCTCCTAATTCAGGAGAAGCCAACATTCCCCCTTTCACTGCCCAGCCAGGAGTCCAGGTAGACACAGAGAATTTTTCCCCAATCCATTTTTTTGATTTAATTTTTACCTAGGACATGCTATCAACAATTGTGGCCCAGTGCAACCTTTATGCACAGCAATTTATTTGAAATAATCCAACGTCCTATTATGCCCGTCCCTATGAGTGGAGAGACCTAACGGTGGAGGAGTTGAAGGTTTTTTTAGGCCTCACATTTAATATGGGACTCAACAAAAGAAAAACACTTTGAATTCCTATTGGTCAACCCACCCCCTCCACCACATGTCAATCTTCTCCAAGGTAATGCCCAGAACCAGATACCAAATGATAATGAGGTTCCTCCATTTCAATAACACCCTGTGCCCTCCCCGAAATGACCCAAATTATGACAGGCTTTTCAAAATTCGGTCACTTCTAAATTATTTTTCTGAAGTTTTCCCCCAGCTGTTTACCCTGGAGCAACACATATGTGTGGATGAGTCCCTTGTTAAATTTTGTGGCAGGCTTAAAATCAAACAATTTATTCCCAGCAAAAGGGGTGAAGGTATACAAACTATGTGACCGAGTCACAGGGTACATGTATGCCTTCAAAGTGTACGAAGGGAAGGACACTCAGCTGCAACCCCCAAATTGCCAAGACTATTTAGGATCAAGTGGGAAAATTGTTTGGTACCTCATATACCCCCTACTGGAAAAAGGCTAAAATTTATACATAGACAACTTCTACACATCTCTGCCCCTGTTCCACAACCTTCACCAGAAGAAGATGCCAGCATGTGCCACTGTAAAAAAGAATCAGAAGGGCTTTCCTCAAAGTCTTGTCAATAAGAAATTGAGAAAAGGACAAACAGCAAGTCAGCGAAACAAAGAGATACCTTCTTAGAAATCCCCAGAAGGAATGGCCCCATACAAAAACCTAAATGCATCTATGATTATAATTTGTTCATGGGGGGAGTATATATAATTTTTCTCTGCCCTTATATTCCCGAACGGCCCACCAGAAAATATCCGATACGATGTTCTTGTCAGGGCTGGCTTAGCCCTTCCTTCTCTGAGATCTCTTCTCATAGATTATACGTTGGGATGTTAGCTTTCCAAAATGAGGTCATTTTGTGGGTATTTCCATTGTTCTGATGCTCAAAAATTGTAATAGGTGGTTGAGAAATTAGATGTGTAATTTTTGCTCCTAGAACACGTGATGGTGCTCCCTGCATGTTGGGCCTCTGTATGTGGCCAGGCAGTGAAAAAGTCCAACGCATGTGGTATCGTTATAATCAGGAGGAGTAGCAGAATGTATTTTGGGCTGTCATTTGTGGTATGCACATGTCATATGAGAGAAATAAGCTATTATAATGCCAATTTAGTGAAAAAATAAAAACAATACAAATGTTAATTTTTGCAAAGAATTGTGGGAAAAATGACAATTTCAAATAGCTCACCATGCCTCGTACTGAATACCTTGAAATGTCTACTTTCCAAAAAGGGGTCATTTGGGGGCATTTGTACTTTCCTGGCTTGTTAGGGTCTCAAGAACTGAGATAGGCCACCAGTACATCAGATGTGATCATTTTTTTATGATTTGCACCACAGCTTGTAGACTCTAAAACTTTTACTACCAAATATATGTAGCAGTATAAATTAGGGCCAAAATGCATGAAGAAAAATTACTAATTTGCAAAATTTTATCACAGAAATTAAGAAAAAATTGTTTTTTTTCAAAATTTTCAGTGTTTTTTAATTTATAGCGCAAAAAATAAAAAACCCAGAGGTGATCAAATACCACAAAAAGAAAGCTCTATTTGTATGACAAAAGGACAAAAAAATCATTTAGGTACAGTGTTGCATGACTGAGTAATTGTCATTTAAAATGTGAGAGCACCGAAAGCTGAAAATTGGTCTGGGCAGGAGGGGGGTTTAAGTGCCCAGTAAGCAAGTGGTTAACCACTTCCCACCCGGCCAATGCATATATACGGCCGGGTGGGAGCCGTCTACTTCTGAAAGGACATTCAGTAACGTCCTTCAGAAGTAGCGGGATCGCACGCGCGCGTGCCCGCGCAGCGGCGCGATCCCGATGTGCTCGTGTCACCCGGACACGGAACATCTCAGATCGGCAGGAGGGCTCTGTGATTGGCCCTCCTGATCACATGACGGCCGTGTCCAATCATGGCCGTCGTGTGATGTAAACAAACAGCCGGTTGCTAGGCAATCGGCTCTCCTCTCCTCACACGGAAGTTATCGCTGAGGAGAGGAGAGCAGAACGCTGCAGCTGGCTGATGATCAGTGAGTATGAGCTGTTTTTTACAGCTTTTTACTCACTGATCATCAGTCTAGTGTAAACACACAACACACAACACAGTGTAAACACAGTCCCCACATATGTCCCCAAAACACACATGTCCCCAAAACATACATGTCCCCAAATAATAAAAACACATGTCCCTACTAATAAAAACATGTCCCCCACATATGTCCCACTAAAATCACATGTCCCAATGATTATCTGCACACATATGTACGTGATCACCTGCACACATATGTACATGATCATTTGCGTACATATGTCCGTGATCACACAAACCAATTATTATACACTTAACGGAATTTTTTTTACCAAAAACATGTAGCAGAATAGATTTTGGCTTAAATTTATGACAAAATTTGATTTTATTGGATTTCTTTTAAAATAGAAAAAAGAAAATATTGCTTTTTTTCCAAATTTCCGCTTTTTTGCGCTTATATCGCAAAAAATAAAAAACGGAGTCGTGAATAAATAACACCAAAATAAAGCTCTATTTGTGCGAACAAAATGATAATAATTTCATTTGGGTACAGTGTAGCATGACCGCGCAATTGTCACTGAAAGCGCTAGAGCGATGAAAGCTGAAAATTGGGCTGGGAAGGAAGGGGGCGAAAGTGCCCTGTATTGTAGTGGTTAAGGATGTATAATATTAGGATACTGTCAGGGTACTAATAGTGCTGTCACCCTTTTACATGAAGTGGAAAAATATCAGACCTTTTAGCAGGATCAACAGGTAATAAAACTAAAAAAAGGAGCGCAACAAGGGAAAAAATGGGATTATCGCGGTGCCAAAAAATAAATGGACAAAGAAAATTAGAAAAAACAAAATTATATTATCAAATTTTAATAAATATCACACAATAATGAAAATACAGAAAGTAAAAAAGTAACAATACAAAAGACACAAAAACTCAAACATAAACATTAGTATACTACATCCAGTTATCAGACAGCCAAAAGTATAGAGCATGTTAGGCCCGAATGGTATTGGCTTTTAGATGCTGTCTGGTCAGGGAAGGACTGACCAGACAGCATCTAAAGGCCAATACCATTTGGGCCTAACATGCTCTATACTTTTGGCTGTCTGATAACTGGATAGTATATGTATTTTATGCTTTAGTATTGAGCGGGTAAATGGAATCGCCATTTATTTATCAAACATTTTGTCATTATTATCAAAACATGTATTCTGATTAAGCAGAGATACTTTTTACAAATGTTTAGTTACAGGATGTATAAACTGTTCTTGTGTTTGTGGTCAAATGCCATTCATACCTCCAGCTGTGAAAAGGCATTTTCCCAGAGAATCTGGAAGTGACACCTAGGTGCGGAGTGACCATCCCTTTGTGAATATAAATACAATTACAATTTGATTAGGCCTTCAAAGAGGCTTACATGAGACCCCCACCCCCTTTCAGAGTGTATAAATGTAGTCAGGCTCCCAGCTTTAGTTAGAACAATATATTTGAATGTATACCATGTACTATACAAAGTTGTTCTCCCTGCCTATGGCTAAAACCATAGGCTTGTATATTAAAACACATCATCTTGAATTCGGCTTCAGCAGTCAACGTTACTGAAAGCCCTTAAGTTCATAGGCTTTCCCTATCAATTGGTCCTTCGAGCCGGAAATGAAACTCTACAGACATCGCAAAGAAATGGAACAACACAAGCTGGGAATTCACTTCTGCTGGTGAAGGTAAGCTAACTTTTTGCTTACTGTGACTTCCCCTTGTGCTGTGCCTATTTCTGTAAGTTGGTGTCATGTAGAAGTACTCTTTCCAAGAACCTTGACTTTTGAATTTTGTTATGTTTCTTTTTACTTTCCATACTATCTGTACTTAATACTGTCCTTGCAAGTGTGTGTTCTGTAGTACCAGTTTTGAATGAAATTCAATTTTTTCGTTTCACGTCTGCGTAGTTCTAAATAAAGCTACACCATGAGCAGATGTACTATCTCTCCTATTCTGCACAGTGCCTATAAGCTGATGTGGAAGACTTTAGGGAAGCAGAACTGTCAGATTCCATACTCTAGAATTCTCTCCTATTGACATGTTTTTGTTACTGTACTGCCCCATTTGTTGGAATATGTGATGCTGTGTGTCCTGCATGAGTGGCTTGTCTAAAGGAGTGCTTGTTACATTTTTGAACTGTTTTAATCTGTCTGTGTGACCCTATTCAGTTGTGTGCCTGTCATATGTTCTGCCATGTATCTTGCATATAAGTGGACTGTTTCCTTTTAGAAAGGAGTGTGTTGTTACATCTTAAATCCAGAGTTTCCTTCTTTTTTTTTAGCAGCTTCTGTGACTAACACCCCCCCCCCCCCTCAGTTGTGTGCCTGTCAGTCTGTGTGACTGATTAATACAGTGTATAGTGTGGTACAGATCTTTGGCCAGGATTGGGGGCCAGATATACAGTTCCTGCTATTATTAAAGCGGGATTCC
Source organism: Lithobates pipiens (assembly GCF_037356315.1). Taxonomy (NCBI): domain Eukaryota; kingdom Metazoa; phylum Chordata; class Amphibia; order Anura; family Ranidae; genus Lithobates; species Lithobates pipiens. The sequence goes on along the minus strand of NW_027507748.1, from coordinate 271,682,959 downwards.
GCTGCTTTGCTTTTTTTTTCTTACCTGTGTCACAGGTGGGCGATTGCTACCGTCGGTTAGCATCCACGATCGGTGTGTTTTTGCCCCCTGGCGCGACGATTCTTTTGCTTCGGATAAGTTTTAAAAAAGTACTCAGGCGTTTTCCATTTTAAGTGTGGGCGTCTGAAGCCCACAGGCATTTACTTCCTCTATTTGATGACGCTCGGCTCCCAGCATGCTCCGCTCCATCTCGCCCATGCTCACTGATAGCAGTGAGCAGCGCTGTAAAAGTTTCTTGTTATTATCACAACGGGCGGCGTCCCCGGAAGTTCCCGCCCTGTTGTCATGGCAACAAAAATGTAGTCTGGCTGTGGAATGGAGCTCTATGTTTGACAGGAAGCATGTTACCTCCACTCCACTTTTTTTTTAAATTAAACTTTATTGTAGCAAACAATAAATGACTGTAGCTGGAGCTCTGCTCTCCACAGGAAGCGTGTGTCCTCCACTCCACCTTTTTGTTTATTGAACTTTAATGTAACAAACATTCAATAGACATTAGAATCCACACGTGGAAGTGGAGGACACATGTTTCCTGTCACATCTGTGTTTCCTGATGGTATCTGGCTGCAGACTGGAGCTCCAACCCTCGACAGGAAGTCATGTGACTCTGTTCCGTCAGATTAGGTGACCTGTCAAATATTGGAACGGAACTAACGTTCCGTCACAGCCATCTTGGTACACCCCGCACAGGGAGCCTTCCTTCCTCGTGTGCAATGGTGGTAATGGCAGATACAGCTGCCTGCCCACTTTAAAAATGGCAAATTCGGACACGCCCTCGTCACGTGACCAGAGTCCTCCCGAAATCTCACGAGATTTCGCAATTTCATTGTCCACCATGGATTCTTGGGAAATAGCTTAGAAATTTCCCAGGGACCATTGCGAGGATGATAACCACGCCTACTCCCACGGGAGGACAGCCGGAAGTCAGCACAAACATCTGAAATATAAGGTAAGTAATGAATATTTTTTTTTTCAGGGTTCATTTAGGTAAGTGTGCTATCATGTGCTTTTAATAATATGAAGTTAAATTTTTAGGTACAAAACCGCTTTAAGGTCTTCAGAACAGGAGACCACAGCCTTCAAAGACAATTCAACAATGGAAGTATTGTTCTAAAGTGTTTTTTTTATTTTCATATGTAAACATTTATGGGTTTCACTCCCCCCACTAGCTAAATATTGGTGCAGCCATCTGAGTCTATACTGCCCAGTTTCTTGTTCCTATTTACAGTATGAAGTGTTAAATCTTTTTTGTTGTGTTATGATCTGACGTATATGAGTTTTGAAATTTAACGAGTTTCAATGCCCTAGATCACAGGTGTCAAACACAAGGCCCACGGGCTGAATCCAGCCCTCCAGGCCATTTCATGTGGCCCTCGCACCTCTCCTGCAGCTGCAGGAGAGCTCCAGCCCTCCTCTGGTCCTCCTCCAGACCCTGTACTTTCTGCTTTCAAGCAATGCATCCAGCTTCTTCCCAGCAGTAGCATAAGGAAAGGGGGTGCGCTGTGATGTTTGTTAGGGAGAGTAGGGGACTCAACTTCTTATGATGGGGTGGCTCTTGACATCTAATGTAAGGGGAGGGGAAGTGTTGGTCATCTAATCGTGCAGATACAACCGGCCCTTTTGAGGACAATCATAATGCTGATGCGGCCCACAATGAAATTGAGTTTGACACCCCTGGCCTAGATAATTAAGCGTCTCCTGTCTTAGACTACGTTTCCACTATAGTGACCCCCAAAGTCACATAATTCAGAGACTCTGGAGTGTGATTTTGATTCATCTCCACTGTCTCTAGATCAGAGTCACATCAAGGTAGCGCAAGAACCTTTTCAAAGTTGCTGCAACTTTAAGTCGCAATAGTGGGAACTGAGCCTTATATAGTTTTTGTATATTATTTTATGATGAAAAGTTTTATTAAGATTGAATTGAATAATTGCTGCTCTAGTTTAAACAACTATGATGACAAAAAAAAAAAAAAAAAAAAAGTAATGAATGTATTATTACTACATGTATGTCAGTATTACTACATTGAGTGTTAACATTACTTGGGTATTATTAAGATTTTGAATCAGACCTGTCACAGATCTGCTTTTCTACAGATCTGTCTCCTCTATCCCCAAATATCAGCAGGTATAGGAGGTAGAGGTATGCTGGTATTACATAGTAGGTGAGGTTGAGAAAAAAGAAAAAGAGGCACAAGTCCATCAAGTCCAACCTATGTGTGTGATGTATTGGTATTGGCATTTAGTTCCAATGCTTTAACTTATAAGGTCTGCAGTTGAGATTAGACTTCCTGTTAATTGAATTTAGCTACATGCCCAGCCAGTACTGCCTTTTCAAGCTGAAGCAGATTTCCTTAGGCTTTGAATAATAATGTCCCAAGCAAGTCTGCCTTTGTGTCTCCAAGTCTATTTTAAGCTAGTTTCCTGTTCGGTGACACCATGCAACTTCACTTATAGATTTCTGTGTGACTGTTTGCATGGCTACTCATGTCTAGCCATCTTATGTGTCTTTGTGTATCTGTCCCCAATGTCTGTGTGTGTGTGTCCAGGCAAAAACCTGGGTGAGTAAGAGGGCAGCAACCGGGGAACTGTTTGCAGCACAACCCATCTCTACCATTAAGAGCTCTGGAGAAGACAAGGCAGTTCCTTAGGCCGCGTACACACGCGCGGACTGTTGGCCCAACTTTGTCCGTCCAACAGTTTGAGCGAACAGTCCGCTCAAACTTAGCATGGACGGACATGGCCACACACGACGGACGAACAGTTTGCTGAAACCGTGCGCGATGACGTGAACGGCACGTACGACGGGACGAAAAATACGACGTCCTATACACTGCAATGCAACCTTCCGACGTGGAAATCCTTTCTGAGCATGCGCGAGACTTAGTTGGCCGAACAAGCCTACACACGAGCGAACAGTCCGCTGAAACCTTGTTTCAGCGGACAGTTTTTCGGAATTTCCGTAAGACCTTGTTCGGCCAACTGTCCGCTGAAACTGTCCGCTGAAGCCCCACACACGAGCGGACTGTCCGCCCAAACACTGTTCAGCGGACAAGGTTGGGCGAACAGTCCGCGCGTGTGTACGCGGCCTTAGACTCTGCGCCTCGGCCCTTTCAAGGGCCCTCACCATTCTTGCATGTGCGGACATGCTGTGTTCTCCCCAGATAGTACCATTAGGTACCCTTCCTGCCTTAGAACCCTTGTATATCAACTGTATCTTGTGTAACTGACTTCCTGTGAACCCTGAACCCCAGTACTACCCCTGTCAGTGGCGGAATTACCAGGGTCGCACCAGTCGCATTGGCGACTGGGCCCTCTGGTTCCACCACTGTAGGGGGGCCCGCCGCCGCCTGGGAGAAAGTACAGTACACTAACGGTGTACAGTCATTCACGGGGACACTGCATTCACGGGGAGCTCCGCCCATCCTCTCCTGCCGATCTGCCCATCCTTACTTATCGCATTCACGGGCACACTGCAAGGCTCCGCCCATCCTCTCCACCCATCCTCTCATCCCACACTTAGGGGCACAGTCCCCGCCCACTTCGCCCATCCTCTCCACCCATACTCGCTGCCTGAACTCACGGGCACAGTTCCCGCCCACTCCACCCATCTTCTTTGGCCCTGCCTGCACTCACAGGCCCCGCCCATCCCCTCTGCTCAGTGCTACTGCTCATCCAAGCAAGACCCAGCAAGGAAGGGGAACAGAGTGATCTGCAAGTGAGTGGCACCCATCCCTCAATATCAACACTGCCACTGATCCCCACACCACCACTACTGCACTGATACCCCCACACCACCCCCCACTACTGCACTGATACCCCCACACCACCACCACTACTGCACTGATCCCCCACACCACACCCACTACTGCACTGATCCCCCACACCACCCCCCACTACTGCACTGATACCCCCACACCACCCCCACTACTGCACTGATACCCCCACACCACCCCCACTACTGCACTGATACCCCCACACCACCCCCACTACTGCACTGATACCCCCACACCACCCCCACTACTGCACTGATACCCCCACACCACCACCACTACTGCACTGATACCCCCACACCACCACTACTGCACTGATACCCCCACACTAACCCCACTACTGCACTGATACCCCCACACCACCCCCACTACTGCACTGATACCCCCACACCACCACCAATACTGCACTGATCCCTCACACCACCCCCACTACTGCACTGATACCCCCACACCACCCCCACTACTGCACTGATACCCCCACACCACCACCACTACTGCACTGATACCCCCACACCACCCCCACTACTGCGCTGATACCCCCACACCACCCCCACTACTGCGCTGATACCCCCACACCATCCCCACTACTGCACTGATCCCCACACCATTACTGCCACTGATCCCCCCCACACCACCACTACTGTACTGATCCCCCCGCCCCACACCACTACTGCAACTGATCCCCCCACACCACCACTACTGCCACTGATCCCCCCACACCACCACTACTGTACTGATCCCCCCACACCACCACTACTGCCACTGATCCCCCCACACCCCCATTACTGCCACTGATACCCCCCACACCACCACCACCACTACTGCCACGGATACCACCACCACTACTGCCACTGATACCCTGATACCACCACCACTACTGCCACTGATGCCACCACCACTACTGCCACTGATACCCTGATACCACCACCACTACTGCCACTGATCCCCCACACCACCACCACTACTGCCACTGATACCCTGATACGCCCCACACCACCACTACTGCCACTGCTGTCACTGATCCACCATGACCACTACTGCCACTGACCCCATCCTTGCCACTGATACCATTCCCCTCCCCACCACTCAATCCCACCCACCGCCCCCAACCGCCATCCTTGCCATGGATTCCATCCTTCCACCACCGCTGCCACTCATCCCATCCAATCCCCCCCTTCCACTACCACCCATCCCACCCTCCCCCAACCATCACCCTTGGCACTGATCCCATTCCCCCACCACCTCTGCCACTCATCCCATTCAATCCCCCCTACCACTGATCCCACCCCCCCACCACAACCCTTGCCACGGATCCCATCCCCCTCACCGCTGCCACTTATCCCATCCCCCCACCACCACCATTGTCACTGATCCCATCCCTACCCAACCACCACTGCTGCCACTGATCCCATCCCCCCCACCACTGCCACTCATCCCATCTCTCCCTCGCCACTGCCACACATCCCACCCCCCACCACCGATGACACTGATCCTATCCCTCCCCAACCGCCACTGATCCCATCCCCCACCAACACCGCTGCCACCCACTCATCCCAGGGGCATAACTACAGGGGTTACAATTGCAATAGCACACATGTTGCCCCTGACCACCTGGATGGGGGGGGGGGCATTTAGAGGAACAAATCCCCCTCCATTTTTCTCCTGCAGCCACTAAAATTCTGCTTCTCCTCCTCTCCCTCTGATAGGCATTCAGTGGCTGCATGAGGAAAATGGAGGGGATTTGTTCCCCCTTCTATCCAGGTCCTGCTGCCCCTGAGATCAGTGGGAAGGGCCCTGGCCCGGAGGTCAGGGGGACCCTCCATCATTTTTTGCACCGGGGCCCTGAAGGTTCTAGTTACGCCACTGACCCCTGTCATTCTTGTAAATCCTGTATTCGGTACTCTCTTGTCTATGTTCCTGTAGGATCACTGATCCAAGATATATATGACAGCCCCCCCTCTGAGAAGCCCATTGTTCATGGTAAAATGTTTCATTGAATTCAGGATAGTCTAGATCAAATGACAGTTGAATAATATTTTATACTGAATGATAATGGTTTACGTTTTTCTGTTTTTCTAGATCGTATTTGCCTCTAGAACATAGATTTACTTCAGCAGTAAAAAAAAAAAAAAAAACTCAACGGCTTTATGGGCATTTTTTGTTAATGATCAAATGTTGGACTAACAATCTGAGTGACGCCATCTTCAAAAATTTCCTTCCTGATTTCGTGGCTTTATGACATCAGCCACAAACAGCATTGATGGAAAAGAGTGCTTTCAAAAGATTTGTAGATGTCTGAAGAACTTTGATACTTGTCATGTCTGCTATCTAAAAAGAAAATCAAAACTCAAAAAGATCTGCACACCTACCGGAAGTTTCTTGTCATGTGGACTGCGATAGTCCTGAAGAAAAGAAGATTATGTATGAACATTGTATGCGTTCTTAAGGTGTTGCAGTGGAGTCTTATAGACTAGCTGTCAAAGTTACAGCGGAGGAATCAACAAAAGACTTAGCGTTCTTCATACATTGTTAGATCAACGTGTAATTTTTATTTTAGTCATTTTTGTATTTTTACATTTTTGTTTAGCCTTGAAAAAGCAAAATTAGGTTTTTCTGCAGAAGTAAATTGCGTATATAAATTAGGAGGAATATGAACTAGAAAAATTGATATTTCAACTAAGATTAGGCAGTTAGAGAGATGTTGGAGCGATTGATAGGAATTGTAATTGTATCTGCTTTTCTTTAAAATGCCATTTGTGTTAGGTTTTGTATGTGTTATGAGACTTTGTTTTTTCCATCTTCCCCATTATCTTGACAATTAATATTCACATATAGGGATGAGCTTCGTGTTCGAGTCGAACATACATTCGACTCGAACATCGGCTGTTCGCCCGTTCGGCGAATTCCGAACACTATGGGCCGTTCGCGCCAAATTCGTGTGGCGCTCATGGCCCACAATGCACTGCGTCATCTTTGGTGTGGCCCTTTTTTGAGATGAGTGCATCAGATCGCACCGCTGCTATTTGCAACATATGACTCAAGCGTATCTCGCGTGGCCAAAACATCAGCCGCTTGGGCACCACATGCTTGACCAGACATATGTTGACCTGCCATGCAGCTCGTTGGCAAGCGTACCTCAAAGACCCACACCAAAGAACAAAGCGGACCTCTCCTTGCTCCTCATCAGCTGGCATCTCCAACCCCACTAGACCTTCAGTACTCTCTGAAACCTGCTCTGAGAGGAATGAAGGTGTATCACAGCCAAGTGCTTCCGGGCACTCTGCTAGCAGTACACCCACGTCCGATTATAGCAGGCAAATGTCCCTACCCCAGCTGCTGGACCGGCGAAAGAAGTTCACTCCCAGCCATCCACATGCCCAGCGGTTGAATGCTAGCTTGGCTAAATTGCTAGCACTTCAACTGCTGCCTTTTCAGTTGGTAGAATCAGCCCCCTTCCGTGAGTTTGTACAATGTGTGGTTCCTCAGTGGCAGGTCCCCAAACGCCACTTTTTCTCACGGAAGGCGATTCCGGCTCTCTACCGGCATGTGCAAGGCAATGTCCTTGCCTCGCTGGACAGGACGGTCAGCAGTAAGGTGCATATTACCGCTGACTCATGGTCCAGCAGGCATGGACAGGGACGTTACCTGTCTTTCACGGCCCATTGGGTCACTCTTCTGGCAGCTGGGAAGGATGCAGGACAAGGTGCAGTAGTGTTGGAGGTTGTTCTGCCACCACGCCTCCAAAATGCTACTATTGGTTGTGACACACCTCTCTCCTCCACCCCCTCCTCTTCTTCTTCCTCCATGGCCTCTTCCAGTGCTCTGTCCTCAGAACCAGCGGTGCTCCGTAGGCGTTCCAGGGGCTACGCAAGTACGCAGGCAAAACAATGCCATGCCGTGCTTGCGCTGGTTTGTTTGGGGGACAGGAGCCACACTGGGGCGGATGTTTTGTCAGCTCTGCAGGGGCAGGCCGAGAGGTGGTTGATGCCACGCCAGCTTAAGCCAGGAATGGTGGTTTGCGACAATGGCACCAACCTCCTCTCCGCCCTCCGACAGGGACAACTGACCCATGTGCCCTGTGTAGCTCACGTCCTTAACCTGGTGGTGCAGCGGTTTTTGGGCAGGTTCCCGGGGCTTACAGGATGTCCTGAAGCAGGCCAGGAAAGTCTGTGTGCATTTCCGCCGATCCTTTAATGCCTGTGCTCGGCTGGCTGAGCTCCAAAAGGAGTTGAACCTGCCCAAGAACCGCCTTATATGTGACATGCCCACCAGGTGGAACTCAACGTTGGCCATGCTGCAGCGGCTGCACACGCAGCAGAGGGCCATCAATGAGTACCTGTGCGACTACGGCACCAGGACAGGGTCAGGGGAGCTCGGTTTTTTCTCACCACGCCAGTGGGGCATGATCAGGGATGCATGCACTGTCCTGTCACCATTTGAGGAGGCCACAAGGATGGTGAGCAGTGACAGTGCATGCATCAGTGACACTGTACCTCTTGTTCACCTCTTGGAGCATACGCTGCGTGGAATAATGGACAGGGCACTTGAGGCAGAACAGAGGCAGGAAGAGGAGGACTTCCTTGCCTCTCAAGGCCCCCTTTATCCAGACAGTGTTCCTGCTGTGCCACCCATCACACAGGAAGAGGATGAGGAGGAGGAAGAGGAGGAGGAGGATGATTGTGTCAGCATGGAGGTGGAGGCTGGCACTCAGCATCAGCAGCAGCAGTCTTGTAGGGATGATTTACAGTCCCAAGAAACACGTGGACTTGTACGTGGCTGGGAGGAGGTAGCTGCGGATCATGTTGTCCTTAGTGACCCAGAGGACTCCGGACCGAATGCCTCAGCTAACCTACGCTGCATGGCCTCCCTGATCCTGAAAAGCCTGCGGAAGGATCCTCGTATTCTTCGGATCAAGGAGAGGGACCATTACTGGCTGGCCACTCTCCTTGATCCACGGTACAAGGTTAAGGTTGCCGACCTTATGTTGCCATCGCAGAGGGAGCAGAGGATGAGACATCTCTGGGAGGCCTTGCAGAAAGGTCTGTGCAACGCGTTCCCAGAGACTGGGAGGTTACAAACTCCTGGTCCTGAACAACGTGTTGCTGAGGCATCGGTCAGAAGGAGCGGTGGAGAAGGTGGCCGTCTGACTGATGCTTTCAGACAATTTTTTAGTCCGCAGCCCCAAGGTATGATCGGTTCCAGCAACCATCGCCAGCGTCTGATTTACATGGTGCAGGAATACCTAGGGGCAAGGTCAGACTTGGACACCTTTCCCACCGAAAATCCTCTGGCTTACTGGGCTTGAGCATGGATCACTGGCCAGAGCTTGCACAGTATGCAATTGAGCTACTGGCCTGTCCTGCATACAGCGTTCTTTCGGAACGCACCTTCAGTGCTGCTGGTGACTTTGTTACCGATCACAGGGTGCACCTGTCCACCGAATCAGTTGATCGACTGACCTTCATCAAGATGAATCAGTCTTGGATCACCCACAGCTACCAAGCACCTGAAGCTGATTTAACCGAATAATTTTTTTGGAAATATCACATCCCTTCAAGACTGCCTATGCTGATGCTGAGTGACTGTCCTGTTATGTTGATTGTCTATCCTCTTCCTCCTCCGCTGATATGTTGGAAGAACATTTCTGGTTCTGGGTGATGCCATCTGCCCAATTTTTCTGCCCCAGGGCTAATTCCTGCAATAAAAATAGAGTATATGGGAGAGGTTGCAGTGTCGTGGCACCAGCACCAGTGCCCAAGGCCCAATTTTTCTGCCCCTGTTTAACAGAGGCGTTTAATTACAATTTTTGATGCAATGCTTTGCAACAGGGCTAATTCCTGCAATAAAAATAGAGTATATGGGAGAGGTTGCAGTGTCGTGGCACCAGCACCAGTGCCTAAGGCCCAATTTTTCTGCCCCTGTTTAACAGGGGCGTTTAATTACAATTTTTGATGCAATGCTTTGCAGCAGGGCTAATTCCTGCAATAAAACTAGAGTATATGGGAGAGGTTGCAGTGTGGTGGCACCAGCACCAGTGCCTAAGGCCCAATTTTTCTGCCCCTGTTTAACAGGGGCGTTTAATTTCAATTTTTGATGCAATGCTTTGCAGCAGGGCTAATTCCTGCAATAAAACTAGAGTATATGGGAGAGGTTGCAGTGTGGTGGCACCAGCACCAGTGCCTAAGGCCTAATTTTTCTGCCCCTGTTTAACAGGGGCGTTTAATTACAATTCTTGATATAATATTTCACAGGAGGGCCCGTTCCTGTGCCCACCCAGAGTAACTGTGAGGACTTATAGTGTTGTGGCACCAGCACCACAACCACCAAAGGTCAATTTTTCTACCACTGTTCAACAATGGCATGTAATTACAATTCTTGATATAATCGTTCACAGCAGAGCGCTCCAGCGCCCACCAAGAGTCACTTTGAGGGCTTACAATGTTGTGGCAAAACCAACACCTTGTTCCGCCATTTCTGCAGAGCATATAGGGCAGGCCCCTACTTTCAAACATCCAACTTACAAACATCTTCTACTTGCAAACGGAAGGAGACAACAGCAAGTGAGATGAAAAAAGATGTACGACAAAACAAATTATACAGGGGTGATAACCCTTCCCTATGTTTTCCAAAAAGCTTAAAAATTGTTTTTTTGACTGGAGCTACACTTTAAAAATGTACCAGTTGAAAATTACAAACAGATTCAACTTAACACAACAAACCTACACAGTCCCTGTCTTTTTTGCACTGCCTGTATACTGCTGTTCTGAGTATATAGGGCCTGGGGGCCACGCGCATTTCCTTTTTTTAATATGGGTACTGGGTTCCCCTTAATATGCGTACAAGACCCAAAGGGGCTGGTAATGGGCAGGGAGGGCTACCCATGCCATTTTTCTCAATGATTTTCAACCATATTGCAGGAACCAGATATAACATTAAAACCGCAAGCAGTTTTAAATGATGTTATTTCCCTTTAATGTCATTTTGTGCAGGGACTGTTCTAAACACGGGAAACACGTGGCACTTCACAGGCATACTACAGACACCCCCCAGGCACCATATTTAAAGGAATATTTCACCTTTTTTTTCACTTTAATCGTCATTAAAATCAGTGCTCCCGCCAAAACTGACATTTTTAAAAACATTTTAGGTATTGACCCATGTCCCCTGGGGCAGGAGCCAGGTCCCCAAACCCTTTTTAGGACAGTATCTTTCATATTAGCCGTTAAAATTAGCACTTTTAATTTTGAACGTTCGAGTCCCATAGACTTCAATGGGGTTTTAAAGTTCGTACGAATTTGGGGTCCGTTCGAAAGTTCTGGTGCGAACCGAACCCGGGGGTGTTCGGCTCATCCCTATTCACATCTTGTTAGGCCCTACACAGCTTTAACTGTCACCAAAAGAATCTCTATACTAAATAGTCAAGAACCCAACTGTCCACAACCACTATGTGAATTGTTTGGTTTAGTGCTGTTATCTTATGTTTTGTTAGTTATGTGGTCAATTTTTAATTTGACCAAAAGATGGGATTGAGCGGGTAAATGGAATCACCATTTATTTATCAAACATTTTGTCATTATTATCAAAACATGTATTCTGATTAAGCAGAGATACTTTTTACAAATGTTTAGTTACAGGATGTATAAACTGTTCTTGTGTTTGTGGTCAAATGCCATTCATACCTCCAGCTGTGAAAAGACATTTTCCCAGAGAATCTGGAAGTGACACCTAGGTGCGAAGTGACCATCCCTTTGTGAATATAAATACAATTACAATTTGATTAGGCCTTCAAAGAGGCTTACACGAGACCCCCACCCCCTTTCAGTTGTGTATAAATGTAGTCAGGCTCCCAGCTTTAGTTAGAACAATATATTTGAATGTATACCATGTACTATACAAAGTTGTTCTCCCTGCCTATGGCTAAAACCATAGGCTTGTATATTAAAACACATCATCTTGAATTCGGCTTCAGCAGTCAACGTTACTGAAAGCCGTTAAGTTCCCTATCAGTATGTAATTATACTAATGTTTATGTTTGAGTTTTTGTGTCTTTTGTATTGTTACTTTTTTACTTTCTGTATTTTCATTATTGTGTGATATTTATTAAAATTTGATAATATAATTTAGTTTTTTCTAATTTTCTTTGTCCATTTATTTTTTGGCACCGCAATAATCCCATTTTTTCCCTTGTTGCGCTCTTTTTTTGTTATATAATTGGTGATGAGGTGCAGTATCTGTTAATTGACTCCTTGCCACGCATTACCACACAGGTAATAAAACTATTTCATAGGGTCACATATGAGAAAAACAAAGACTGATTTGTTAATATTAGTGACAGACTACATCATGTAAATTCAGCAAAACAGTAAGGATGCCAGCCTCAAGCATTAAAAAAAGATTCATTAGTAAATAGTTTAAAACCACTTACAGTTCAGTAACCATGTATCAGCTTGTCAAAGTCAATCAGAGAGTACAGCAACAGCTGGAGCCCGACAGACCATGGCCATTGGCGGGGGTGTGAGATAGAAGTGCCAGCCATCACTAGCACCCGCAGTGAGAGACTCGCTTAAGGATGGGTATATGCATGGCATCCTCAATTTCCTGACAACTGAGGATGCCAAACATAAACCGTCTTTAAGGGAGCCTCCCACTGCAGGTTACTTACTATTTTACTAAACATTTTACCAATAACTATCTTTAATGTACAAGGCTTGCGTCCTTGCTCTTTTTCTGCGTCTCAGTGCTGGCTCTCACTGGTCATCAGGATCTACATGACAGAGTGTTCCATTCTCGTCTCTTGTTCCTGGGCTTTATTGTGGATTTCTTATGTTATGGACTATAATTTCCATAGTCTGTGAACTGTTATTTTGTGTTTACTATTTTAGTATCTCAGACTGCATCATATATGTCACTTTTTATTTTGCCAACTTTAAGAAAAAAAGATTAAAGTGTATGTCAAGGAAAATTTAAAACATATTTAGTACATTTCTGAAATACATGCATTATTTCCCAGTGTTTTATCCCTTTAAACATCCTACAAGTACAGAAAAATAACGTTAATGTGACAGAAACATAGTATGTTTCTACCTTCCTCTTTGTCGTGACAATAAATCTCTGAATTCCTAAGCACTTGTCAGCCTAGGCTATTTCCTTTCTGAAAGATTACAAAGAACACTGTAATGGGGTACAGGTTTCTTTACATTGTAAGGCCTGTCCATGAATACTAGGGGAGATTTTCTGCCCCCAATCAGGGAGATACAGTATCTCACAAAAGCAAGTACACCCCTTACATTTTTGTAAATATTTTATTATATCTTTTCATGTGACAGCACTGAAGAAATGACACTTTGCTACAATGTAAAGTAGTGAGTGTACAGCTTGTATAACAGTGTAAATTTGCTCTACCCTCAAAATAACTCAACACACAGCCATGTCTAAACCGCTGGCAACAAAAGTGAGTACACCCCTAAGTGAAAATGTCCAAATTGGGCCCAATTAGCCATTTTTCCTCCCCGATGTCATGTGACTTGTTAGTATTACAAGGTCTCCAGTGCGAATAGGGAGCAGGTATGTTATATTTGGTGTTATCGCTCTCACTCTCTCATACTGGTCATTGAAAGTTCAACAAGGCACCTCATGGCAAAGAACTCTCTGAAGATCTGAAAAAAAGAATTGTTGCTCTACATAAAGATAGCCTGGGCCAGTGATGGCGAACCTTGGCACCCCATATGTTTTGGCCAGTGGATCTGCAGGGAAGAAAGGCATTAAGTGCAAAATCAAATTGCAGTCATGAATTTAGGTATGATGATCGAATGTGGGTACTACAGCCTTCTTTCTGTTGAAGGTAATGCACTGAAAGCTGGTTTAGAAAATGCAGGTAACATACCGTTTCATCGGAAAAGCCTAATTCTGGAGCTATGTTAGGAGAATAGCGATGCCCTGCACTGTAAAAGACTTTGTACCTTATTGCCACATTAAAGTGTTGTGAGATGGAACTGTCTGTCATGTTTAATGTTCAGAAAATTGTGTATATCATAAACCACTAGGTGGGACTGGGTCTTCCCTGCTTTCTCTAAGTCAGTAAAGAAAGAAGGGGGGAAAAACACTGCACTGAAGCCAAACGCTAAGGGTCAGCAGCTAACACCCAAACAACAAAGTTTAGTGAAAATGAGAAAAAATTGGTGTAGCGCTAGTGAATCAATTGGTGTAAAACTCTAAAGCTATATTTGAAGGGGTGGTAATAAAAACAATACTGTAAAACACACATGTGAAATAATGTGCAAAGGTGAATAAAAAATGATAATATAAAACGAAAATAGTTGAAATGAATCACTAAGTACCGTATATACTCGAGTATAGGCCGACCCGAATATAAGCCGAGGCCCCCAATTTACCCCCCAAAAAACTGGCAAACTTATTGACTCGTGTATAAGCCGAGGGTGAGACATGCCTGTCCATCCCTGTGTGTGTGTCCGTCCATCCCTGTGTGTCCGTCCATCCCTGTGTGTCCGTCCATCCCTGTGTGTCCGTCCATCCATCCCTGTGTGTGTGTGTGTCCATCCATCCATCCATCCCTGTGTGTGTGTGTCTCCATCCATCCATCCATCCATCCCTGTGTGTGTGTGTCTCCATCCATCCATCCATCCATCCCTGTGTGTGTGTGTCTCCATCCATCCATCCATCCATCCCTGTGTGTGTGTGTATCCATCCATCCCTGTGTGTGTGTGTGTCTCCATCCATCCATCCATCCGTGTGTGTGTGTCTCCATCCGTGTGTGTGTGTGTGTGTGTGTGTGTGTGTGTGTCCAGCCTACCTGTGTCCCGAGCCTTTGTCCCGAGCCTCCGTCCCGTGTCGTGCCTTGCCTTCGTCCCGTCCCGTCCCGTCCCGTCCTGTCCCGTGCCGTGCCTTGCCTCCGTCCCGTGCCCTCTTCGTCGGCGGCCATTGTAAAATTCAAAAGCCGCGCCTCCTCCTTCGCCTGTGATAGGCGGAACACTGAATTTCCCAGCAGCCTGTGTTCCGCCTATCACGGACGTCGTATCATCCTCGTCCGTAGTACGAGGATGAGAAGATGCCCGTGATAGGCGGAACACAGGCTGCTGGGAAATTCAGTGTTCCGCCTATCACAGGCGAAGGCGGAGCCGGAGGCGCGGCTTTTGAATCAGAATGGCCGCTGTCTGTCTGCTCGACACGCTGATCGAGCGGGCAGACAGCGATGACTCGAGTATAAGCCGAGGGGGGCACTTTCAGCCTCAAAAAAGAGGCTGAAAATCTCGGCTTATACTCGAGTATATACGGTATATGGATGCAATATATAAATGCATACAAATCTTAATGGGTATCAGCAACTGAAATATAAATCCCAGCAAACAGTCCACATATGTTAGGTGGTGAAAAGTATCAATGTTGGTCTTCCCAGCAATGGAATCAAACGACCACACAATTCAATTCAACAGGGAACAATGGCTTGTCTGGAGTAAGTTAAAGAGAATTGAATACTCTTACTGGAAGAATTGGACACATCTGTCATATGACAGTGGGTCAAAAGCGCTTGAAATCCTAGGTGGTATCAATCAGGTATTATGCGTTGTTGGCAGGTCCCCGTTAATCACCATATTGTCTACGGATTTCACGATTCACTGGGACTCCTGATATGAATGGCTGGATCATACTTCTCCAGGCTCCATGAGTTCCAAACATTCACATTTGGGTGCCATCCAAAGTATGGTAGATCATATAAAAAGGGGTTCAAAAAGAAAAAGGGCTCCAAATGGTG
Organism: Lithobates pipiens; assembly: GCF_037356315.1. Lineage (NCBI taxonomy): Eukaryota > Metazoa > Chordata > Amphibia > Anura > Ranidae > Lithobates > Lithobates pipiens. The sequence continues at coordinate 271,667,378 of NW_027507748.1, read as the reverse complement.
CAGGTCAGAAGGTAACCAATGGGTTTATTGAAAAAGTCATAAAAACCATGACATAAAGACAATGAGTGATCACAAATTAAAATCGAACATGAGAAAAGATATAAAAGCAATGTGGGGTACAAAATGCAAGCCCAGTAACTAGAACTTTCAGGGTCCCAGTGTAGGAAACCATAAAGTCCCCCCTTCCCCATGGCCGGGCCCCTCCCACGGTGGCAGAACACCAGGGCCCGGTTCGCAAGTGCGACCATTGCGACCCTGGTAGTTCCGCCACTGGTATCAGTTTTTTATTTTTCAGCATTTTATTTATTAAAAAAATAGGAGCCCTATTTGGGGGCTTTGGTGAAATATTAGGGGTCTAAACAGACCTCTGATGTTTCACCTTTTCACAAAGAAAGGAGATTGAAGACACATCCCTCAATCTCCTCTGCAGTCTTAGGCAAGTCATAGCCCTTGTACACACGGTCGGAGAATCCGTCGGAATGTGTCCTATCGGACCGTGTTGTGGGATAATCCGACTGTGTGTGGTATGCATCGGACTGATTCCGTCGGACCCAATTTTCCAACTTGTTGGAAATATTTTCCGACCAACTGGTTCGATCGGACATACTCCTATCATGTGTAGAGAATTTTGATGGGACCAAGTGCCATGCATGCTCAGATCAAATTCCTACATCAAAGCTATTGGCTACTAGCCTGAACGTAGTCCCATCGTAACGAAATTACGTCATCACGTTCTGAATGATCGGATTTTTCGACAACTTAGTCCGACCGTGTGTATGCAACAGTTTCGGACAAAATCCGACGGATTTGGTTGTCGAAATCTCCGACCGTGTGTACAGGGGCATAGATGTTTTGAATCTGGACCAGTTCAACAGTTACCCAGATAGCAAGTAACTGTGCTGCAAGTTTGAAAATGATTTGCTAAACTCTTGTCAGGCTTCACAAATTGGTTGCACAATTGAAGCAATTCTGCATTGCCTGACTCCAGATCAACTTTCTTTGCAAACATTCTACAAGTTCTGGTTCAGTTATTTTGTGTAATAGTTATCCCACCACAGGGGTCACTGTGGCTGAATTTCTGCTGTTTGTAAGGTTTTTCTTTAACCACTTGACAACTGGGCACTTAAACCCCCCTCCTGCTCAGACCAATTTTCAGCTTTCGGTGCTCTCACACTTTGAATGACAATTACTCAGTCATGTAATACTGTACCCAAATTAATTTTTTGTCTTTTTTTTCATACAAATAGAGCTTTCTTTTGGTGGTATTTGATCACCTCTGGGTTTTTTCTTTGTTTTCGTGACAAAATTGTGCAAATTTTTAATTTTTCTTCATAAATTTTGCCCACAATTTATACTGCTACATATCTTTGGTAAAAATAACCAAAATTAGTGAATATTATTTGGTCTTTGTGAAAGTTAGAGAGTCTACAAGCTGTTGTGCAAATAAAAAAAAAATTATTACACCTGATGTACTGATGGCATATCTCGTTTTTTGCAACTCGAACAAGCCAGGAAAGTACAAATACCCCCCAAATGACCCATTTTTTGAAAGTAGACATTCCAATGTATTTAGTAAGATGCATGGTGAGGTTTTTGATGTACTTTTTTCCCACAATTCTCAATTCACAAATGACAACCCAAAATACATTCTGCTACTCCTCCTGAGTATTACGATATCACGTGTGGGAGTTTTTCACAGCCTGGCAACATAGAGAGGACCAACATGCAGGGAGCACCATCAGGTGTTCTAGGAGCATAAATTACACATCTAACTTCTTAACTACCTATTACACTTTTGAAGGCTCTGGAGCACCAGGACAATGACATGTGACACTGATGTTGCACTGAAACTTGGCACGTGACACTGATATGGCACTGATGACAAATGGCACGAATACGTGGCACTGATGACAGATGGCACTGATAACAGATGGCACGTGACACTGACAGGTGGCACTGATGACACATGTCACTGGGGGCAGGTGGCACTGGGGACAGATGGCACTGTGTGGTGTTAGTGTAACTGTTTTTTTTCCACTCCCGCTGCAGCACGGAAGCTTTCCCTCCTCATACGCTGTGTGAGGAGGGAGAGCCGGCAATGAGAGATGATCTCATGTTTACATATGAGATCATCTCCCATTGGACACTGCCATCGAGTACTAAATAGCCGCTGTGATTGGCCGTGTCCAAGGGACATGGCCAACACAGATTTCCCCCGCGCGCAGGGTGAATGTAAACAGGAGGACGTCCAGGGACGCCCTCCCAGCAATTGAGCACCGCACTGTAGCTGTCATTCCGCTATATCGCGGGGGCAAAGTGGTTAAATTCTGCTGGGGCAACCATATAATCACTTTGAGAGTGGTGTGCAAAGAGGTGAGTGGTAACAATGAGATCTGATATGGAGTTCTTGTTTGTTTTTCCTCGTTTATATGCTGAGAATTAGCAGAAAATGTGTGTATTTAACGAGAGGTGGAAATAGAAACTTTAAAGAGGACTACAAATCCCAGCAATACAGTAACAATGCAAATTACCACTAGCTATAGCGGGTGTAAATAGAGAGTCATCAATTGTATATATAGAGATGACTGCACTGTACTGTGTTGTAAAGAGATCCATGTACTGTATACAGGGAGATTCATTAATTGTGCTGTATACAGAGAGATCCCTTTCATGGCAAATAGGAAAAGGTGGATACTTTTGTCACTATCTATACCGGGCTCACCTCACTCTACAGAGGTCTCAGATCACATGACCTTTCTGGTTTAGGCATGCCTTATATCCCTGACAGTAAAGCAGAGAGATGAACGGAGGGTTACCCCACTACTGTTTCCTCTATTGTTCTGTATTGGGCTTGGTCTATAAATGGCTAGATTCTCCTTATTATTGTGTGCAATGTCTACCATTTCTTGCTTTTTTCTTGGCTGGCTATTCTCTGCAATCTCTGTATTTATGCATCTGTTGCCCCTTGATCTAAAAACACGATTCCCATCATGGGATGCCCTGTGCATTTGTGTATATGTAATAATATTAATAATAATAATAGAGTCTACCCCTTCCCTACCTCTTTAGCTTACTTTACCCTCACATTTCTTTCTCTATCTATCCCTTTACAGGAATGTTGACTCATGAGTCGACATCAAATTTCACCCCATACTTGCTAATGAACCAAAAGTACCAACACAAGGGACATAAGGAGCTTCACACTCACGAGACTGTTATCCCAGAATGGGAGCACAGTAGTCTCGACCCCGTTTTAATTTTCACATGCTCTGGAAGTCGAGATGCACAGACATTGTAATTACAACAAGTTCTGCCCTTTGTAACCAAGTATGTTTACAGCTACTGTATTGTTATTTTGAAAATAAAAAATTTGAAAAAAAAAAAATAATAATAATAATAATAAAAAATGGTGTGTTAATTCAAAAAGCAAAGCTGCAAAAATATATAAAATATACAGGAATGACTTATCCCTAATTAAAAAAAAGAAAAAGAAAAAAAAAAGTAAAACGTGATTATGTTGTTCTATTCAAGAAAAGAAAAAACACCAAAAATGTGATAATATGTGAAACAGTGATGAAGTGCACTAATTCAAAAGCTAAGCAGCAAAAATAGACAAATATGCATGAATGCCTATCCCTAATTTTAGAAAAAAACACAAAACAAAAATTGCAGTAATATACGATAATGTGCAAAACAGTGATAAAGTGCGCTAATTCAAGAAGCTAAATAGACAAATATGCATAAATGACTATCCTGAACAAAAAAAATAAATAAATGAAAAATACAATAATATAATATCTGATAATATGGGAAACAGTAATTAAAGTGCAGATGAATATCTGCTGTTGATTCAAGCACTTTTATCACTGTTTCACACATTATAGCATTATTATCGTATTCTTTATTTTTTTTAATTCGGGATAGTCATTTATGCATATTTGTATATTTTTGCTGTGTAGCTTCTTGAATTAGTGCACTTTATCACGGTTTCACATATTATTGCATGTTACTGCAATTTTTGTTTTGTTTTTGTTTTTTTAATTAGGGATGGGCATTTATGCATATTTGTCTATTTTTGCTGCTTAGCTTCTTGAATTACTGCACTTTATCATTGTTTCACAACATTATTGCATATTACTCCTTTTTGTTTTTTAAATTAGGGATAGTCATTCCTGCATCTTTATCTATTTTTGCTGCATAGCTTCTTTAATTAGCGCATATTTTTTATTATTATTATTACATATACCCAAATGCACAGGGCATCCCATGATGGGAATTGTGTTCTCAGATTGAGGGTCATCAGATTCATAAATACAGAAATTGCAGACAATAGCCAGCCAGGAATAAAGCTACAGAAGATGTCAACAGAATGTAAGAGAGAAATTGTAGACATTGCACACAATGTAGGAGACAAATCTAGCCATTTATAGACTCAAGCCCAATACAGCACAATAGAAGAACCAGTATCAGGGGAACCCTCCACTCATCTCTTTGCTTTACTGTCAGGGACATAACGCATGCCTAAACCAGAAAGGTCATGTGACCTGAGACCTCTGTAGAGTGAGGTGAGTCCGGTATAGATGGTGACAACAGTATCCACCTTTTCCTATTTGCCATGAAAGGGATCTCTCTGTATACAGCAGAGTTCATGGGTCTCTCTGTGTACAGCACAATGAATTAATCTCCTTGTATACAGTACATGGATCTCTTTACAACACATTACAGTCATCTCTCTATATACAATGCATGACTCTCTATATACACCCCCTATTGATGGTGGTATTCTGCATTGTTACTGTATTGCTGGGATTTATAGTCCTCTTTAAAGTTTCTATTTCCACTTCTCGTTAAATACACATTTTCTGCTAAATCTCAGCATATAAAGAAGGAAAAATAAAACATTCCAAATTGTGCTCCACCAATGGGATATTAGGGATTTCTACCTCTCTGAACTCCATATCAGATCTCATGGTAACCAGTCACCTCTCTGCGCACAACGCCCCAGCACCAATCAAAGAAAAAACTTACACACAGCAGGGGGCAATGATGGAAATTCAGCTACAGTGGCCCCTCTGGTGGGATAACTATTAGGCTTCTTTCACACGGGACGGATCCGTGATGATCCACCCCATGAACATCTGCTTGCTCAACAGGGATCGCTCTGTCGATCCCCGCTGAGCAGGAAGATGACAGATCCATCTCTGCACATTGTGCAGGGCAGGACTTGTCAGAGCGCCGCTCTCCTCCCCTATGGGAGATGGGATGACGATGGACCGCAGAGTCCGTCATCACCCGATCCGACCTGCAGATGGATGAAAAAGAAGGTTTTCCCTCCATCACACTTTTTCGGATCAGAGCAGGTCGGATGTCAGCGGATATGTCACCGCTGACATCCGACGCTCCATAGAGGTCTATGGAGCATCCGTTCAGGTCCGCCTAAAAAACAGACAGGCAGACCTGAAAGGATCGTCTGTGTGAAAGAGGCCTTACACAACAGAACTGAACCAGAACTTGCAAAGAAAGTCGATCCGGAGTCATACAATGCGGACTTGCTACAGCACAATTACTTGCTATCTGGGATTGTTTCATAGAAACAAATAATTTCTGTATGATAAATTATTTTATGCAATGACACAGGGTTTATCATTATATATGATTGTTGGAGTGAATGTATTTCACATGTGTACAGGAAGGGATTAGGTAATAGCAGTGGGTTCACTATCAACAGATTGTGAGATTATAGATTTGCTCTGCTTCTTTTTTCTTGCCAAAAACGGAGACTTGCGGGGCTCTTGCTGTAGACTTGCGGGGCTCCTGCTGTAGACTTGCGGGGCTCCTGCTGTAGACTTGCGGGGCTCCTGCTGTAGACTTGTGGGGCTCTTACTGTAGACTTATGGGGCTCTTGCTGTAGACCTGCAGGGCTCGTGCTATAAGACTCACACTGCAACTTTGCTCTTGCTAGAGACTTGCCACGCAAGGTTGCTACAAATTGGAAATGTGTCAACTAGAACTTGTGCTTCAAATGCTCTGCAAGTGTGCAACTGGCCAGGGAAGATGTGCAGCAAGTTGACAAGACTTTACAATTCAATACTGCTAAAAATGTGTGGCAAGTTATCCTTGCTATCTGGGTAATTGATCGTGGCAGTTACAGAGTCTTCAAGATAAGCTGGCTTTAAAATCCTCAGTAACATGCTAACTGATACCTTCTTCACCCTTCACATATTAACAGGAAATTTCTTGTTTATGACTAAACTCGCACATGAAAACATTCTCTAGCTAGCTTTAGGGCTCGAATGCTTTTATTTTTTTGCATTTGGCTTGCATTTGAAGTTTGCTTCAGCTGCAAGACTGCACATTCCTTTTTGCATTGTATTTTGTGAATGGTCATTCAGAAGCTGTTGGACTGGCTATGTGTTTCTGTGGAAGCAACCAATCCTATTGAAGTGGTTCTAAAGCCCCGATGTTTTTTACCCTAATGCATTCCCTGCATTAAGTTAAAAAACACACCACTAATTATTCTCATCCCCCCCCCCCCCCCCAAAACACTTACCTGAGCCTGTCAGCAGTCCAGTGCTGTCCCGGCTTCAAGTCTTCTTACCTCTTACTCTTCTCACAGGGACATGGGCAGAAATTTGGGAGCCATTGACTCTTGCTGTTATCAATCAAATGCTTGAAAGAGGGGGTGGGACCAGTTAGCACTATGTTTTTTTATAGATGCCCACAAGTGTACTCCATAGCAAGCTGCTTGAGCTCAGCTGACACCCCTACAATCAGCACAAATAAAAACTCAAGTGTGTTTCTTTAGTGCTACCTTTGTGCCATAAAAATTTACATTTGTGCTGCTTTTATTTTTAAGATATTAGCAATTGTTTTTTCCAGACTATGACATCACCTAGCCCCCCTACAACAGCCAAATGGTACAAAACTGGTCTAGTTAGTTAGCGCTACGTTTGTGCTGTTTTGTGCCATTTAAATTTCTGTTCAATCTTTTATCGTTTTTGCATTATTAATGATTTATAAAAGGTCACCAAAGGTTACTCAGCCCCCCTACAACACCCAAGTGACACAAAACTGGTCTCGTTGGTTAGTCCTACATTTGTGCTGTTTTGTGCTGCTAAAAATTTTTATTAGTGCTGTTATGGTTTTTAAGTTATAACAGGTTTTTTTTTCAAACCCCACTCACTCCCCCCCCCCCCTCCCCCACAATCAGCACAAATAAAAACTAAAGTGTGTTTCTTTAGTGCTACGTTTGTTCTGTTTTGTGCTGCTAAAATTTCCGTTCTATCTTTTATTGTTTTTTGGGTTATTAATGATTTATTGAAGGTCACCAAAGGTCACTCAGCCCCCCTACAACGCCCAAATGACACAAAACTGGCCTCGTTGGTTAGTGCTATGTTTGTGCTGTTTTTGCTGCTTACATTTCCATTCTATCTTTTATTGTTTTTGCGTTATTAATGATTTTTTAATGGTCACTCAGCCCCCCATATAACACCCAAATGACACAAAACTGGTCTCGTTGGTTAGTGCTACGTTTGTGCTGCTAAAATTTTTATTTGTGCTGTTATAGTTTTTAAGTTATAACTGCTTTTTTTTTTTTTAAAGCGGGGCAGAAGTTGGCATTGAGGGAGTGCGAGATTAATTCTTTCTCCTCCAAACCCAATGCCCTTAAACATTTACGGAAAATGGATATGAATTGAAATCTGGACAAGGGAGACCCGTCTGCATGTAACATAAAGGACCCAGCCAAATCCGGGCGCACTGTGAGAAACTCTCTGAAGCACCCACCAGACACAAGGACAAAGCTGGTACAGCAGAAATCTGAACCCTTCTGCCCCTGCCAGCCTGATCCATTTTGGATACCGTCTTCCCCACAGGTGACCTCCCGTTCCAGCATAACCCCATGGGCCCTCTTGGAAGGGCTGACTAGTTCGCTAATCTGAAAAGCTACAAAAAAAGCCAGAGAGAAGGCCGTTTTAAACAAAGAGACCTTGTAGGCTGAGGAACACAGGGAAACCAACTGGGCTAAAACATTTAGCAGAATATCAAATGAAACAGGGCGCCTGGAATCCCTGCACTTCTGAGACCTACGATACCCTAATTTGGAGCAATGTCCCTCTTTCCCCCTCAATTGTCCCTCATTTGGGCCAGCTCCATATAGGTGTATATAAAATGCACTTTTTATCTTTCAAAATGTTTTTCCCAGTGCTAAACCTTTCATCTAAATTCTAAATTGCTGCATTTGTACATTTTAAAAGCCAATATAAAGGAATAGCAGTGGTTAAAAAAAAAGTACTTGTGGATTTAATTAACAATTTTTTGGTTTATTCTCCTTTAAGGGGGTGTGTCCTATGCCTTCATACTTTTGTTTTAGTAGGTGTCCCTCATTCCAATCTCAAAATGTTGGAAGGTATGACTAACATCAGTGCAAGGAGCAGCCTTCTTCCCACTGACATCAATGCTGATATATTTTTCCTCTCTGACACCTTTGTAAGGGATGGTCTGCCTTCTATTGACTGCAATGTAAGTCATGCTTCTTACCACTGACATGATTGTAAGGCGAAGACTTTGACTCACTGACGCCAATGTAATGGGCAATCTTCCTCCCAATGACACCTATATAAGGGAAGTTCTTTCTCCCACTGAGATCGAGGTAAGGGGCAGATTTCAAACTACTGACACCAATGCTGGGGTATGTTTCCTTCCTGACAGTATTGTTAGGCGGCGTACACACGCGGGGACTGTCTGCCGAAACTAAGTTCGTCAAACAGTCCGCTCAAACTTTTGAATGAACGAACACGCCCACACACGGCACTTTTTGAGCGGACAAATACGGCAAACTTTGTTCGTCGTACTAAGTCCGCGCAACTTTTGAAATGAGCGGACTCGCCCACACACGAGGCAACAGTCCGCTCATTTCGAGCGCGTGTGCAGGTAGGCGGGGCCCGCGACGTGGGGGTCCCCCAAAGTCCACAACAGACCCTTGTCCGAGCACGCTACCCGGCCGGCCAGGAAAGGGGGGCGAGCGAGCGCGCCCCCCTCCTGAGCCGTACCAGGCCGCGTGCCCTCAACATGGGGGGGTGCCTTGGGGAAGGCCCCACCCCAAAGCACCTTGTCCCCATGTTGCTGAGGACAAGGGCCTCTTCCCGACAACCCTGGCCGTTGGTTGTCGGGGTCTGCGGGCGGGGGGCTTATCGGAATCCGGGAGCCCCCTTTAATAAGGGGGCCCCCGGATACCGGCCCCCCACCCTATGTGAATGAGTATGGGGTACAATGTACCCCTACCCATTCACCTGTAAAATAAAAGTACCCAAAAAAAAAACACAACACACGAGATAAAATATTTTATTGCACAGCTCCGGGGGTTTCCGTCTTCGGGGGTCTTGTCCCCCTCTTCGGTTCTTCTGCCGGGCCACCGCGCCTTCTTATAGCTCTTTTGCAGGCGGTGGCCCGGTCTTCTGTCGCCGCCTTCCGTTCTTCTGTCGCCGCCTTCCGTTCTTCTGCCGGGCCACCGCGCCTTCTTATAGCTCTTTTAGAGGCGGTGGCCCGGTCTTCTGTCGCCGCCGCCTTCCGTTCTTGTTCTTCTTCTTGTTCTTCTTCTTCTCCAGGAGATGTTGACACGTCGCTCTCTCCGGCCGGAATGCCAGAGCCGCGCTGAGCGGTCACTTATATAGTGACAATGGGGCGGTGTCACATGGTATATGTCACATGGGTTGGTCACATGGTGACCCCACCCCCTTACGATGTCATAGTCCCCATGTGACATCAACCCATGTGACCAACCCATGTGACATATACCATGTGACACCGCCCCATTGTCACTATATAAGTGGGCGCACAGCGCGGCTCTGGCATTCCGGCCGGAGAGAGCGACGTGTCAACATCTCCTGGAGAAGAACAAGAAGAACAAGAAGAAGAAGAAGAACGGAAGGCGGCGGCGACAGCGGCGACAGAAGACCGGGCCACCGCCTGCAAAAGAGCTATAAGAAGGCGCGGTGGCCCGGCAGAAGAACCGAAGAGGGGGACAAGACCCCCGAAGTCGGGAGAAGAGGCCGGCGGCGGGGAGGAAGAAAGCCGGACTCCTCCGCTAGCAAAAGAGCTACAAGAAGATAGCGGAGGAGTCCGGCGAGAAGACCCCCCAAGACGGAAGACCCCCGGAGCTGTGCAATAAAATATTTTATCTCGTGTGTTGTGTTTTTTTTGGGTACTTTTATTTTACAGGTGAATGGGTAGGGGTACATTGTACCCCATACTCATTCACATAGGGTGGGGGGCCGGTATCCGGGGGCCCCCTTATTAGATTCCGATAAGCCCCCCGTCCGCAGACCCCGACAACCAACGGCCAGGGTTGTCGGGAAGAGGCCCTTGTCCTCATCAACATGGGGACAAGGTGCTTTGGGGTGGGGAGGCCGCGCGGCCCCCCCTTCCCCAAGGCACCCCCTATGTTGAGGGCACGCGGCCTGGTACGGCTCAGGAGGGGGGGCGCGCTCGCTCGCCCCCCTTTCCTGGCCGGCCGGGTAGCGTGCTCGGACAAGGGCCTGTTGTGGACTTTGGGGGGACCCCCACGCCGATTTTTTTCGGCGTTGGGGTTCCCCTTTAAGTCCATTCCAGGCGGCGGAGCCCGCGACGTCTCCGTCGCGGGCCCCGCCTACCTGCACACGCGCTCGAAATGAGCAGACTTCCCTCCGAGCGGGAACAGTTTGCTCATTTCGAAAGTGGCCTACACACGGGCGGACTGTTCGCTCAAACCAAGTTTCAGCGGACAGTTTTTCGGAATTTCCGAAAAACTTTGTTCGTCAAACTGTCCGCTGAAACTGTCCGCTGAAGCCCCACACACGAGCGGACTGTCCGCTGAAACACTGTTCAGCGGACAAAGTTGAGCCAACAGTCCGCCCGTGTGTACGCGGCCTTAAGGCATGGTCTATCTTCCATTGTAAGGGTCATGATTCCACTTACTGACACCAATGTAAAGGGCAGCCTTATGCCACGTACACACGATCGGACTATCCAGTGGACTTAGTCCGGCGGACAAACCTCCGGACTTTGAAGAGGAGGTCGGCAGACCTGCACACACACGACCAGACTTTTCCAGCGGACTAGGTGCGGCGGACAAACAAAATTTTGAACGCGGCTCCAGGTAGACAGGACTAGCGAAGGAAGTCAATGTCACCGCCTCCGGCGGCGAGATTGATACCTCGCGGGGCCAGTCACCTGGTATGGATGGAAAACGGCGTAGGGGTCCCCCCCAAAGTCTATATCAGACCCTTATCCGAGCATGCAGCCTGGCCGGTCAGGAAAAGAGGCGGTGAGGAGTGAGCGCCCCCCCTCCTGAGCCGTACCAGGCCGCGTGCCCTCAACATGGGGGGGTGCTTTGGGGAAGGGTGGGCCCTGTGGCCCCCAACCCCAAAGCACCTTGTCCCCATGATGATGAGGACAAGGGCCTCTTGCCGACAACCCTGACCGTTGGGGTCTGCGGGCGGGGGACTTATTGGTATCCGGGAGCCCCTTTTAATAAGGGGGCCCCCAGATACCGGCCCCCCACCCTATGTGAATGAGTATGGGGTACAATGTACCCCTACCCATTCACCTGGTGAAAAAAGTGTAAATAAAACACAACACAAGGTTTTAAAATAATTTATTGCACAGCTCCGGTGGTCTTCCGTCTTGGGGGGGTCTTCTCTCCAGATTTCTCCGCTATCTTCTGCTAGCTCTTTTACTAGCGGAGGAGCCCGGCTTCATCTTCTTTGTCGCCACCGCCCAGGGGTCTTCTTCCGACTTCGGGGGTCTTGTCCCCCTCTTTGGTACTTCTTGCCGGGCCTCCACTTTCTTCTCCCAGCTCTTTTACTAGCGGTGGCCCGGTCTTCTGTCGCCGCCGCCTTCACTTCTTTTCTTGAGATGTTGGCTCGACGCTGTCTCTGGCCGCAATGACAGGGACGCGTTGGGTGGCGACTTATATAGGGACAATGGGCGGGGTCACCGGGTGATGTCCCTGCCCCTTATGCTGTCACAGTCCCCGAGGATGCTGGGACTGTGACATCATAAGGGGCAGGAACATCACCCGGTGACCCCACCCATTGTCCCTATATAAGTCGCCGCACAAAGCGTCCCTGTCATTGCGGCCAGAGACAGCGTTAAGTCAACATCTCAAAGAAGAAGAAGAGAAGAGAAGGCGGCAGCGACAGAAGACCGGGCCACCACTAGTAAAAGAGCTGGAAGAAGAAAGCGGAGGCCCGGCAAGAAGTACCGAAGAGGGGGACAACACCCCGAAGTCGGAAGAAGACCCCCTGGGTGGCGACGAAGAAAGGCGGGCTCCTCCGCTAGTAAAAGAGGTAGCAGAAGATAGTGGAGAAGTCTGGCGAGAAGACCCCCCCAAGACGGAAGACCACCGGAGCTGTGCAATAAATTATTTTAAAACCTTGTGTTTTATTTACACTTTTTTCACAAGGTGAATGGGTAGGGGTACATTGTACCCCATACTCATTCACATAGGGTGGGGGGCCGGTATCTGGGGGCCCCTTTATTAAAGGGGCTCCCGGATTCCGATAAGCCCCCCGCCCGCAGACCCTGACAACCAAGGTTGTTGGGAAGAGGCCCTTGTCCTCATCAACATGGAGACAAGGTGCTTTGGGGTGGGGGGGCCACAGGGCCCACCCTTCCCCAAAGCACCCCCCCATGTTGAGGGCACGCGGCCTGGTACGACTCGGGAGGGGGGGACATTCACTCTTCCCCACCCCTTTTCCTGACCGGCCGGGCTGTGTGCTTGGATAAGGGTCTGATATGGACTTTGGGGGGGACCCCCACGCCGTTTTTCGGCGTAGCGCTTCCCCTTTAAGTCCATACCAGGTGACGGGGCCAACGAGGTGTCAATCTCGCCGATGGAGGTGGCGACATTGACCTCCTTCGCTAGTCCTGGCTACCTGGAGCCGCGTTCAAAATGAACGGACTTTCCTCCATGTTTGGGCAAGTCCATTCATTTAAAAAAGAAAAACAGGGAAAAAAATCGCGCTACCACCTATAATAAAAAAGGATACAAAAAATGTGCACACATAAAATACTGCTGCAGATTCTGCTATATACCAAAAAAATATATACTCAAAAAGATAACCCAAAGGAAAAACCGCGCTGTCCTAAGTGTGAACTTAGGTTATGTGCTTCCCCTACAGGGGAATTTGAACAACTACAAAATTGTGTTGCAATATCAGGAAGTATATTAGTACATAATACCTAAAAATGTGAAAAAAAAATTTATGATATAGTGTGAAATTTATGATATATATCACCAACAAAAATACATAACCAATCTATTATAAATGGTGTGAAATAATACCGTCTATACCATTAATTCAATAAGTGCAAGACAATGACATATCTGTGTATACAATGTATGTACAATGTATGTAAAATAACACCATCTGCACCCTTAACTCAATAAGTGCAAAAAAGTGGCATATTCGTATATACAACAACATAAAAAAGGTGAAATGGCACAAAAAATTAACAAAACAGAAAATTGGATAATAAAGTGTCCAATTATTGAATTATTGAAAAAAAGTCCATAAAAACTCTAAAAACACCACGTGTCAAATGTGATATTAAATTCTCAGTCTCCTGTTCGACATCTCAGCATGTATTATAGTGCACCACCACCGGAAGTGAGGATTAGCTCCTTACCAGATGTTCTTAAACAGTACGCTCTGAAAAGTCAAACCAGGCCATATACATCCCTCAAACGTCCATAGGCTCCGCCCATAAGCTAAATCGTAATACAATCAGGCTCCAATATTTGGCAATGACCGGTCCACCATAAAAGGGAAGAGAAAAACGCTCCAAATAGTGTAAAAACGTTTTATTGAGAATAATAAAAAGAAATAAGAAATGCACTTACAAAGGTACAACACAATTAGGCGTATCACAGTAGGCAGCGCCGACCGGACGCAATTCTCTACATCAATAACCTTTCGCCAGCTGGTCTGTTCGGAAGCAATGAATAGCGTGTCACACCGCCCGACGCGTTTCGTGAAATGTCACGTCCTCCCGCTGACACCAAGGTAAGGGTCAGTCTTCAATCTACGAACATCAGTGCAAATGATAACCTTCCTCTAGCTGACACCAAGGAGAGGTGATATTTTTCCTCTCTCTCTTTGACACATGTCCCTCATGTCATGACATTTTAAGGAACGGTCTACCTTCCAGTGATAGCAATGCAAGGGGCAGTCTTTCTCCTACTGTCACCAATGTCAGGGGTCTTCTTCTTCTCACAGACTTCTGGGCAGTAGATCACATACTCCTGAGCCCTGCACTGTGTACATGCATTGTACACTACAAGGGTAATAATGTGTGGGGGCTCACACATTCGATTTTGGGGAGGGGGGCTCACACAATAGATTTTGGGGAGAGGGGCTTACACATTAGATTTTGGGGAAGGGCGCCTCACACATTGGATCTTGGGGGGCTCACACATTGGATCTTGGGTGTCTCACACACTGGATCTTGGGGAGGGGGGCTCACACATTGGATCTTGAGGAGGGGGGTCTCACACATTGGATCTTGGGGAGGGGGGTCTCACACATTGGATCTTGAGGAGGGGGGTCTCATACATTGGATCTTGGGAAGGGGGGCTCACACATTGGATCTTGGGGAGGGGGGGCTCACACATTGGATCTTGGGGAGGGGGGCTCACACATTGGATCTTGGGGAGGGGGGCTCACACATTGGATCTTGGGGAGGGGGTCTCACACATTGGATCTTGGGGAGGGGGTCTCACACATTGGATCTTGGGGAGGGGGTCTCACACATTGGATCTTGAGGAGGGGGGGCTCACACATTGGATCTTGAGGAGGGGGGGCTCACACATTGGATCTTGAGGAGGGGGGGCTCACACATTGGATCTTGGGGAGGGGGGCTCACACATTGGATCTTGAGGAGGGCTGGTTCACACATTGGATCTTGAGGAGGGGGGGCTCATACATTGGATCTTGAGGAGGGGGGGCTCACACATTGGATCTTGGGGAGGGGGGCTCACACATTAGATCTTGGGGGGAGGGGGGCTCACACATTGGATCTTGAGGAGGGGGGGCTCACACATTGGATCTTGAGAAGGGGGGGTTCACACATTGGATCTTGAGGAGGGGGGGCTCACACATCGGATCTTGAGGAGGGGGGGCTCACACATTGGATCTTGAGGAGGGGGGGGGGTTCACACATTGGATCTTGAGGAGGGGGGTTCACACATTGGATCTTGAGGAAGGGGGGCTTACACATTGGATCTTGAGGAGGGGGGGCTCACACATTGGATCTGGGGGAGGGGGGCTCACACATTGGATCTTGGGGAGGGGGGTCTCACACATTGGATCTTGGGGAGGGGGGTCTCACACATTGGATCTTGGGGAGGGGGGCTCACACATTGGATCTTGAGGAGGGGGGCTCACACATTGGATCTTGAGGAGGGGGGCTCACACATTGGATCTTGAGGAGGGGGGTTCACACATTGGATCTTGAGGAGGGGGGGCTCACACATTGGATCTTGGGGAGGGGGGCTCACACATTGGATCTTGGGGGGAGTGGGGCTCACACATTGGATATTGAGGAGGGGGGTTTACACATTGGATCTTGAGGAGGGGGGGCTCACACATTGGATCTTGAGGAGGGGGGGTTCACACATTGGATCTTGAGGAAGGGGGGCTCACACATTGGATCTGGGGGAGGGGGGCTCACACATTGGATCTTGGGGGGAGGGGGCTCACACATTGGATCTTGAGGAGGGGGGCTCACACATTGGATCTGGGGGAGGGGGCTCACACATTGGATCTTGGGGAGGGGGGCTCACACATTGGATCTTGGGAGGGGTGGCTCGCACATTGGATCTGGGGGGGGGGGGCTAACACATTGGATCTTGGGAAGGGGAGCCAGGGGAGGGCTGGGCCGGGGGGCAGGGTGGAAATTTCCCCCCAGGCCGGCACCTACATTATGTTTAAAGTGGCCGCTGGCTGTTTGTGCATTTCTTCTTTTTTTTTCCACGCTGTGACGGGCAGCCGGGACCCGGTGCAATAATCCCCTTCTCTCTGTGGTCACGTCGCACCGTTCTGATTAGTCCCGGCAGCGGCTGTCACTCACAGCCAGGGGGAGGCGGCTTCACTCTGCTCGGCTGTGAGTGACAGCCACTGCTGGGACTAATCAGAACGGTGCGACGTGAGTCACGCGACCACAGAGAGAAGGGGATTATTGCACCGGGTCCCGGATCACTGAGCCGACAGATGTCACTCCACTCGGGTGCTGCTCGCACCTCCCCCCTGCAATGCCACTGCCTTGGGCTCAAGCTACATTATGGGTCCTTAGGTCCTTCTTTACTGTGGGGGGTCCTGCACTGTAGAGGGGGGTCTGCACTGTAGGAGGGGTCCTGCACTGTAGGAGGGTCTGCACTGTAGGGGGGGTCCTACACTGTAGAGGGGGTCCTACACTGTAGAGGGGGTCCTGCACTGTAGAAGGGGTCCTGCACTGTAGAAGGGGTCCTGCACTGTAGGAGGGGTCCTGTACTATAGGAGGGGTCCTGCACTGTAGGGGGGTCTGCACTGTAGGGGGAGGGGTCTGTACTGTAGGGGAAGATTCGGCAGTGTAGGGGGGTCTGTACTGTAGGTGAGGATTCTGCACTGTAGGGGAGTCTGTACTGTAGGGTGGAGGGGTCTGTACTGTAGGAGGGTCTGCACTGTAGATGGGGGTCTGTATGGTAGGGAGGGGGGTCTGCACTGTAGGGGGTCTGTGTAACATGCAGGGGGTCCAGAGCTGTGAGGGGCTGTTTAATGTAAAGGGGTGCGGAGGTGCAGGGTGCTGTGTAATGTAAAGGGGTCGAGAGGTACAAGGGCTGTGTAATTTAAAGGGGTCCAGAGGTTCAGGGTGCTGTGTAATGTAAAGGGGTCCAGAAGTACAAGGGCTGTGTAATGTAAAGGGGTCAGGAGGTTCAGGGTGCTGTGTTATGTAAAGGGGTCCAGAGGTACAAGAGCTGTGTAATGTAAAGGGGTCCAGAGGTGCAGGCTGCTGTGTAATGTAAAGGGGTTCAGAGGTGCAGGCTGCTGTGTAATGTAAAGGGGTCCTTAGGTGCAAGGTCCTGTGTAATGTAAAGGGGTCCAGAGGTGCAGGCTGCTGTGTAATGTAAAGAGGTCCTTAGGCGCAAGGTCCTGTGTAATGTAAAGGGGTCCAGAGGTTCAGGGTGCTGTGTAATGTAAAGGGGTCCAGAGGTGCAGGGTGCTGTGTAATGTAAAGGGGTCCAGAGGTTCAGGGTGCTGTGTAATGTAAAGGGGTCCAGAGGTGCAGGGTGCTGTGTAATGTAAAGGGGTCCAGAGATGCAGGGTGCAGTGTAATTTAAAGGGGTCCAGAGGTGCAGTTGTGGAGAGGGGGGTACACAGTAGTGACAAAAAGATATTGAAGGATGCAGAGGTATGCAGGGGACACAGTGGGTGTTTTTACATTTTATGGTGGGGGGGTGCCAGATATAGGATCCGCCCTGGGTGCCAAATGCTCTAGGTACGCCCCTGGTGTGAGCACAGCAGACTACAACTCCTACCTCCCAGGAGTCTCAGAGGCAGGCCAGGTGTGTGGCACGTCAGGGGAGGGGACGCTCGGCGTCAAGAACGTCACGTTGCACGTGACCTGCTGGGCTTATGGGGAGCAGTGGCTAGCTGCAGTCTGCAGAGAAGATGAGACCTGCTTCAGGATCATCACCCCCCCCCGAAGAGTGGCAAGGACCTGGCTCAGTGTCTCCAGTCTTCACTGAATCAATGCTCCCCAGCCTGAAGTAAGGCATCTGTGATAACCTTCACAAAATGGAATAGAATGGGAAAATCCGCTTCAGTTGTAAATTTAATTAATAATGCATAGTCATCATGACAATTTAAAATTTTGGCAGTGGCAGCATGTGTTGTTTTTTTTTTCTAGCACCTCCCCCCCACCAGCGGACTTAACACCCTCCGCCCCACCAGCGGACTTAACACCCTCCGCCCCACCAGCGGACTTGAGACCCTCCCCCCACCAGCGGACTTGAGACCCTCCCCCCCACCAGCGGACTTGAGACCCTCCCCCCCAACCAGCGGACTTGACACCCTACCCCCCAACCAGCGGACTTGACACCCTCCCCCCCAACCAGCGGACTTGACACCCTCCCCCCCAACCAGCGGACTTGACACCCTCCACCCCAACCAGCGGACTTGACACCCTCCCCCCCAACCAGTGGACTTATCTAACACCCCCCCAACCAGCGGGCTTATCTAACACCCTCCCCCCAACCAGCGGGCTTATCTAACACCCTCCCCCCCAACCAGCGGACTTATCTAACACCCTCCCCCCAACCAGCGGACTTATCTAACACCCCCCCGAAGAGTGGCAAGGACCTGGCTCAGTGTCTCCAGTCCTCACTGAATCAATGCTCCCCAGCCTGAAGTAAGGCATCTGTGATAACCTTCACAAAATGGAATAGAATGGGAAAATCCGCTTCAGTTGTAAATTTAATTAATAATGCATAGTCATCATGACAATTTAACATTTTGGCAGTGGCAGCATGTGTTGTTTTTTTTTTCTAGCACCTCCCCCCCACCAGCGGACTTAACACCCTCCGCCCCACCAGCGGACTTAACACCCTCCCCCCCACCAGCGGACTTAACACCCTCCCCCCACCAGCGGACTTGAGACCCTCCCCCCCACCAGCGGACTTGAGACCCTCCCCCCAACCAGCGGACTTGACACCCTACCCCCCAACCAGCGGACTTGACACCCTCCCCCCCAACCAGCGGACTTGACACCCTCCCCCCCCAACCAGCGGACTTGACACCCTCCACCCCAACCAGCGGACTCTAACACCCTCCCCCCAACCAGCGGGCTTATCTAACACCCTCCCCCCCAACCAGCGGACTTATCTAACACCCTCCCCCAACCAGCGGACTTATCTAACACCCTCCCCCCCCAACCAGCGGACTTATCTAACACCCTCCCCCCCAACCAGCAGACTTATCTAACACCCTCCCCCCCAACCAGCGGACTTATCTAACACCCTCCCCCCCAACCAGCGGACTTATCTAACACCCCCCCACCAGCGGACTTATCTAACACCCCCCCCAACCAGCGGGCTTATCTAACACCCTCCCCCCCAACCAGCGGACTTATCTAACACCCTCCCCCCAACCAGCGGACTTATCTAACACCCTCCCCCCAACCAGCGGGCTTATCTAACACCCCCCCCCCCCAACCAGCGGACTTATCTAACACCCTCCCCCCAACCAGCGGACTTATCTAACACCCTCCCCCCAACCAGCGGACTTATCTAACACCCTCCCCCCCAACCAGCGGACTTATCTAACACCCTCCCCCCCAACCAGCGGACTTATCTAACACCCTCCCCCCCAACCAGCGGACTTATCTAACACCCTCCCCCCAACCAGCGGACTTATCTAACACCCTCCCCCCAACCAGCGGACTTATCTAACACCCTCCCCCCCAACCAGTGGACTTATCTAACACCCTCCCCCCCATCAGCGGTCTTATCTAACACCCTCCCCCCCACCATCGGACTTATCCAACACCCTCCCCCCCACCAGCGGACTTATCTAACACCCTCCCCCCCAACCAGCGGACTTATCTAACACCCTCCCCCCCACCAGCGGACTTATCTAACACCCCCCCACCAGTGGACTTAGATAAGTCCGCTGGTGGTGGGGTGTTAGATAAGTCCGCTGGTGGGGGGGTGTTAGATAACACCCCCCAACCAGCGGGCTTATCTAACACCCTCCCCCCCAACCAGCGGACTTATCTAACACCCTCCCCCCCACCAGCGGACTTATCTAACACCCCCCCCCAACCAGCGGGCTTATCTAACACCCTCCCCCCCAACCAGCGGACTTATCTAACACCCTCCCCCCACCAGAGGACTTATCTAACACCCCCCCAACCAGTGGACTCACCTAGCTGATTAAGTGGTTCAATGGGCCACTTGACTGGACTTGCCTCCCAGGCCTAAGGCTGCCAGCCCTCCCCTGAGGGGAGCTCACACATTTGATCTTGGGGAGGGGACTCACATATTAGAATAAATAAGATGTAGTAAAATGCTGACATGCCCTCGTGATATGAAGTTTACAGCTCCACTAAATAATGTGCATGTCCCCAGTCTCCTTTCTATAGGAGATAGTGATGTCCAGTTCATGAATGAATCGTTCTTTTGAATCAATTCTTTTCAGTGAACTGGATGAATCGATTAATCTGAGTGAACTGATTCGTTTGAAACATTTCACTATGGACTCAATACTAGCATAGCAAGGCAGGCCTGGTAATATGATCCTAGAGTGAGAGAGCTCGGCCCCCTGCAACCAATCAGCTGACTCAAAGCACAGTGACACTCAGGAACTGGATACAAACTTAAAACAAGAGTCAGGAGTACACCGAGTTAAAGAATCATACAAGTTACCGAGTTAAAGCGGAGGTCCACCCTGATAATCCAGGTAACTGCACCCACTTCCGGGATAGCTCTCTGCGGAAAGGGGCGTAACTTAGGCCCTTTCCGCAAGTGCCCGCCCCTTCCCGCAAGTGCCCCGCTGCCTGCTGGGAAACACACAGATCCCAGAGGCAGCGGGGAGCGTCCTTATTGCGCAGCGCGATTCGCGCATGCGCAGTAGGGAACCGGGAAATGAAGCCGAAAGGCTCCATTTCCTGATTCCCATACCCAAGATGGCGGCGGCAGGACCCGACAGACGACCTAGAGATCGGCTTCGGGTGCCGACATCGCGGGCGCGCTGGACAGGTAAGTGTCACTATTTTAAAAGTCAGCAGCTGCAGTATTTGTAGCTGCTGGCTTTAAAAAAAACAAAAAAACGCGGAGTCCCGGTGGACTCCCGCTTTAAAGAATCATATCAGTTTTTAGAACCCAGTACACTGAAAGAACCATGAGTCACCACCAGTAAAACAATACACTAAACCAATGAGGTAGCAGCAGTGATAAGGTGGTACGGACAGCCTAAGGCCCTTTCACACTCGTGCGACTTGTCCTGCGACTTGAGACTGCAAAGTCACATGACAAGTCACACCCCATGATTTCCAACGAGTTAACTTCATATCTGTGCGACTTCAAAGTAGATTTGTACTACTTTTGTCTGACTTTGATGCGACTTGTGGCAGAGACCTCAAGATTACACAGACATTGCTTCAAGTCGTGGCAAAAATCATGGCAAAAGCACTTGACTTTCAAGTCGCACAAGTGTGAAAATAGCCCCAACGATTGGATTTTACTACCAGGGGTACTTCGCCCATGGTAGTGGTAGTAAAATCTGATCATCATTCCTGCGCATGCGCTGTAAAGGCTACGGGCAAATCTGATGGCTATCAATGTTAACTGTGAAGTTGACCCATCAGAATGCAGTTCACATGCACAAAAACCCACTTTTCATTTAGGCTCCATTTCCACTTGTGCAACTTGTCCTGCGACTTTGTACTCTATGATTTCCAATGAGTATTATTCGTATCTGTGCGACTTCAAAGTAGTCCCTGCACTACTTTGGTCCCACTTTGATGCAACTTGGGATCCATAGACCTCCGGAATATACAGGCATTGCTTTAAAGTCACATCAAAATTGCGGCAGAATTGTGCAACTTTCAGGCTGCGTTAGCCTGAAAGTTGCACGATTCTGCCACGACTTGAAGCGATGCCTGTGTATTCTGGAGGTTTATGGACCTCAAGTCACATTAAAATTGGACCAAAGTACTGCAGGGACTACTTTGAAGTCGCACAGATATGAATGGTACTCATTGGAAATCGGGTACTTCTTGTCATGGAACTTTGCAGTCCCAAGTCGCAGGACAAGTTGCACAAGTGGAAACAGAGCATAAATGAAAAGCGGGGTTTGTGTGCATGTGAACTGCATTCTGGGGCAACTTCACAGTTAACATTGCTATCCATCAAATTTGCGGAAACCTAGGCTCAGGGCCAGTTCACACTGCTGCATAGTGCAAAATCGCATGCGATTTGCACTGCAGTGCAAATCACAGGCTATGTCCGTGCAATGTGATTTCAGCCATACAGATAGTATGGCTGAAATCGTATCGCATTCAGACTAAACTCGCACAGGACCCTTTTTTTGGTCCGCACCAGAATCGGATCGCATAGCACCCATGCGATCCGATTCATGTCCAAACTGACACTTTGCAGTGCGACATGCAATGCGGGTGTCATTAACATTGTATGACACTCCCCAGCAGTTCGCATATGCCGTTGTGAACTGTTGTGCGAGTCGGGTGCGATGCAAGAACCCGTAGTGGAATCGCAGGGTTTCCGCATTGCACAAGTGTGAACCCAGCCTAACACAGCTGTTTGTGTATCACCAAAATTCATGACACCGAGCTAATCTGACAACAATAGACTTGTGCTCTGCGCCAATCAACTAAATCAAAGTAAACGTCCCCAGGACCTGCCAACCTTCTCTGTGAATCACTCTCCTGATTCTAATCATTTAATTTGGTTGAATCAGAGCTTCGGTTCACTTGCTTGTTAGTAGACTCAGCAAGTGAACCAAAGAATCGATTCATTGAATCGGTTCATTTCAGTGAGCAGTTGGAAATGAACCGATTCACTTTAAAGATCCGGACTTCCCATCACTAAATTAGGAGAGTCCCACAAACATTGAGAGGTTCCTGAGTGGTTGATAAGAGAAGCCCTGTCCGTGTATTTACATTGTACATGCGCACAGTGACGTCTCGCCCTTCTTCCTCGTCACTAGGACCTCTCATCACCCACCTGCAGACAAGCAGCCCACACATACACCAGCAATATTTATTCCAGGCTGGGAGAGGGAACCTATCAATGACAGGCAAATCCGAACACATACCACCAGCGGCGCCTAGCAACATTACCCGCCCACTGGGTCTGACATACCATTGGTTACGCAGCTAAGGATGGTCACACCCTTTGCCTATGATTCGCCAGTAGTTGAATGTGACCGGCGAGTAAATGGCGGCTGCACGGTATCGGCGTTTTCTAAAACTATGTGAAGAATGGCCTGTGGACGAGACTAGGAAAGGCCGGGACCTGGGAGCCTTCCTGAGGCAGCGGGTGGCTCAGGTATTCCGGGAAGGAGACAATACACAGGTAATTAGGGGAGAGTACAAGAGCTTCCTAGGTCTGGGGACACGTGACTCGTAAGGGACGAGAGAGAGCCAATAGTAGGAGAGGTCATTGCGGGCTGTCATTGAGGATCATAGATCGCTGATAGGACAAGCGAGGGGGTGACTGCCTCAGTTTATGTGATTGGCTAGATGCTTGCGGGTAGGCGGAGCCTATTCTTAAAGTTTATACCTGAGTTCAAAGCTCCAGAACTTTCAATGTGCTTCATCCTGGGCAAACCTTTTCTTTGCCCCCCCCCCCCCCCCCCATGCAATTTCGCTCTTTATCTAAATAGTAGCTAAACTCAAAATGATTGACTGGAAGAGGTTACAGCATAACGTTACCACTCACTGCTTAGTCACTAGAGGTTACAGCACATAATTTCTGCTTGGTTGCTAGAGGTTATTGCACAGCATCACCGTTCACCCATTGGTTGCTGGGACTGGGGGGTAGAATGGTATTAATTGCAGTGCTGGGGGAGTTAATGGGATCTGGCAGTGCTGATGGTAATGGGATGGGTGGGATCAGTGACACTCGCTTGGTGTCACCTGTCAGTCACTTCCCCCCCCTAACTGCTTGGTGGGTGAACAAGCGAGAGTTAGAGGGGGGTGAGAGAGACCCCCCTAGCCCTGTGTGCAGCAGCCCCCCCCCTAGCCAGCGGGTGGGGCCCATTCTCTTTTAGGATGAGGTGCTCTGCTCTTTTCTTGGGGGGGGGGAGTTGAGCTATGGAATGTTCAGTTTTTGTATTTTATTAATTTTGCCCTTCCATGTGCTCCTTGTTGTGTAGGCCAGTTATAGGTGGGTCAGGGGCCATTTGTTAGCAGTCCCTGACTGCCTGCACCTCCTGCCGGTCCTCAGGGGGCCCGATCCGCCTCTCCTATGGACCGCTGTCAGAGCTTGAAGTGCAGAGGAGGTTGGAGAGATCCAGGCTCTGGTTGGCGCCACTGTGTCAGATATGCTGCACCTGCTGCTCCTCACTCTGTCCTGTGGTCAGAGAGCTCTTTTCCCTCCTGGGCTCTCGCGTCTCCCTGCTCCCACCACCACAGTCCAGGCCTCCCTATGACAAGGGGCTCAAGTGGCAGCTGCTTTGGGCCCCTCAACAATGACTGGGTCCTGGGCAGCTGCCCCTTATGCCCCACATTAAAGCCAGCCCTGGCTGCGTCCCATGCTTTCCAGTGATGGCAGTTCACATATGAGCGCTCAGTTTATGTAGTTCGATGCCTGATTCTCAGAAAGATACATAAGCTGCTTTTGAGGAAGAATGGATATTTGTTGTCCTATTGACTTAAGCACTTAAACCTTGGAAGGATTTACCCCCTTCCAGACCAAGCCCTTTTTTGCGATACGGCACTACGTCTCTTTAAGGCTGGGTTCACACTATAGCGATGCGGGAACGCCGCGAATCCGCAGCGTTTTCCCGCATCGCACACCTCCCGCCGGCAGTTCACACTGCCCTATGCGGACAGCTGGGAGTGTCAATGTTATGTTAATGACACCCCCAGATCCGTCCGCATATCGCAGTGCGATCTGCCGACTCGCACAGGAATCGGGTCGCGATCCGATTCTGTTGCGGACCCAAAAAAGGGTCCCGTGCGAGTTTGCTGCGGGAGCGCTGCGAATTCAGCCATACTATCTGTATGGCTGTACTCGCATCGCTACGGAGATCGGATGTGATTTGCGGTGCGAATCACATCCGGATCTCCCCCCGCAGCGGTGTGAACCGGGCCTAACTGACAATTGCGTGGTCGCTTGACGTTGTACGCAAACAAAATTGACGTCCTTCTTTTTTTTTTTTTTTTCTTACAAATATAGCATTCTTCTGGTAGTATTTGATCACCTCTGCGTTTTTTTTTTTTTTTTTTTTTGCGCTATAAACAAATAAAAAAAAAAAAAAAAAAAATCACTAAGCGTAATTGGTTTGTGTGAAAGTTTATGCGCAAAATAGGGGATAGATTTATGCCATCTTTATTATTGATTTTTTTATTTTTAGTAATGGCAGTGATCTGCAATGTTTTTTTTTTTTTGTTTTTTTTGTTTTTTTTGTTTTTTGTTTTATCGTGACTGCGACATTACGGCAGACAGTTCGGACGCTTTTGACACTATTTTGGGACCATTGGCATTTATACAGCGATCAGTGCTATAAACATGCACAGATTACTGTGTAAATTTCACTGGCAGGGAAGGGGTCAAACAGGTGTTGATCAAGGGGTTAACTGTGTTCCCTCAGCGTGTTCTGTAGGGGGGGATGGGCTCACTAGAACAGTGTTTGTCAACTCCAGTCCTCAAGGTTTTCAGGCTTGCCATTATTTTGCACAGGTGATTTGATCAGTTTCACTGCTTTAGTAATTACCGCAGCCGTTTCTGCTGTTGGAAATCCTGAAAACATGACCTGTTGGGGCGCCTTGAGGACTGGAGTTGAGAAACACCGCACTAAAACGTGACAGATCACTGCTCCCGATCAGTGAGAGCAGTAGATCCCTGTCATGTTGCTAGGCACAACAGGGAAATGCCTTGTTTACATCTCCCCGTTCTGCTTCTCCGCACCATGATCGCTGGCCACCGGCAATGAGTCCGCAAACACGCTCCCGCGGTGTGCACAGTAGCTGACGATGACTGAGTGAAGTACGGTATGTGGTTTTGGGCACCCGTGCCAATTTACCAACGTTTAATAGGAACACCTGAAAATATGCAAATGGAATGTTTTCTATCTTGTAATCACCAGTCTTTTCCCCCTAGTGCTTTCCATTGACTCGGCCTTGTTTACATGGGGTACTTAGTGTTTTGTCTGCACAGGGATCAATCCCAGTTATGTCTGAGACACAGCTGCTGCTCCTAATTTGACAGCCTTGCCTTATGCCCCCGTTCACATTGGTGCAATTTGATTGGACAAATCGGAGCCTATTTCTGGCAATAGGAGCATCCCAATCGGTGCGACAAAAAGTTCCCAAAAGTAGTTCCTGCACTACTCTTGGCGACTTCAGGGGTGATTTCAATAGACATCTGTGCATGAACCTGCACAAATGTCTTTCAAGTCGCCCCTGAAGTTGGACTGAAGTGCGACTTTGAAATCCTCAGAGTTCAGATAAACTCTCAGGATTTCAAAGCCGTGTTCAGTGTGAATGAGGGCTTAGGGTGCGACTCTGTGAGTTCAGGGACCTGGACCCACATGACTGTCAAATTGGGAGCTGTGGCTGTGCCTCAGCAGACATGCATGAGACTGCCTCTACATGGCCCTCAAACAAAAAACACCCAAAGCTTGAATACACATGAACATGTTTACTAACTGGAGTAATTTCTGCTGGTCCCTATGTCACTAATATATTTTTTAGGAAGGAACCACAGCACATATAGAGGGACCAGACATCCAGCATTCAGATTTTTCAGCAAGTATAGCACTTGAGAGTGAAGAGCCGCAGTGCAGGGAATGAATGATTCGTTTTATACTTTTAATATAGTCCTAGTCACTATAAGGTGCTTTGAGACTTGGACTGCTTGGTGTCGCCCTGTCCTCAGTTGGAAAAGGGAGGCCTAACACTGCAGCTTTAGCAGGAATATGCTGAAGCGACTCCACTGAGCCCTTCCTGAATTATAAGGTCCACTGGTTTTCAGCAATTACAGGTTTTTATTAGGCAAGTTTTTTTTTTTTTTTTTTTTTTTTTTTTTTTTTTTTTTTTTCCCCTGAGCACAGCCTTACCATGAGTCTGCAAGTACTGTATATTTAAATAATACACAAAAAGGAAGGAGCAGAAAATAAACCTGCAGACTTTAATTGGGATTTCTGCTTCACTACCTACAAAGATACTACTTTAATAGTACAGAAAGTAGTATATATTTGCTTTCAGATTCAATTAAGGAAACTTTGTCATGAGCAAAATAGAGCTGCTGCCATTGTTGATATATTTTTTATTTTTTTTGTAAATGCCTATTGCTTAGCTGTCACGTGAATCCTCTGACTTCAGTACTTGTGAATTTCTGATTTGAAATATTATCCAGATCAGCTGTTTCTGACTTCACAGGCTGCATGCCAGAGGTCCAATGTGACAGCCAGGCATTTAGTGTTTTCTGAAAGCAGAGGCCCTGTAGAATAAAATGGCAGCAATTTAATATATGTGCAACTGTTTGTCAGGTTTTTAGGAAAAAAGAAACTAAAATTACACTTGGTAAACGCACAATATTTATCCCAGTTTTTTTTTTTTTTTTTTTTTTGGTAAACCTATAAAAGATGGGGTTACATTGAGTAAATGGATACAAAACATACAAACATGTCAAGCCTTAAAGGGTTTGTTCACCTTTTCAGAAAAAAATAAGGGGAAAAAAGAGCAGGGATTTCAAATCCCCGGACAGCTACCCTGGCTGCGTGGGCACTCGCCCTCAGGGGTAAGTGCATTGGGGAAGGTGTGTAGGGCAGTTTTTCTCAGCCTTAGTCCTCAAGTACCCACAACAGGCTATGTTTTGGGAACTTCCCTTAGATAAAATAGCCCTTATCAGTACCATGTCATTAATATTGATTTAAAGCAGCTGTGCAAAGTAAAGGAAAACCTGTTGGGGGTACTTGAAGGCTGATGTTGAAAACCACTGGTGTAGTGTTGGCTCACCTTTTTAATTATTTTTTTTTTTTTTTTTCACATCCTCGGCTACTCTAGCCGGGAAATGACAGCCCTGAACCTGGAATTGATGAAATGCTTGTCGCTTTCAGGTTCACTGCTCACTGCTTATAAACTTACAATAATAGACAAGAGTTTATTGAAAGCATGTAGTGAGTAAAGCTGGCCATACACTGAGTGATTTTCATCCATAATTTTCATAATTACACTTTAAAAGTGTATGCGCCTGGGAAATGGGGAAAAACTACAGTACCCAAATGTCCATAGCTGCCGCTATTAAAAGCCTCTACAGGTTATTAACTTAGGGTGAACTGTGAATTATGGCCCTAGAATAATGTCTCTCCCTCTGACAATTGCAGTGATTTGTCATGTGTGGCAAAATTGCAGTTAACAGGTGTGCGCTTTACAATAGTGTCTGCACTTAGATGTATGTGCTGAGTGAGGGTGTTATTAAATATTGTTTTTTTTTTTTTTTTTTTTTTTACTTTTGCTAATTTGCCTTTGTCATCACAAGGCGTCAAATAATCTCCGATGTCACCTCTGCCCCCCAAGCACAGATCATTCTTATTTAGCTGCATCCTCGGCTACTGTAGCTGGGAAATGACAGCACTCAACCTGGAAATGATGAAATGCTTGTGGCTTTCAGGTTCATTCAGGGAAGAAGAGATTGAGGAACTAATGTTCCTCTGGCTCCTCCCACACATGCTGAGGCATTTTTCTTGGTACCAGTCTCCCTAGAATGGGAGAGGCTAGAACCACCATGGGTGCTGGCAGGTGGCACTAGTAGTGGGTAGGGGCGGTGGGAGTAATGGCACATTTTCAGTACTGTAAAAGTGATTGGGTGGCTTTACAGCTGCCTGGATCACTTTTACATGAATGTTGCTCACTGCTTTTGAACTTACAATAATAGACAAGGGTTTATTGAAAGCATGTAGTGAGTAAAGCTGGCCATACACTGAGTGATTTTCATCCAATTCCTATGGGCAATGTTCCAATTGACTGACAGCACCTGCTGGCCTCGTTCAGGTATTCTGAACTGGCACAATACAATAGCTGCAGTGGGAAATTCATCCATCCACACTGTTTAGCATGGATGAAGTAATCTGTTAGATTTTTTTTTTTTTTCATTCAGCTCACAGAATAACTTGCATTTGAAATGAGTTTTCTAAGCTTTAACAAAATGTAACTAATGTAAACCCTACTCCAGTGATGCAGTTCAAAATTGGCACACTGTGTTCGGTATCCTTCAAAAATCCTTGACAGAAACAAAACACCTGTGTACGTCATTATATTGCAGCAAAAGGTGTCCCACACCAAGGACTTCAAAAAGTACTTTGTACAAAAATAGCTGTTATTTTCCCATCAAAAAAATCCTGCAGCACGGCATAGAATCTTAGTCAATATTCCAAGCCCACACTAGTTTATTTTCAAGTCAAACAAGTGCAGACACAAAACACCAACAGATGTTTAAACCTCCCAACCAATCGCAAACTAGCACACAAATACATCATGAACCACTCAGATAGTACGAATATAAGGGTATGAGTGACTTAAGCCCATACACCTCCATTGCTCCTGGGGGCAATTTCTCTGTATCCCTACATCCTACAATGAACAGACACCTGTAACCTCCATCTTGGGACACCTTTTATTATGTGATTATCCTCATCAGGGTCTTGTATAGCTCCGCTGTGTGAGGCTGAGACCTTCACTGTGTCCACAAGACTGCTTATATCCACTTTTTGTTGGTTTGTGCATAATTAATGGAACAATCTGCTTGCAGAGGCTTTAAACATCCAATTTTCATCAGCCTCAACATCGGACCCTACTGGATCTCCACCTCTAAATATGCCTTAGGCCCCTATTGCCTGTTTTGGTTCAGAGGGCTCCTAGGGGGAGATTTACATGCTCACATGTGTAGGGCGCTTTGCATACATGCCTGTAATACTGAAGATGCACCCAAGTAAATTTACTTGGGAAGGCATCTCTACAGATTTGTCCCTTGACATTGCCATTCCCAATGTGGTGAGTGATTGGGCCGTAGGATGAATGAATGAATGAATGAAATACTTATATAGCGCACAATGCGAACTGAATCGCCTCTAGGAGCTTAGGATAAACAGGAGATGACTGGGAGAAGGAACACCATTCGTGATCTACTTCTTCAGTAGAAAATCAGAGTCTACCACCCTCTCAAGCCCAAGAATTTGAGGCAAAAAATCCTCTCATCTGCTCAGCCCTCTGCAGGAAAGTGCACCTATGCTTTTGCAAGTGGGGGCATCCTTATTCATTCTACTGGGTCCTTTGCTAGTTTACCTGCTTGTGGTTTGGATGCCTTGGTTTCCCTTATAGCTTCCACTGTAGCTCCTCCAGTCAGGCGCCTTCTTTAACCGTCCCTGATAAGAGTTTTGGTATTATACTCTATTGTGCATCTCCCCATGCTTATTTTGGGTTCCCCTCACACAGGGATACCCACACTTTGGGAAAAGTATTTCACTCTTTTGCACAGGGGAACCCTTTTCCATCACTGGTGGTTGCACCCTTTATGGTGCTTGACTTTTCTCAACCCTTTTGTTCTCCTGAGAGACCTCTTGGTTGACATGAACCAGTCTTTACAGTTCTTTTTACTAGTAAGGACTTGTCTTTATTGTCATTCCGGTAGTTTTGGTCCCTTTTCATGACACTGGTCCCTAAATCCACCCTTGGCCTTTTTGTTTCTAGTCTCTCCATCTTGGAACGTACTGGGAACCTTTCCTAAATAAGCCAATTGTCCTAAATTCTGAGTTCTTCAAGTTGAGTATCCCATTGTCTACAATCCCTGTAGACCTCTGACCCATTGCCTACTTTCAGGGGACTGTTGGGGATTTCCCTCTCTCATCCTGCCTCTCAGACTTTTTACATTCTCTCCTTGTGAAATAGCGAGTTTGAAATTTGGGCAAGACATCAACCTGGTCACTTTGGACCAAAAAAGCTGGCCCAGACTATAGCCAGGGTGGAAATTTTAAAAATATGTAATCTCCTCATTTTAAAAACAAATGATTGAATTGAATCACGGTCATCTTTTTAAGGTGCAAACTCAGACTTCAGGTGAAGCCTATACTGTACCTGTTATGTTAAATGTTGAACAGGATTCAGCACCACCCATCTGTGCCTGTATTTACATTTAGATGCCTTGTATAAAGCCCCAAGTGCCATGAATTTTGGGACACTGTAGAGTGCACATTTTGATAAAGCTGATCTATCTTCTATTATCTCCCCCACTTTTATATTGGCAAACAACTTGCAGGTTTTATTAAAGCATAATCGAACAAGCTGAAGGTAGAAGCTGATTGATTACTATGCACAGCGGCACCAGTTTTAGTAAATCTCCCCCGTAGTGTAGTTCTTTGCCCTTTCCGATTCAGTGCATCTGGGGCACTGAAAAAGACATCTGTGTATCTCTGTAGTGCTGCAGCCTGTTTAGTATACTGACAGGTTTACTTTAAGAGCATTCTACTAATATATTCTTGCACAAATACGTGGGTGTATAAGCTATGGTAGGTGAAAGAAAGCTAATATGATGAGTTAGCATGTGACAGCGGATGAAAAGATAAAAATTAACAACCACTGTTCTACAGCTGCTGACATGGGAGTGCACTTGGTCACATTTGACAAGAAAATATGACAAGTTGCACATGTTACAGTACAGCATTAGTGACTAGAAAATGAAAGCATTCCATATGTGGTCAGAACGTATGTCTCTGATCTCTCAAAGAAGCTTGACAGCAAGCTGCTTAATGCATTGATGTGATCTGTCACAGTAGCCCTCTCAGCCTTTCAGGCCCACGCTTTGGGGGAGTGCATTTTATTACTGATATTTTGTATGGAAAAGTCAAGCAACATCTTCAAGACCCAGTTCATTGCATGTATTTTGTGTTTGATTCTTTTACGTTTTAATTTGTTTTAAAGTGTGTGGACAGCGATACGATCACCAATGGCTGGGTTGCTATGCAGAACAATGGCAGTGAAATACTCATCTGCTTGTATGTGTAGCTCACTTACCATCTGGATAAGTAGGAAGTGGGAAAGGTGCACATGGACAGAGTATTGCATAGAGAAGGGGTAGGCAACCTTAAAGAGGTGCAGATCTACCTGAACAACTTGGGAGAAGTCAAAAATCACGGGGCACAGTGTTGTCCAGTGTCGCCGCCTCCCACCTCTAATTGCCGTACTACCTAATTGCGTGCATTGCATGGCAATCATGGATTTAATTCCTCCTCACCACCTGTCAAACATACTTGGATCACTTTTTGAGGAGCAACAGTGCCTGCTACGCTTGTGAATGAGCCCTTAGTTGAATTCAGCAGCGGCACCCTTAAGCCTGGTACACACGGTATGATTGTTGGCCAACTGAGCATCTGATTTTTGTCAAAAGGGTGTGTGCCAGGATCTTGTCTTGCATACTAATGGTACAACATTGTCATGCCACAAACACGGTGACGTACTACGGGGAATTTCAGCTCTCGAGCGCTACCCTTTGGGCCCATTCTGCTAATTTCGTGTTTGGTAAGCATTGATTCCGAGCATGCATGCATGTTTGATCTTTCGACTTTTGTGTGACAGATTTGTTTACCGACCATATGAAAATCTGACGTCAAACGCTTGTCTGCCAAAAATTTACTAGCCTGTCATCCAACATTTGTTGGCTGAAAGTTGGACAACAATTGTCAAAAGGAATGCGCTAATGGTAAGATTTTAGAACAGTCTGTCAACAGACAATCCCCTTCCAAACAATTGTTCTGTCTTTACAAGGCTTAAGAGCTCATTCACATAAATGTAGCGCCAGCTCCTGAAGAGCAACACAACACTCAGAACTCTTAGTTCCGCCCAGGGGGGCGGTCCCCCAGGCTTCAGCCCCTCACAAGGCAGCCTCAGTTTTACTTTGCCTAGTAAAACGTAAGGACCTAGGAACCCTGCGGGCCCATCGGTCCGTGTTTTTTTTTTTTTTTATTTATTATTTTTTTTTTTTTTTTTTTTTTTACACTGGTGGTGCCTGGATCCTGTGTGTTTTGCCCCTGGGACGTGCTTGTGAGGGTCTGGCTGTGTCTTCGGTGCATCGCTGTCTCTGCCATGTTTCTGTTTCTGTCTCTGTCCCTCATGGAAGCTGGCCGGTGGCCATTTTAGGTGTGGGCAAGGGCAGCAGATCCTCTGGGCTTCAAGCGGTCATTTTCCCAGTGCTTCCCTATTCACGACACTGGCGGCCATTTTCTAGAAGCCTGAGCACGTTTCAGTGTTCTCCTGCAAGCAGCTACATGTGCTTTCGGCTTCCTGTCTGTTTTACTGGACGCTGAGCGGCCGTTTTATGTAGTCTGAGTGCGTTTTAACGATCGTTCTGACAGACTGCCACCGACACAGTTTGGATTCCTCTGCACCTGGGAGCACTAGGGGTCTACAGGCACTGCTGTGAACAGCGCAGAACTCCTCAGGGTGGTGAGTCCGGCGGGTTGGAACCCCTCTGTCGGCTCTGATCGACAGATCCAGGTGAGCCAGTCAGTCAGAGACTCGCTGATTTGGTGGTTGAGATCCCCGGTGATTCAGTCCGGAAAATGGTCCTACCTCTGAAATGGACGGTGATCACGACAGACGCCAGTCTATCCGGCTGGGGTGGAGTGATGGGGGTTCAGTCGGCTCAGGGCCTCTGGTCGACAGAAGAATCCGAGTTGCCGGTCAATCTGCTCTAATTAAGAGCGATCAGGCTGTGCCTCTACACATGGTCGATGAGACTTCAAGGGCATCCGATCAAGATACAGTCAGACAACGCCACGGCTGTGGCGTATGTCAATCCCCAAGGAGGAACAAGAAGCTTGGCTGCTGCACGGGAGGTCGCTCACATACTTCAGTGGGCAGAGTGACACATGTCGACCATTTACATCCCAGGAGTGTAGAACTGGCAGGCGGACTATCTGAGTCGACAGATGCTGGACCCAGGAGAATGGGCATTGCATCTGGAGATATTCAGGTTGCTGTGCTTGAAGTGGGGCACACCAGACGTGGATCTGCTGGCCTCCCGTCTCAATAGGAAGGTGCCAAAATTCATGTCCAAGACAAGAGATCCGTGGGCCGACATGTCAGACATGCTGGTGGCTCCGTGCGATCAGTACCAGCTGATCTATACCTTTCCTCCACTGAAACTGTTGCCATGTCTGCTTTGCAGAGTGGAAGCCGAGGGGATCCCAGTGATACCGGTTACCCCAGATTGGCCTCAGTGTCCTTGGTACTCAGACCTGGTGCGTCTGGTGGCAGACACTCCCTGGCGACTGCCGTTGCAAGAGGACCTTCTGTCTCAAGGTCCAATTCTCCATCCTGCTTTACAATCGTTGGCTTTAACGGCATTGCTATTGAGAGCCAGGTGTTGAACTGGGGTCTGTTGAACTCTGTGATTCCAACTATGTTGAGAGCACGTAAATCTTCTTCTCGAAGATATAGCACCATACCTGGAAGGCCTAAATCTCCATGTTTGAGGAGAAAGGATGGCATCTGTGCTCCTTCCTTTTTTTTTTTTTTTTTTTTTTTTTTCCATATCTAGGATCCTGCTGTTTCTCCAGCAAGGAGTAGACTAGAGATTGGCATTGAGCACCATCAAAGGGCAAATTTCAGCCTTGGCTGTCTTTTTTTTTTTTTTTTTTTTTCCCAACGACCCCTGGCATCGCACTCCTTAGTGAGTACCTTCGTTCAGGGGGTACGACATGTAGTCATGTGCATAAACAGAAAAACAAATCAGCGCAATAAATACAAAATATTAACAGCAGCTGGACATTAAGGGTCAATATTCAAATCCCTATATTAAAACAAAAAAACTGATAAATGCAGCGCTAAAAAAATATACGTAAAAATTAATGTAAGCAGTCTTTATTTATAAAAGTAATAAAATACAACTCACATGTATGGTGCTATAAATCTTTATTACTTTTATAAATAAATACGGAGAGCACTATATATTGCTTTTTTTTATTACATGTGACATATGACATTGAATTGGAGCTGGTATATCTTTCTGGTACATATTGGGGTGTTGCAATTGATCCCAGAAGTGACCCCGTTGATGAGGGGGGAAGGCGCTGTAGACCCTCTGTAATTAAAGGGTCCACCAAGTGAGGTGAGCGGCTAATCAGACCAGTGGTGGAGGTGTGCTCAACCCACAGTCACATGCATGCGATTCGTTTTTCACTCAAGACACCTGGGATCACTTTCTCTTTGTTTGAACCAGAGATTGCTTACATTCATTTTTATGTGTATAATTTTTTTAGCGCTGCATTTATCTTTTTTTTTTTTTTTTTTTTTTTTTCATGTAGTCATGTGCGTCCACCGTTACCCCTATGGGGTTTGAACCTGGTGTTGTCGGCGCTTCAAAAACCGCCGTTTGAAAACATCGGGGAGATTCCCCTGTTAACCCTTTCCCAGAAAGTGGCCTTTCTAGTGGCCATCACATCGACCAGGAGGGTTTCGGAACTGTCCTTGTCCTGCAAGTCGCCCTATCTGGTTATCCACAGGGATAAGGTGGTGTTGCGTCCGCAACCGTCTTTTCTACTGAAAGTGGTCTCAGCTTTTCATATCAATGAGGACATTGTATTACCATCTCTGTGTCCTAAGCTGAAACACCCTAAGGAGGTGGTCTTTCACGCTCTTGACGTGGTTAGGGCTCTGAAGGTGTACTTGTCTGCCACGGCTCCTTTTCGGAAGTCAGACTCACTGTTTGTTTCGGTGGCTGGTCCAAAGAAAGGCATGGCGGTCTCGTCGGCCACCATTTCCAGGTGGATCAGACAGATTGTAGTACAAGCCTATGCCTTGAAGGGGCAGGTGCCCCCCTTTCCGGTCACGGCCCACTCCACAAGGGCAATCGGAACGTCTTGGGCCTTCCGACGCCAAGCGACGGTCGCTCAGGTGTGTAAAGCGGCAACCTGGTAGTCTGTCCACATGTTTACCAAGTTCTACAAGGTAGACGTCAGTGCATTGGCTGATGCCTGTTTTGGCCACAGTTTTGCAGGCGGCCGTGTAGTTGCGATTGAATAAGCAATGGATATTTTCCTGGTGTGGACATCTGAAAGCATAAAGGCCCTAGGCTGGGTTTAGCCAACTGCCTTTTAATGCTTGCCATCTGGTAAGCATAACTTAATCTACGGCGATCGGGCACTGTTTGGAGTTTATGCATGCACACTGTGGTGTCAGCAATTGGTGATTTCAATAATCCTTCTTCCCCCTGCGATTATTTGAGCAATGTGTTTTTGTTTTGTTTTTTTGGACTCTATGAAATCATGGACTCTAATGTAATATCTAGATAAGCGAAGCTTGTTTTGATCCTATTGTATTTTGGTGTTGTCGCACTATATGCTGCTGCTGTTCTTTGTGTGTGTGTGTGTGTGTGTGTGGTGTATTTTTATTTTTATTTTTTACTTTGTCACTCTAGCGCTGTTGCACCCCCTTTTGCTCTACATTTGATCACCTCTGCAGTTATTTTTTGCTAAACAAACTAAAAAAAGTTTTTTTCTTCGTTTCTGTTATAAAATTTTGTTTTCTCCTTCACTGACAGGCATTGATGAGTTGGTACTGATGGGCATTGATGAGGAGGCACTAATATGTAGAATTGATGGGCACTGATGGGCAACATTGATTGGGCAGGTACTGACAGGTGTTAATGCTGGGCACTGATTTGCACTGTGGTGGGCACTGATTGGCACTTTATAGGGCATTGGCAAGGGGTTATGATGGGGTACTGACTGGGCACCGATCGGCAGCTTATGGTTACATTTGATGGGGGGCTGTGCTTGTTATCAGCACAGACCCTCCCTCTGACAGGGAGAGCCGCCGATCGGCTCTCCCTGTCAGCGCAAACCAAGGAATGCTGTTTACTGGCACTTCCTTGTTCACGTAATGAACAGCTATGATTGGTCGCAGCTGATCACGTGGTAAGAAGCCTTTGTCACTGCGTGCCTCCGCATGTTATCCTGCTTGACGTCATATGACGCCTAGTCAGGATAACGGAACCACTACCTGGATGTCAATCTGTTATAGGCCAGATGGGAAGTGTTTAATCAGACGCTCACCTGTCCCACAGACCAGTCATGGGGGTGCAGGAAGCCTTGCCCCTCTCCCCCTCTCCGAGGTGCCAGCATTATAACTGTGGGTATCCGGCTGTGGCTTCTGAGCCGGATTGGCACTGCGCATGCGAGAGCCACGCTGAGCGCTGTTAATGGCCGGGCAATCTTCTGGGACCTGTGAGGAATCCTAGAAGATTGCAAGGAGCTAGGGGGCAGAGGTGAACTTCCATCGCTGCCGGAACTAGGTGAAGAAGTGGAAGCTGGGTGCCCATAAAAACGGGGTACCTGCTCCTCCCCCCAAAAAAAATGACATGCCAGGTCAGGGGGTCACCTGCACTTAAAGTGGAAATTCCATTTTTGGGTGGAACTCCACTTTAAGATATTAGAATATATTATTATACAAGTGATTTATGATTTTTTGTTTTGTCTAAAACTGAAAATAAATAAAAGAAATTGTAAAACAATATTGAGTGGAGATTTTCAGTCACATGATATCTTACTTTCAGAAAATGAGATTAATAAAAGTTGAAAAACATGAATGACCTGAAGGCAATGCAGATTTCTGTATTTTCTTTTCTTTTTACTGATCTACAAGCAGCATATGTTTACGCACCTGTCTGTAAATGAAAATAATGGTCTTTTTGGGTGGAACTCTGCTTTAATGCATTCTATGCATTAAGATCAAAAACCTTCTGTGTGCGGCAGCCCCCCTAATACTTACCAGAGGTTTCTCTCTATCCAGGGATGTGCACGAGTGCCTCAGCTGTCTGAGACTCTCCCTCTTGATTGACTGAGACACAGCAGTGGCGCCATTGGCTCCTGCTGCTGTCAATTAAAGTCATTTGGCCAATCAGGATGGAGAAAGGGCAGGGCTGAACCACGGCTCCATGTCTGAATGGAAACTCAAAGCTGCGGCTCGGCTCGGGTGCCCCCATGGTAAGCTGCATGCTGTGGGGGCACTTGACAGGAGGAAGGGGCCAGGAGCACCAGTGTTGAACCTGTTTTATACAAAACCAAAGGGTCTGGAGGTGGAGAAAGGTGCCTACCTACACTGAGAGGCCTAAAAAAATTAAAAATAAAAAGATTGCAGACTGGCTTGGTCCATGCATACAAATTAAAATTGTTTGTTAAGTTTTGACCTCCATATTGTATGGTTTTGGTAAATCTAAAGGAAAGTTGTACAAGAAAATTGTATAATGTATAGCCAGGCTTACAAGGTGTTTTGCCTCTGCTTCCCTGGTCAGTTTGATTGCCACACCACCTGCTCAGCCCTTTTGCGTTTATTGCTAGCCGCTTCAAGTAGAAGCTGCAGTCAGTCAGATTTCGGGTATCAAATTGGCTACCAGTGCATCACAATTGATGTTTGTTTTGGTGCTCTACAGTCCACTGGGCTTTACTGTACAATGCGCTGGGGTTCCAATCACAAACAATGGCACCACCGTGCACCGCACGTTGGGAGCTATGCCTCTGCAAAAAATAATGCATCTTAAATTATGTAAAGTCGAAATTCAAAACCTTGAATACTGAGGTTCTCTAACAGCCTCCATCTTTTTGGAGCTTCTGTGTATCTATAGTTTTGTTTCACATACTACAGGACTTGTACGTATATAAAAAAAAAAAAATACTAAGCCTGGAAATTGTCTATTTTAGTGCAATACTTCTTATTCTGTTATATCCTTTTGCACCCAATTCCCTTCCCCCATGCATCCCTGTGTTTGGTCCGACTTCTCAACGCATCAAAAGAACAGGAAAAGAGCGGCAGAATCAGAGAAACTCATGCACTCTTTTGATGTGCTTTTTATGGAATGATTCATTGCTCATATATTCATTTAACTGAATAGCATTCTAAACACTGGCTTCTATCTTTACTAGGCATATTAAATTTGCACTAATTGCTGTATAAAATTTGGCAGGTGCTTAAGATCCCAATGGACACCGAATATATATCTGTTTCATGAGTCCAATTGCTTAATACAATAGTACAAACGTAGCTATAACATCGATTTTGTGAATGTATCATACAGTTATGGTACAGAGCCTTGCAAAAGTATTTGCCCCTTTGGCTTTGTACCCATTTAGTTACATTACAGCCTTTAGTTCAGTGTGTGTGTGTGTGTGTGTGTGTGTGTGTGTGTGTGTGTGTGTGTGTGTGTGTTTTTTTTTTTTTTTTATCAGACGTTTATGTTCTGATCCATCACATATAATTCAAAGTTGGCGAAGTAATATTAGAAAAATATATACGTAAAACTATTTTTCAGAAATAAAAAAATTGCCATGGGTTTATGTATTTACCCCCTTTGTTATGAAGCAAATAAAAAGCTGTGGTGCAACCAATTATCAAGTCACATAATTAGTGAAATGATGTCCACCTGTGTGCAATCTAAGTGTCACATGATTTGTCATTACATATACACACCTTTTTGAAAGGCCCCAGAGGCTGCAACACCTAAGCAAGAGCCACTGCCATGAAGACCAAGGAACTCTCCAAACAAGTAAGGGACAAGGTTGTTGAGAAGTACAAGTCGGGTTAGGTTATAAAAAAAAAAAAAAAAAAAAAAAAAAAAAAAAATCCAAATCTTTGGACCACCATCAAATCTATCCTAACCAAGTGGCACAACAGCAAGCCTGCCAAGAGACGGCCGCACACCAAAACTCACGGACCAGGCAAGGGTGGCATTAATCAGAGAGGCAGACAGACCTAAGGTAACCCTGGAGGAGCTGCAGAGTTACACAGCAGAGACTGGATGACATACATAGGGCGACAATAAGCTGTACACTCCATAGCGTTGGGCTTTATGCTAGAAGAAAGCCATTATTTTCAGCAAAAAACAAAATGGCACGTTTTTGTTTTCGAAAAGAGGGAAGGTACTCTGGTCTGATGAGACTAAAATGGAACTTTTTGGACATCAAAGAAAACGCTATGTCTGGCGCAAACCGATCACATCACTCGAAAAAACCCATCCCCACAGTGAAACATGATGGTGGCAGCATCATGCTATGGGGATGTTTTTCAGCAGTCGAGACTGGGAACAATGACCCCAAACACACTGTTAAAGCAACACTTGAGTGGTTTAAGGGGAAACATGTAAATGTGTTGGAATGGCCTAGTCAAAGCCCAGACCTCAATCCAATAGAAAATCTGTGGTCAGAATTAAAGATTGCTGTTCACAAGCGCAAACCATCCAACTTGAAGGAGCTGGACCAGTTTTACAAGGGTGATGGGCAAAAATCCCAGTGGTAAGAGGTGGCAAGCTCATAGAGACTTATCTAAAGCGACTTGGAGCTGTGATAGCAGCAAAAGGTGGCCCTACAAAGTATTGACTTTAGGGGGTGAATAGTTATGTACAAAAAAATCTTGCTGTGGGTATGGTCTGTAAATTAAATGATGCAAATCCTCAAACAATCCATGTTAATTCCAGGTTGCGAGGCAACAAAACACGAAAAATGCCAAGGGAGGTGAATACTTTTGCAAGGCATTGTATGCCTCTAAAGTCTAGTACACATGGGATGAATGCCAGGTGACATCGGCCAGTTCAAAAAACCTGCGACATTTGGCCCATGTGTATGGCAGCTGGTCCAACAGCTGTGAAGGACTGACATCCTGCAGTGCCCGCAAGGTCCCCCTGCTCAAGAATGCACATGTACATGCCTGTCTGAAGTTTGCTAAGGAACATCTGAATGATTCAGAGGAGAACTGGGTGAAAGTGTTGTGGTCGGATGAGACCAAAATCGAGCTCTTTGACATCAACTCAATTCACTGTGTTTGGAGGAGGAGGAGGAGGAATGCTGCCTATGACCTCAAGAATGCCATCCCCACTGTCAAACATGGAGGTGGAAACATTTATGTTTTTAGGGGGTGTTTTTGTGCTAAGGGGAAAGGTAAACTACACTGCATCAAAGGGACAATAGACGCTGCCATGTAATGTAAAATCTTGGGTGAAAACCTCCCTTTCTCAGCCAGGGCATTGATAATGGGTTGTGGATGGGTCTTCCAGCAAGACAATGACCCAAAATTCATGTCCAAGGCAACAAAGGAGGGGCTCAAGAAGAAGCACATTAAGGTCCTGAAGTGACCTAGCCAGTCTTCAGATCTTAATCCCATAGAACATGGGTCTTCAAACTATGGCCCTCCAGTTGTTCAGGAACTACAATTCCCATCATGCCTAGTCATGTTTGTGAATGTCAGAGTTTTACAATGCCTCATGGGATGTGTAGTTTTGCAACAGCTGGAGGGCCGTAGTTTGAGGATCCCTGCCATAGAAAATATGTGGAGGGAGCTGAAGGTTTGAGTTGCCAAACGTTGGCCTCAAAACCTTGAAGTGTTAACCCACTCATATAAAATGTACATAATTCTGCTGATTCCCTAATGACAGGAGCTCCTGTCTCTGTTTTATACAAAAAAAATGCCTCATTTACCATATTTCAGAGTGGTTCCCTGCGATCATGCCACCGGCTTGGTGTCTCCTGCCCGGCTGACTGATGCAGCGGGGAGGGCCGTGATTACCCTGCTGATGTCAGGACACGAGTAGGAGAAGAGAAATCCAGCCGGTCATGTGATTGCAGGGATCCGCTCTGAAATACAGTAAAGGAGCAACTGTTATTAGGGAACCAGCAGGATTATATAAGTTTTAAACAGTTATGAGAACCGGAGGAGCAGAGGGGGTGGGCACTGACACAGGGGCAGACAGGTGGGGGATAGAGGAGGGTACAGGAAGACAGGAGAGCTGAGACTGACGGAGGCACGTAAACTGTGTCAGGGCTCAGCAGCCACGATACACATTGTGGTCAGTTTAAAAAGAAGAGGACAGAAACTGGCAGGATCAGCCATGTATTTAAGGTGTTACGAGGGGGGGGCAAATTACATTGTGCTGTATAAAAAGGAGCAGGATTGAATTTTTTCTTTTTTTGGGAGGGTTAAACGCTTTAATGACTTGAGAGGATCTGCAAAGAAACGTGGGGCAAAATCCCTCCTGAGTTGTGGGCAAACCCGGTGGCCAACTACAAGAAATGTCTGACTTCTGATTGCCTACAAGGGTTTTGCCACCAAGTACTAAGTAATGTTTTGTGAAGGGATGAAAAATGTATTTCACTCATTTAAAATGCAAATCGGTTTATAACTCTTTTGAAAAGCGTTTTTCTGAATTTTGTTTGTTATTCTGTCTCTTACTGTACAAATAAACCTACCATTAACATTATAGACTGATCGTTTATTTGTCAGTGGGCAAATTTTACAAAATCAACAGGGGATCAAATACTATTTTCCCTCACTGTACAGAACTGAGGAAATGTTATTTAACCTCTTCCAGCCTGCGCAATAGCCGAATGAGCATGAGCTACCTGCTTTGTGATCACCGAGTCAATGAGACCCTGCCAAACTCCACGTTGTAGCAGCTGGCTCTGTGCACTTCTTTGATAATCGGAATATGGCTACTAACTGGCTTGACTGCCATCCTAGCTAAGAATTTCTTTGTCTGCGACAAAATTCTACCAAGTCTGCTGACTTTTTACATCAAGCTAAAACTTTAAAAACTTTAAACATTTGTTGAAAAGGGATATAGACAGAGACAAAGCTACACGAATAGATAGGAGTACATTGTTGATGGATAATCCCAAATCCATCCAAGATACCGAAGGATAGTTTTTTGGGACCGGTCCTTCCAGAGCGAGCAGGGGTTATATTTTTATGACCTGCACCATATGGAGCCTTCTTTTCTTTCTTATAACATGGTTCTAATGTGACACATTGTCCCATTTTGTCACTGGCTCCAGGTATGGACCCTCCACTGAGGTCCAATTTTTATCTGCTTGGAAGACCTGTTTTGAGTTCTGGATATTTGGCTGCCATACCTGGATCCATACTGGCTGATCGATCCAACATGTGCTTCTGGAATGATCCCTCCATAAGTTCCATCTGCATCTGAGTTGGTACAACCGATGAGCATCTGGCTTCCTGGCCAACATAAGCCTGATTGACCCACTGTCGTATGACGGGTGGGTCCACCTTGTCAATGCTCCGTACACACGATCAGACTATCTGGCGGACTTAGTCTGGCGGACAAACCG
The DNA here is from genome assembly GCF_037356315.1 of Lithobates pipiens. Classification (NCBI taxonomy): domain Eukaryota; kingdom Metazoa; phylum Chordata; class Amphibia; order Anura; family Ranidae; genus Lithobates; species Lithobates pipiens. The sequence continues at coordinate 271,624,512 of NW_027507748.1, read as the reverse complement.
CCGGAAAGTCCGCTGGACTTTCCGAACGAGCGGACCTGCCCACACACGACCGGACTTTTCCGGCGGACTATGGCGGGAGTCCGCCGTACTTTTGAAATGAACGTATTTGCACACACACGGAAGAAAGTCCGTTTTAATTTTGAACGTGGCTCCAGGTAACCGGGACTAGTGAAGGAAGTCAATGTCGCCAGAGTGACAGGTCACTGGCCCCGTCACCTGGTATGGACTTAAAGGGGAAGCCCTACGCCAAAACGGCATGGGGGTTCCCCCAAAGTCCATATCAGACCCTTATCCAAGCACGCAACCTGGCCGGTCAGGAAAGGGGGTGGGGACGAGCGAGCACTTTGGGGAAACTTAGCCATCCGTTTACCCGCAAGGGTCAATAGCCAGACAGTGGGTGGGTAGCTGGTTGGACTGATGCACTAGGACTCCATATGCAACTTGCTCTGAAGCAATATACTTGATGTGGTGATATCTTGCTCTGCAGTGGTTGAATATATTGTTTTGTTTTAAGCGATATTTAATATATGAACAATGTGATCCCCGTCCCACTGTTTAGGGGTGTGTGGCACCCCTGCCCCACCAGGTGGTCTGGCCAGGGACTGAGAGCGGAGCTGAGGAATAAAGCCCCATACACACACACTATCAGATTTTCTGCAGATTCTTTTCCTTCAGATTTGCCAAAACCATATAATATGAGGTCAAACCTTAGGAGTTCCAATGTGTATGCAATCAGGCAGGCCCTTGCACTACATGGTTTTGGTAAACATGAAGACAAAAATCAGCAGAAAATCTGATAGTGTGTATGGGGCTTAAGACATAAAGAGGACATGCAATATATAGTAACTTAAAAATGACCCTCAGTTATGTTTTTATAATGTCTTTATTTTGTATAGACTGTTGCTGTATATACAGTAATAATGCAAACATCGAATGGCTGGCTGGCTATGTGACTGGATAACTCTGTATCCTCTCCAACATCTTAAGACATGTTTATTGTTTTTTTTTTTTTTTTTTCTTACCAATAAAAAGAATCTGATTTTAAAAATGTTATTGTTGCTGCTACCCAGATGTTTTTATGTGAATGTTGGGATTGGTCCAGCAGAAGATCATTTCTAGTTGGGGCTTCTATAAACTGCACCATAAGATGGTCTTGTAATAGTTGTACATTTCCACCCTTTTACCGTGCCATTACTCAAGTCAATGTCAGGGTTAATCTATCATAACCACCACTGTCCCAGCCTTTTCTAATTGTGTATGGAGCTGAGTCTCCATCTCCTTAATAAAATGTATGTTATCCCAACATCTCATATATTCCTGATATGTGTTTGTTGTACCATATACTTCTATTGTATTTGACCAGTACACAAGGACAAGTGCATGTTTACATATGAGATCATCTCACATTGGACACGCCGATCGCGCTGTAAACGGACGCTGTGATTGGCCGTTTACAGCGATCTGTGACTGGTAATCTGGCCCCTAAGTCTTTTTTCAACTTCCTTTACCAGACCAAGCTGTCCAGCAACATTTGTAGTTATAGGTTTGAGAAAACCCATTTAACACTGACAGGGGTGCTTACAATGGCTTTTATTCATTTATGTAAAACCTATATTCTAAAAATAAAAGAAAAACTGTTTGCTGTAAGTGCTTTAAAAAGGGCTAACTGGAGTTCAACTTTAATTTGTTAGTCGATGTAACACACAGTGCGTGTTCAATGCAAAGACCAGAATGCATAAACTGTGTCCTGATCTGTGCATTGAACCTGTATAGATGTAACCTCCTGGGATGCATGTGGAGATCTGTGCAGTCGGCCAGCTATCATTGATTTGAACAGGCTGGCAGCACTCCACACCTATGAGCCCACGTACACACGGTCGGAGATTTTGCCAACCAAATCCGTCGGATTTAGTCCGACGGATTGTGTCCGAAACTGTTGCATACACACGGTCGGGCCGAGTTGGTGAAAAATCTGATCTTTCAGAACGTGATGACGTAATTTCGTTACGATGGGACTACATTCAGGCTAGTAGCCAATAGCTTTGATGTAGGAATTTGATCTGAGCATGCGTGGCACTTGGTCCGATCAAAATGCTCTACACATGATCGGATTAGGTCCGTCCGGCCCAGTTGGTCGGGAAATATTTCCAACATGTTGGAAAATTGCGTCGGACGGAGATTCGGACGGAATCAGTCCGATGCATATCACACACAGTCGGATTATCTGACGACACGGTTCGATAAGACTCATTCCAACAGATTCTCCGACCGTGTGTACAAGGGCTGAGAGCTGTCTTAACTGGTCTGACTTTGAAAAAGGTTCCTGCATGACTTCGCTGGAGAGCACATTTGGTGGAGGGCTGGACTGGCACCAATTTCCTTTGCGTCCGGATGTTTTTTATTTTGTTATGTTTTGTGTCCCCCTACCATCTGTGCTTGCTTTGACTGGCCTATCTAGGCCAGATGGCAATTTGTATTCAGAGTAGTCTAGTCCTGGGTACCTACATGTTCTTTTTGTACTAATTTAAGAATAAAACTTTTGATAAGAGTTTAATCATGTGAATTGCTTTTTAGTGAGCCCCATAGTTTTTGTCCCCTCCTGTTTGGGGTATTTTTTACAAGTACTAAGGTTAGCAGAGCTATTGGCTTCAGCTGCTGTCAGTAAAGTTACTGAGAGGAGAAGGCAGTGTCTTGTGGGGTACTTTGTGTGTCTATGAACGCTGGCCTTGCGTATGGACACATTGGTGTCTTCTTAGTAGCCAGCTAAGGAGACTCCAGTAAAAGGCAGGGGATGCCAGTGTCTTGGGAACCAGCTGTGAGCTTGGTCCTGGCTTTAAGAGCCAGAGCAGGGCTTTCCGATAGGTGTCCCCAGCCCCCCATACCCTCCCTCTGACGGTGGCACCCATGGGACAGCGGGAAACTGCATGTACGGTTAGAAAAGGGGGACCTTGGGGTCTAATAGATTCCCAGTGTCTCCATAAAGAAGTCACCCCCCTGTACACACCCCACATAAAAAGTGCAGCAAAGAGTGAGCACGTGTATGTAAAAATCAATTGCAGCACACATGTGAGATACCGCTGTGAACGTCGGAGAGAGAACAATAATTCTAGGGCTGTAATATATGGGTAACGCTAAAGTGACAATCTGTAAAGACTTTTGAAGTGTTAACTATGGAGAATTTTGAGTATCGGGGTTTTTTTTTGCATGGGCGTGCACAATTGACATGTTTGGGTTGTGTTGGATAAATAGATACCAATCTTATATATTTTACCAAAATATAGGTGTAATACTGTGTAATTTTGCATTAACATTCATCCTAGTGTTTTTTTTTTTTTCCTGAAAATATGCGTTTGCATTCATATTCAACTATCATGAATAATACTATTTTAAACTAACACCATTTTGTTCTCTAGGGTCTCGGTTTTCAGAAAATATATACTTTTTTTTTTTTTTTAAAGAAGTTTACAGTAACTTTTTAGCAAAAAATTCAAAAATTTCTCTGGTAGATGCCGTATTTATCAGCGTATAACACGCACCCCAAGTTTAGGAGGGAATTTTAACCACTTAAGGACCGCCGCATGTAGATATACGTCGGCACAATGGCACCGACAGGCACAAGCACTTACATGTACGTGCTTGCCTTTCAGCAGGTGGGGGTCCGATCGGACCCCCTCCCGCTGGCTGCCGGGGTCCGTTTTGCTTCAGGAGCGATCCGGGATGAGGGGATGGCGAATGAGAAGCTTCCCCTGCCTGTGCAGTCTTTTTGACCGGACTGCGAGGAAAGCAGAGATAGTGCACCAAACACTACACTGACACGTAGGTACACATAGGCACACAAATCACCCCTCCCAGTCAGTGTCCCTGATTGCAGTGATCATTTATTTACTGATCACTGCATTTAGTGTCAGTTGTGACAGTAAAAACTGTCAGGGCAGTTAGTGTTAGGTCCAGGGTAGCCCCCTACCCCCCCAATAAAGGTTTAACCCCCTGATTGCCCCTAGAGTTAACCCTTTCACCCCCTTTTGCCAGTGTCACTAAGCGATTTTTCTGATCGCTGCATTAGTGTCACTGGTGCCGCTAGGTAGCTAGTTATTTTTTTTATGTTCACCGCCAGGTTTTTATAGCGTTAGGTACCCCCATATACTACCTAATAAAGATTTTAACCCCCTGATTGCCCCTAGTTAACCCTTTCACCAGTGATCACCGTATAAGTGTTACGGGTGACTCTGGTTAGTTTGCTTTTTATAGCATCAGGGCACCCACCATTTATTACCCAATAAAGATTTAACCCCCTGATCACCCGGGCGGGTGATATAAATTAGGTTTTAGGGTCAGGGTCTGCGTCACCCCAGGCAGCGCTAGGTTAGTGCCAGTACCCCTAACACCCACGCGCAAAGCATACACCTCAAGTAGGGGTATAGAATCTGAACAGATCAATATCTGATCTGATCAGATCAGATCTATACTAGCGTCCCCAGCAGTTTAGGGTTCCAAAAAAACGCATTGTTAGCGGGATCAGCCCAGATACCTGCTGGCAGCTGCGTTTTGCCCCTCCGCCCAGCCCACCCAAGTGCAGTATCGATCGATCACTGTCACTTACAAAACACTAAACGCATAACTGCAGCGTTTGCAGAGTCAGGCCTGATCCCTGGGATCGCTAACAGTTTTTTTTGGTAGCGTTTTATATTTAAAGCCTGAAGGCGGTGCTTGGTTTTCGGGGTCCCGTACGCGGCTAGGCTCCCAAAAAGTCCCCCACATGTGGAATCCCCGTACTCGGGAGAAGCAGTAGAATTTATTTTGGGGTGTAATTTCACTTATGCCCATAGCATGTGTGAGCAATATATCATTTAGTGACAACTTTGTGCAAAAAAAAAAATTTGTAATATTCCCGCAACTTGTGGCAAAATATAAAATATTTCATGGACTCACCATGCCTCTCAGTAAATAGCTTGGGGTGTCTACTTTCCAAAATGGGGTCATTTGGGGAGGTTTTGTGCTATTTAGACATTTTATGGCCTTCAAAACTGTGATGGGTAGTGAGGAGTGAAATAAAAAATGTGCACCCTTAGAAATCCTGAAGGCAGTAATTGGGTTTTTGGGGTGCCGTATGTGGCTAGACTCCCAAAAAGTCCAACATATGTGGTATCCCCATACTCGGGAGAAGCAGCAGAATATATTTTGGGGTGCAATTCCACATATAACTATGGCATGTGTGAGCAATATATCATTTAGTGACAACTTTTTGTAAACTTTTATTTTTTTATTTTTTTTATTTTTTATTTTTGTCATTATTCAATCACTTGGGACAAAAAAATTAAAATATTTAATGGGCTCAACATGCCCCTCAGCAATTTCCTTAGGGTGTCTACTTTCCAAAATGGGGTCATTGGGGGGGGGGGGGGTTGTACTGCCCTGCCATTTTAGCACCTCAAGAAATGAGATAGGCAGTCATAAATTAAAAGCTGTGTAAATTCCAGAAAATGTACTCTAGTTTGTAGACGCTATAACTTTTGCGCAAACCAATAAATATACGCTTATTGACATATTTTTTTTTTTTTTTTTTACTAAAGACGTGGCTGAATACATTTTGGCCTAAATGTATGACTAAAATTTTTAGTTTATTCGATTTTTCTTATAACAAAAAGTAGAAAATATTTTTATTTTATTTTAATTTTTTTCAAAATTTTCAGTCTTTTTTTTTTTTTTTTTTCCTTTTTATATCGTAAAAAATATCGCAGAGGCAATCAAATACCATCAAAAGAAAGCTCTATTTGTGGGAAGAAAAGGACGCAAATTTAGTTTGGGTACAACATTGCATGACCGCGCAATTACCAGTTAAAAATGTGAAATTGTAAAAAGACCTCTGGTCCTTAGGCTGACAATTGGTCCGGGGCTTAAGTGGTTAAGGAAAAAAAACTTTTAGGAGGGAAATTTAAGGAAAAAAAACTTGCATTCAAATGCCCATCAATGCAGCCTTATCAGTGTCCATCTGAAGCCTTGTCGGTGTCCTTTGCAGCGTCCAACATTGCAGCCTTGTCCTGCAGCCTGCCCATCATTGCAGCCTGTCTATCATTGCAGCTTTGTGCATCGTTGTCCCCTTGTCTGTTAATTGCAGATTTTATTTTAAAAAATGGCGCCGCCGAGACGTCCTGTGTATCTCGGCCGCTCTCGGCCATTCTCCGAGAAGGGCTGAAGGCAGCCGGAAGCCGCCGAGAAGAGCCAAAGGCGGCTGAAAGCCGCCCAGAGGCTCAAAATCGATCAGAAATCGCGGAGGAGCGGCGTATAACACGCACCCACAATTTTCCCCTGATTTTAAGGGGAGAAAAGTGCGTGTTAAACGCCGATAAATACGGTATGTGGTTAATTGTCTCTGCATGGTGGTCTCTTCAGGTAGAATGCATAATGAGCTAAAAAATGGAAAACTCCATCAAGGAAATAAAAATGGAGATGCTGCTTTTGTTATTTAGAATTGTTATTAATTGTTCCTTGATCTTAGAGTCCTGTAAGAGGTCTACGGCAAATACGGTAATAGACCGTGTAACATTAATATAGTTATCCTGGTATAGCCATGTAAATTATAGATAGAAAAACATGTTTATCATAAACCTTCTTGGTAGTTCTAATGCTGTGGGGAACCTGGGCAGTCATATCAATGTTGCCAATTTTATATTGTGAATAATTTTTGTTTTTACAGCTTTCGTTTGTGCAGTAATTATAGTTTGCAATTACTGTTTATTGCAGATTCAAGATCCAGAAGTATGCGACCAAATGCATGAAAGCCTGAATAGGATAAACAACAATCATTATAAAGAAAAGGTATTCTATGCTATAGTATACTTTCACTCTATTCTCCAATTAAACTAAACCACATCTAGCATTGTCTGAATTTAAAGGGAAAGTCTAGTAGATGTGCAGGAAACATTTGTGTGTGTGTGTGTGTGTGTGTGTGTGTTGTTTTTTTTTTTTTTTTTTATTTATTTTTCTTCTTTCTGTGTCCATACCTTCACAAACTACACTTACAATCCCCTTCAGTAAGCTGATAAAACCTGCTGAATGACTGCTAAAAGAAATTCTAAAAAAAAACCCCTATAGATTTGCAGTGAAAAGCAATCGATCTGCCACTTTGCTAAGCGGCTAGCCATGCATGTCCTTATATATGGCACACATACAGTATCTCCCAAAAGTGAGTACACCTCACATTTTTGTAAAAATTTTGTTATATCTTTTCATGTGACAACACTGAAGAAATAACACTTTGCTACAATGTAAAGTAGAAAGTGTACAACATAACAGTGTAAATTTGATGTCCCTTCAAAATAACTCCACACACAACCATCAATGTCTAAACCGCTGGTAACAAAAGTGAGTACACTCCTAAGTGAAAATGTCCAAACTGGGCCCAATTAGCCATTTACCCTCCCCAGTGTCATGGGACTCGTTAGTGTTACAAGGTCTCAGGTGTGAATGGAGAGCGGGTGTGTTAAATTTGGTGCTATCGCTCTCACTGTCTCATACTGGTCACTGGAAGTTTAACATGGTACCTCATGGCAAAGAACTCTTGCTGCAGAGGTTGAAGGGGTGAGGGGTCAGCCTGCTGTTGCTCAAACCATATGCTGCACACTGTATCAAATTGGTCTGCATGGCTGTCGTCCCACAAGGAAGCCTCTTCTAAAGATGATGCAGAAGAGAGCCCGCAAACAGTTTGCTGCAGACCAAAGACATGGATTACTGAAACCATGTCCTGTGGTCTGATGAGACCAAGATAAACAAACATATTTGATTCAGATGGTATCAAGTGTGTGTGTGTGTGTGTGGCGGCAAACAGGTGAGGAATACTAAAACAAGTGTGTCTTGCCTACAGTCAAGCATGGGGGTGGGAATGTCATGGTCTGGGACTGCATGAGTGCTGCCGGCACTGGGGAGCTACAGTTCATGGGGGGAGCCATGAATCCCAACATTGTAAGCAGAACATGATCCCCCCCCCCTCCCTTCAGGGATGGGGCCGCAGAGCAGTATTCCAACATAATGACCAAAAACACACCTCCAAGACGACCACTGCCTTGCTAAAGAAGCTGAGAATAAAGGTGATGGACTGACCAAGCATGTCTCCAGACCTAAACCCTATTGAGCATCTGTGGGGCATGCTCAAATGGAAGGTGGAGGAGCACAAGGTCTCAATATCCACCAGCTCCGTGATGTTGTCATGGAGTGGAAGAGGACTCCAGTGGCAACCTGTGAAGCTCTGGTGAACTCCATGCCCAAGAGGGTTAAGGCAGTGCTGGAAAATAATGGTGGCTACACAACATTGACACTTGGGGCCCAGTTTGGACATGTTCACTTAGGGGTGTACTCACTTTTGTTGCCAGCAGTTTAGACATTAATGGCTGTGTGAGTTATTTTGAGGGGACAGCAAATTTAAACTGTTATACAAGTTGTACACTCACTGCTTTTACATTTCTAGCAAAGTGTCATTTCTTCAGTGTTGTCACATGAAAAGATATAACAACATTTTTACAAAAATGTGAGGAGTGTACTTTTGTTAGATACTGTATAAGGCTGTCCTATATACATAGATAATCAGAAACTACAACCCCAATTCCCAAAAAGTTGGAACTCTGTGTAAAATCTACATTCTAACAATGCAATGATTTGCAAATCTCAAACACATTTTTTATTCACAATTGAAAATAGAAAACATATCAAATGTTTAAACCGAGAAAATAAGGCCATTTTGAAATTGATGGCAGCAGCCTGTCTCAAAGTTGTAACAGGGCAACAGAAAAGCTGGCAGAGTAAGTGGTACTGACTAGAAAGAAGGGGAAGACATTTTGCAACTAATTAGGTTAATTTGCAACAGGTCAGTAATCTGGGTATGAAAAGGGCATCTTAGAGAGTCAGAGTGTCTCAGAAGTAAAGATGGGCAGAGGTTCCAGTCTGTGAAAAGCTGCATCTGAAAATTGTCGAACAAATTCAGCATAATGTCCAGACGTAGAATTCAGAATATTAATATTCTATATAATATTATCAGCTACAGTACATACTATCAAAAGATTCAGAGAATCTGGAGCAATCTCTGTGCGCAAGGGACACGGCTGAAACAAAATATTGGATGCCTATGATCTTCATTCCCACAGATGGCACTTTATTCTGTGATGGACATCACTGCATGGGCTCAAGAATAAGTCCAAAAATGACTGTCTGTGAAAAGTTTGTTGTACCATCCAAAAATGAAAGTCAGAGCTCTATAACGCAAAGATCCATATCTAAACACAATCCCGAAATGCTGCCATCTTTTCTGGGCCAAAGCTCATTTAAAAATGGTCTGTTGATCCCCTTTCCCCAGCTTTGTTCCTTTTGGCTTTGAAACTCTTAGCACTTGCACTTCGTGCAGACCAAAACATGACTGGAATACCCTATGCAGGCAACGAGTTCAAATTAAGCCTCTTTGCTGACGACGCTCTTCTGACCTTGACTAATTCCCTTACTACCCTCCTGAAATCTGTAGCTCTAAATGTCCCCCTAGATCCTGACCTGGTTGCACTCCTGCAGTCCCACTTCCCTTTCGTTGGACAACCACATATATTGAATATCTGGGAGCCCGGCTGACCCCCACTTACCCCTCTCTATTCTGTTAATTACTACCCCCTGCTTAGATCCTTGACCACTCTTCTGCAGACATGGCAATTTCCGTACCTGTCCTGGTTGGGTCGAATCCACTCTGTAAAGATGATGGTCTTAACAAAACTCCTGTACTTTTTCTGCACCTTACCAGTACGGGTCCCACCACGTTTTCTCTGCCTACTCCCAGAGCAGGATCATACACTTTATCTGGGCTAATAAATGCCCTAGAATTTCCAAGGCTACCCTTTTTATACATAGATTGCAAGGTGGTTTGGGCGTTCCCCATGTCTCTAAGTACTATCTGGCAGCTCAGATCTCCCAATTATCACTACTCCATGCTTCCTCCAATGTCCCTTTATGGGTGCTTCTGGAGCTCCCTAATTGTGCCCCAGAACTTTGCCTGATGTCATTAAGCCCTCTATGCTACATAGTTTAAAGTTGTGGGACTCGGTAAGATACTCGAGCTCCCTTATGTCCTTCCTGCCCCTGCTGCCTATTACTAATAACCGATTGTTCCCCCCTGGTCTTGACCAGCCTCAGGCATTCGTGTGGTGGACCGAATGGGGATCTTACCCAGGTACGCCATCTGTTGACTACACATACTCCACCAACGTGGTCTTCATTCTGTAAATCCAATGACGCTCCCCAGGCAGAATTCTTGTTTTCTTCAGATCCAGCATCGGATAACTACGCTCCGATATACTTCCTCCTACCTGTTCCAGTCATCCGCTTTTGAACATATCTGTCTACATGCTTGGGGTTTCCCGGGCCATATCTCCGCCCTCTATACATCTTTGAATGGTCAATCAGCTTTCACCCCACTCTCCTGTGTCCCAGTGGGAACGAGACTTGGGACATTGGGTTCGATCCGGCGGACTGGAGCAAGGCCTGGTCTTATGTATCTAAATGTTTCTTTAATACTGCCACCTTAGAGGCGGCATACAAAGTGCTGTTGCGGTGGTATTGGGTTCCAGCACGTATTGTCCATGCCAACGCAACCTTTAGCGATTGCTGTTTCCAGGGATGTGGCCATCGTGGGGCTGTACTTCACACCTGGTAGGCCTGCCTGTACTTGGTGGGTTTCTGGTCCAGAGTGTTTGGTTTGCTGTTTTCTCTGTTCCATTTGAATGTCTGTAAAGAGGCCAAATTTGCACTATTGCATTGCCCTATCCCGGGTTTGTTTGCTCGTCAAGAGAAATTGGCAACCTATCTGTTTATAGTGGCCAAAAGGACGATTGCTGAAGCAAAAAAAAAAGTCCCCTTTCAGGAAGTGAAAAACCTTGACGTCTATGATAGTCGATGAACAAATGGCATGCGTGTCTTTGAGTATACTAGACACATTCCTTAAAGTTTGGGAGCCATGGCTGGCAAATGCCTTCCCTGAACTCCCTCTGGCTAGTATGGATTGGCTCTGACTGGTTTCCTGGGTCCTCTTCTCCTTCTGTCTTCCCCCACTCCACTTTTTCTTATTCTCTCACTCTTTCTTATTTCTCTCTCGGTTTTCCTTCTCTTACCAGGGCTCTTAGCCCTTTCCGATTGACAGATGCCCAAGACTATCTTAATGCAGAGTTAATGCATTTTTTTGTCCCGGTTATTCCTGCACTTATGAGGGCTACTCCAAATTACGTATGTTGCACTCAGGATTTCTGTGGCTGTTTTAAATAGGAGGCTGCCCTCTTCTGTTTGTTTGTTGTATTTTATTTGCCACTTATGCGCTAGTTCTAGCCCCTGCGGGCCTTTTGAAATTGTTATACGTTTAACACTATTTCTGCAATAAAAACTTATTGAACCAGAAAATGGTCTGTTGCAAAGTGGAAAACTTTTTTGTGGTCAGATGAATAGAAATTGACATTGTTTTTGGAAATCATGGGCGCCACATACTTCGGACTAAAGAGAAGAGGGACCGTCTAGCTTGTTTTCTGCGTTAAGTTTTTTTTATATTTTTTTTATTTTTTTTTCTAGGAAGGCCTTGCATATTTCAGCAGGACAATGCTAAACTGTATAGTGCATCTATGACAATAGCATGACTTCATAGTAGAAGAGTCTGGGTGCTTAAGGTGGTTGAAACCCTAAAAATAAAATTAAAAAAATATATGTGCCTGTCTCTTTAAGGGAGGCTGAGGTGCATTGGTTTGTAGTGTGTGCAATGTTCTACAATAATGGGTTGATCCTGACTCTTCCTGTGTTCCTCTCTGAGTATTTGCATATTTAAAGTATTTGCACAATGCAGTTACAAAGGGAGACGCACACACCTTTATAGCGGGGTAATCATTCTGCAAAGTGGATTTAAATTTTTTATTTTTTTTTAACAAACTTTACTAGGACTTATTTTTGGGGTAGGGCTTATACTGCAGCCCTCCCTGGAAATCCTGCTAGGTCTTATGATCAGGGTAGGTCTTATTTTCGGGGAACTCGGTACCATGTGATTAGCTTTGGCCAATCAGTCAATAAAAAATCCTGATCACTTCCCCAGAGTAGTACAATGTTACTATGGTAAAATTATATTGCTCTGGTCACAGTGTGTTAAAATGGATCCTAAAAACAATTTTTTTTTTTCTTTTCCTAATTTTCCAAAAATTTACAACTTCAAAAAAACTCACCATGCCTCTTATATATTTGTACTGATAGGCCGTCGGTACATCAGTATTGATCAATTTTCAGATATATACCATAGGTTGTGGACATTTTGGCCTAAATTTCTGAAGAACAATTATTTATTTACAAAATTATAGAACAGAAATAAGAAAAAATGCAATCATTTATTGTTTCAAAATTTTCCTATTTATTTTTTAGAAAAAAGTAAAGTAGTATTCATTCAATGTGCGACAGCATTGAAAGCTGAAAATTTGGCCTGGGCAAGAAGGTCGGACTTGAGTCCGTCGGATAGATTTGAAACCTGTTTTTATTTCTAGGTCTGTCGGATTTTGGGGGAAAAAAAGTCAGCTGGAACCCACACACGATCGAATTTTCCGACGGATTCTGGTCCGCCAGACCAAGTCTGTGGGAAAATCCGATCGTGTGTACACGGCATTAGACCCCTTTTACACTGGGGCGGTTTTCAGGCGCTTTAGCGCTAGAAATGGCCTCTGCAAAGCGCCTGAAAACCACCTCCCATTCATTCCAGTGTGTCTTTTCACACTGAGACGGTGCACTTGCGGGACGTTCCGAAAAGTCCTGCAAGCAGTGTCTTTGGGGCGAGTTGGGAGCTCTGTATTTAGTGCTCCCAAAATGCCTGCCCGTTGGAATGAATGGGGGCAGTGCTTTCAAAGAGCCATAAAACAGGAGTTTTTAAACTTATTTTTTTTTTTTGCTTAAAAGCGCCCCACTAGTGGCCAAAAACCACTTGTGGACAGCCCGCCATCATTGTATGTCGGCTGTTTGTAGTGGAATAGCATTGTTATGGCAGCAGATAGCTGTCATAACCTCGGTATCCTCTTCAAGCGGATATGCTTTCAGATAAGTGGTCTCTGTGGCGTGAGAGGGCCTCCTTCTCGCAGCGCTCCGGTCGTCTCTGCCGCTTATCGTAGTGGGGGGGGGGGGGGGGTGGTGGCACGATCGTGTCCTTTTCCCTGACAGGCCTGGAACTGAGTGAGGGAAAAATTTGTCATTTAAAAAAGTGAATAAGAAATGGCCCTTTTAAGAGCTATAAGTGGAAGTGACATTTTGACATTGCTTCCGCCCTGCAGTGTCATGGAGACGGGTGGGTCATCTTCCCCTCACTCGTCTCCATGCACAGCCATGGGAAGGATCCGATTGCCTCCACCGCTGCCGGCGGCTCCGGTAAGCAGCGGAGGGACTCCACCGCAGAGACCACTTTTATCTTGTATCGGTCAGCCGGCCAAACACGGGGATACCGGGGTTATGGCAGCTAGCTGCTGCCATAACAATGATATCTGCCCTCAAAGTGAAGGACGTACATCGGCGTGCAGCGGTCCGGAAGTGGTTAAAGGGGATTTTTAAAAAAAATTTTTTATAGTAAATTGCAATTTAGCCGATAAATTTGCAATTTGGGCCGATATGTTAGGCCGATTTATTTTATTTTTTTTTTTTTTTTTTTTTTATTATCCCCCTTCATCTCATAAAACCTAACAGACACCTTTCCCACTGGGGTGTTTTTTTAGGCGCTTTTGGGCTAAAAATAGCGCCTGTAAAGTGCCTGCAAAACAGCTCCCCCTGCAGTCTGTGTGAAAGACAGAGTGCTTTCACACTGAGGCGATGCAAGCAGCACGTTTGGAGTGGTGTATACCGCTTCTCCACCACTCCTGCCCATTGATATTAATGGGCACCACTGCCCAAGCGCATGCAATGCGATTTGGCAGCGGTGCTTCACGGGCGCATTTAACCTCTTCTTCGGCCGCTAGCTAGGATTATATGCGCCCCACTAGCAGCCGAATAGCACCGCTAAAATGGTGGTAAAGCACTGCTAAAACTAGCAACATTTTACCACCAACGTCTGCCCGCTCCAGTGTGCAAGCAGCCTATAAAATAAAAACAAGTACTCAAAACTTTTGGACGAAAAAAAAAATAGACTAACTTTACTGTTTTTAGTTTTTTTTTTTTTTTTTTTTTTTTAAATCATTTAGTGTATTCCCCCCCCCCCCCCCCCCCCCCCCAAAATGCATTTGAAAGACCTCTGCGCAAATGCTGTGTGACATAAAATGTTGCAACAACCGCTATTTTATTCCCTAGGATCTCTGCTAAAAAATATATATATAATTTTTGGGGGGTCTAAGTGATTTTCTGGCAGAAAATGCAGGACTTTTACTTGTAAGCAACAAGTGTCAGAAAAGATTTAGTCTTTAAATGGTTAAACTGAGAACTTCTACACACAGATGATTTCATTCATTCAAGTGTAAACATTGTATCTTTCTGTTCTTTTCTTGGCAGGCTGCCCAGAGAGGAGGAAAGACATTTCTATGACTCAGGCAACTTACACTGACTTCTATTACAGAAGTCTTTCCAAGTCCCGCTGTTCTAAATTGGCCTTTTTATCAGCTCAATCGGCCGATGCTGATTAATTAAAAAAACGGCAAATATCGGCCGATATATCGGTCGACCTCTAGTTATAACCCTCCCTTCCTCATAGCCAAATTGAGAAAAAAAGTTGCCTTTAGTTAAAAGGTAAAAGAGGAAATCCCCCCCCACAACCTCAATAAGCTAGCATGCACACAAAAAAAATACAAGCTCAGGAATCCATGGATCCTCCGCAGCACATCCAATGCCATGCCATCAGTCTCTTCTGGCTTCTTGCGGCCAGCCTCGTGATGACATGCATGCAGCCTGCAGCAAAAACTATGAAGACACAGCTACCCAATCCTATGTATTTTTTGGTTGAATGCCCCTAAGCCCCCGTTCGCATCAGCACAATTTGACATGAGATTTGACAGGTCAAATCCGAGCCTATTGCAGGCAATTGGAGTGGCCCAATCGGTGCGACGCTGACTTTGTGGCACCGCATTGATTTCCAAAAGTAGTTCCTGCACTACTTTTGGTGATTTCAATTGACATCTGTGCATGAAGTCGGACTGAAATGCGGCTTTGAAATGAACTTGCACGATTTCTAATTAATGTTCAGTGTGAACGAGGGCTAAGTGCCACATTGTGATTGTTGGTGTGAACAGGACCAGGTTTAAATACGTTTTTTTTTCATGTGCATGCTTTTTATTTTTTTTTTTTTTTTTTTTCCCTTTCTGAAAAAAATGCTGTAAAATACATGACAACATGTTTGGTTGGAACAGACCCTTTTCCTACATTTTGCAAAATCCTCAGGCGTTCCCGAGAAATACAAACAGAAATAATGTGACTCCATCTACTTGCAATCATGCAAAACAAAGAGTGAAATTGGCCTGAAGAGCTTCAGTTGCTTATTTTTATTTTGGTTTTTGTATACTCTAAAACTGATCTTACACAAGTAAACACATAAAAATAGTACAATAAAGAAAAAAGTGAGTGGGTTATAATGTACACTTCAATTCTGTATGCACATTCTGAGTTTCTATACCTGTAAATGTAATGTAAAAGTATGCACTTGGGGGGCTAAGAATATGCATGCATCATACATACTAGGGGGAGTACAACTGGGGAATCAATGGGGGAAAACGATCTGAGGGTTTTTGGTAGATAATAAGCTCAATAACATGCAATGCCAAGCTGCGGTTTCCAAAGTGAGCAAAGTCCTTTCCTGTAATAAGAGGTATGGACTCCAGAGAGCGAGACATATTTTGCCCCTGTTCAAATCATTAGTAAGACCTCATCTGGAATATGCAGTTCAGTTTTGGGCACCAGTTCTCAAAAAGGATATCGGTGAACTGGAGAAAGTGCAGAGAAGGGCAACCAAACTGATAAGAGGCACAGAGGAGCTCAGCTATGAGGAAAGATTAGAGGAACTTAGATTAAGGGGAGATGTGATCAATATGTACAAATACATAAGTGGTCCATATAGTGAACTTGGTGTTGAGTTATTCACTTTAAGGTCCTCACAGAGGACAAGGGGGCACTCTTTACATCTAGAGGAAAAGAGATCTCATCTCCAAATATGGAAAGGTTTCTTCACAGTAAGAGCTACGAAAATGTGGAATAGAGGAGTGCCAGAATAGGTATGGAAGTGGTTAAGCAGAGCCAGTATTTTTTTTTTTTTTTTTTTTTTTTTTTTTTTTTTAAATAAGGAGGTGTTGGTTGCAGTGGTTACAGATGTCCTTAGGGATCTATCACTGGAGTCTAATGATCATCTCAGTTGGATGATGTTAACCCCTAGCCGACCTGCCGCCATCATTCCTTTGACTACAGCAGGTCGGCACGATCCCTTGAACTGTTGTAGCGATACTTTGGCTCGCGGGATCGGGATAGCAGGTGTGCGTGCACGCCTGCTGCACAGCAGGGGTGCCGATGCTCATGGCCGACGGTTGCGGTGACCGCCGGCCACGATCGATCGTGAGCAAGAGACACAGAACAAGGTATGAGTGTGTGTAAACACACACTTCCCTGTTCTGTTCTGAGAGGAGTGACAGATTGTGTGTTCCTATTAGCTAGGAACCACGATCTGTCACTTCCTGTAGTCAGTCCCCTCCCCCTTCAGTTAGAATCATTTCCCAGGGAACACAACCCATTGATTGCCCCCTGGTGTTAACCCCTTCACCGCCAGTGACATTTTTACAGTAATCAATGCATTTTTATAGCATGGATCGTTGTATAAATGCCAATGGTCCCAAAAATGTGTCAAAATTGTCAGATTTTGGCATTGCACAAGTGTGACTCCATACTCCTACAAGATTTGACATTGTAACAATTATATTATAATCTGAGGTTTATAGTAGTTTTTACTATGCTTCCTGTCTAGTACAAGATGATATAGCAGTAATGCATCAAAGTAAGTGTACAGAACTGTGAGCCACAGTAGTACTGAGAAAAAAACTTTCCTAATACATTTACACAGATTCTAAAGACTCTTGAGGATTTGTTTACTCTGCAGTCATTCAGTAAGGATGCTGATCACAAAAAACGCTTTTTTTTTTATTTATTATTATTAAGTAGAAGAGGGTTAAAACTGCAGTCAGTTTCTCTTTTTGCCATCTTTTTTTATTTATTTTTTAAGATTTACCTTCAGTTTCTGTCTTGTAGACTCATGCAGTGGAAAGATGTCTTTCCAATTTGAGGGGAATCTCCAGCTGTTACAGGAACAAATGAAAAAGAATGGTGTTGCGCTCCACACAAAATTAATTAAATCAAATAGTGAATAAATAATCGCATACAAAATCTGAAAGACACACCTATGCGTTTTTATAATCAACAATTAATTTAAACTATATCTATATCCTATATGCATAAAATCATTTATAAAGTGACTAATAGGGTATTCAGAATATACACATATTCCTAATATTTATAAAGTGATCAGTAAAAGGATTCAAATAATCTACGTATTCCTAATAAAGTGCAAGTGAAGCAATAAAAAAAACGCAGGTAATAATAATAATAATAATCCAGAAAGGTGTACAATCCAAAAATGTGTCTTAATCCATAAAAGTGCATCCAAGTGAAAAAGTATGTGTTGAAAGTTGTATAAAGGTAAAATCCAGCAAGTAAAACAACAAAAGAAAATATAAAAGTATACAAAAAAATAATATATAAAAATATAAATAAGGCTAGATATAAACCACAATCCAAAAAAATTTCTTTAAAGTGTCTCTATTTATTGAAAAAATGACAATCCATATCAGGTCATGCAAATAAGTGAATCCACACTGTGCTGTGTAAAAAGTTAATTCTGTGAACAGACACGGGATAGTTCCACCGGTGATCTTACACGGAATTACCTGGAGTGCCTGTGTTAACTGAGGACATCCACCTTAAACATTGGAGCATATTGCTGTCTAACGGACAGCAGTGAGGTAAGGTACCCACTGCACTCAGTGTGTGAGCACCTGCTTTGAGGAGTTGTAAGATCACCGGTGGAACTATCCCGTGTCTGTTCACAGAATTAACTTTTTACACAGCACAGTGTGGATTCACTTATTTGCATGACCTGATATGGATTGTCATTTTTTCAATAAATAGAGACACTTTAAAGACATTTTTTTGGATTGTGGTTTATATCTAGCCTTATTTTTATATTTTTATATTTTGTTTTTTTGTATACTTTTATATTTTCTTTTGTTGTATTACTTGCTGGATTTTACCTTTTATACAACTTTCAACACATACTTTTTCACTTGGATGCACTTTTATGGATTAAGACACATTTTTGGATTGTACACCTTTCTGGATTATTATTATTATTATTATTACCTGCGTTTTTTTATTGCTTCACTTGCACTTTATTAGGAATACGTAGATTATTTGAATCCTTTTACTGATCACTTTATAAATGATATTAGGAATATGTGTATATTCTGAATACCCTAGGTGTGTCTTTCAGATTTTGTATGCGATTATTTATTCACTATTATTTGATTTAATTAATTTTTTTGTGGAGCGCAACACCATTCTTTTTCATTAGTATCACTTGAGGGGAGGGTTTGCACCTCTGTCGGTGGTTTGCTGCAACCATATTAGCTCTCTTTGATTAACCATTGTAGCGCGAGGATAACCAACAATTACCATGTTACAGGAACAAGATTCCCTATTAGAAGATTTTCCTTCTATTGCGGTTTTGGTGGCAATTTTTGATTTCCCCTGACTTTTTTTTTTTTTTTTTTTTTCCCAGTGACATTCTTGATCAGGATGAGTGACTCTCCCTAATAAGGATATGGACAGCAATAAAAATCTGACAGTGGTTCTAACTTCTCGCTGCTCTATAAAAATCTATACAAAAAGCCACCCCCATCAAATCATTCTCTGCAGCTATTACCTTTTGTACCACCAGAGCAGGGCCCTCCTGTACCTTTTTGTATTGAACTGTACTGTAATTGTGTTGTGCCCCCCCCCCCCCCCATACATTATAAAACGCTGCATAAACTGTGCTATATAAATTGTGTATAATAAAAATCAAATTTTTTTTTTTTTTTTTTTTGCCTTTTTTAATTTTACTTTAATTTTTAACTAAAGATTACACAAACCGTCCTAAGTGAAGTGAATTCCTTGTCAATGATGTGTATTAAATGAACGAAATAGCTGGCTATAGGATCGTAGGTCAATTTTCCTATCAAACCCAATACCCCTGTGTTTGAGTATCCAGCACAGCCCATTCCCCTTCAGATTTCTGTCATTTTAAAATGAACTGTATTGTCTCTTGACTCTTCTGGCACAGACTATTTTTGGATGACTGAATTGTGCATGCTTTTTGGTAGTCTTTGATTTACTAGGCCTTTTCACTCAAATAATAATGGCTTTATCTCTTGTGTGGCTTTGCATTCCCCTCCACACTCAATGGCAATAGCTGTGTCCAGCAGGGGGAGCACAAGTACATTGTAAATGAATATATTGCTTAGATGGCTGATTCAAAGCAGCATGTAGCTTTTTTTTTTTTTTTTTTTTTTTTTTTTTTTTAAATCCATTTTTTTTTTTTCCTCCCCAAGTATCCACGACTTCAGGATACAAGTTTTACAGAAATCACTGCTGAAGAATACAGAATGGTACTTGCAACTGGTAAGCCATTAATTCATATTATATCTGCTGCTATTTTTGTTCCTGTGCATTATTTGCGGTGACCCCTTGCTTCAGCGAGTAGCAGACTTGGAGAAGCAGAGCTTTTTCCATTTACATTTTTATTTACAGTTAAATGTTTTCTATAATACATCAGCTTTAGAGTGGCAGGAAATATTTATTTTATTGCAAATATATTTTATATTGATGTAAACATTTTTTATATTCATGGTGCCTTGTGTTTATAAGCCATTAAGTCATTTATACTGATACTGTTTTTTATCCAGCAAATAAAATGTCCTTTTTGCTACAGACAGTCTGCAACAGATGGATGAAATGAAAAGAGGAATGTGGAAGAGACTCATGGACAAGTTTAACACAAAACCCGCTCAGGATGGAGCAAAGGAGTAACTCTTATTGTTATCAGAACAATCCATGTGCACTCCCTTCCTGAACAAACCCCATCTGCTATATACAGTCTCTCCTAATAAACAGGCCTTTTCCTTCCCATTCCTTGTGTGTTCTTACTTTAACCCATGGAAACGTCTGAACAATTGCCAGGTGCATGCCCTGTGAAATATGTGGATTTAACTTTTCTTGTACTTAGTTACATAGTAGGTGAGGTTGCAAAAATACACAAGTCCAACCTATGTGTGTGATGTCGGTATTACATTGTATATCCCTGTATGTTGCGTCATTTCAGGTGCTCATCTAATAGTTTTTAAATTATCAGTGACCACTGCCTGTGGAACGGTATTCTACATACTTGCTGCTCTTACAGTAAAGAACCCTCTACGTAGTTTAAGGTTAAACCCCTTTTCCTCTAATTTTAATGAGTGGCCACGTGTCTTGTTAAACTCCCTTCTGTGAAAAAGTTTTATCCCTATTGTGGGGTGACCAGTATGGTATTTGTATATTGAAATCGTATCACCTATCAAGTTTCTCTTCTCCAGAGAGAATAAGTTCAGTGCTTGCAACCTTTCCTCATAACTAATATCCTCCAGACCCTTTATTAGCTTTGTTGCCCTTCTTTGTATTTGCTCCATTTCTAGTACATCCTTCCTGAGGACTGGTGCCCAGAACTGCACAGCATACTCTAGGTGCGGCCAGACCAGCGTCTTGTAGAACGGGAGAATTATTATTTTATCTCTAGAATTCCCTTTTTAATGCATGCCAATATTCTGTTTGCTTTGTTAGGCTCAGTAATGGCATGCAATGCTAAGCTGCTGCTATCATCTACTAGGACCCCCGGGTCCTTTTCCATCTTGGATTCCCCCAGATGTTCTCCTCCCAGTGTATAGATTGCATTCATATTTTTACCACACAAATGCATTATTTTAAATTTTTCTACATTTAACCTCATTTGCCATGTAGTTGTCCACCCCATTCATTTGTTCATATCTTTTTGCAAGGTTTCCACATCCTGCGGAGAAGTTATTGTCCTGCTTAGCTTAGTATCGTCCGCAAAGATTTTCTACATGCACGTTTTTATTTACCCCTCGCTTTGCAAGAAGTTGTTCTGTTTTAGTAATTCTGGTCTGAGTAAAATTCCTGGAAATGTACATAATATCAGTTTGTGCACTTGGTATTTTCTTTATTTTGAGCTGCTACAATTTCAGTGCTGTATAAGTTGCAAACTGATTTACAGCAGAACATTGAAATGTGTTCTGATCACTAGATGTTCTTCAAAGGGTAATAGGCAATGTTGAGACTTGTAGCCAAGGTTTGGTAAAAGCAGGTGACAGAGTTGTGGTTTTGTCAACCCCCCCCCCCCCCCACCAAAACAAAGATGTGCTGTTGTTCAGGGCTATACACCCCCTGTCACATTCAGGGGGCAGTACCTCTGCCAAACTCAACCTATTAACGTTAATGGGCCTGTGCCACAACTACTTGCAATGCATGCAGGAGTCACGCCATGGTTCAACCATTTTAGGGCTTAAATAGGTGGAGAGGAGATGACAAATCACCTCCCAGACACCTGTCAACCATATACTGAAAAATGATCCAGCACAAAGGCCTGCTTTCTATGAAAAGAAGCCCTTAAAGTGGAAGTAAACCCTTCTATCGTTTTCAGTCAAGGAAGCTGCCATCTTGGCCTCCAATGATTCTTCAACTGCCATAATTCCGCACATGTGATCAGTTATGAAACCAGCCATTGGATGGTTTGAAAGTTTGGTTGAGAGCACAACCAATGTGAAAGTTACGTTCCCGGCATGCTGGAAATGCTAAGTGTTTTTTTTTTAAACTGGGTTTACTACCGCTTTAAAGAGGAAATAAACCCTGATGAACTTTAGTTCCCTGCAAAGTAAAAGCATAATGGGCTAGTATGCATCGCATACTAGCCCATTATGTGCCACATACCTGCAAACAAAGCCCGTGCTGTCCCTGCTGGAGGCCGCATCCATGTTCACCCCTCTTCCTTCCGGGGCCGCAGACTCAGGCTCTGTGACTGCCCGTAGGAGTCGTGTGACGTCACTCCCAGGCATGCGCACGGGAGCCACCAGTCATGGCACTCGCTAGTGAAGAAACGGCGTGGAGGTCTGTTTCTTCACAGCTCGCATGCCGATGACCTCGTCGGTGCACTACAAGGTAAATATCCCCTAAACTGTGCATTTTTAGGAGATATTTACTGTACCTATCGGTAAGCCTTATTATAAGTACAACTTCCCCATGGAGGTTGCCATAGATGGTTAGAATCCCAGCCGGTTCAGCAGGGACCACCCAAGTTTCACACCATGTAGGGAGAGGCTGAATCAAATTGGGTACAATCAGCCTGTTGGATTTTACATGCTATTATAGCCACTAACAGTAATCACTGTGTTCTCCTGGTGGGGATGGTTCACCGCCCTAGCCCCCCTGCTGACAGAAGAATGCAATGGCTCCGCAGGAGGAGCCACAGTAAGTGTTAATTGGGGAATCAAATTCTTCTTTTTTTTTTTTTTTTTTTTCCTTCCATGGTTGCAGAATAAAACTGGCCATAGATGGAGTGATTTTTTTTTTTTTTTTTTTTTTTTTTTTTTTTTGAGTGGTGCTGACCAAACACAGAACTTGTAAAAAACAAACAGATTAGGACAACATGCCCCCAATAGTTATTGTTTACAGCTTCAATAGACAGTGAAGATTGCATTGATCCATTTATTGATCTTAGGGAATCCTAATTCTAATATTGTGAAAATGACCATGCTTGTGGAGAGCAATTGTTGGTTTTCAATCAGCTATAAACAATAACCTTTTTTTTTTTTTTCAAAGGCCAAATGATCAAAAATAGGTTGTATATCAATCAAAACCACCTCATTAACAATCAAGAAGGCATTTCCACTCCCAATTTTATAGTATATTGGCTGGTTGAAAACAACAACATTGCAAGGTATGCAGCCAGCATTGGCTGCAAGGCGAAACTTAACCAGCTCAACCAAAGTCTGTAACAATTAATCACGGAAGAGAAGCATTGAAGTTCACATTTAAAAAGATAATAATAAATGCATTTTTTTTGCAGGTAAAATAATGTGCATTTATGTATTTTTTTTCTAAGCAGAGCATTGCACCCACAATCAGCAGATGCCTGCCAGGCCCAGATTGGTGCTGTTGTAGTCATATGATTTAACTGCAATAAAAAAAAGTATCCTATGTTTGATGAAAAAGAATAAACAAAGGTTTTTAATAGTGAAGGCAGAGTTTGTTCTGATGGACAGCCCCAGTCATCAGGTGGGGTGGATAGGGAGCTATTGTCACTCAAGCAGCTAAAGGTGACCCACAAGTGATGAAGAGAGACATGGGGCAGCTTCAGAAGGTGAAATGAGTGAAATTCAGGGCTTTGCAACAGGTGGTATGGGGAGCATGCGTATGGAGAGAGGCAATGAAGCAGACACAAGTTTGGCTGGAATGAGGTGGACACGGACAATAGGGGCAGTACATGGAAATGATACAACTATTTTTATTTATAAAAAAAACTATTGGATGAAAACAAGCATATGCACACAGGTACTGAACCTCATTTTAAAGCTATATACACAAAAGTGTGGTTTAATGACCGTAAAAAGGTGAACTCTAGGAATTGCAGCACTTTTAGCATTGTACTGGTTTATAAGTCCCAGCGCGGTGTATGGCATTCTGTTGACTTATGCCTTTTATTTACCACGTTGGGGGTACAGCCATCCCCATACTTCTGCTGCTGGAACTTTTGGGTCTCTGATCTTGCAGCTACATTGTCATTTTCAGCACTCCTCCCATCCCTCACCTTCTCTTGCCCAAAGACAGAAGGCATTGCATTCTGTGAAGCCATACACAAAGTATTCAATGAATAAACAGTGGTAGAAGGGTGGGCAGAAGAGTGCATCTCTCCTGGCAGTATAGATAAAGCTGTACTCTCGTGCTCCACAAATAGAAAACAAAAAAAAAAAAAAGATGTAGTACACCTCAGTGGACTTAACTCGTTATAAACCAGCATACTTTAAAGGGGCTGGAGTTCCTCTTAGAATATATAAACAAATTGTTTTTATTTTAATTAGCACCATTTAAATAAAGTTCAGCTTTTTTTGCAGGTTATTAACACACTCCCTTAGGCTGCATTCACACCTATGCAGTTTTAGCGCATTTTGCAGATTTGGACTACAGTCCATTTAACATGGTTTCCTATGGAACACGTTCTGTAGTGCAAATCTGCAAAATGCACAAAAAATGCATAGGTGTGAGTCCAGCCTTACTCAGTATTACGATGCCTTTTATTGGGGGTTTGGTGACCACCATTTGAAGTACTGCTCCATATACATCTTTACAACAATCACTGTTGTGCTAATTGTGTGCCATACAAACATGAATGACATGACATAACAAAGACATAATATGATTTCAGCATTTATTTTAGTGTTTGTGTTTGTGTGTGTGTATATATAGATATATATCTAATTTTGCAGTGAATTGCTGCCATTGTAAACAGTGGGTGTAATTTACATTGAATATCTTTTCTTGTATGTAAAAAAGCAGCATTTTTCACCACTGTAACATCATTGGCAATGTGTTCAAAAGTAGTCCACAACATAGTTTTACAGTGCAGAATTCATTTTTGGCGCACTAGGATTGGCTGGCTACTATCTGATTGCTTGCTGCTGCATGTCCCGCATTCGCCTGTACATCTACAAATCCCATCCGCTGCCGTCTCTTCCGTTGCTCGGTCATCTAAATGAAAAATGTACAAGGAGGGAATGTATCAAATATGTATCTAAATTGCTTTCTGCCACAGTGAAGCACAGCATATGTTAATTTCTAAGGCTGGATATTTAAGCAAGTAATAAACTGCTTGCTGTGCGGGTTCATGTCCTGACAAAACCAGTCAAATAAAAACAATGTTGTTTCATAATAAAGCAGTTAAGAGGAATGCGTCTAACAACAAGTGCTTAGAAGATAGTGTCAGCCCCAATCGCAGTGCACATATACAGTTCTCTTAATAACTTGTTCCATAATAGGTTGTTGTGGGAAAGACATTTCAAACTGAAGTGGAGTTGTATATTTGGATTAAATTATAATGTATTAAAATATTTTTATATTTGGAGAATTTAACCATAGAACGGTGAACATGCAATGCATGGCTGCAAATTTTACAGCAAATAATGAATATGTTAAAGCTTGGTGAACTAAGCTGATAGTGTTGAAAGCATAACTAAACGCGGAGCACCTTTCAGGCTTTTATAAGGAAACATGCTCTTGGAAAAAAATTGCTCTTTAATAGGTTTCTCAGTCTGGACTGCACCTGCAGAATAGGTTGGGTTTTCCTTGGGGCCCCATTCACACTGGGCGACTTGGAATTGCCGTGATTCTGCCCATGATTCCAAGTCAAAGTAAACCGCATGATGTGTATTTGGGTTTTCATTAAAAAATAAAATAAAAAGTGTAATTGTTTCACGATAGAATTGCGTGAAATCACAGCAAAACGCGCCTTTAAAAATCACTCCAAAAGGAGTAGGAGCTTCTTTTGGGCGACACATGCGCATAAGGCAGCCCAGTGTGCGACTCACTGAAAGTTGTAAAGCTTTTAGGTTTTTCACCTTAATGCATTCTCTGCATCAAGGTGAAAAACCTTCTGTGCTTCAGTCACCCCCAGACCCCTGCCCCCCCCCCCATTTCTTACCTGAGCTCAATCTAATCTGTAACGTGGGGGGCAGGGCCGAGGTCCTGCTATCTTTGTCGATAGACGCAGCTGTGGGACTCGGGGGTGAGCCCGCACAGGAACGCTGCTTCCCACTACACAAGATTGGAACAGGGACTAAGACCGCTCTGTAGCAATGCCCAGTATGAGTAACCTTGAAGGAGGTTTATATTGGATGCATGGGAGTTTGAAAGTGAAAGACCTTTTTAGGACCTTAGTCTTACTAAAGTTCACAGTCAAAATTATCCACACGATAGGGAAAGAAAATGCAAAATGTGTTAAGGTTCATAAAATAGTCAATAGTTCATTTTGGATTTGACCACTTTGACATCTAGATGAAGATAAATAATATTGTTATTGGAGAAATACAGAAGCCATACCTGTTCTTTCAGCTCATTGAGCTGTGATGTTAAATGCGTTACGAGCCGCACAGTTGAGTTGAGTTTGTCCTGTAGACCGCGAATCTCATTCTGCTCTCCCTCCCCTTCATTACTGACTAAGGACATCGCTCTCATCCTGGGGAACCAGTCCAGGTCTCTTCTCTACGGAAGAAAACATCAATGCATATTCAGTTGGAACATTTACAATTCTATAGAATTCCTTCAGTATCCTTTCTCTAAGCAACCAGTTAATGCATTATTATAACCGTGATATCTTCAAATATATCATGCATAATTACCATAAGCATTCTTATTGTTACCAAATGTTTTCTGTCTATTATTTTTTTTTTTTTAAAGATAATTAAAGTATTCAGTCATTTTCACAAGTTTAAACTAGAATTAATGGTAAAACTTTTTTAAATTGTGAATAGAGTAAGGGAGGGTTATAACCCTGTCAGCAAGTGAGAGAAATTTCTCCACAGCGAGGAAATCTCTGGTTGTCAACTGGAGCTAGTGTCCATACTGGAAACTTTTCTGTTCTGGTGAAAACTGAAAAATTAGATTTTTCTTTCGCTTTTACTCAGTGATAATTATAAAGAGGACAAATAGAGAGGGTAAATCTCCCTGACCCCCTAGTCACACCTGAGCGTTTTGTAAGTTGAAGCTTGAAGCTACAAAACGCTGGAGGGAAAAAAAAATCTATTATTCTCTATGAAGATGGGTCACATCTCCGCTCCCAAAAAGTTCTGAAGCTTCTTTTTAGGCAGATTACAGGCGTTTTTTTTTTTTCTTTTTACATTGGTGATCATTTGACCTGTACAAAATTGTGGTAAAAACCCTTGACTTTTCTGCCTGAAAATGAAACGCTCAGGTGTTCCTTCTCACCTTTATCCAAAACTACAAAAAAAAGTGTTGCCTTTAGGGCCAGTTCACACCACATGCAGTCCAGTGCGTTTTTGTTATGCATCAAAAACGCATGGAACGTAGGTTATATGGTTAGCAATGGAATAGTTCACAACAGTGCAGTCAGTTCCAGGGCTTCTCAGCTCCAGAAAGAGTAGAGCATGCTGCATTTTTCCTGCACTGGAACACAGGAAAACACATAAAAAATGCACTGGACCCTAGTATAGTGGGAAAAACAAAGCATCTGGAAACGTATCAGAAATGCATTAAAAATGCACATGCAGAAATGCATCCGGAATGTATCTGGAATGCATTTTTGTGGTGTAAACAGGCCCTAAGTTAACTGCTTGCTGACCAGCTGCCGTCATTTTACTGGCACGAGCCTGTGATCCCAGCTATACGTCGGCTCATAGGATCGCACATGCCCGCTGCACTGCGGGGGTGCCGATGCTCGTGGCCAACAGTCGCGATTGAGCACGAGAGGCAGAACAGGGGCCTGTAAATACACAAATCCCTGTTCTGAGAGGAGTGACAGATCATGCGTTCCTATTAGCTAGAAACTACGATCCGTCACTTCCTCTAGTCAGTCCCCTCCCCTTCAGTTAGAAACACTCAGCAGGGAACACAGTTAACCCCTTCCCTGCCAGTGACATTTTTATAGCACTGATTGCTGTATAAATGCCAATGGTCCCAAAAATGTGTCACGAGAGTCCGATGTGTCCGCCATATTATTGCAGTCCCGATTGCCACCATTACTAGTAAAAAAAAAAAAAAATATTATAATAAAAATGCTATAAATCTATCCCCTATTGTGTAGACGCTATAACTTTGCGCAAACCAATCAATATGCGCTTATTGCGATTTTTTTATTTTTATTTTTTTTTTATACCAAAAAATATGTAGAAGAATACATATCCGCCTAAACTGAGAAAAAATGAGGGATATTTATTATAGCAAAAAGTACAAAATATTGTGTTTTTTTTTCAAAATGTACTTATTTTTCTTTATGGCGCAAAAAATAAAAACCGCAGAGGTGAATGAATACCACCAAAAGAAAGCTCTGTTTGGGTACGTCGCATGACCACGCAATTTACAGTTAAAGAGATGGAATGCTGAATCGCAAAAAATGGCCCGGTCATTCAGCAGCCAAATCTTCCGGGGCTGAGGTGGTTAAACTTTAGATTACCTGCAATAGTTTATGTCATAAAGAAACAAAGGAATACCGAACATCTTGAAGTTAAAATGGAGCTAAAGTTATGTAGTAATATACACAGTGCCTGTGTGTCGTTATGACTTCACCCCTGCACTTGTGCGGAAGTGATGTCATCCCACGCAGGCCAATCAAAATGTCCGAAGCCTTTATGGCTGGCCCTGCGGAGACTGTAGCTATTGCAGAAATTTCCAAAGAGGAAGATAACCTCAGGCAGACATTCACTGGATCCTCTGATGGAGAGGCTTCTCAAATTGTGGCAATAGTTGACTGATCATTAAACAAAATCTAGACTTGTTATTTCAACCCTTCTGTATAAATATGAACCTCATTCTAGTGTACTACTTATTTATTTTTTCTGGCCCAAGTAGTATACATACATGGATAAAGCCATTTTCATCTTGTCACCATTTGTTTTCTTTGCAAAAGTCTGCATTTTCTTGCCAAATGCTGAAATAGCTGAAAATTTTTCTATATGTAACAGATGCTTTCTGTTCTATATGTTAAAAACTGGATGGTTGCTCTTGTGGATCTGAGGCCTGTGGCCTAGTTACGTCAAAACAACAGCCAACAGCAGAATAAGTGCATATTTTCTATGACAGGCATATATATGTCAAGGCTTACAGATTTGGCTTTGTGCTATTATTAACCATTATTACAATTTTTGTTGCATGTACATTTTCTTCCAATAGCCTCAATTGATAAAACACTGAGCCCCATAATGTAAAACATCTCTGAAGCCCCATTTTTATATGACCAATAACTAAACCACGAAGGAAGGACATCACAGCTCTGACAAAATATGTGGAAAACATCAGTGTTGGCCAGGCTGAATGCATCTGACAATATTAGGTCAAGGATTGGGATAAAGAACACTGTGAAGCAAAGGTGCTCAAGCCACACCAATGGCACATAATTTACAGAGAATTCTCAAGATACAGAAATTTTGTTACGTACTTTTTTCAATTCGTGATCACAGCCCCTTTGTACCCTAAAGGAAATCTACCAAACATGAATTTCTTGTCAAGTCGTGATCTGAGGAGGAATGGCAACCTTGTGTACCCCAAGCACCTTTCGTAAGCTGCTGAGGATTTTCTGCTCTCCGTTTAACAGCACGTGTGAAAGGTGCCTGTGTATACACAAAGTAGCTGCTGAAAAACAGATGCAGCTATCACTTCAGGGTTCCAAAATAGACATCTGAGGAATCTGAATAGTCAGAGATCTGACAGAGAAATTTGCATGATTCCCCCATTAGCACAGTGTTGATGCAGGAATCCCTCCCACGGAGCCATTGTCTTTTCCCGCAGGGGGGAGGGGGAAGTCGTACCCTAGGGAAAAGACCGTGATTATTGCTATGCCAGCTTCTATCGATAATCGCAAGTAAAATCCAGCAAGCTGGTTGCACCCAGGTTGATCGATCCATCAACTTGGCACATTCAGCCTGCCCATACACGTTTTCGAATCTTCAGCCAATTCCTGCTGAAGCGGTCGAGATTCGAACCAGCTATGGCCAGCATAAGGCTATTTGGCGAAACATGTAAGCTGTTCTTCTTTTCTCTATTCTGTAGCTAAAGACTTTATTATGGATGTGCGAGTTGCTGGTTCTCCTTATCTAGCTGCACAAAGAAAATAATGGTTGCCACAAGCTATGGTTGGAGCTGGAAATTTTTGTCTCCCCCATCTGTTTTATTCCCAACTCTAGCTTCAGGCAATGGTTGACAGCTTTCGACCAGTCCCTTAATGGGCGCCGCCCCCTCTATCACGCTGTCCCCTATATGACAAATGGATAGATTCATGCACTGCATAAATCTATCCATGGCCGCAGCCGCTGCCACCCCCTGTTCAGGCGCATGGCCCCTTTTTGGATGCCGGGTGACTGAATTCCAGCAGCGGGGGTTTTCTTTTGAAGCACCTGATTAGAGATATAGGCTCTAATAGGCGTCAAAAAAAGGTGGACTTGGAGCGTAGAGCATTGTGCTCGCAGTCCACCCAGGCATGTTAAAAAAAAAGCAAATGAATATTTGCTTTTCTAACACTGAACCACCTCTTCACCAATCAGGAGGTGTGGGTCTAATACCGACCACCTGATTGGTTGAAGGCACAGGCAATCCCACTGGCCAGCTAGCAGAAGCGAAGCAGTGATGCACAGAGGGCACAGGAGCCATCCCCTGACCCACGCTACCTGTTCTACAGTTTGCTGCCATCACCTGCTGCCTGAACCCCACCAAGATGGGGTAAGTGCTGGTCAGACAGTGGGCGGGGGCACGGTGGCTGCAATTGATGGGGCACAGAGGCTGCATATGGTGGGCACAGTAGCTGCAATTGATGGACACAGAGGCTGCATATTATGAGCACAGTGGCTGCATTTGATGGGCACAGTGGTTGCATTTGATGGGGCACATTGGCTGCATTTGATGTTTTGTTTCAGTATTTGTCAGAATTTTTCAGTTTGTTGGCGCACCCCCAAAAATTTTGAGCACCAGCCGCCACTGCTTTTGACCCTGGCTTACACAGTGATGCTGGCTAGAGCGTGCCTCTGCATGCAAGGCCAAAATGGATTTAAGCCATGGCTGCATATATGTCGGGGATCTTACGAAGCAGGTGCTCATTCTTATGTGCACTTGTGGAATCGTGAGCATAGAAGCCTAAAAAGACGAGTGAGGACTATATTTCACACGCAGATGAGCAATGGCGCTTAAATGCGGTTGAATTTGAACAGAAAGCAGTGTGAAGGTGGTGTGTACATGGTGGGCATTTAAATTGAGCTGAAAAAGGTGCTAGGCAGCAAAATTAGTCAAAAAAGGTGATGGCAGTAAACAGAACATTTAAGCTAAAGAATGTCAGTAAGTTTGGCTGGTGGGTACACTGCAGATTACACTGCTCCAAAGCTCGCAAAGACCATCTCATGGGCTATCTATGCTTACTAGTGTTATTCCAATGTTAATTCTAGATGAAAAGAAAGTTAAAGATGAAACTAGAGTGTTCCAGGATAAATTAAAGGGAACTGCCTAGGTTTCCCATCCCTGTTCTTGACATGTATTTTACATGTGTACACTGGAGTATGGCTGTTCTGAGCCATTCTAAGCATAATCTGCCAAAACCAAGAGTAGCCTAAGGCCAAGTGATTGGACTTAAATATACACATTATCAGAATTACTATCTGACTGTTATTGGTATTTTTTTTTAAATAAACCAATCTACAGGCTAGCAGTACATTTAATTGGCCACTTATCCAAGTGTGACTAGCTATGTTTGCTTCTGGCATTTCCCCAAATAGGGAAACCACATGCTTTTATCCAGGCTTGTTAATATTATCACTAACGTACACCAAAGGGTGATTCTGATCAGAGATGACAGGGTTTCTTACTAAAGGGATTCCAGTTCTAACTGAAAAGCAGACTCCAGCTTCAATGGCCCCCCCCCCCCGTGGCTTACAAGCAGGAGGTTGTCATCACACTTCTGTCTGTACTGTGTTGACATACTTCATCCATAGTTATGTAACAGCAGTATGACATGTGCATGGTTGGGCTCCAAGAGCAGGTTTTACAAACAGGTGCTACTACAGGTAAAATCTAAAAACCCGAAGTAACCATAACTGAGAAAATGTGAGATGGCATGGTATTGCACAAGGAAGTCCTTAGTAGCTGCTAAATTGACATCCAACCTTGTGCAAGAATTATGTTTTTTGACAAAAGAAATTAAATGAGGCTTATACGTTGTCATTGTTGGTGATATACCACGTGGCTTGGTTCACTCCTTGGTCCACTTCCGTTGTATAGTGTGAGTGTTGTGAACCATGCTCAAGAATAGTTAAGCACACTGCTGGAACTACTTGGAAGAACTGTACTTGGGCACAGTTCACTTGTGGTACAGAGTGGTTCTCTTCAATGTGAGCACTAACCATGCCAGAGCACAGAAATCTCCATAGACCACTGAGCACAGGAGCGTGGATGAGTGTAGCCTGGATGATGTTATTTTAAAGCACAGTGTGAGTGTAGACCAGGTGGGGAGGGGACGATTAAACTCAGACATGGTAAATGTACCTTCAGGGGACTCTAACCAAGAAGTTCTACTCTTACGTTTCAATAGTTTATAAAAGCAGCAAGTTGGCCTGAACAATTTTAGAATGTCAACAACTGAGTCAATAAATGGCAGATACTGTATGTCACTGTAATAAATATGTCATGCCACCAAACCAGCCACCATTTCTGACACTAAAATTACATTGCTGGTACATAGGAAGCAAAAGGGATTTTATTATTTGGGGGGGTTTTGTAACAGGGATAATACAAAAACAAACTAACTAAACAAACAAAAATAGTTTACATATGAATGGTCAAAGCAAAAATAAACAAAATAGCTAGTGGAAGAAATAGGAGATAATTAGGGCTGACTGGGTTAACTAAGGTTCCAAAGGTTAGGCAGCTCAGATGAAAAGGGGCTACCCTTCGATGGATAAAAAGAAAGTCACTCAAAGCATAAGCCAACATAAGGAGCACCAGGCTAAAATGGTGGAAGAGCCCAAATCACTTTAATAGTTCACCATGAAACAGCTAACACGTTTTGGAAGCCAAAAATACATCCCTTTTGTGTTTTTGGCAGTGACAACAGTTAACCAGTTGCGCCAAGAAGCTTGTGGTTACTGCCACAGTTGTTTATTGCTGTTACTGCCAATACGTCTGTTCTGGAGTCATAGTTTTATAGTTAGTAAGGTTGAATAAAGACACCAGTCCATCCAGTTCAACCTGAGTGAGTGTCTACAATTGTCCCTGTACATTGCACACTCATATCAGTCCCTATCCTCAAGGAGCCAAGCCAAGGTCCCCATTCATATACTAGGGCCAATTTTGGACAGAAGCCAGTTAACCTACCTGCATGTCTTTGGAGTGTGGGAGGAAACTGGAGTACCTGGAGGAAACCCACACAGGCACAGGGAGAACATGCAAACTCCAGGCAGGTAGTGTCGTGGTTGGGATTTGAACCAGTGACCCTTCTTACTGCTAGGTGAGAGTGCTACCCACTACACCACTGTGCTGCCCAGAGTCTAGTTAAGTTCTGGCTAAATCTTAAAACCCCTTTCACACTGGGGCATTTTTCAGGCGCTTTAGCTTTTAAAAAAGCGCCTGTAAAGCACCTGAAAGAAGCCGCAACTGCAATCCCAATGTAAAAGCTTTCACACTGAGGCGCTGCGCTGGCAGGGCATCAAAAAAATTCCTGCAAGCAGCTTCTTTCCAACGCTTTTGGAGCGGTGAATGCACTGCTCCTAAAGCGCCCCTTCCCACTGAAATCAATGGGAAGCGCCTGCAAAACGACTGAAAAGTGCCTGCAAAACGCTTTTGGCAGCAGCGCTTTTTGGGCGCTTTTAACCTTTTGGCCACTAGCAGGGTTTAAAAGTGCCCCAATAACACGCGAAAAATGCTGGTAAAGCGCTGCTAGTTTAAGCGGCACTTTACGAGCGTTTTTCGGGCAGCTGACATTATGAAAGGGCTCTTAAAGCACTTGGGCTTTCACATTGGGATTGCAGATAAGGCTTCTTTCAAGCGCTTTACAGGTGCTTTTTTAAATGCTAAAGCGCCTGAAAAACGCCTAAAAAATGCCCCAGTGTGAAAGAGGACTAAGCCCCGATGAAGAAACATATTGGTCGTTTTCATGTGAACCATTAAAGCTAATTCAATTGTTCAACCATTTTGGTCTTGTGCTCATTTTGTCTTTTTTTAATTCAGGTTGCCTAAGGATTAGCTATGAATTAAATAAGAACATTTTTTATTAAAAAAAAATAAAAAAATCCCTACTTGGGAGGTTGCTTTTAACTTACATTGGGTTCAGATTAAAGGACACCCCCTCAAAGAACCAGTCTAAATACATTTAAAACATTACTATTGTTATAATGTGTTTTTCTCTTTCGTTCATTGACGGACACAGTATCTTCATCTTGACCTTAGGGTTATATCGCCCCCTTCAGGAGAGGACTAGGCAGAACATGTTAAAAACAGCAAAACTGCACAGTACCGCCCAGGGGCGGTCCTAATGGCTATAACCCCACACACTGCATCCAGCAGCTCAGTTTTTTTTTCTGCCTAGTGTAGGAGAAGGACCTGGCTCTCGGTGGGACCATTGGTCTTGGGAATTTTTTTCTGCATTTTTGATTCCCGTGATCTACAATCAACAGCCGGGCTGGGTGACAGGCTGGATAATATAGATCCTGGTAGTCTCCCCAGCCTGGCCATCGAGCATGAGCAGACCTTAGCTACGCGCTGGGTCGGCCACGACATGCCCTGTCTAATCTAGGGGTGGCTGGTGAGCTATATGCTCTGGGGCACATATGTGACCGGGGCTACTGCTGTCTGTGTCATTGTTGTGGGGCCCAAAACAGCTGCCTCATACTTGCCAACTATCCAGGTTTAAATTCCCTCATCCCTTGGAGTTTTATTCCTGTGCTGTGTCCCAATATCTCAGTGTGAAGTGCTGGTACTAATGCTGCCCAGCTCTGCCCTATTGTTGTGTACAGATGACTCACCTGCTAACCCCGTATTTACATGTAAATAATCGGCATTCATATGTAAATTGCGGCAACAATACTAGCTGCGGCCGACGCCATTGATATGTAAAGGCAGCATTCCTATGTATATCATGCTCCCCTGCAGTGAGGAGATGATGTACGGTAACCTCTAGCAACTAGTCAGTAAGCAGTAATGATATGCTGTAACTGCTGGCAACCAATCGCAATTGCTGCCTGATTTGATACAGAAAACAGAATTTAAGAAAGTGTATTGTACAGCATAGTTGGCTGATGAGCGGAATATCACATGGTATATCAAGCTCGCATACAGAGATAATTGAGTTTTTGGTGTTTTTAGCATTTTCGAGGCTCAAAAGTAATAAATAAAATGTTTCCCTTTAACCACTTCAGCCCCGGCAGATTTTACCCCCTTCCTGACTAGAGCACTTTTTGTGATTCGGCACTGTGTCGTTTTAACTGACAATTGCGCGGTTGTGTGACATTGTACCTAAACAAAATTGACATCCTTTTTTCCCACAAATAGAGCTTTCTTATGGTGGTATTTCATTGCCTGTTATTTTTTGCGTTATAAACCAAAAAATTGCCAATTTTGAAAAAAACTTATTTTTTTTTGCATGAATAAATATCTATATGCTATATATATATATATATATATATATATATATATATATATATATATATATACAGTGCCTACAAGTAGTATTCAACCCCCTGCAGATTTAGCAGGTTTACACATTCGGAATTAACTTGGCATTGTGACATTTGGACTGTAGATCAGCCTGGAAGTGTGAAATGCACTGCAGCAAAAAAGAATGTTATTTCTTTGTTTAATTTTTTTTTAAATAGTGAAAAGTTTATTCAGAGGGTCAATTATTATTCAACCCCTCAATTCAACAGAATTCTGTTTGGTTCCTCTAAAGTATTATGAAGTAGTTCAGGCACAAAGAACAATGAGCTTCACATGTTTGGATTAATTATCTGTTTTTCCAGCCTTTTCTGACTATTTAAGACCCTCCCCAAACTTGTGAACAGCACTCATACATGGTCAACATGGGAAAGACAAAGGAGCATTCCAAGGCCATCAGAGACAAGATCGTGGAGGGTCACAAGGCTGGCAAGGGGTACAAAACCCTTTCCAAGGAGTTGGGCCTACCTGTCTCCACTGTTGGGAGCATCATCCGGAAGTGGAAGGCTTATGGAACTACTGTTAGCCTTCCACGGGCTGGACAGCCTTTGAAAGTTTCCTCCCGTGCCGAGGCCAGGCTTGTCCGAAGAGTCAAGGCTAACCCAAGGACAACAAGGAAGGAGCTCCGGGAAGATCTCATGGCAGTGGGGACATTGGTTTCAGTCAATACCATAAGTAACATACTCCACCGCAATGGTCTCCGTTCCAGACGAGCCCGTAAGGTACCTTTACTTTCAAAGCGTCATGTCAAGGCTCGTCTACAGTTTGCTCATGATCACTTGGAGGACTCTGAGACAGACTGGTTCAAGGTTCTCTGGTCTGATGAGACCAAGATCGAGATCTTTGGTGCCAACCACACACGTGACGTTTGGAGACTGGATGGCACTGCATACGACCCAAAGAATACCATCCCTACAGTCAAGCATGGTGGTGGCAGCATCATGCTGTGGGGCTGCTTCTCAGCCAAGGGGCCTGGCCATCTGGTCCGCATCCATGGGAAGATGGATAGCACGGCCTACGTGGAGATTTTGGCCAAGAACCTCCGCTCCTCCATCAAGGACCTTAAGATGGGTCGTCATTTCATCTTCCAACAAGACAACGACCCAAAGCACACAACCAAGAAAACCAAGGCCTGGTTCAAGAGGGAAAAAATCAAGGTGTTGCAGTGGCCTAGTCAGTCTCCTGACCTTAACCCAATTGAAAACTTGTGGAAGGAGCTCAAGATTAAAGTCCACATGAGACACCCAAAGAACCTAGATAACTTGGAGAAGATCTGCATGGAGGAGTGGGCCAAGATAACTCCAGAGACTTGTGCCGGCCTGATCAGGTCTTATAAAAGACGATTATTATCTGTAATTGCAAACAAGGGTTATTCCACAAAATATTAAACCTAGGGGTTGAATAATAATTGACCCACACTTTTATGTTTAAAATTTATTAAAATTTAACTGAGCAACATAACTTTTTGGTTTGTAAGATTTATGCATCTGTTAATAAATCCTGCTCTTGTTTAAAGTTTGAAGGCTCTAACTTATTTGCATCTTATCAAACCTGCTAAATCTGCAGGGGGTTGAATACTACTTGTAGTCACTGTATATATATATATATATATATATATATATATATATATATATATATATATATATAAAAAAAAATTTTTTTCCTCAGTTGGCTGATATGTATTCTTCTACATATAAAAAAAACAAACAAAAAAAAAACACCCGCAATAAGCGCATATAAATTGGTTTGCGCAAAAGTTATAGCGTCTACAATATAAGGGATCGTTTTATTGCATTTTTATGTTTTGTTAGTGATGGCAGCAATCTGCGATTTTTATCGGGACTGCGACATTATGGCAGACAGATCGGATACTTTTGACACTATTTTGGGACCATTGTTATTTATACAGCGATCAGTGCTATAAAAATGCACTGATTACTGTGTAAATGACACAGGCAGTGAAAGGGTTAACCACCACTAGGGGGCAGTGAAGGGGTTAAGTGTGTCCAAGGGAGTGATTCTAACTGTGGGGGGGGAGGGGCTACAACACACATGACAGCAATCACTGCTCTCGGTGACAGAGAGCAGTGATCTCTGTCCTGTCACTAGGTAGAACGGGGAAATGCTTTGTTTACAAAAGCATCTCCTCATTCTACCACTCCGTGACACCATCGCGGGCACCTGGCGGTCATCGAGACCGCGGGACCTGGTGTGCCTGCAGCACCACTTCTTAAAGGGGACGTACCAGTACGC
Source organism: Lithobates pipiens (assembly GCF_037356315.1). Lineage (NCBI taxonomy): Eukaryota > Metazoa > Chordata > Amphibia > Anura > Ranidae > Lithobates > Lithobates pipiens. The sequence continues at coordinate 271,586,718 of NW_027507748.1, read as the reverse complement.
CCTTTTGCCCACTGCTGCCATTCTGCCGACGTAAATCAGTGTGTGCTGATCAGAAAGTGGTTAAAAAAAGTTACTAGATGAAAACGTGCCTAAAGCGCGAGTAGTCACATTTAGCCGCGTTTGAAATGCCTCTAAACAGCTTCTGAACGCATTTTTTTGGGTTCCAAAAAAAGCCTCTAAACGCAACTGCTTAGAAATGACTATAAACGAACCTGTGTACATTTACTGATAAGATAACAGAGGAGAGTTCAGGAGCAGTTGAAAAAAGGCCCAACTGCTCCTAAATGTCCGTTTACCAGCAGCAGTGTACATGAGGCCTAATTGTGGAAGAAAAAAAAAAGATACAGTACATAGAGTATTACTAGCAGAATCACAGAGTGAAAATAAAGGAATGAAAGCTGAAAAAAAGAAAAGTAATGTAGCCACCACTTCAAGACTGATAAGCCACAATATATTACATTTTCCTTCTTGGATTGAGATATGAATATGAAATTTACATTCATAGCATCAATCCTCTGCCTTACTCTTGGAGAATGTAGTGATACCAGAATTGTGCTGTAATTTATCCAGCTTGAAACAATGCAGTAGATGTGCCCCTGTCCTTCATTCCATCAACATCAAGTTCTGCAATACAACCTGGTACACAGGCTATAGAATCCAAAGTAATGCTGCAGAAAGCTATAGGAATTGTTACCCTGATTCTATTACCAGCAAAGTTTGGAACATCTGCACATAAATTGTGCATCTCCTGAGTGTATGCCACATCTGGTACAATCTGGAGTTTGTTTAAGGTTTCCAGCATAAAACAACTGGGGAACATGATATACTCTGTGCTATGCAAAACTGTTTATTTATGTTTGCCGCTTTATAATAACACAATATGCTTGAAATATATCTGCCCCTTCACCTGGTACGACATTGTGCTCCCATTTTCACTTAGCTACTCTAGGGTAATTATCCAAAATTGTAGCAATGTTTGATAGATTTCTGCTATTAAATCGTTAGCATTACAGCCTCTGTAGTTACAGAAAACACCATAAGATGCCAATGCGGAGCTTGGGGTTCCACAGTGTGCTAGGACCCTGGTAAAACCTTTGTAGGTATGGCATAGGTTAGATTTAGCTAAAAGTTGCAGAATAGGGGTTTACAAATCCACTGTGCACTACAAGTGCACTTGGAAGTGCAATCACTGTAGATCTGAGGGGAACGTGCAAGGATTTTTGCTCCCACGCGATTGGATGACAGAAATCAGCAGAGCTTCCCCTCAGATCTACAGTGGCTGCACTTCCAAGTGCACTTGCAGTGCAATTGTAGTGCACAGTGGATATGTCTTTAGTAAATCAACCCCAAAATGTGGCCCTCTTAAAACCTCCTGTTTTAGTGGTTTATACTGTTCATATGTATGCCGTTTCTTCATTTATTAAACATGTCCATTGCCCCTGGTTCGCTTGCTCCACTCATTGCTTTCCCTGGTTTCAGAGTGACTCCTTTCTTTGCAGGGATCTATAAAGCCACCCATCCATGTGCGCTCCCAGCCAGGACTAAAGCTGATGCTGTGTACATCAATTCATACATACAGCTGCATAGTTAGCACTTGCAGCCTTTTCAAATACAGAGAAACACCATAAGATTTAAATTCAGAGCTGTGTTTCCACAGCTTCTGTTAGGTTTCCTGCCTAGCTGAGCCAAGACATACAATCAAGGCTAGAAATGCACACATTTTAATTACAGAAAGTGACATATTTGGTAGTTTTTGAGACCAAAGAGAGGGGGAGAGCATTCAATATGGAAATCACTGCTCTGGGATTCAACAAAATGGCGGCCTATGGCAAAGAAGAAACAGGAGCAATGCTGGAGGCATTTACAGCACATACTAACTTTGGCAGCATAATTAATATTGTGGAATGTATGCTCTTTTGTTAAAGAACAATTAATATGAAACTGTTATGGGTAAACTGGGTAAAGTTCCACTTTAAATGTGGTGGCTGCATTTGTTTTTTTGTGAGAATTTGTGTCCTCATGTCTTTTATGTATACTGAACTGATGTATCAAACAATCATATCAGTTTTACCAGCTTACACGGATAAACTACAAAATAACATCTCACTTTGTAATAGAGATACAGAGGGATTCCCAGTAGTCCAAATCAGGAGAGCAGCCTTATGACATCCATGGTAGCCAACCAACAGCAATTATATTTTTTTAGTTTTTCAGGTGAACCTGATTGGAAGCTGCATGCAGGTCTATGAGCAGGTGGATGTAATCTGATTTGTGTCCTTTTACATTCAACTCTAATGCCAGATACACACAGTTGGAAATTCCGACAGAAAAAGTCAGTTTAGTACGTCACCTCATTCCGAACAATCAGATTTTTCTGACAACTTTGTGCGACCATGTGTATGCAAGACAAGTTGTGGCCAAATCCGTCAGAAAAAAATCAGACGGATTTTGTGGTCAGAATGTCCAACCATGTGTATGGGGCATAAGTCCACCCAGGTCCAGGGAAAAAAAAATGGAAAGGACTGCTTCTCTTTCCATTTTATGGCTATAAATGAGAGACTGGGTTCACACTGCAGCACGCAGCGGCTCACAGCAGAGGATCCGGTGCGTCCCTTTTCACCGTTTCAGGTCTGATTTCAGTCTGAATTTTTGGCAGAATTCAGACCTGAAATGGACCAGAAGACGCACTGGACTCCTGTGCAATTCACACTGGAGCCACTTGGGAGATTGTGACCGACTCTCCATGGAGCCAGTTCACACATCTCCTGACATGCAAATTGGATGCGGAGAAAAACACATCCAATTCGCAATAGTGTGAACCCAGCCAGACAGATCAGAGGTGGCCTGATATAAATGGAAACAAGTCTGTTTACATCCGGCAGCCCAAAGATCCAACACAGGTCCACAACAGTCTGCTGTCAAAATGTAGAAAACAACTGAACAGGCATGGATGTCACAAAACTGACATCTGTCCAATTCTGCTACGATTTAGCAGTGGTCTATTCACAGATTCCCTTTTAAACAGAGCACCCTTGTTAAAATCTGCATTGTTCTAAAACCAGAAGCCCTGGAGAATATAATGGTCATCATTGCAATTTTTTACATCACCAGTGTTAATTTAGTTTTTAATTTTTGTTAATTTAAATATTTTCGTCGATCAAATACATACTTTTTTTAGTCGACTAAAATACAACTTGAATTAAAATGACATTTTAGTCAAAAGACTAAAACTAAATCGAAATTGTGATATCAAAATGAACACTGTACGTCACACAATATTTGCGTAGCTGTTTATCAAATGCAAATTTTCTGGAAAAAATACACCTAAATACATTTTAATGCACACAAACTTAATATAATACCCAGATTTTGGTATATAAAAGATAAAAAATATAATAGATGATATCATGCCGAGTACATGTCACACGCCTTACATGTCACACTTTAAAATGCATACACCTGTGGAATCGCAACAAACTGTGGTACATTCAATTATCCAGAGGCAACATTTTAAAAGCCTTAACAGTCTACTAGTTTAGAGTTAAACAGGAGATCTTTCAGTAGAATTATTGCTACCGTTTTGACCTTTGCAACAATATCTCACATGTGTGGTGTGATCACCATTTACAATTGAGGGACCTACATGTGCATTTACATTTTTCCGTGAGCACGAGGGGACAGGGTACTCCTATTTTTATTTATTTTTTTATAATGTCTCTAATTTTTTTTTCTTTTGGATCAACTTTATTCGATCACAAAGGATAAACATCCCTTAGATTGTAAGCTCTAACGAGCAGGGCCCTCTGATTCCTCTTGTATCAAATTGTATTGTTATTGCAATATCTGCCTTAATTTTGTAAAGCACTGCGCAATCTGTTGGCGCTATATAAATCCTGTATAATATAAATAATAATAAAAATCACTTGCGATAGCATGGGCCGTGACAAGTACACTTTATTGAGAGAGTCTGTCAGACCTTTTTCTCCCTGTAAAAGTGATCGGGTGGCTGCAGACAAAGGGTTAACATTTGCCCTTCTGCAGCTAAACTCGAATTGTAACACCTAGTTTTTATTTGTTACATGTTCCCACTCACATAGCATAGCATAACTTAGAAATTAGGGTTTTATTTGACATTTTCATTAGCATCTTAATGGAGGGGGGGGGGGGGGGGGGAGTGTAATATAAGCAGATTAGTTTGACTTAAAAGCTTAAAGCCAAAGTTTAAACAGTTTTTGCAGTAGTCTTTTGCTACCTGAGGTTTTACAGGTGATGTACAGTTACTTGTTAGCTTGCTTGGTCATTTAGTCCTGTAGCAGGTGGAAAGCCAAGTTGTACAAAGCTTACTGAGGGGTTGGGACACCTTTGTTAACTTGTAATGACAATTTATTAAAAAAGGAACTGAATATGGAACAACATTATTCCTAATGCACATAAAATATATCCATACCTCCCAACTTTTTGAGATGAAAACAAGGGACACCTATTAGCAAAAGTAGATAATCATAGGTCACACACCCCTGCCACGTCCCCTTAAAGTTAAACCCACAAGTGACTTTTTACCACTACTTTTCCTTTATATTGGCTTTTGACATTTACAAATGCAGCAATTTAGAAACTGGATGAAAGGTTTAGCACTGGGAAATACTTTTTGAAAGATAAAAAGTGCATTTTATATACAATTATATACATCAGACAATGTAAGGGAGATCAAATGAGGAGGAAAGAGGGACAGAGGGACTGTCCCTCAAAATCAGGAACAGCTGGGAGCTATGAATATATATCATAGGCAATTCTTACCCCCGCCTTTTTAATTAATGCTCTAAAATACAGGTTGTGACAAATGTTGACACCAGAAACTGTAATGCCTTACTTTACATTAAAGTGGTTGTAAACACTTCCATATACCCAGTGAAGTGACTGACCTCGGATGATATACGATGAAACAAATCCTCCTACATAGATTTTACAGTACTTGTTTATTTGCAGCCCCCTCCTCCCTACACCCCTTCAAATTAGCAGAAAAGTGTTTAAATCCTTCTTCATCTGTTAGTATCACAGAGGAGGGGGTGGAGATGCTGCAGCTAGTGTGTGAGTGCGGATTGGAGGAAACACACCCTCCCTCCCCGATACAAATTTTATCTCATGTGTTGGGAAAAGTGACTCATGCTGATAACAGAGGAATGAAGCACTAGAGAGAAACGACACCTAGGCTGGCCATACACGCTTCAAATATCAGCCTGTCCAACAGGAACCAGTTCTAACCATTAATGGCAGGTTGAATGTACCAAGTTGATCAATCAATCAATTTGGGTACAACCAGCCTGACGGATTTTCTTGTGATTATCGCTAGCAGCATCTATAGCTGTGTGATGGTCAGTGTCTTCTCTTGATGGGGATGGCTTTCCCTGCCTGGAGCAGACTAATTTCTTTCCTGCGATCCATGGTTGCAGGAAAGAAATTTGCACCATGTATGGCCTGCCTTAGAGCTTTGGAGAGAGATAAGTAAACAGTACAGATGCTTTGCTCAGATTTCATGACTGAGGTTTACAACTATTTTTAAGTGCATGCTTACTAAAACTGGCCATAAATGGATCGAAATGTGGTTGGTTTAGCACTTCTGTTGTATGGGAATTCTAGAAAATTTGGGTTTTCAAAATACAATAGCACAGCAGGGAATGTGTCTCCATCCACCTCAGTTGTATGGATGGGGGAATCCACTTGTTTTTTCTTTGATCAATTTGCTAGCTTATTGAAAAAAAAAAAAGGCCCATCTAGGCAGCTTTAGTAATGTATAAGTAAGTAATAAGTAAGTGTAATACAAAACACTTATTTTCTCTCTTACATAGGACACAGTGCTCCCCTTGACAATGCTTTTAGCAGGTCAGAAGGACCTACTTTTCAGGTGTCAAAGGTCAACATCTAATTTCTGGACTGAGATAATAAAAATCATGTGAATTCTTGTGCCTGTACACAGATACATCTAAGACCTGGTTTACACTGGCAGTCACCGTCACTGCCAGTTCCACATGCGCGGGAGTGACATCATCGCGGCTCCGGCCACTCATACAGCCGGAGGCCGAGTGAAGATCTAAGCCCTGTCAACGGTGATATCACAGTGCTGGAGGGCTTCGTTCTAAGGTAAGTATCTCCTAATGTGCTAGTATAGTAGATTTTTATTTTTAACTGCAGCGATTTACTACCGCTTTAAAGAAAAATTCCACCTTAACACGAAAATCTCGAAATCTACAGAAATCGATGATCTAACACTAACCTAGTAAAGAAGAAATTGGTATACATACCTTTTTTGAAGCCGATGCGGTCTCCAGTGGCGGAAACTCTGAGGGAGGACACATCCGACAATGGCTGGGAAATGAATGGGAAGTGACGTCCCCCATAGACTTACTATGGGGCTTCCGTTGTCGGCTATCCTCCTCACTTGCCTCCACTGTGAAGCTGCAGACAACAGCTCAGCGTGGGATTGGGTCGAATCGGTTTAAAAAGGTATGTATACTGATTGTATACCACAGCCAACCATTGTCGGCTGTGTCCTCTGCAGAGCTTCTGTCGCTGGAGGCCAGATCGGATCAGCTTAAAAAAAAGTATGTATACCGATTTCTTCTTTACAGGGTTAGATAGGTTAGTGTTAGATTGTGTCTGTCTGTATATTTAGAGATTTTAGTGTTAGGGTGGAATTATCCTTTAAAGTCACTCTAAATTCTCCTTCCACCTTCTACTCAACCTGGGCCAAAAAATATGACTATCATTCGGCATATCACTGCCAAAGGGTCCTTTCACACGGGGCGGATCAGTTCTGATCCGCCCCGCGGATATCCGTTTGCTCAGCGGGGATCACTCCGCCGATCCCCGCTGAGCAGGGAGATGACAGCTCCGTCTCTGCACACTGCGCAGGGACGGACCTGTCACTGCGCCACTCTCCCCTATGGGAGATCGGATGACGACGGACCGCAGTGCCCGTCGTCATCCGATCCGCAGACGGATGGAAAAATAGCTTTTTCCTCCGTTACACTTTTTCGGATCGGAGCGGGTCGGATGTCAGCGGACATGTCACCGCTGACATCCGACGCTCCATAGAGCTCTATGGAGCACCCGTTCAGGTCCGCCTGAAAAACTGACAGGCGGGCCTGAACGGGACGTCAGTGTGAAAGGGGCCAAAGGCAGCTGTAAACTGATTCTAAATTCATTTTACTCAAGTACTAACTATGAGCATTGTGTAGAAAATCTAATAGAAAATACCTGTGAGGTTTACATCAACTAATCACATTCTATCATTTTCCTGTGCAGTTTAAGAAAAATCTTTCTATCAGCAGCAAAGGGCAATGCACATGCTTTTTCCTTTTTCCATACAGCTGCCATAGCAGCTCCACAGCTCTGTGGAATGTTACATCGTAACATTCCACAGATATTTAATTGGATCAGCTATGTAAATACAGCAAAATGCTGGCAATTGCACATAAGTAGCATTATTCATATTTAATTGGCTTAGATTATGATACTGATTGATCATATCTGGTCCAAAATGCTAAAATAAAATTATGTAAGTTTATGTACTTTACACTTGAAGTACTAGGAGCAATTTTTAACATTTTCAAGCAGAGAATGGTTAATATCACATTTGCACTTGTGTGTTTTGGCAACACGCACTAAAACACACAGTTTAACATGTGCTACCACAACACATGGCAGTGCACCTGCTCTATGTGCATGGTGTTGCAATACTATTCATTGTGAATGGTTCCACAATACATTGTACAATAAAACATAAGCATAAGATTAACATACATAAGAATGTGTATACCATTATTTTTTTTTAAGAACGCCTCACATTTTTTCATCTGTTATGCACTGGTAGCCCATTCATAATGGATTTGCATTAATGCATGCTTTAAAGCGTGCAATCTACTGCACCCCAATGGAACACGTTAATGATAATGGGCCCTAAAACTTATATCCAGCTGTTTTTGTTGTCCTTTTAAAAACTGGAATGGAGTGAGGCTTTCTCTAAGCCCGGGTTCACACTATAGCACGCTGTGGATCGCACAGGGGTGCTGTGCGTCGCTGTTCCCAGTTTCAGGGACGAAGCAGGACCGATTCTATGCCTGAATTCGGCCCTGAAACAACTCAAAGACGCACAGTGCGCTCCGCAGCCGTCCTGGAGATATGTGAACTGGTTCCATAGGGAGCCAGTCACATTCTTCTGCTATGCGAATTAGATGCGGGGAAACACACATCTAATTTGCATAGGTGTGAACAGGGGCTCAAAGTCAGACCATAATCACTGGAACAGGTGTCCTCATTGGAATATTTCCCCTGTATTCCTGCTCTGGTGACAGCTGTAAAATGTTGCATCCCATAATTTTGTCACCAAGACAAATAGGATTTCTTCTTCTCTCTGAAGCCCCATACACACTATCAGTTTTTCTGCTGAGTTTTTCCTTCAGGTTTACCAAAACCATGTAGTACAAGGGCCTGCCTGATTGCATACACATTGGAACTCCTAAGGTTTGATCTCATATTATATGGTTTTGGTAAATCTGAAGGAAAAACTCAGCAGAAAAACTGATAGTGTGTATGGGGGTTAGGAGGAACTTCACTCCCCCAACTGATTTTTCTTTTTAGCACCATCATTTTCTCTATCATCATCAGGGAGCCACCTGTCTCTTGCTTGCAGATGGTTCCCTGATGATGAGGCTGTCAGGTCCACCATCCTGCTACTCTATGGACACCGATGGCTTCTGGGATGTCTGATGTAGTTAATCCAGGATGCTTTGGCAATGGTACAAGTCATTCTTGCCTAGGCGAGAATGGAGGTAGTTGGTCGGATTGAGACTGTATGTTAAAGGGGAAGGTTGAAGGTTGCATTAGTGCAAATGAGTTTTGGAGTAAAAATCTGTAGATGTACTTTGTTGTATGTTTATATTTTCACATTCATCTTTTTGTTGTGAGATTGAAAGATTTTGCCTGTCAAATGGATAGACATTTAAATACAATGCTTTTGGCTATACATTTCTAGGTCATCAACATTTTCCAACATAGTGAGGAGCTTTTGATTGATGGTACAGCGTTAAAGATGGATTCCAGGTATGGATATTTTTACATAGTTACATTGGTCCAGCTTGAACCAATGTAACTATGCATATAACATACCTGTGGCGGATCCCTCTAAAACCTGGAAATCACTGTAGTGAACACTGCTGTATTGATCTCCACTGACTTCCGGGCCTGACTTCCAAACAACTGCCCTGCTGCATCCTGAATACAGGAAGTTAGCTGCTTGGCACAGTATCATTCACAGTTTACTTCGCATTTTCTCAATGAATGCAAAGTATTCTCTTATTGGAGGAGGTGGAGAGGCTGGGCGATGATATGTTACACTCTCTACCTCATCCAATCAGATAATGCTTTGCACTCATTTAGATTCTATGAATGGCGCCCGAACCCAGGGTCTGACCTGTGTTTAGAATGGAACTTTGCATGACACCTTGGAAACTAGTGAAAATAACTGCAGTAGTGGTGTCTGCTACAGTGATTTCCAGCTACTAGAGGAATCCCACAGGCATAATCTATGCATAGGTACATTGGTCTAACCTTGACATATGTAAATATATACATACCTGAATTTCATCTTTAACAGGTCATGCACACTGCAGCTCAAAGCAGCTGCTCTTATAGGCTTTTGAGCTTTTTTAAGCGTGGAAACTCCCCTCCATGTTAGCCAATGTGTTCATGCACATTATGGCTTTTTCAGGCATGTACAGACATATGCGCTTACAAGCAGAACCCCCCCCCCCCCCACTCGCATTTGTGAGAGGAGCTTTCAAGCAGAAAAGACGCCTAAGTGCCCAACAATGCGTGAAAAAAAGCAATGAAAGAGCATGAAATGCTCAAAGAAGCTCGAAAACACACACCAAAAAAAAAGTAGGAAAAATTTACTGAAAAAATGCTTATGCTCAAAAAAGCTTTTAACCACTTGCCAACCGCTGCACACCGATATACTACAGCACAATGGCAAAATGGGCAAATGGGTGCATCTGTGCGCTACCTTTAAGAGGCGGTGATAGCAGGCACAAGCGCTGCATACATTGTGACCGTGCCCGCAGAACGGGGAAGTGTAAACAAGGCATTTCCAGGTTCTGGCTTGTGTCATGACAGAGATTACCGCTCCCTGTCATCTGGAGTGGTGATCGCTGTCATATGACTTGAAGCCCACCTCCCCACAGTTAGAACCACTCCCTAGGAAAACACTTAACCCCTTCATCGCCCCCTAGTGGTTAACCCCTTCACTGCCAGTGTCATTTACACAGTAATCAGTGCATTTTTATAGCACTAATCTCTGTATAAATAACAATGGTCCAAACATACTGCCAAAATTGTCCGATGTGTCTGCCATAATGTTGCAGTCCTGATAAAAATAGCAGATTGCCACTATTACTAATAAAAAAAATGTAATAAAAAAGGCATAAAATTATCTCCTGTAGACGCTATAACTTTTGCGCAAACGAATCAATATATGCTTATTGTGATTTTTTTTTTTTTACAAAAAATATGTAAAAGAATACATATTATATATGTAAAAAAAAAAAACATTTTTTATATATTTTTGGGAGGTATTTATTATAGCAAAAAGTAAAAAATTCTGAATTTTTTTTTTTTCAAAATTGACGCTCTTTTTGTTTATATCGCAAAAAATAAAAACCGCAGAGGTGATCAAATACCACTAAAAGAAAGCTCTATTTGTGGGAAAAAAGGACGTCAATTTTGTTTGGGTGCAACGTCGCACGACTGTACAATTGTCAGTTAAATTTACGCAGTGCCGAATCGCAAAAAGTGCTCTGGTCAAGAAGGGGGTAAAATGTTCTGGGGCTGAAGCGGTTAAAGAAGCTCATCAAAAAACTTGCAAAGGAGCCCAAAAAGTACAAGCTTCTTCAAGCGGAAAAAAAAGCAGCTTTTTTTGAGTTGCGGTGTGCATGAGCCCTAAGTAACCAGAAATGGCTTACATTTCTACTAATGTAAGTGAATACTATGTATAGATTATTTTGAAGCTTAGGTAGTCTGTAGTAGAATTATTCACTGCATTAAACTGTTCAATTGGATAGCCCCTGCAGTGATGTAGGAGGTGGCAGCAGATAATGAAAACAAGTGATAATGTAAGGTATACAGTTTATCTGTTGATATCTTTTTTGCCATTTAATTTTATAAGTAATAGTACATAAATGTTTGGAAGGAAGACTATGCCTGTACATCCACCCTACTTCCAATGTCTATAGCCAATTTAAGGCTGTCTTGGAATTGTTTGCATCTTATGGCTGAGCACACCTTTACAGTACTGACAGCATTTTAAATAAACAAATGTGTTTCTGACCTTTATCATTTGCGCCACATAGCTTTCTGGACCAGTGTAATCCGTCTTGTTCTTCACTCTCACCAGCACGATGAAGTACAGATAATTCCAGATATTGTGCTCCTCCTTAATGTGCTCCTCAAAGGACACGGTCTTATTGTCAAATTTATCTCTCTCCAGTCCTGCAGAAATGAATGAGAATCACATTTTACAATTAGATAAGAGCACTATTAGCATGTGTATGCGAGCTTTAGGATTGCATTTTATTAATAAGCCACATTCAGAATATTATTGAGAGGGAGATTGCATGGCTTACTTTTAAAAACATTGATTTTTACAGGCATTGTGCTTGTTATACCAGATTTGTTAAAGCCTTTTCCAAAGTCCTGTATGGAATAATACATTGTATAGTTTTTCTTGTTAATACATATTTTACAATGGATCTGCCTTCTTTACTTAAATAAAACCTTATTACTAAATAAAACGATTATATTTTGACAAGGTTTTGACAGCATTTTTGAAGTTCCAACATACAGGATTGCTGTAGACCAGTGATTCTCAACCAGGTTTCAGTGGAACCCTTGGGTTCCTCCAGAGGTTGCTAGGGGTTCCTTCAGCATTGGGCAATTTCTGCCTCTCAGATAAGTTCCCACTGACACCATTGATCTTTTTAGATAACTGTAAGGAGATAATTCTTCCCAATGACCACAAGTGTAAGGACCGTTCTTCCCACTGACCGTCACACTAATGTATCATGAGTTGTAGATTTCTAATTTTTAGCAGGGGGTTCCTCAAGACTAGATAACTATTTTAAGGGTTCCTCTGTGTTGAAAAGGTTGAGAAAGGCTGCTGTAGAATATATTTTCTTACCACAAAGGTGAATCATGCATCACGGGTTGTATACTTCTTAATGTAAAATAATCTATTAAAGTGCAACTAAAGCCAACAATGATATACTCATTGACTACTTCTAGAGCAGATGATGATTTGTTATGCTCTTGAGCCAGCAGATAAATTGCAGCCTCCAAATCATCATCATAAATCCTCTATATCGAGTAAATAGATACCAAACATGTCACGCTTTAATATTGCCCGTGCCCATGCAATGGTGACAAACAACAAAACTTTTATTATCCATAGGTGATGCTTTAAAAGCCTTTACAGGTTACCACTTTAGGTTTACAGAGAAGATATAGTACTAGAATTACCGCCCATGATCTGATGTTCAAGGTTGTACCTCACATGTGTGGGACCGACATGCACATTCACTTTTGCGTGTAACTTTTTTTTATCGCTTTTTGTGCTGTCAAAAGAAAAAAATGTAAACATCCTTGTGACAGCAATAGGGATGTGCCACAGGTACTCTTTATGGAGAGATCTGGGGTCTCTAAGACCCCAAATCCCTCCTCTGCCCTTAAAAGCATTCAAAACATCAAGATTAGTAGTTTAGATTTGTTAAAAATGGCGCTGTTATCATCCGTGTCAGGTCATCTTTTACGGGTTACCATAGCAAAAAGCTGGTCAAAGCCAACCCCAGCTTTGTTCGGCTGACTGGCCAATATGACGGCTGGTCTTCCTATGGGACAGGGGAGCCTGAGAGAGGATTGCTTTTACAAGACTATGAAAACGGTACTGGGGTGATGCCTGCAGCTGCAGACATCATTCCGGTATGACTGCATGAAGTCCAGCAATGTACCGGTACGTCTGACTTTTTCTGCCGGAAAGTCTGACAGTGTGTACATGGCATATCTGTCTGCTGCTTTGTTCCCCTGCTATCAGCATGAGCCACTTCTGACAAGTATTCCTGACACAAAGAGAAAAAAGGTGACAGGGGAGGGAGCGCCAACTGATTGACAGCCTCAGCATTGTTCCTGTGTGCTGTGTGAATGGGGGGGGGGGTGTCCCTTATTTTTAATCAGCTCTCAGAGCTCTCCTCACTGAGCTCTGCAAAGTGCAACTTCAGCTCTCCATCCCCTATTTTCTGACAGTTCAGACAAGTTTTATAAAGTTTGCACTTAGTTACTTAACCACTTCAGCCCCGGACCAATAAACACCTTAAGGACCAGAGGTCTTTTTCCAATTTCGCACTGCGCTGCTTTAACTGGTAATTGCGCGGTCATGCAATATTGCACCCAAACGAAATTTGCGTCCTTTTCTTCCCACAAATAGAGCTTTCTTTTGATGGTATTTGATTGCCTCTGCGATTTTTATTTTTTGCGATATAAATGGAAAAAGAGCGAAAATTTTGAAAAAAAATGATATTTTCTTTTTTTTGTTAGAAGAAAAATCGAATAAACTAAATTTTAGTCATACATTGAGGGCAAAATTTATTCAGCCACATGTCTTTAGTAAAAAAAATGTCAATAAGCGTATATTTTTTGGTTTGCGCAAAAGTTATAGCGTCTACAAACTAGAGTACATTTTCTGGAATTTACACAGCTTTTAATTTATGACTGCCTATCTCATTTCTTGAGGTGCTAAAATGGCAGGGCAGTACAAACCCCCCCCAAATGACCCCATTTTGGAAAGTAGACACCCCAAGGAAACTGCTGATGGGTATGTTGAGCCCATTGAATATTTATTTTTTTTGTCCTAAGGGATTGAATAATGACAAAAAAAAATAAAAAATGTACAAAAAGTTGTCACTAAATGATATATTGCTCACACATGCCATGGTTATATGTGGAATTGCACCCCAAAATATATTCCACTTCTTCTCCCGAGTACGGGGATACCACATGTGTGGGACTTTTTGGGAGTCTAGTCGCGCACGGCATCCCGAAAACCAATCACCACCTTCAGGATTTCTAAGGGTGCAAATTTTTGATTTCACCCCTCACTACCTATCACAGTTTCGAAGGCCATAAAAAGCCAAAATAGCACAAAACCCCCCAAAATGACCCCATTTTGGAAAGTAGACACCCCAAGCTATTTACTGAGAGGCATGTTGAGTCCATGGAATATTTTATATTTTGCCACAAGTTGCGGGAATATTACAAACTTTTTTTTTTTTTGCACAAAGTTGTCACTAAATGATATATTGCTCACACATGCTATGGGCATATGTGAAATGACACCCCAAAATACATTCTGCTGCTTCTCCTGAGTACAGGGATACCACATGTGTGGGACTTTTTGGGAGCCTAGCCGCGTACGGGACCCCGAAATCCAAGCACCGCCTTCAGGATTTCTAAGGGCATAATTTTTTTATTTTACTCCTCACTACCTATCACTACCTATCACAGTTTTGACGGCCATAAAATGCCAAGATGGCACAAAACCCCCCCAAATGACCCCATTTTGGAAAGTAGACACCCCAAGGAAACTGCTGATGGGTATGTTGAGCCCATTGAATATTTATTTTTTTTGTCCTAAGGGATTGAATAATGACTAAAAAAAAAAAAAAAATGTACAAAAAGTTGTCACTAAATGATATATTGCTCACACATGCCAAGGTTATATGTGGAATTGCACCCCAAAATATATTCCGCTACTTCTCCCGAGTACGGGGATACCACATGTGTGGGACTTTTTGGGAGTCTAGTCGCGCACGGCATCCCGAAATCCAATCACCACCTTCAGGATTTCTAAGGGTGCACATTTTTGATTTCACCCCTCACTACCTATCACAGTTTCGAAGGCCATAAAAAGCCAAAATAGCACAAAACCCCCCAAAATGACCCCATTTTGGAAAGTAGACACCCCAAGCTATTTACTGAGAGGCATGTTGAGTCCATGGAATATTTTATATTTTGCCACAAGTTGCGGGAATATTACAAACTTTTTTTTTTTTGCACAAAGTTGTCACTAAATGATATATTGCTCACACATGCTATGGGCATATGTGAAATGACACCCCAAAATACATTCTGCTGCTTCTCCTGAGTACAGGGATACCACATGTGTGGGACTTTTTGGGAGCCTAGCCGCGTACGGGACCCCGAAATCCAAGCACCGCATTCAGGATTTCTAAGGGCATAATTTTTTTATTTTACTCCTCACTACCTATCACTACCTATCACAGTTTTGACGGCCATAAAATGCCAAGATGGCACAAAACCCCCCCAAATGACCCAATTTCGGAAAGTAGACACCCCAAGGAAACTGCTGATGGGTATGTTGAGCCCATTGAATATTTATTTTTTTTGTCCTAAGGGATTGAATAATGACAAAAAAAAATAAAAAATAAAAATGTACAAAAAGTTGTCACTAAATGATATATTGCTCACACATGCCATGGTTATATGTGGAATTGCACCCCAAAATATATTCCGCTACTTCTGCCGAGTACGGGGATACCACATGTGTGGGACTTTTTGGGAGTCTAGTCGCGCACGGCATCCCGAAAACCAATCACCACCTTCAGGATTTCAAAGGGTGCAAATTTTTGATTTCACCCCTCACTACCTATCACAGTTTCGAAGGCCATAAAAAGCCAAAATAGCACAAAACCCCCCAAAATGACCCCATTTTGGAAAGTAGACACCCCAAGCTATTTACTGAGAGGCATGTTGAGTCCATGGAATATTTTATATTTTGCCACAAGTTGCGGGAATATTACAAACTTTTTTTTTTTGCACAAAGTTGTCACTAAATGATATATTGCTCACACATGCTATGGGCATATGTGAAATGACACCCCAAAATACATTCTGCTGCTTCTCCTGAGTACAGGGATACTACATGTGTGGGACTTTTTGGGAGCCTAGCCGCGTACGGGACCCCGAAATCCAAGCACCGCCTTCAGGATTTCTAAGGGCATAATTTTTTTATTTTACTCCTCACTACCTATCACTACCTATCACAGTTTTGACGGCCATAAAATGCCAAGATGGCACAAAACCCCCCCAAATGACCCCATTTTGGAAAGTAGACACCCCAAGCTATTTGCCGAGGGCCATCTTGACACTATTGAATATTTTTTTTTTTGTCCCAAGGGATTGAATAATGACAAAAAAAAAAAAAAAAAAATGTACAAAAAGTTGTCACTAAATGATATATTGCTCACACATGCCATGGTTATATGTGGAATTGCACCCCAAAATATATTCAGCTACTTCTCCCGAGTATGGGGATACCACATGTGTGGGACTTTTTGGGAGTCTAGTCGCGTACGGCACCCCGAAAACCAATCACCACCTTCAGGATTTCTAAGGGTGCAAAGGCCATAAAATGCCAAAATAGCACAAAACCACCCCAAATTACCCCATTTTGGAAAGTAGACACCCCAAGCTATTTACTGAGAGTCATGTTGTCTGAACGAAAAAAAAGAGATTGATCGGTGGGTATGCCCACCGTTAGATACCTCCCTTCATCCACCCACTTCTAATGATGGACATACATGCACCATTTATATATGCCGAAGCATGGGGGCATCCTCCCGCAAAAAAGTTATGCCGCGTACATACGTTCAAACTTTTCCATGGGCAAGCCCCCTGTCGGAATTTTGACCGTATGTACGCGGCATTAGGAGCAAAATCGCTCCTCCACCCCTTATGCCCCCATGCGTCGGCATATATGCTCTTTTTTAACTGTGGTGGTGAAATCACCGCCTACAGCACTGGAGTCACGGCTTTATGTATCGTGGGAGCAAACGCTGTTGCTGTCAAGATAAATAAATCCGCGCTGCAGCTGAATGGCGTACCTGCTAAGCAAATTATGGTTAACGTTAAAACAAAGTAACATCCCAGTAAAACCTTACCATACCATACCTGCAAAGCAATTGCCAAAAAAAACAGTAAAAAATAAAACATTTTTTAACACAACCTGTGCCTAAAATATATATATGCCGAAGCATGGGGGCATCCTCCCGCAAAAAAGTTATGCTGCGTACATACGTTCAAACTTTTCCACGGGCAAGCCCTCCGTCGGAATTTTGACCGTATGTACGCGGCATTAGGAGCAAAATCGCTCTTCCACCCCTTATGCCCCCATGCTTCGGCATATATGCTCTTTTTTAACTGTGGTGGTGAAATCACCGCCTACAGCACTGGAGTCACGGCTTTATGTATCGTGGGAGCAAACGCTGTTGCTGTCAAGATAAATAAATCCGCGCTGCAGCTGAATGGCGTACCTGCTAAGCAAATTATGGTTAACGTTAAAACAAAGTAACATCCCAGTAAAACCTTACCATACCATACCTGCAAAGCAATTGCCAAAAAAAACAGTAAAAAATAAAACATTTTTTAACACAACCTGTGCCTAAAATAGATATATGCCGAAGCATGGGGGCATCCTCCCGCAAAAAAGTTATGCTGCGTACATACGTTCAAACTTTTCCACGGGCAAGCCCTCCGTCGGAATTTTGACCGTATGTACGCGGCATTAGGAGCAAAATCGCTCCTCCACCCCTTATGCCCCCATGCTTCGGCATATATGCTCTTTTTTAACTGTGGTGGTGAAATCACCTCCTACAGCACTGGAGTCGCAGCTTTATGTATCGTGGGAGCAAACGCTGTTGCTGTCAAGATAAATAAATCCACGCTGCAGCTGAATGGCGTACCTGAAAACATGAAAAATGGTTAACAATAACACAGTAAACAGTAAAGTATAAAAAATTAGAGAGAAGAGAGAGAGAGAGAGAGAGAGAGAACAATAAAACGACAACTATTTTTGGTTTTTATATTTTATATTTTTTTTGTTTTTTTTATTTTACTTTTTTTTTTTTTTTTTTTTTTTATACACTTTTTTTTGAACTGTAAACTGTAACTGTAACGGTTCGGGTCTCTCAAAATGCGATGGCATCTTGGGAGACCCTGTGTAAGTGTGCCTAGCCTGTGAAATGCTGTACCCTACGCTAATACTTCACTAGTTCATGGTAGCGTTCAAAACACTCACCCTGACAAAGACCAGGATTGCCAGGACAGCGTGGACAATAAGAACGGGTGTCACGCCTATATCCGCGCTTGCTACAGACACGACATCTTTTTTGGGGGGCTCGTTGGGTAGGGGTACTCGGGAGGACATAAGAATAATGCCTCTCATGCAGCCGGCTTACTGCATTTGGTTGGGAATGGTGAGGTACAGGACCCTCTGGATACAGAAGCTCTGTGACAACCTCTCTTTGGAAGAAAAGAAAGGTTAATGTTCCGCCTGAAGTTTTGTATAGCACAAAAGCATTCAGCAAAGCCAATTGAAATAAGTAAGCAGACACTTTTTTGTACCAGCGTCTGGTCTTACGGGAAGTTAGATACGGCGCCAACATCTGGTCATTGAGGTCCACCCCTCCCATATTTTTGTTATATTGGTGGACACAGAGGGGTTTCTCCACAATACCAGTCGCCGTAGAAATTTGGACCGTCGTGTCTGCATGAAGGGAGGTAAGAACGAAAACATTCTTATTATGCCTCCACTTCATAGCGAGCAAATTATTACACCGATAGCAGGCTCTCTCCCCCAGCCTAAGACGGGAATCTACAAGCCGCTGGGGAAAGCCCCGGCGATTAGGTCGCACGGTGCCACATGCTCCAATCTGATTATCAAATAAATGACTAAACAGTGGCACGCTGGTGTAATAGTTGTCCACGTACAAGTGGTACCCCTTTCCGAATAAGGGTGACACCAATTTCCACACTATCTTGCCAGCGCTTCCTATGTAATCAGGGCAGTTCTCCGGCTCTACGTAACTATCTTTACCCTCATAAACCTCCATGCATAGCCTGTGGCCCTGTCACAGCACTTATAGAGCTTGACCCCGTATCTGGTACGCTTGTTGGGAATGTACTGTTTGAATGACAAGCGACCAGTAAACTTAACCAGGGACTCATCAACGCAGACAACTTTTTGGGGAGTAAACAAGTCTGCAAAACGTTGGTTGAAGTGGTTTATGAGGGGCCGAATTTTGTAGAGCCAATCGTATTCAGGGTCTCCACGTGGACGACAAAGTTCATTGTCACTGAAGTGCAAGAACCGCAAGATCTGCTCGTATCGTTTCCTGGACATGGAGTTAGAGAACACGGGCATGTGGTCAGCCGGATGCGTGGACCAATAAGCCCGCATCCGCATAAATTTATGTGTGCCCATGTTGAGGGAAAGGCCCAAAAACGTCTTAAATTCGGAAACCGTAACTGGTTTCCAATCTCTGGCAAGAGACGGCAACTGGGGATTAGCGGCGATGCGTTGACCAGCATATAAATTGGTTTGGTCCACAATAGATCTATAGAGATCTTCCGTGAGATACAGAGAATAAAAATCGAGTGGCGTAAAATCATCTGTATCCACCTGAACACCGGGTTGGGCAGTGAATGGGGGAAGTACGGGTTCTGCAGAAGTGGTGGGCACCCAATTAGGATAGGCGAATTCTGCAGGAAGGGCACTATGGGTACGACGGGCCTGTCTTTGTCTTCTTCTTGGTGGCAGCGGGACACTACTTGTGCTTGCCACCTCGCCAGCTTGAACTGCACTTATGGGACTCGCCACGTCACCACGTGATACTGCAGTGCTGGATGTACGTCCAGGGTGTACTAGGCCGCTGGTGCTTGCCAGTTCACCAAAAGGATGAGCGGCGCTAGTACTGGCTCTATACTCCATACGAGGGACTTGCGGTTCCTGCACCTCAACAACATCAGAAAATCGGGGTCGGGTACGCCTGACAATAGCAGGGACCTCTTCTTCGTCGTCAGAGCTATCTGACATGGAGGCGCTGTCCTCTACAGGTTCGTATTCTGAGCCTGAATCTGACAGATCAGTGTCTTCCTCTTCACTATCTGTCATGCTCAGAAACGTGTAGGCCTCTTCACTAGTGTACCTTCGCTTTGCCATTTTGGGCTCTAAATTTAGGGGTACAGTAGTGAGACTCACAGGTAAAAAAGCACCTAGCCTGTCAGCGACTGTATAAAACGCTACAAAAAAAAACTGTTAGCGATCGCAGGGATCAGGCCTGACTCTGCGAACGCTGCAGTTATGTGTGTTGTGTTTTGTAAGTGACAGTGATCGATCGATACTGCACTTGGGTGGGCTGGGCTGGGCTGGGCAGAGGGGCAAAACGCAGGTGCTAGCAGGTATCTGGATTGATCCTGCTAACAATGCGTTTTTTTAGAACCCTAAATTGCTGGGCACGCTAGTATAGATCTGATCAGATCAGATATTGATCTGTTCGGATACTATACCACTAAGGGAGGTGTATGCTTTGCGCGTGGGTGTTAGCGGTGCTGGCACTAACCTAGCACTGCCTGGGGCGACGCAGACCCTTTCTGACCCTAAAACCAAATTTATATCACCCGCCGGGTGATCAGGGGGTTAAACCTTTATTAGGTAATAAATGGCGGGTGCCCTGATGCTATAAAAAGCGAACTACCTAACCAGCGTCACCCGTAACACTTATACGGTGATCACTGGTGAAAGGGTTAACTAAGGGCAATCAGGGGTTAAAACCTTTATTGGGTATTTATATGGGGGTACCTGAAGCTTTATAAAAACCTGACGGGGAACCTAAATAACTAACTGGCTAACCAGCGTCACCAGTGACACTTATGCAGCGATCGCTGGTGAAAGGGTTAACTCTAGGGGCAATCAAAGGGTTAAAACCTTTATTAGGTTATATATCGGGGTACCTAACGGTATAAAAACCTGGCGTTGAACCTAAAAAAAAACTAGCTTCCTAGCGGGACCAGTGACACTATTGCAGCGATCAGAAAAACGATCGCTTAGTGACACTGGTAAAAGAGGGTGAAAGGGTTAACTGGGAGGGCAATCAAGGGGTTAAACCTTTATTAGGGGGGGGTAGGGGGCTACCCTGGACCTAAAGGGGCCTAACACTAGCTGCCCTGACACTTTTTACAGTCACAACTGACACTAAATGTAGTGATCAATAAATAAATGAACACTGCATTAGTGACACTGTGACTGGGGGGGGGCGGGGGGCCGATCGGGGGGGTGATCGGGGGGTGACTGGGGTGAAATGTGTGCCTGTGTGTACCTATGTGTCAGTGGACTGTTGGTGCACTTACTTGGACGTCTTCACTCCTCGCTGTCCGGTTCAAAAAGACCGCCACGAGGAGTGTGACATCACTTCCTCCTCCTGTGTTTACATTTTCACAGGGGAGGAAGTTCGTCACTGGCCAGGAGCGATCGAGAGGGGATGGCCAGAAACCAACGGCCATCCCCTCATCGCGGATCGCTCCGGCACCGAAAGGGACCACCGTATCTAGCGGGAGGGGGTCCGATCGGACCCCCCACCCGCTAGAAGGCATTCACGTACATCTACGTGATTGTGCCTGCCTGTGCCATTGTGTTGACGTACATTGGCAATACGGCGGTCCTGAAGTGGTTAAGTTACAGTTGACTTTCTATCATCTCTAACCCATTTTTTTTTCTTCTTTGACCGCTGACATCAACAAGGCATTTTGGTCCACACAATTTGCTAATCAGCCAATCACATGGTAGCGGTTCAATGCATTTAGACATCTAGATGGGATGAAGACGACTTACTGAAGGTAAAACTGAGCATCAGAACGGTGAAGAAATTGAATTTAAGTGACTTTGAATGTGGCATGGTTGTTGGTGCTAAAACTGCTGATCTACTGGGATTTTCACACACAGCCATCTCTAGGGTTTACAGAGAATGGTCCGAAAAAGAGAAAATATCCAGTGAGCAGCACTGTGTGCATGAAAATGCCTTGTTGATGTCAGAGGAGAATCGATATGATAGAAAGGCAACGGTAACCCAAATAACCACTCATTACAACCAAGGTATGCAGAATACCATCTCTGAATGCACAACACATCAAACCTTGAAACAGATGGGCTACAGCAGCAGAAGACCAAACTGGGTACCATTCCTGTCAGCTAAGAACAGGAAACTGAGACTACAATTCGCACAGGCTCCACAAAATTGGATAATAGAAGATTGGAAAAACTTCTGAGGAGTCTTGATTTCAGCTCCGACATTCAGAGGGTAGGGTCAGAATTTGGTGTAATCAACATGAAAGCATGGATGCATCCTGCCTTGTATCAACGGTTCAGGCTGGTGGTGGTGGTGCAATAGTGTGGGGGATATTTTCTTGGCACACTTTGGGCCCCTTAAGCCGCGTACACATGGTCGGATTTTCCAATGGGAAATGTTGGACGTGAGCTTGTTGTCGGAAAGTCTGACCGTGTGTATGCTCCATCGAACATTTTCTGTCGGAATTTCTGCACACAAATGTTTGAGAGCAGGTTCTCGAATCTTCCGGCAACAAAACTTGTTGTCGGAAAGTCTGATCGTGTGTACTCAGGTCTGTTGTACAAAAGTTCACGCATGCTCTGAATCAAGCAGAAGGAGCCGCACTGGTTATTGATTTTCTTTTTCTCAGCTTGACGTACGTGTTGCACGTCACCGCGTTCTCACGTTAGGAATTTTTGGCCAAAATTTGTGTGACCGTGTGTATGCAAGAGAAGTTTGAGCCAACATCCTTTGGAAAAAAATCCAATGTTTTGTTGTCGGAAAATCAAATTGCGTGTAAAGGGCATTTGTACCAATTGAACATTGCTTAAACGCCACGGCCTACCTATTGTTGCTGACCATGTCTATCCCTTTATGGCTACATTGTACCCATCTTCTGATGGCTACTTCCAGCAGGATAATGCACCATGTCACAAAGCTCCAAATCATCTCAAACTGGTTTCTTGAACATGACAATGAGTTCACTGTACTCCAATGGCCTCCACAGTCATCAGATCTCAATTCAATCTAAAATGGGAAGTGGTAGAGTGGGAGATTCGCATCATATGTGCAGCCGACAAATCGGATAGTGATGCTATTATGTCATGTCATGACCAAAATCTCTGAGGAATGTTTCCAACACCTTGTTGAATCTATACTATGAAGAATTAAGGCAGTTTTGAAGGCAAAATGGGGTCCAACCCCTAGCAAGGTGCACCTAATAAAGTGGCCTGTGAGTGTATATATACACACACACACATTTAAAAAAAGGCTTAAAGTGGACCTAAGACCAGCCAGTAGAGATCAAGGTACCAACATATTCTAACAAGCAGTAAATAAGCTTTTAACCAAACCTTCACTGACCTCTATAGCTGTAGATATTGTGGAGTCATTCATCCTTTAAATTCCTTTGTAAAGCATTTTTTATCAGAAACGTTTTTTTCCCAAATCACAGAATAATATAAAATGACATATTTGTACAAATGATCTTAAATATTTATTCCAGAGTGATTTTATTGTGGATCTTTAAGACAATTCAATAGGATTTCTAAATTTTGAAGATGTAAAAGCTCATTCAACAACTACTTCAGGAGAAACTCTCCTAGGCTTTCTGCTCCAAAGCCTTGTGACCTGGTATGGTTCAACTATTTGGTATTCTCCAAATACCTTTATCCAACACTATACAGTTGTGTACAGGATGTTCCTTTGGTTCTTATTTGCACACCATGGCATTATTTCAGAATTAAACTCCACCCTTTGCATTTATTAGAGGCATGGTAATTTCTCTGCCTGGATAAAGCATTGTTTATGTCCTAAGTGTGCAGACATCCAGGAATAAGGAAAATGATCAGATACATACTGTAGTTTTCCTGGATTTTCCTCACATCAGCATAGATTCAATCCATTGTGAGTCTATGGGCTCATTCACATGTTTATGCACCCGTGGAGCTGTATGCAGACAGCCTGTGTAAGTCAATTGATAAGCAGCGCCCTTACAGACTCACCTGACCATCTGATTTTGACAGGCGTGCAGCAATGGGTGACAGGTAATGCGCACTGTCTGTGTTCTTAGCTATGCACCTGTCAAACTCGAAAGTACAAGAGAGTCAGTACAGACACTACCTTCCACTGACTAATGCCCTGTACACACGATCGGACATTCCGACGACAAAATCCGTTGGATTTTTTCTGACGGATTTTGGCCCAAACTTACATACATACACAAAAATCCGATCATTCAGAACGAGGTGACGTACAACACATACAACTGGACTATAAAGAGGCCAGTAGCCAATAGCTTTCATCTCGTAATTTATTCTGAGCATGCGTGGCACTTTGTGCGTCGGAATTGTCTACACGCGATCAGAATTTAAACGATCGGATTTTGTTGTTGGAAAATTTTAGATCCTGATCTCCAACTTTGTGTGTCAGAAATTCCGATGGAAAAAGTCCAATGGAGCCCACACATGATCGGAATTTCCGATAACACAGTATGATTGCGCATTTTCCATCAGAAAGTCCGACCGTGTATACAGGGCATAACACAAACTGCCTGCATTCTGCTCCATGCTGGTCAGGGTGCTTAAACAAATGGCTTTTCATGCAGTACCGGTCTCTGTGTCTGTGTGAATGAACTTTACTCCATAATTATACAAGTTTACTTTAAAATACTGTAATTCGACATCGCCCCAGCCCCTCCGTGTTTGCATGCCGCACAGCAATTGCGGGCATGCTGTGTCCCTGGGACATGGTGCAACCCTGATCTCTGTAAAGAGCCAATGACGTGGCTCTTTACCCATGTGATCAGCTGTATTCAATCACAGTTGATCACATGTAAACACAGAAATGACGCTGATCGTCTCTCCTCCTGTGAGGAGAGGAGAGCCTATCTGTACAGGTCTCCCCTGTAAGGAGATGCAGCTGATAATCAGGGCACTGATCATCTGTGCCCTGATGATCAGTGCAGCTTCAACAGTGCCCAGCAAGGATGCCAGTCTGTGCCCATCAGTAATGCCAGTCAGTGCTGCCTTTCAGTGCCTATTAGTGCCTGCTCATCAGTGCCACCTACCAGTGCTGCATATTACTGCCTCCTCATCAGTGCCACCTATCAGTGCCCATTGGTGCAGCCTCATCAGCGCATATTATCAGTGAAGGAGAACAAATTACTTATTTACAAATTTTTTTTTTTTGTTTACATTTTTCTGTCTTTTTTGTTTAGCAAAAAAAAAAAAAAAACAGCTGTGATTAAATACCACCAAAAGAAAGCTCTATTTGTGTAAAAAAAAAAAAATGATAAAAAATATCATTTGGGTACAGTGTTGAATGACTGCGCAATGGTCATTCAGAGTGTGACAGCACTGAAAGCTGAAAATTGGCCTGGGCAGGAAGGGGGTAAAAATGTCCTGTATTGAAACGATTAAATAAAAGTAAACTAAAAGCATCCCAATTACCCTTTGAGGAACAGAACACTAATGATTTGGCATTAGAGGTGAAAAGCTCAGCTGCGGTTTAATGAGGAAGGTGTAGTCAGTGCTGTACAGTAGCATCCTCTTAGCCCTAACACTTTCTAGCTATGCAATTCAGATATCACTATGAATTTCGCCTTAGGACAGTTTGGATCATGACATTTAGAAAGAGAAGAAAATATAACTAATTCATGTTTGAGAGTGTCAGTAATTCATGGTATTTCACACACATTTGACTTTATGTTTAGTACAGTTCATCAAGTTCCCCGCAAGCTTTCTTCTCAGCAACAAGCATGTAGGACGAATATGGCGAGACCCTGAGAGACTTTCAACTAGCTTGTCCAGTTTCTTTCCCGTGATACCTGGTGAGATTTACAATACCAGCAGTTTTAATAACTACAGCTTAGGGCTTTTCCCTGGTGTAAAAAAAAAACATCTACCCAAGGACAGTACATATCTTAGCAATCGTTCACCTGTCTTTTCAGGAACATGCATTCTCCCACTTTTCTAAAAATAGCTAAAGGTGTTACAGCACATCCCCTAAGGGTATATATATGTTCAAGCTGCTAGTTACAATTCCTCCACATCCAGCAACACACTGTGGCTGGAAAGGTCATTAATATCATTTAAACATTCTATAACCACAAACAGCATTCTAGATAAAGAATCAATAATTAACAGATAAAATTGGAAACTGCAGACAAGATTATTTTCGGTCCTGTTGGATATTGCCCGGTAGAGCCTAAGGCTAACCATACACGTTTAGATTTCTTAAGGCCCGTACACACAATCTGACTTTTTGAAAACAAACATGCAAATTAGCTGTTTTGGAGCAACATCCGACCGTGTGTACACTCCATCGGACAAACTTTTTCGGTTTTCATCGGACTTATGTTGTCAAAAAGTTTGTCTGTTCACACAGCCAACAAAAGTCTGATGGAGCAAAGTCCGATTGTGTGTACACAAAACCATCGGACTTTTGTACAAAGTACAAACACGCATGCTCAGAACAAATGCAAAAGATCAGACAACAATACAGAAGTTGACCAAAGGTGGCGCTGGAGTAATTGAAGTCCTTTTTTGTCGTCAGTACGTGGAAACATCACTACGTTCATGTTTGTTGCCTAAAAAGTCTGATAGTGTGTATGCAATACAAACTTACGGCTAACGCCCTTTGTACAAAAGTCCACGGGAAAGTTTGTACAAGTTAAGTCCGATTGTGTGTATGGGGCTTTACATTCACTTGACTCTCCAATTCAAGATAACCACTTGAGCTCCAGAAGATTTTACCCCCTTCACAACCAGCCTATTTTTTGCTATCCAGCACTGTGCTTTACTTTCAAGTAATTTAATCCTAACAGCTGCGCAGCCAACAGAGCAATTTACTGAAGCATACACAATCATTAAGGACTATTAACTTTTTATAAATCATTATATTCACATACAATGAGTGCAGGATATGTTGTATAAACTTCTTTTGAGGGAGATACAGCAGTGACATACACACAGTAAGGCCGCGTACACAAAACCGGACTTTCCATCAGAATAAACTCTGATGGTCTTTCCGGCGGTGTTTCCGACTGAGTTTCCACCGAACGGACTTGCCTACACGCGATCACACCAAAGTCTGTTTGTTTCAAATGTGATGACGCACAACGGGACTAGAAAAGGAAGTTCAATAGCCAGTAGCCAATAGCTGTCCTTGCATTGTATTAGGTCTGTCGGACTAACATACAGTGAACAGTTTTTCCGATAGGAATTTATTCCTTCAGAAAGATTTAAAACATGTTCTATTTCTAGGTCCGTCAGACTTTTTGAAAAAAAAAAAAAATGTCAGCTGAAGCCCACACACGATCGGAATATCCGATGAAATGATTTTGTTGGACCTTTTCTGACGGAAAAGTCGTGTGAAAGTGGCATTAGAGGTTGTGCAGAAGTGTACTGCAAAACCAGTATACAGTATTTATGGTTACATTAGGATACAAAAAACAAATCTCAAGAATAGGAAAATAATGATGCAGGTAAATATTGTAATGAATGCGTGAAAAAACAATGCCAACAGAAGACACAAGCTAATTCTGGATATAAAAGACAAAGCAGAGCGTATAAAAAAAAAAAAAGGGAATCGTAGAGCTAGCATGACAACTACTGCAAACTGAAGGTAGGTAGAGAGGATTGTGTGAGAGAAAATTGATGCTGGAGCAAAACAAAAAGAGAATATTTAATAGAAGGACAAAAGCAACTGTGAAGGAATACAAAGGAGCAAAATGATAAGCTAAAAAGAAAGGGGTGGCTATGGCAGGCAGGCAAACAAATGAATTACTAGAAGCACATAAACAATAAGGATGTAAGGACAAGTTAATGATAATTAGGAACAAAAAGAAAACCTGTGCAGTAGTAGTAACTACTAAAAAGAGGCGAATTAAGGAGAGTTAAAAAACATTTTTTGGGAGATGTCAAATAGAAATATTAAAAGCAGAGAGATGGTACGAATGAAAATACAATAACAGAAGCTTAAAGTGTTTTTTTTTTTTTAACTTAATGTATTCTATGCATTAAGATAACAAAAACATTCTGTGTACAGCACCACCTTAATACTTTTTTTTTTTTAACATTCCGATCCACCTTAATACTTACCTGGGCTCATCTCAATCCAGCGATGTTGAACAAGAGACTCGGCTGTCTGAGACTTTCCCTCCCGATTAGCTGAGACACAGCAGCGGCGCCATTGCCTCCCAATGGTGTCAAAGTCAGTGAGCCAATGAGAAGAGGGGGCGGGGCCAAGCCGCGGCTCCGTGTCTGAATGAACACAAAGAGCAGCGGCTCAGCTCGAGTGCCCCTTTAGCAAGCTGCTTGCTGTGGGGGCACTCAGCTGGACAGAGGGGCCAGGAGCATCAATGAGGGACCCAAAAAGAGGATCCAGGCTGTTCTGTGCAAAACCACTGTGCAGAGCAGGTAAGTATGACATGTTTTTTTTTTTTTTTGTTTGTTTAAAAATAACAAACATGACTTTAGTATCAATTTAAAGGAAACATTTAAATTAACTAAAATCTCAAGGAAAAACATGGCTGCAGGTGAGGATACAATTACAGTAGAAATGGTGAAACATTGAAAAATTTGGAGAAAGGTCTTTGAATGTCTTTGCAGAATATGAGAGAATAAGGACTGGCACAGGATTGAGAATTTTTTGTTTGTCCTTATACATAAAAAAAGGGGTACGGGATATAAGTTTTGTAGCTTAAAGACTAGATTCCCAATTAGAAAACAAGATAAGTCACTATCAGTGTACATTAAGTCCCAATTGGACTTTCAGTTAGGATCAAAACAAACAGTCCAAGGCCTTGTTCACACTTTTGCATTTTAATGTGTGCATATGACATAAGAAGCAATGTTATTCACTGAGGCTTATCAGGTCTCTGCTTTGTATTGTGCTGAAGTTTGCAAAATGAGGCATGTCTGTTATTCCAGTAGAATAATGAAAATGTTGTAAACCTGCTACAATGCACTTTAAGAGATACATTTGAAGGAAAAAAAAACCTAGAAGCTGGTTTCTATGCAGAGCTGCACCAGATTTTGCACGCTCCAGTTTTAGAAAATCCCCCCTTATAACCTTTTGTATAATTTGGTATTTCTGTATGATTTGAGCCTGTCAGTTTGGGAGGGAAAGGGGAGATGCTTCTCCCAGCATGGATGGATCGGGGGGTGGGGCCGGTATGGGGGGTGATCAGAGTGATTGGAGGGACACATATGGACCCCCCCAATGCCCAATGCAGCACCTGAAGCTGGAGGGAGTGGAAGAGGAGGGATGCTGGCATATGATGCTAACTGCACGGGATCCAATTTGCGGGGGTCGGATCAGGTGGGGGGGTACTCAATGCTGGGGGAGAAGAAGGGGATAGGTAAGGAGAGTAGTTTTAGGTGGAAGGGAGTGGCGGGGGAGGAGAGACTTGGGACAGGGAAGCAGCAGTATGGATCAGCGAGTTGTAATTGGCTGATCGGAGTAATAGAATTGTTCAGCAGAGTCTGCTGAACAATTCTACTATAAGTTTATGGTCATTGTGCCCTATGGGCGGGCCGCCACTGCCTGTCACACAAAAAAAAAACAGACAAGAGTAGATATGGATAGATGTGACTCTGGACTTAAAGTTTGTTTTCTATAAAAAATATTTGTTCCATAGCAGCATACTGGAGAAAATTACTCTTGATCTGCAAAGGTCCAACACACACTGCTGAGTTAGATCTATAGCTTTGTAATCTCTTAAGTGGAGAGCTCCAGCTCTGACTCAACAGGGGGTGTG
Source organism: Lithobates pipiens (assembly GCF_037356315.1). Taxonomy (NCBI): domain Eukaryota; kingdom Metazoa; phylum Chordata; class Amphibia; order Anura; family Ranidae; genus Lithobates; species Lithobates pipiens. The sequence continues at coordinate 271,556,955 of NW_027507748.1, read as the reverse complement.
CTGGCCCTCTGCAGAGAGACCACTGCTTTCACACAGAGAACATTTGAACAGGTGCATTTACAAACGAGATGATATAAGAAATAGATAGTAGAATAGGTCTTTCTGCTTCCTTGGTGCCATATCATATGGAGACAGTAGCATGTCCCAGGAAATATACACTAGTAACTGCTTAAGTGATAGGGGTTAGCATTTTCCAAGGACAGCTGGCAAAGACATTAACATGCTGTCCCAAAAATCTAATATTCAGATTTAAAGAAATATCCTGTTAGATATGCAGTGAGAAATAAGCCACTAACAGAAGACAATGTGGACAGACTTAGAGCAGAACTAAACCCACTTATTTAATGGTTTCCCAAAATAGTTATATTCCAAGCATGCCTTGAATGATACCTGTTACAGTTACTGGTGTGCTTATGTCAGCTCTCAGCCCAACTGTCAAGCCACCAAATGTCTGGTGTCATAGCTGATTACATGTGCAGCACCATGGCAACTATGGACAAAACAGAGGCTAAGATGGCAGCTTCCTTGGTTTTGAGAATAGGAGGGCTTAGTTCCACTTTAACAGTTGGTTATACAATTAAAACTGTAGTAAAGAAAACCTGTCAGAATCTTAGCATATTCAAACTGATCAAAGAATGGAAACAAATGTGTAAGCATGGCCTACCTACATTGAAAACTACACATAAATAGAATCCGTAGATGCCAAGGGAAAGGCTGCTGAATCTATTGGTAAATCTCCACCTATAGAAGCTTGCCCACCTCCCTTTTAGTCACTGATGCACTAACCCAAATGTAGGTTCAGGAGGTAAAAGAGGTTTTTACCAAACTCGACAGAAAAAGTCAGAGAATTATAAAGGTCTATATCTCTTAATCTTCTGATTATTTTGACGTGTTTTTAAATGGGTGTTCATGCATTTTTCACTGTATGCTCAAAAATAAATTGTTCAGGTTTGTGACAGGTGTACTTTAAGAAGCATATATGAAGGGATGATGGTAATCGGATATATAAACATCCAGCCATAAACGTGCATAAACAAAGATAGCATGTTATATGGCTTTGCCACCTGTTAAGAACAGGGGAATTCAAAAGGAAGTGAGGTACATAGGTACTTTTCCAGAACATTAAAATTTCCCTAAGGACACCAGAAGACGGGGTTTAAAAGCAATCCATAGAGAGGAACTGTCTAGAATTGAGCAAGGGCAATCTGATTAGCATTCCAGCAGTTGCAAGTCACGTCTCAGTATTGATACGTTAGCACCCTTCCTGTGATGACCACTAACACTCATAAACACACAGGACCTCTTATAGGAAGCGTATAAAGTTTTTATATACAATTTTTGTTATTACTCTGGTCATCCAATGCTTTGCAAATACTTTAAAAGTTATTTCCCTTTTATGGGACTTAATAATACATAATATGGGGTGTGATATAGGGACTCCATAACCTGTACAACTAAGTGAGCTCCCTACTGGGTTCCCCCCTGTAGTGGAGTAGATTGTGCATTTCATTAGGGTGGGTTGCTAAAAAATTAAGTGATAATTGGTCCTTTGCTTAGTCAGAGCTGAGTTTCCATAACTCAGTCATCTCTATTCATTATCATAATTCTATTATCAGAGTCCTAAAATGATTGTTACTTGTGTGAATATAATGAGATAGGAAAAATCACAGAAAATATAATTTTATTTCAACAAAAACATTTACTGCACTATTAGGAGGGTTAAGAGTACAGTAATGTAAGTTGTATGCTCAATAAAACTTGGTTGTGAAATTTTAGCTTTAGCTCCCCTGGCACTTGTACTTTGCTAGTGCAGTTAACTTTCACAGCATCAGTAAGATGTATTAGTATTCTGCACATTTCACGGTGCTATAATGGAGCACTCGGGGTTCTGCTGTGCGGAGACACTTGGCATGTGAGGAAAACACTGAATTACAACCCATCAGCCAATAAGAACATCAGGGGCAAATTGTAGATGTTAAAAGCGGCAGAAAGCATGCTCCTAAGGGATAAAGGGAGAAATGGGAAACAAATCTGTTTCTCTAGTTTATTCTGTGTATTAAAACACACTTATTCACTACCTATAGCAGGGATATGCAATTAGCGGACATCCAGCTGTTGCAAAACTACAAGTCCCATCATGTCTCTGCCTCTGGGTGTTATGCTTGTGGCTGTTAAGAGTCTTGCTATGCATCATGGGACTTGTAGTTCTGCAACAGCTGGAGGTCCGCTAATTGCATATCCCTGACCTATAACATTGACTTAGTTGAAACATTTACTTGTCCTCAATTATTTCAGTGAATAATCTGTGTCAGGTAACGCTAAAGCGATAACTACAGAATAGATCAGCCTTTCTCAACCTTTTCAACACAGAGGAACCCTTGAAATAGTTCTCTGGTCTCAGGGAACCCCTGCTAAAAATTAGAAATCTACAACTCATGATACATTAGTGTGATGGTCAGTGGGAAGAATGGTCCTTACACTTGTGGTCATTGGGAAGAATTACCTCCTTACAGATAGCTAAAAAGATCAATGATGTGAGTGGGAACTTATCTGAGAGGCAGAAATTGCCCAATGCTGAAGGAACCCCTAGCAACCTCTGGAGTAACCCTAGGCTTCCATGGAACCCTGATTGAGAATCACTGGAATAGGGTGAAGATGTGTTCTTTATCTATCTAGATAACCCATAGAAGCAACATTAATAGGCAACGTTATGTTAAAAAAAAAAAAACAGTTCCAAGTAGGACACAGAAAAAATACATTATGGTAGCACAAAGAAAGGGTTGCTAGCACATGATGTTATTGCTGTTTGTGCCTTCCTGTCCTAGTGATAACTGCCACCTATTTTTCTTGTACCACCTATTTTTCTTGTACCGGTGTCTCCCCAATTGGGTCACTGACACACAAAAAAAAACTTCCAGGAACTTGAACTTTTCCCCACTCTATCCAAAACAAAAACAAGGCTGAAATTATACTTTAAAAAGGCTACAGTCACTCTTTATGAGAAAAAATATGTAAACGAATTTGCATGTATATGGGCACAAAGGGAAATGTTTTGTTAATGAATGCCACCTTTTGCGTTCCAGCATAGCACTACTCCAATATGTTTGGTCAAAGAAGCTGTGCTCCCCTGTATACAAACAGATCTCAACAAGACAACCTACATCCAGAGATATACAAAGCAGGTCAAACACACCCCCGGAATGGTTATCTACCCCACTCAAACGAAACAGAAATCTGAAGGCATATATGAATACCCACTTTACTACTGACGTACATTTTAATAGTGGTGTACATATAATTCTGGACTGCCATTTATGAACAACACTGCAGAAATAATGCTTGGGCACTCAGTGCACCTGTTAAATGTCTGTCAATAGACATCTTAGATTGAAGACTAAAGGCACAGAGCCAATCAGAGTGGCTTTTTGCCTCATGATCACTATTTACATTTAAGAGTCTGCCCTGTTCTTCCTAATCCTCTTGTCTTCCTCCTCTGTCAGAAAAACTTTTCCCACTGACCACAAAGGAAAGGGGGGCACGCTGACCACCACGAGGGTAAAGGCCAATATCACTGGACAACAAAGATTTTTCTTCCTAAACATTTTTTAGTTAGGACTGTACAGGCCAGTCAAGTTTCTCCACCCCAAACTCACTTATCTGTGTCTTTATGGGCCTTGCTTTGTGCATTGGTTTACAGTCATGTTGAAACATGAAAAGTCCATCCCCAAACTGTTCCCACAAAGTCGGGAGCATGAAAGTGCCCAAAGTGTCTTGGTATGCTGACGCCTTAAGAGTTCCCTTCACTGGAACTAAGGGGCCAAGCCCAACCTCTGAAAATCAACCCCATACCCTAATACCCCCTCCACCAAATGATTTTGACAAGTGTACACAGCAAGGTCCAGAAGGACATAGATGAGCGAGTTTAGAGTGGAGGAACTTGACTGACCTGCTCAGAGTCCTGATAGAACACCTTTGGGATGAATCAGAGCGGAGATTGCGAGCCAAGCCTTCTTGTTTCAGTCAGTGCCTGACCTCACCAATGCACTTCTGGAAGAATGGTCAAAAATTCCTATAGACACACTCCTAAACCTTGTGGGCAGCCTTCCCAGAAGAGTTGAAGCTGTTATAGCTGCAAAGGGTGGGCCAACTCAGTATTGAATCCTACGGACTAAGACTGGGATGCCATTAAAGTTCATGTGTGTGTAAAGGCAGGCATCATGTCCTAGACCAGTGATGGTGAACTTTGGCACCCCAGATGTTTTAGCACTACATTTCCCATGATGCCGTTATGCACTCTGCAGTGTAGTTGAGCATCATGGTAAATGTAGTTCCAAGACATCTGGGGTGCCAAGGTTCGCCATCACTTTCCTAGACTAAACAATTGTCCTCAAGAAATGTGATTTATACGTTTTTTTACACTATTTTTTGTCTTAAAAACTGTTGTTAAATACCACCAAAGAAAATGTATACCTCTCAAAAAATGATACAACATTAATTTGGGTGCATGGGTGTTGCATGACCGAGTAATAGTCAAACAGTAATACAGCACTGAAAACTGTAAAATTGCCTGGTAAAGAATGGGTATATACAGGCACTGAAGTGGTTAAACAAGCTTGATATATGCCACCTATACCATAAATACATACAATATTTCTTCTTCCATATTGGAGACATAAATGTTGGTAAAGCGGTATTAACCTAAAATCTAAAAATTAAATATATTGCAGCTTACCAATTATTTAATGTGGTGGCTACATTGGTTTTCTTTTTAAAGTTTTTTCCCTCTGTTTTCACCTGGTGATCTGGCTAGCAACATACCTCCTGTATTAAAGTGGTTGTAAACCCTTACAGACCACTTTTACCTACAGGTAAGCCTAGATTAAGGCTTACCTGTAGGTCTAAGAAATATCTCCTAAACTTACACGTTTTAGGAGATATTTGCAAAAAGACAGGCACCGCTGTCTACAGCGCATGCCCCGTAGACAGTGGCATGCAGGTGCACTGAGCATGCCGCTGCTAATGGCGATATGCCATTAGTGGAATCTCCCCGTGCGCATGCGTGGGTGTGACGTTCAATCACAGCGCTGGAGCCACGATACCCGGAAAGAAGATGGAAGCTCCGTGGAAGAGGGGACAGTGGTGACAATGCAGGCTCCTGTGTCAGGTAAGTGACGCATAATGGGCTACTATGTGATGCACAGTAGCCCACTATCCTTTGCAGGGAAACAAAGAGGAAGCAAACCCAACAGGGTTTACTTCCACTTTAAAGTGCCTTCGCTCTGGATGAAGGAGCACAGGGGGCACAACAGACAGCAGCATTGTCAGTCTGGGGGGAGGGAAGGGTTAGGTGTAGTAGTAGATTTAAAAACATTCAGACTTTATAATCAGTTACAGCAAACATTTTTTTTCCTTTTGGCATAAAGTTTTTAAATGAATAAATAAAAGCTGATCACTGTAATCACCCCTGCTACTGTTAAATGGTTTGTTCCATTCCTGTAAACTGATAAGTCTGGAAGAGAGTTTGTGCTTATGAAAAACAAGAGACTTACTGGCTGAATCACCAGATGAAAATAGAAGAAAGAAATCCTAAAAAAGAAAATGAATACAGCCATGTCTAAGATTTGGTAAGCTGCAATATAATGAATGTTTGCTTTGTGTTTAATACGGCTTTAAATCGTAATGGTTTGCATTGATATATGTGTATATAAATTACGCTTTCTTTACTCTATCTTTTTTTTTTGAGCGATGTGATGTTCACTTCTTCCTTCTGCTGTCATTATGCCATCTGTTCTTCTGAGTTAATATCTGTGGTCACAACTCTACAAATAGATCTCTGGCTTCCTCTTGAAAAATACCAGGAAGAAGCTCAGAAGCTTTGGCTCTAATATGACAAATTACATCTCTGCTGAAAGCTTTAATCATTACGCAGCAGTCACAGAGTTCGCCATTAGTAAGAAGTCTACAGCAAATTTATGTTCATAAAATTAAATGTTTCCAGTTTAAAGTTTCATTTACTGCACAATGCACATACTTTTCATATTAATCCGATGCACACTATCTAATTGTAATAATTATCAATTTTATTTTCACTACATGACTCCATCTTAGTAAAAGCAGCCATTAAAAATTATGAGTTTTTGTACAACAGTAGATCTTGTACTTGGAAATCAAATAAAAGTCAGACTGCTGCTATAGGATGTGTTCATAGGCATGACTTCCCTCAACTTCTAAAAGGAACCTTTGACTTTGACAGCATTATTTTACTACTCTTTGCGCTAAAGTATAACTTTGGCCTCCAGTTAAACAAAATGTGGGCTGCAGTACTTAGCTTTAAGTGCATCTGCCCTTACTCTTTGTTAGAGAACCTTAGTGAACAAACAGCATCATGAAGGCCAAGGAACACACCAGATAGGCCAGGGATAAAGTTGTGGAGACGTTTAAAGCAGGGTTAGGTTATAAAGAAATATCCCAAGCTTTGAACATCTCCATCATCTGAAAATGTAAAGAGTATGGCACAACTGACAAGACATGGCCATCACCTAAGCTGACAGGCCAGGCAAGGAGAGTATATCAGAGAAGCAGTCAAGAGGCCCATGGCAACTCTGGAGGAGCTGTAGAGCTCAGGTGGGAGAATCTGTCCACAGGACAACTATTAGTCTTGTACTCCAAAAATCTGGCCTTTATGGAAAAGTGGTAAGAAGAAAGCCATTGTTGAAAGAAAGCTACAAGAAGTCCCATTTGCAGTTTGCGAGAAGCAATGTGGGGGACACAGCAAACATATGGAAGAAGGTGCTCTGGTCAGATGAGGCCAAAATGTAACTTTTTGTGTAGCGGAAAACTAATACTGGACATCACCCTGAACACACCACCGTGAAACATGGCCGCATCATGTTGTGGGGATGCTTTTCTTCAGCAAGGACAGGGAAGCTGGTCAGAGTTGATGAGAAGATGGATGGAGCCAAATACAGGGCAATCTTAGATGAAAACGAGATTCAGACGGAATGTTTCCTATCGGACCGTTTTTCGGATAATTCGACTGTGTGTGGTCTCCATCGGACTGTTTCCGTTGGAGTATCCGGACCAAGGACTGGTTCCGTTGGAGTATCCGGACCAAGTTTTCCAACTTGTCCGTAAAATTTTCTGACAAAATGCTCCGATCGGACATACTCCGATTGTGTGTAGCCTACTCCGACGGACAAAGTGCCACGCATGCTCAGATCAAATTCCTAGACCAAAGCTATTGGCTACTAGCCTGAACGTAGTCCCGTTGTAACGAAATAACGTCATCACATTATGTACAATCGGATTTTCCGACAACTTTGTCTGACCGTGTGTATGCAACATTTTCGGACAAAATCAGTTGGACAAAATTCAACAGATTTGGTAGTCAGAATGTCCGACCGTGTGTACAAGGGCTTAGAGTCTGCAAAAGACTTGAGACTGGGGTGGAGGTTCACCTTCCAGCAGGACAGCGACCCAAAACATACAGCCAGAGCTACAATGGAACGGTTAAGATCAGAGCATATTCATGTGTTAGAATGGCCCAGTCAAAGTCCAGTCCTAAATCCAATTTAGAGTCTGTGACAAGCCTTGAAAATTGCTGTTCACAGATGCTCTCCATCCAATTTGATAGAGCTTGAGATATTTTGAAAAGAAGAATGAGCAAAAAGTGTGCCACTTTGTGTTGGTCTATCACATAAAATCCCAATAAAATACATTAACATTTGTGGTTGTAACATGACAAAATACAGAAAATTTCAGAGTATGAATACTCTTTCAAGGCACTGTATATACTAATGGACCCTTTTCATACTTGTGTTTCAATGTGCAGGAGGTATTGGAGTAACTGGATAGACTAATTCACTTTAACCACTTGCTGACCAACCCCCGCAGTTATGTAACGTCCCTTTTCCCTGTGGCCACTAGGGGCGCATGCCTCCTGCTCGCCCATGGAGCCGATGCAAGTGGCTGGCAGTAGCGATCACCGCCGGGCTCCCGCAATCACTCGGGGCACACGGAGAACCGGGATCTGTGTGTGTGTAAACACACAGTTTCCGGTTCTCTAAGGGACGAAGTGACTGATCGTCTGTTCATACAGAGTATGAACAGCGATCTGTCATCTCCCCTACACAGTCCCATGCCCCTTCAGTTAGAACACACACTAGGGAACAAAATTAACCCCTTGATCGCCCCTAGTGTTAACCCTTTCCCGGCCAGTGACATTTTTACAGTAATCAATGCATTTTTTATAATGTGTCAAAATCGTCCGACGTGTCCGAAATAATGTCTCAGTCCCAATAAAAATCACAGATCGCCGCCATTACTAGTAAAAATAAAATGAATAATAAAAATGCCGTAAAACTAGCCCCTATTTTGTAGATGCTATAATTTTTGCGCAAACCAATCAATATATGCTTATTGCGATTTTTTATTTTTTTTTACCAAAAATATGTTGAAGAATACATATTGGCCTAAACTGAGGAAAAAAAAAAGTTTTTTATATATTTTTGGGGGATATTATAGCAAAAAGGAAAAAATATAAAAAAAAATCCAAAATTGTTGCTCTTTTTTGTTTATAGCGCAAAAAAAACAAAAAACGCAGAGGTGATCAAATACCACCAAAAGAAAGCTCTATTTGTGCGAAAAAAAGGACATAATTTTTTTTTGGGTGCAACGTTGCATGACCGTGCAATTGTTAGTTAAAATGACACAGTGCAGAATTGCAAAAGGTGCTCTGGTCAGGAAGGGGGTAAAATCTTCCGGGGCTGAAGCGGTTAAGAAGTTATTAAAGTAGTTGTAAAAGCTGAAAGTTATTTTTTTTACTTTAATACTTTTTCTGTTAAAAACCTTCTATTGTTAGCTCCCCCAGCCCCCCAAATAGTTACCTGAGCCCGATCTCAATCCAGTACTGTGCCCAAGAGCAGCAGTGCTGCTCTCTCTCTCCCTACTCATTGAGAGCCATTGGTTTCCTGCTGCTGTCAATCAAATCCAGTGATGATGTGGGGTGGGGCTGAGCCGCACTCTGTATGTCAATGAGTGTGGCCCAGGATCCGTGCTGCACATGTGCTATCATAACAAGCTGCTTCCTATTGTGCCACATTAGAAGAGGAGGAGCAAGGAGTGCCAGCAGGGGACCCCAGAAGAGAAAAATTGGCGCTACTCTGCAAAACCATCGCAAGTATGACATGTTTTTATTTTATTTTTTTTATTTACTTTACAATCACTTTAATTCAGATCATATACAATTTACACTGTGCTAGGAATTCTTACCACAAATAAAACAGGTTGTTTTCAGCACCTCCTCCTTCTTCTGTTTCTCACTCCTCAAATCTGCAAATGTGTCAATAATGACACCAAAGATTAAGTTCAGGACAATGATGATGACAATGAAAAAAAACAGGAGATCATAGATCACCCGAGCTGGAAAGAGGGATTCCTGTAGGAAAAATGAAAATAGCCTATATTAAGCTTTGGTAATAAATACAGCTTAAATTCTAACTGTAGAAAGAACATTAACCTTGCATTAAATTTAGTAACAGGCAAACAAGTTTTGACAAGTTCTTTTTTTAAAAGGCTAATGAAATCACTTTTTCTTACGTCTTTAGAGGGTTTTCTTAAAATGTCTCCAACACCTCCTCCATTCCTTAAGCCATGATTAAGTACGGTGACGATGCACATGAGCAACGTGTCACACGCTCTCTCCGTGTCATCTTCTTCATCTAAGATATTGAGGGATAAAGAGAATTAAAAAAAGAAGGATGGGGATATGGAAGAAGCCGTAGATTAAAATAAAATAATAAATGAGACAGCAGGATCTATTTGTCAAAGGCTGAAGTTTAATTCTCCGCCAATAAAGACGTCGATTTATTGGATAATAAATGCTACTTTCCTATACTTTGTAAATTGTAAGTATTATAGGGATGTTCAAAAACGATGTACTTCATCCTCCTTTATGAAAAGATCATTAATATACCATACTGTTTTCAATAACATTTGTGAGTGTAGGGTTTATTTTTTTTGCAGATCATTTTACAAAGTAACTAGGATGTGGCCTGTTTTTGTATGCAGCGGGCCTGACACTGTAAAGTTGCTCAGTATGTTAAAGCAGCCATACATAGATTGAAATCCGTCAGGTTCAGCAGGGACTGGACGGATTTTGATCCATGTATGAGCAGGCTGGTTGTACAGAAGTTAAGATACGAGAAAAGTGGGGGAGAAACATTGGGACTTAAGGGACGGTTCACGCCCCCATCCATAACTATATGCAAAGAGGGAGGAGGTTGGGACTTTAGATGAGATGTGCGTGGTGGAACCAAACAAATTCACATAGGTATAAACATTTGTATATTTATTGGTAAACTCATGATCGGCATTACATAAAACAGTATAACACAGATGTAGGCATAGAAGGTAGCAATGTACATTGTAGAAATATATAAATAACAGCATGGCACTCCTGTACCTTTTGTACTGTAATTGTGTTGTCCCCCTTATACATTGTAAAACGCTGCGCAAACTGTTGACGCTATATAAATCGTGAATAATAATAATAATGGCACAAGCAAAGGGAATTATACATCATAATCCCCCATGTACAGGGTAAACCATAACATAAACTGTAATCTAGGAGAGGGTAAAACCATTTAAAATTCTCAATGTGGGTTGGATGCATCAAAATGGGCTTGACGCGTTTCATGGACTTCTATTCACTCATCAGGACCCAAATGCATTGATGTTCTGTAAAGGGATAAAGATACTAATATAATCTGGTGTAAATACCCATATGGGGAGAAGGGAGTAAATTGAAGATGATTGGCCATACTGAAAAATACTCACGTAAAACCTTTTAATGGGACCATGCGATACACTGGCTCCTTAATCAACTTGGATTCACTAAGGTAAACCCACAGTGAGCATTTTTGTGCACATCGTTTTCACATATTTGTGAGACAGTATTTGTGATAATCACTTACTCCTGTTTTCTTTTTATTCTCCCTCTTCAAGAGATCTCTTCTTTAATTCCTCCTATTCCTGATCTGGTCACTGCTCTCCTGTTCACCTTTGTCATATGTTTTATTTCACTTCCTCACCATGGCTATGGGCTTCATCTTATTCTTGTCCCATTGACTTATATTGTCATGGATACATACAACTTATTTCACTTCATATATTATAGAAGACCCATTCATCACGACATGAAGATTTTTCTCACATATGACATTCCATGGGGGATGGTGTGTATGCTCCCGGTTTTCCTGTTGGTTCTCTTTCTCAGCTCCCGTGCCGGGTTCACTTGGCCGATCACTGGCATGTGGTATCGCACAGTACGTGAGTATTTTTTGGCATGGCCAATCATCTCCAATTTACTCCTTTCTCCCCATGTGGGTATATACACCAGATTATATTGGTATTTATATTCCTTTACAGAACATTTATGCATTTGGCTCCTGATGAGTGGATAGAAGTCCATGAAACGCGTCAAGCCCATTCTGATGCATCCAACGCACATCAAGAATTTTAGATGGTTTTACCCTCTCCTAGATTCCAGTTTATGTTATGGTTTACCCTGTACATGGGGGATTATGATGTATAATTTCATTTGCTTGTGCCAAGCTGATATATATACATATATATATTTTTTACTATGTACATTGATACCTTCTATGCCTACATGCTTGTTATCCTTTTTTGTCATGCCAATCATGGGTTTACCAATACACATACAAATGTTTATACCTAATCAACAGTATGTGAATGTGTTTTGATATGTGCATATACAGTATCTCACAAAAGTGAGTAAACCCCTCATTTTTGTAAATATTTTATTATATCTTTTCATGTGACAACACTGAAGAAATTACACTTTGCTACAATGTAAAGTAGTGAGTGTGCAACATGTATAACAGTGTAAATTTGCTATCCCCTCAAAATAACTCATCACACAGCCATTAATGTCTAAACCGCTGGCAACAAAAGTGAGTCACCCCTAAGTGAAAATGTCCAAATTGGGCCCAAAGTGTCAATATTTTGTGTGGCCAACCCTCTTGGGCATGGAGTTCACCAGAGCTTCACAGGTTGCCACTGGAGTCCTCTTACACTCCTCCATGATGACATCACGGAGCTGCTGGAAGTTAGAGATCTTGTGCTCCTCCACCATTCCGTTTGAGGATGCCCCATAGATGCTCAATAGGCTTAAGTTCTGGAGACATGCTTGGCCAGTTGATCATCTTTACCCTCAGCTTCTTTAGCAAGGTAGTGGTCGTCTTGGAGGTGTGTTTGGGGTCGTTATCATGTTGGAATACTGCCCTGCAGCCCAGTCTCTGAAGGGAGGGGATCATGCTCTACTTCAATATCTCACAGTTCATGTTGGCATTCATGTTTCCCTCAATGGACTATGGCTCCCCAGTGTTGGCAGCACTCATGCAGCCCCAAACCATTACACCCACGCCACCATGCTTGACTGTAGGCAAGAAAGACTTGTCATTGTACTCCTCACCTGGTTGATGACAAGCGTGACACCGTTTGAACCAAATACGTTTATCTTGGTCTCATCATACCACAGGACATGGTTCCAGTAATCTATATCCTTAGTCTGATTGTCTTCAGCAAACAGCTTGCTGGCTTTCTTGTGCATCATCTTTAGAAGAGGCTTCCTTCTGGGATGACAGCCATGCAGAAAGAAATGGTGCAGTGTGCGGCATATGGTCTGAGCACTGACAAGCTGAACCCCCACCTCTTCAAACTCTGCAGCAATGCTGGCAGGACTCATATGTCTAATTCCCAAAGACAACCTCTGGACGCTGAGCACGTGCACTCAACTTCTTTGGTCGACCATGGCGAGGCCTGTTCTGAGTGGAATGTGTCCTGTTAAACCACTGTATGGTCTTGGCCACCATGCTGCATCTCAGTTTCAGTGTCTTGGCAATCTTCTTATTTCTCCACATAAAGATTGCCTAGGCTATAATTCTTTTTTTCAAATCCTCAGAGAGTTCTTTGCCATGAGGTGACATGTTGAACTTCCAGTGACCAGTATGAGAGAGTGAGAGCTATAACACCAAATTTAACACAGCTGCTTCCCATTTACACCTGAGACATTGTAACACTAACAAGTCACATGACACTGGGGAGGAAAATGGCTAATTGGGCCCAATTTGGACATTTTTACTTAGCGGTGTACTCACTTCTGTTGCCAGTGGTTTAGACATTAATGGCTGTGTGTTGAGTTTAAGGGGACAGCAAATTTGCACTGTTATACAAGCTGTGCACTCACTAGAGTGCTACACTGTAGCAAAGTGTCCTTTTTTCCAGTGTTGTAACATGAAATGATAAAATATTTACAAAAATGTGAGGGGTATACTCACTTTTGCATCTTGTGTGATTGGTGTCAGCCACAATGGAACTAAAGGATATGGTTTACCCTGTGGTACAAATTCCCAATTTATAGCAGAATAACTACATAGGGACAGTTGGTTTCTACTAAAACTCCTCCTGGGAAAAAACAAAATTCTTGTACTTGTGTAAATATAGTTGAGACAGTTTAAAAAAAAAAATTTGTCTCTCTCTTTTCATTATCTTTGGGGTTTAGAAAGTATCTATAGTCAGAACATATTTTTCTATTTGGATAGCATGGGGAAGGATAAGAACCCCTGTCAGGTTTTACTGGTGCCTGGGGATCCATTGGAGAGTGACAATTTTTTTGCCATACAGTAAGGCCGCGTACACACGCGCGGACTGTTTGCCCAACCTTGTTCGTCAAACAGTTTCGGCAAACAGTCCGCTCAAAATTTGCATGAGCGGACTTGCCCACACACGAGCGGACTGTTTGACGAACAAGGTTGGGCAAACAGTTCGCTCAACTTTTGAAATGAACGGACTCGCCCACGTAAGGAGGAGGCAAATCCGCCCATTTCGAGCGCGTGTACAGGTAGGCGGGGCCCGCGAAGGAGACGTCGCGGGCTCCGCCGCCTGGAATGGGCTTAAAGGGGAACCCCAACGCCGAAAAAAATCGGCGTGGGGGTTCCCCCAAAGTCCACACCAGACCCTTGTCCGAGCACGCTACCCGGCCGGCCAGGAAAGGGGGGCGAGCGAGCGCGCCCCCCCTCCTGAGCCGTACCAGGCCGCGTGCCCTCAACATGGGGGGTGCCTTGGGGAAGGGGGGGCCGCGCGGCCCCCCCACCCCAAAGCACCTTGTCCCCATGTTGATGAGGACAAGGGCCTCTTCCCGACAACCCTGGCCGTTGGTTGTCGGGGTCTGCGGGCGGGGGGCTTATCGGAATCCGGGAGCCCCCTTTAAGAGGGGGGCCCCCGGATACCGGCCCCCCACCCTATGTGAATGAGTATGGGGTACAATGTACCCCTACCCATTCACCTGTGAAATAAAGTACAAAAAAAAACACAACACAGGGAAAAAATATTTTATTGCACAGCTCCGGGGGTCTTCCGTCTTCGGGGGTCTTCTCGCCGGACTCCTCCGCTATCTGTGTGTAGCTCTTTTACTAGCGGAGGAGTCCGGCTTTCTTCCTCCCCGCCGCCGGCCTCTTCTCCCGACTTCGGGGGTCTTGTCCCCCTCTTCGGTTCTTCTGCCGGGCCACCGCGCCTTCTTGTAGCTCTTTTGCAGGCGGTGGCCCGGTCTTCTGTCGCCGCTGCCTTCCGTTCTTCTGTCGCCGCCTTCGGTTCTTCTGCCGGGCCACCGCGCCTTCTTGTAGCTCTTTTACAGGCGGTGGCCCGGTCTTCTGTCGTCGCCGCCGCCGCCGCCTTCCGTTCTTGTTCTTCTTCTTGTTCTTCTTCTTCTTCCCCAGGAGATGTTGACACGTCGCTCCCTCCGGCCGGAATGCCAGGGACGCGCTCCGCTGCCACTTATATAGTGACAATGGGGCGGTGTCACATGGTATATGTCACATGGGTTGGTCACATGGTGACCCCGCCCCCTTACGATGTCATAGTCCCCATGTGACATCAACCCATGTGACCAACCCATGTGACATATACCATGTGACACCGCCCCATTGTCACTATATAAGTGACCGCACAGCGCGGCTCTGGCATTCCGGCCGGAGGGAGCGACGTGTCAACATCTCCTGGGGAAGAAAAAGAAGAACAAGAAGAAGAACAAGAACGGAAGGCGGCGGCGGCGGCGACGACAGAAGACCGGGCCACCGCCTGTAAAAGAGCTACAAGAAGGCGCGGTGGCCCGGCAGAAGAACCGAAGGCGGCGACAGAAGAACGGAAGGCAGCGGCGACAGAAGACCGGGCCACCGCCTGCAAAAGAGCTACAAGAAGGCGCGGTGGCCCGGCAGAAGAACCGAAGAGGGGGACAAGACCCCCGAAGTCGGGAGAAGAGGCCGGCGGCGGGGAGGAAGAAAGCCGGACTCCTCCGCTAGTAAAAGAGCTACACACAGATAGCGGAGGAGTCCGGCGAGAAGACCCCCGAAGACGGAAGACCCCCGGAGCTGTGCAATAAAATATTTTTTCCCTGTGTTGTGTTTTTTTTTGTACTTTATTTCACAGGTGAATGGGTAGGGGTACATTGTACCCCATACTCATTCACATAGGGTGGGGGGCCGGTATCCGGGGGCCCCCTTCTTAAAGGGGGCTCCCGGATTCCGATAAGCCCCCCGCCCGCAGACCCCGACAACCAACGGCCAGGGTTGTCGGGAAGAGGCCCTTGTCCTCATCAACATGGGGACAAGGTGCTTTGGGGTGGGGGGGCCGCGCGGCCCCCCCTTCCCCAAGGCACCCCCCCATGTTGAGGGCACGCGGCCTGGTACGGCTCAGGAGGGGGGGCGCGCTCGCTCGCCCCCCTTTCCTGGCCGGCCGGGTAGCGTGCTCGGACAAGGGTCTGGTGTGGACTTGGGGGGAACCCCCACGCCGATTTTTTTCGGCGTTGGGGTTCCCCTTTAAGCCCATTCCAGGCGGCGGAGCCCGCGACGTCTCCTTCGCGGGCTCCGCCTACCTGTACACGCGCTCGAAATGGGCGGACTTTCCGAGCGGGAACAGTCCGCTCATTTCGAAAGTACAGCGGACAGGCCCACACACGGGCGGACTGTTCGCTCAAACACAGTTTCAGCGGACAGTTTTTCGGAATTTCCGAAAGACTTTGTCCGTCCAACTGTCCGCTGAAACTGTCCGCTGAAAGCCCACACACGAGCGGACTGTCCGCCCAAACACTGTTCAGCGGACAGGGTTGGGCGAACAGTCCGCCCGTGTGTACGCGGCCTAAGTTCACCAAGAGAAAAATATACAAAAGTATTTTTTTCCCCTGTTGCAGATCTTGGCCCACTTCCTGTCTAATAAACTGTTGTCCCCAGAACATAAAGTTAATGGGAAACCCTCTAATGGAGTGCCAAATAGCAGTAAAACCTGACAAGGGTTCTAGTCTTTTCCCATGCTATCCAAAAGTAAAACTTGGCTTTAGATACAGTTTAAAGCCTTCAGTGTTTGAACAAAGTGCTATGCCTTTTGCAAATATGACTTCCTAGGCAATTTGACACACTTACTTCGGCTTAGTGGTTAGCACTTCTGCCTAGTAGCCTTAGGGTGCCTGGTTCAATTCCCAACCAGTACTCTTTCTGCATGGAGTTTGCAAGATCGTTCTGTACTTGTGTGGGTTTGGGTGCTGGTGCTCTGATTTTACCCAAAACATGCTGGTAGGTTATTTGGCTCCTGCCTAATATGGCCATTGCATGTAAGGTAGGGATATTAGATTCTAAACTTCTTGAACACAGGGACTAATAAGAATGCAGATTATGATGTAAAGATGTAAAGTGCTGTACAAATTGTTAGCATTAAAACAGCTAAAATCTGCCAAATTCCTCTCGAGTCGTAGTAAATGATTGCAGGCTAATGCTTGATTTTCTAATGGCATTTCCCAACCTCGTCAATACATTTTAGCTGAATAGGTATTCGGTTTAGTGATGGCCTAGGTATTTTTGTGCTATAAAGGTGCTATTCTTGGCCACAATCCAGTATCACAGATATTATTAAATGTGAAATCTTGGCAGTCAGGAAAGGCGTGGATGGGCAGGAAAAGAGCTTGAAGCTCATTTTAGTAACTGGTGAGCTTCCAATTCTCATCCTTACAGTATGACTATACAAGTTTGACTATAAAGTTGCAAGATAAATTGAGTTCAAGACAGATTACAAAATCGGATTGACTGCTATGGGCAACTAAATCTTTAGAACACTTTGCATGTATAAAGTTCCACATTTGTAGAATCTCTGAGAGTGAGAATCTGGCCTTGTGTGTATATTTAAAGGTTTTCTTTAACTTTAAATTAAATTTGACAAAAGGTTTTCATTTTAGTAATAAACAAACATTGTCCCCCACAGCAGAAGCTCAATCTCACTATGGTTCATGTCAGCTTGGTGCATACCAACAACCTGTCAAATGATAGAGTACCATAATGTGTCAATAAACAACAATAATAACTGGTTCACATGCAGGAAGTGTCACTGAAAAATACATTTTCCTAAACCAGTGAAACAACTGTCAAATTTTAATACCAATAGAATACAAGAATCTACATATTACATTTTTTTTCTAACTCTGCAGTCTTATTTATGAAAGATTCTGTCAACTGACTGACCTTATAAATCAAAATGCTTGCGCCTTGGGTCCATGCGCATGAGCATCACAATCCTTAAAGAAGAACTCCAGCTTTTTGTAGCACAACAGATACATTGTGCATGTGAATGAACCACAACCCCACTGTTACCTCCTTTAGAAGTATAGAGCAGATTTCTGTGTCTGTGATGTCACTCCTTCTCCTGAATTTTTAAGTTCTCTGACTTCCCGTTTCCTTCCTTTTCCAGCCCTGATACTATATGCCCCATGATTCGTTGAGCCTCTGCAAGTTGATGTGGGTGGGTCCTAGGGTTACTATGGATGTTTCTGGGCCTTCATTTGGGAGGTAAAAGGTGTAGATGTGTCATACCTCCTGCTGTGTCATTCCTGTCTTGAAGTATGCCAAAGAATAATGGCTTATTGCTAGATTACAGAGGAAGGGCCATGGGAGGTTATTATGAATGTGTTGCCTTCGTATGTAAATTAATCACTTCACAGAGAGCAGGGAATGGGAGGGTGGGCTCTGAGGGGCGGGAGTCTCCCTGTTCATGCTGGTCAAAGTATTTAACTGGGCAGGATTCTAATTGTGATCCATTCAATCCTGCCCAGCAGCAGTACAGGTACTGTAGCTTTCAGAACAAACTGTGTATGAAGGGGTTTCCTTCTTGAATTATTCCGTGATCTGTGAGGCAGGACTTGAGAGGTTTGGAGCCTTTGTTGGTGTGACTAGGTGGCAAAGAATGGGAATTAGGATGTATTCAATTCAACCCACCATTAGAGCTGTTAAGGAAGTTGCATCATTTGCAGTGTTTGAAAGACTACAAAGAGGAGTGTTATAGATTATCTGCTGCAGGAAGTGGCTCTGGAAGGGACAAAGTCTATCAGCAGGATATGCAAAGTGTCACATGATACAAAGCCACAACTAAACCCAGAAATCAGAGGATGTACAGACAACAGAGCAACATGGTACAGAGGTATGATCTATGCTAAGATTGATCATTCCACTTAGTGCTAGTGAAAAGAAAGCCGGAGTTCAGCTTAAAATTTAGTTTTAAATATTAACATTTTTTATAGTCTCCTTTAATTATAGATATGTGTAGTTTTTTCCAACATAGTATGCACAGTAAAAATGCTAACAGAGTTTAGACCCAAAACCAATATCGATTGGACAAATTATGGGCACTTTGCAACTTAGCTGGTGTATGTTTAGAGGCTGGAGCATAATTTACATAAATCTGAGTTGTTAGTAAACTCAACACACACTCACACACACACATATACATATATATATATATATATATATATATATATATATATATATATATATAGCCTGTTCATGGGCCTTGCACATAGTATATTCAATTAGTGTATGATTTGCTTGTTCTCGCATGATTGATGCATCAGTGTATGCACATATCCTTTAGTAAATCAGGCCCACTGTCCTGAGTGTGATAAAAGTGTAAAATTACAGAGCCTTTTATTTAAGCTATTCAAAACTACAGAAATGTGTTATATATTATTGTTATGTCCTCTGGTGATGGGAGATGAGGTAATGAGGAGATGTGTTTGAGATCAGGTAGTGGACAAGGTAGCAACTGTCATACTTTAGATGTCCACTGACATTCAGACATAAACAACATATGTAAAACTAATGGTGGAAATAAAGATTTTTTCATAAGTAAGACTGCACAATTATAATTATTTTATACTCAGATTCTTGCATATGGTCACTTTTGACTAATCCGCTTTAAATGTATTCTGTGTAAATGTTCTTCATTAAACAATAGAACAAGACAGCACCCATCTTATTTGCTGAAGTAAGGCTGAAAGTTTTCAGAAAGTGGAGACCTTTAGTTTCAGCAAGGAAGAGAATTCCAGTTAACACATGCCAGACTACATTTGAATCCTTCTGTTTTATACAATAAATTGTAAGCTTTCTTCCTTTGGCAGGGACATGTTTTGCATGCTCATCATTTTACCATTTTTATTATTTGCAACTCCACACTTTTCTGCACGGTTGAAATAAGGAATTTGTGTACATCCTTTTAAAAAAGACCCTGTGGTTCTAAGAAAAATGACTAAAATGCATTAAAAGAAAAAGAAAAACAAGCAATAAAGGGCAACAGCAAAAGAACTGATCTGTGAACAATGCAAAACATCAAAATATGGTAGGAAAGAAAATAAAGTGACAGCAGTAATTTATACAATATGGTATCTAAAAATCACCTTCTGTATTATCCAGTACTGTAACATCAGAAGTACAGTCAGTTTGGCCCGGGTTGCAATACTCTGCAAAGGTGTTTGATCCAAATGACTGGGTCATTGTGTTGGGAGCTGTGGAGAAGCAGACTCATTTGAATTACATTCATGCTTTTATAGCCTTCCAGGCCAAGATACAGTAATTTATACTGCATAAAACCGCCTTACATGAATAAAGTATTTATATGGACTGACATAAACGTCAACCTTATAATACAAATCACAGCACTAAAGTGTTCCAGTCACATTTGTGCCAGTATCTTGAAAATCTAATACTTTATTCATGGAATTGATGGCCGAGATTCAGGCAGAACTATACTGAACATTCAATATCAGTCATTCCCCCTCCAGCTCACCTTTGGGTAGCCGATCCACTTCCATAATAAAATCATCTTTTAAAAAAAGGAATCCCACAATGGAGAAGAGGTAGACCAGAATCAGGGCAAGCAAGGCAGTCAGAAGAATTGATCGACCATTACGTGTCACACTCTTGATCACATTAAACAGCGTCTCTTCACGATATATCAGGTCAAACAGCTGGAGGTGGAGGCAATTAACACAAATTAATGAGGCAGCCATTGACAGAAATACTGTACAACTTTCCCCTTTCATAGTAATAAATAACATAGGCTTAGAAAATCAATGTTTTTAGCTCAGTAAATATCCTGTGCTTTTTCCAGTGAAATAGTTTACTGGCTATTCTTAAAAGTGCTAGAGGCAACTTTAACCATTCCAAGGCTATAACTAGAAAACAAGAAATTAACGTTAAATACCAGGGTTATGGCTGCAGCTACAGTGCCTTGAAAAAGTATTCATACCCCTTAAAATTTTCCACATTTTGTCATGTTACAAACAAACGTGAATGTATTTTATTGGGATTTTATGTGATAGACCAGTGATGGCGAACCTTGGCACTCCAGATGTTTTGGAACTACATTTCCCATGATACTCAACTACACTGCAGAGTGCAAGAGCATCATGGGAAATGTAGTTCAAAAACATCTGGAGTGCCAAGGTTCGCCATCACTGTGATAGACCAACACAAAGTGGCACATAATTGTGAAGTGGAACGAAAATGATAAATGGTTTATGGTTTTCACGTTTTTTTTTTTTTTTTTACAAATAAATATCTGAAAAGTGTGGTGTGCATTTGTATTCAGCCCCAGAGTCAATACTTTGTAGAACCACCTTTCGCTGCAATTACAGCTGCAAATTTTTGGGGCTGTCTCTACCAACTTTGCACATCTAGAGAGTGACATTTTTGCCCATTCTTCTTTGCAAAATAGATCAAGCTCTGTTAGAATGGATGGAGAGCGACTGTCAACGACAATGTTCAAGACTTGCCACAGATTCTCAGTTGGATTTAGGTCTGGACTTTGACTGGGCCATTCTAACACATGAATATACTTTGATATAAACCAATTCATTGTAGCGCTGGCTGTATGTTTAGGATTGTTGTCCTGCTGGAAGGTGAACCTCCATCCCAGTCTCAAGTCTTTTGCAGACTCTAACAGGCTTGCCCTGTATTTGGCTCCATCCATCTTCCCATCAACTCTGACCAGCTTCCCTGTCCCTGCTGAAGAAAAGCATCCCCACAACATGATGCCGCCACCACCATTTCTTCACAGTGTGGATGGTGTGTTCAGGGTGATGTGCAGTGTTTGTTTTCCGCCACACTTAGCAAACATGTGGAAGAAGGCGCTCTCGTCAGATGAGACCAAAACTGAACTTTTTGGCCTAAAAGGAAAATGCTGTGTCCCCTCATGGCTTCTAGGAAACTGCAAACGGGACTTCTTATGGCTTTCTTCTTGCCACCTTTCCATAAAGGCCAGATTTATGGAGTGTATGAGTAATGCCGCGTACACATGGCCGGTTTTTCCGTCAGAATAAACTGGCGTTTTTTTCAACGGAGTTTCGACAGAGTTCCGTTGAAACGGTCTTGCCTACACAGGTTCACACCAAAGTCCAATCGTCTAGATCGCGGTGATGTACAACTGGTACAACGGGACTAGAAAAAGGAAGTTCAATAGCCAGTAGCCAATGGCTGCCCATGCACCGTTTTTGGTCTGTCGGAACAGCATACAGACGAACGGTTTTCCCGATAGGAATTGATTCCGTCGGAATGATTTAAAATATGTTCTATTTCTAGGTCCATCAGAATTAAAAAATAAAAAAAAAAGGCCAATGAGGCATACACACGATCGGAATATCTGATGAAAAGATCAGGTCTTGGTAAATTCTACTCTTTCCATTTTCAGATGATGGCTTGAACTGTGCTCCGAGAGATGTTCAAAGTTTAGGATATTTTTGTATAACCTAATGCTGCTTTAAACTTATCCACAACTTTATCCCTGACCTGTGTGGTGTGTTCCTGGTCTTCATTATGCTGTTTGTTCACCAAGGTTCTCCAACAAACCTCTGAGGGCTTCACAGAACAGCGGTATTTATACTGAGATTAAATTACACACAGGTGGACACTATTTACTAATTAGGTGATTTCTGGGCAATTGGTTCCACTATATTTTAGTTAGGGATATCAGAGAAAAGGGAGCTGAATTCAAATGCATGCCACACTTTTCACATATTTATTTGTAAAAAGGTTTAAAAACCATTTATTATTTTCCTTCCACTTCACAATTATGTGCCACTTTGTGTTGGTCTATTACATAAAATCCCAATAAAATACATTTTACATTTTTGGTTGCAACATAAAAAAAATTGGAAAATATCAAGGGGTATGAATACTTTTTTAAGACACTGTAGATGCCTAAACCCTGGTATGTTCTTTTCCCTTAGGCAGCTAGCTTTCTAGATAAAAGTGGTCCTTGTGGCGCATCCGCTGCGCGATCACTTTTAGAAGCAATGGGAGAGGTGCCCACCCCTCCCATCGCTTCCCAGTGGTTTCCGGGCTTATTCTACCGATCACTAAGTGTCTTTGTGCTTAAATCATACATATTGCATAGAATGTCCATACAGAGTCCAAAATAATAAAGTGCTCCACACTATTGCTATGCAGTATTGTGGAAAAATATGTGAATGTGTAGATGTGTGTAAAAATCTGTCCTTACCTGTGCATACACACTTGGAGCCAATCAGAGGTTGATGAGCTAGAAAGGATCATTGTGGAAGGATTACAATTATAGGTGTGCACAGGGGGTGTTTAGGATGTGTTTGGGCACACCCTAATCACCTCTTGTGGTGCAGATTCCCCCTGCACAGGGGTGTATGAAGTGTATGCACTAGGGACGGTGGATTTCACTGATCTACAGGTTCAGATTTTGTTGCATGATATTGCATACCAAAAGTGGGAAGCACTTTATTATTTTGGACTCTATATGAACATTCTATTCAATATACACGATTTAAGCACAAAGACACTTTATTGTTTATGAAATATTTATTTATTTGGGATTATTTAATATGCACAATTGAAGAACAAAAACACGTTATATGATCATCCCAAAATATTTCATAAACAATATGATCTTTTTCTGCAAGAAAGCTGCACTGATGTTTTATAGATGTTTGCAATACTGTGTTTTAGTGATTTCACAGGGGAGTTCAGCTGCTCTTTACAAACAATATTATTACAGACATTGTTTTAAGCAATATTTTATATTTTTAGCAGTGTTGGGGTACTTTATAAAAATAAGTTGTTTTGCACAGAGGAGCCTCAATCCTCTTCTCAGGTCCCCCGCTGGCACTCCTGGCTCCTCCTCTTCTTCTTGGTGTGCCACCTTGGGAAGCCTCTTCCTATGGTGGCACATCTGCGTTCTCGATCCAGAGCTACAATGCCTTTATCTATAGTCAAAGACAGCGAAGCTCGGCCCCACCCCTGCCATCTCCTTACAGGCTGTGATTGACAGCAGCTGGAGCCAATGGCTCCTGTTGCTCTCTCTGAGTCATCGAGGAGAGAGAGACAGCAGCTCTGCTGCCCTTGGGCATTGCACTGGATTGAGATCAGGCTCAGGTATGTATTTAGGGGTGATGGAAGGGGGGGGGGGGGGGACTGAGGCAGAGAATGCATTAAGGTATAAAAAAAAAACATTTAGCCTTTAACGTGATAGTGAACTCTTACATAAGGACACTAAAGTGACTAGCATAAGGTAATATACAGTAATAGCCTGTACCTATTTGTCTGACACCCTCTACCCTCCAGAGCTCTCTACAGTACACTGATCAGATGGTATTTCTCACCCTCCAGGAGGCAGGAGGAAGAAACCAGAGTAAAGGGAATGGACAGAGCCTTGCAGTTTCATAGGTAAACACGCACATCTGAGGCTGTCAATCACCTGCTGTGCGGTGGAGTAGCGGGAGGGGTGCCATCGCCATGGATTTTCTGGTGTTCGTGAAAAGCATCAGAAATGACCATGCAGATTGCAGAAGAAGTAGAGAGCAGCCATGATCCACACTCGGTGCTATGGATTGAGGCAAGTACCCTTTGTATGAGGATATTCTTTGTTCATTTTTTATTTCAAAGGTTTACTACCAGTTTAAATTGGTATCCACTGCTTGCAGACATCAGAGAGGGGGAGGGAGAGGTAGCACAGTTACACTGAAAGGAACTTGCTGATAGGAGGAGCAGAGTGACAGAGGTATGAGCTCATCAGTGTACTGTTTCTTCTTTCAATGTCATCACACGGTAGGGTTGCAAAGAAGACATGCAAGTGAAACCGAAACTGCAGCAGAAAAGTTTAAGTCCCCTGTGCTGTCCAGCAGGACTGTGCTTTGTGCCAGATCTGTGTAAATCACAGGACTAAATGGACAAAAGCCCAAATCCTTTGAGCAGTCAAAACATCTTATATGTATTTCATATTTCATCTGTGTACTGTTTGCCTGGAGTTCAGCTTTAAGTGGAGTTTTCACTCTTGACATCAGCTAGAGTACTTGTTTCTTTTATCGACTCATGGCTAAACTATTTAGAGGTCTCTGGTGGCTAGACCCTGCTAACTCTAAAAATCCGTCGGGCCTGTTGTCAAGATATCTTTTTCTGTTGTTAAAGCTTTGTTTACAGTAGCACATACCAGAATGCTGTAAAACAGTTCATGAGCAAAGACTCCCAGGACACTAGTCAGGATGTAGCCAACATGGTAAAGAAATTCCATATCCATCACCATAGCCTTGTAACCTCGAATGAAGGTGCCACGATTGCCCACAAAGCTAACTACAAAAACGATTTTATTCGTCAACTGCAAAGAATGAAAGAAGAAAGATATATTACTGATGGAGGATCACAGGGCTTGTACTACTGCAAGTATTGAGCATTCATTTACATCTGATTTAAGACTGATTTATATAAAAGAAGAAATCTTCAATAGCATGGTTCAAAAGACAGTAAAGACACATTGCTCGCTGTCTTAGTAAATACGAGTTAAACATATTTCTGCATTATGTTTTCATAGTACTATAAAGCTAAAGTCAAGATAACAGAACCAAAAATTGTATATACATTATGATCAGAAGACACATAACTATGTGAAGGCTGTGTCACAATAATACTGGTTGTTTTCAGTGAAAATATTTAGTTGACTCATTCAGTCATACCAAATATCAAATATTTCATACCAAGCCTGCAACAAAGGCTGGTATTTAGAGGCTGAAATAAAAAAAAAACAAGTTATGGATCTCCAATAATAGGTCTTCGGCCTTAAGAATGACAGAATGGAGGTACTGAAGTTGAACTGACAACAGACAGTTCCATCATTGGAAAAAATGCCTAAAGTCTTACGTTTAGTGCTCCCAATAAGTAAAGCGTAGGGCCTATTCCCAAGTAGTACACAGAACGCAGGATTAATGCCACAATAAGGGGCCGTAGACCATAGCGCTTGGTGAAGAGAGACATAACTGAGAAGCAGACCATGGCCCAGAAAAGAAGAGAAATCAAAGGGGAATCCAGCACTCCTGTAAAACAAAAAAAAAAAGAATACTGTTAGAGAGAAATTCTAGACTGCAAATATATATCAAAGGATTTTTTTTAAATAACTCTGAAATGCATCAGAAACTTAAGCAGGATATCAAATGTTTAAGCGTATTTTTTTTATTTATTCACCCATTGCATGACAATAATTTAGTCACTGTACACCTGCAGCAATCCATAGTGAAATAGACAAAATACTCTGCATGTCAAATGTCTAATTCCCACTGAAGTGCTGATCAAAATCATCAGTATTCATTAAGGACAGAGGTTTCAAAGAGAACTTTAAAGCCCCATACACACTATAAGATTTTCTGCTGATTTTTTCCTTCAGATTTACTAAAACCATATAATATGAGGTCAAACCTTAGGAGTTTAAATTTGTATGCAATCAGGCAGGCCCTTGCACTACATGGTTTTGGTAAACCTGAAGACAAAAATCTGCAGAAAATCTGACAGTGTGTATGGGGCTTTGGGCTAATAAGTTAATTCTTAGGATCCATGCAGTAACATGCATTACCATAACACATGTTCACATGCAATGGTGTATTCACACTTGGCAGTGTGCTTTGTTAGGGCTCCTTTTCACTTGCTTCAAAATGTGGCATTGGAAGCACTTTTTTTAAAAGTGCTCTGAATGCTAATCAAAGCATTGGTCACTAAATTAAATGGTAAGCCTATATTCCTATTTATACGAAGAATTTACTAAAATGAAAGCAGACAGAATCTGGATTAACTGTGCATAATAATCAATTAGCTTATAAGGCTTCATGTACACAGTCTGTTTTTCCCATTGTAAATGGTCAGAAATGTTTCCCCTTTTGAAAATGCCTATAAACAAAGATGCTTATAAACGTGGGTTACCACATTTAGACGCGTTTACGCGCTGTTACAAGCATTTGGCATTTAGAATGCCGCCAAACTACTGTCCTGAATGCAATTTATCTGATTTCAGAAAAATGCTTCTAACTTCAACTGCTTCTAAACTATGACTCAGTTACATATATAGTTACATAGTTAGTAAGGTTGAATAGCAGTCCTCCCAGTTCAACCTGAGTGAGTGTCTACAACCGTCCCTATCCCTGTACATTATCCCTGACTCAGTGTACATGTACCCATAAGATAACATTGAGGAGAGTTCAGGGGCTGCTGAAAAAGACACCCAACTGCTCCTAAGACTCTGTTTCCACTATTGTAACCCCAAAGCTGTGTGATTTACAGTATGACTTTGCTATGCACTTTGGTGCGATGTCATGCGACCTGTGAAAATCGTGTGCAAACAAGTCGCACTGAAGTCGGAACAAAGTAGTGCAAAAAGCTTTTTTGGAGTCGCTGTGACTTGAGTCGCACCACTTAGAACGAGGACCCTTGAAACACATGGGTTTTGACTTATAATGCGACTTCGCAGCAGTGGAAACAAAGCCTAAACGTCTG
The DNA here is from genome assembly GCF_037356315.1 of Lithobates pipiens. Lineage (NCBI taxonomy): Eukaryota > Metazoa > Chordata > Amphibia > Anura > Ranidae > Lithobates > Lithobates pipiens. The sequence goes on along the minus strand of NW_027507748.1, from coordinate 271,529,785 downwards.
AATGTCTCAATGGCACCCCAATACACCTTGCCGGCAGTGGTGCCCTGCACAGCAGTGCAAAGCAAAAACGTTTGTGCTTCAACGCACCACGCCTCAGTGGTTAGGTGAAAAATCTAATCTTATTCTTTTCCTGCTCTGAGGTGTAACAGGAAACGGATCACTGCAGTTTTGCTGTCTCTTTAGGCCCCAGTTACACTATCGCATTACTGTAGCACAGGGCACCACATGCTACTTGCAATGGTGTAATGGGCCGCCATTCATTCTAAATGGCAACTCAATACACCTTGCCGGCAATGGTGCCCTGCAAAACAGTGCAAAGCAAAAACGTTTGTGCTTTAACACACCAGGTCTCAGTGGTTAGGTGTAAACCTACCTAATCTTATTACTTTCCTGCTCTGAAGTGTAATGGAAAAACTGATTTAGTTAAACATTTAAAACAGCATAAGTGCCAACAAGCTGTTCTATAATTTCATACAACTAATGCCCTGTACACACGGTCGGACATTCCGACCACAAAATCCGTCAGATTTTTTTTCGAAGGATTTTGGCCGAAACTTGTCTTGCATACACGCGGTCGGACAAAGTTGTCGGAAAATCCGATCGTTCTGAACGCGGTGATGTTCGTTGTGTACGACGGGACTACGTAGAGGCCAGTAGCCAATAGCTTTAGTCTCGTAATTTATTCGGAGCATGCGTACAAACGATTGGAAAAAGTCTGATCGGATTTTTTTGGCAGAAAATTTTAGATCCAGCTCTCAAACTTTTTCCGTCTGAATTTCCGATGGAAAAAAGTCCGATAGAGCCCACAGACGATCGGACCGTTTCCGTTCGAATTTCCGATCGTGTGTACAGGGCATAACTGTTCTTAATGTTCAAATCTGTATCCAGCAATAAATTCCATAACTGACCAAAATGTAAATATCCCTCTTGCAACCAAAACAGTTTCAGTTTGTAACAAAGACTGCCCAGAATACTCCTGTCTCTTATTTAGCCACTTCCCGCCCGCTGGCCATCATATAACGTCCTTGATTTTGTGCGGGCATATCTGAATGATGCCTGTACCTACAGGCATCATTAAAGTATCAGCTTATTCAGCCAGCGATTCCCTACACCATAAGAATATGTGGCTGATCATAGTGGCTGTTCCAAAGCTTAACTGATCTTACGGGTGGCGAGAGGGGACGTTCCCCCCCCCCCTCGCCGCCCTCCGGTGCTTCTCCCGACTCACCGCTTCCATCGGGGAGTCGGAGACAGGATCTGCCGGCCCCAGATGTTTACCATAGAGATTTCTGGTGGACCAGATGGTCACCGGAGTCTCTATGATCATTCGAAGGCCGGGCATGACGTCAGAACATGCATCCAAACAAATGGCGCCGCCTCGGCTGGGAAGCCGAGATCATTTTTTTTATTTCAGGTTTCCCAGCCTAGAGGTGAGATGTGGGGTTGTATCGACCCCTAATCTCATTGTAAAGAGGACCAATCATGCCATATTCCTATTACAAGGGATATTTACATTCCTTGTAACAGGAATAAAAGTGATTAATTTCTTTTTTTTTTTTTAAGTGTTAAAAAAAAAGAAGTAAAATTAACAATAAAAAATAAATAAAAAGCGTCCCTGTCCCCGTGTGCTCGCATGCAGGAGCTAAACGCATAAGTAAGTCCCGCCCACATATGAAAACGGTGTTCAAACCACGCATGAGGTATCGCCACGAACGTTAGAGCGAGAGCAATAATTCTAGCCCTAGACCTCCTCTGTCACTCAAAACATATAACCAGTAAAAATTTTGAAAATGTCGCCTAAGTACCGAAGTTTGGCACCATTCCACGAGCACCATTATGAAAAAAATTGGGATTACTTTACTGTTTTTTTTTTTTTTAAAGCACAAGACTGTTTTTAAAAAAAAGGTAAAAAAAATTGCTGTGCAAATACCGTGCAAGATAAAAAGTTGCAAGAACAGCCATTGTATTCTCTAGGGTGTATATAATGATATAATGTTTGGGGGTTCTATGTAATTTTCTAGCAAAAAAATTATGCTTTTTACATGTAGGAGAAAAATGTCAGAATTGGCCTGGGTGGCAAGTGGTTAGTAATTGGCTCAGTAACTCCCTTACAAGTCTGCACAGAGATTAAAATGAAATTACAATTTAATTCTGGCAATCTTTGGTAAAATTCTTACACAAGGTGAAGTAGTTCAGTAGGGAGCAGGAAATACAGAAACTGGGACAGAAATAGAGGAGGATGTTTTAAGATTTCAGAATGTGCACTGGCATATTTTATTTTCATATCTATAGCACAGGTAAAGCACCACAATAAATTCTGCTAAAATCTAGAGGGGATTTTTCCTGTTTTAAAGAAATCGAGATTTCCCACATACTTATTCCCTTTTGGTGCAGGCATTTTAACTTTTGATTGTAATCTCCTTGTTCCACTGTGCTATATTATTAGTACAGTATAGTACGTGGTGATAGGAGTAGTGATGCTGTCCTTAAACCACAGGTGTAATATAAGAATTGCTTGATGGGCACAGAGAAACATAGTGATTGATTTACTAAAACTGGAGAGTGCTATGGTATAACAATTGAAAATAATGAAATTGAGACTAATGGACTTTATAGGCACGTATAAAACAATATAACAAATTTGAATAGTTCACATAAAATTCATACATATACAGGACAATCATTTATAAAAGACTATAGGACACAGTGTTTTTTCCTGGAGGATATACTAAATCATATACTTCCTGTGGGGCAATGCTAAAACTATCAAGAAAATGCCCACACTGAGATGTATGTATTCCTCTTGGTTGTTCCCAAAATCCTCATAGATTAAAAGAATTGCTCGCTCTACATGTTTTGCGACTTGAACTGTCGCTTCTTCAGGAGCTTCAATGTTTCTAGTCAGAAGAATAAAAACAACTATCGGATAAAATAAAGAAATTTACAATGATGGATTTCTGAGCATTGAGGAACCTTATGCTCTCCTGTTGGAAGAAAAGCTGGAACATAATGAGAGCTCACAAATAGAATCCAGTTCAGTATCAAACACACAATCACCAAGTGATTCATGATTTAAGAATAAATCAAATCAATTCCCTGACCTCAACAAACGAATCCCCTAAATATCTGATTTTCTCATTGCCATGATCAGTGAAATGAAACGCATGCCAATGTCCAACCTTACCATGCAACAACAAGAAGCCCTAAATCAGCTAAACTATAGACAGGACACAGTCATCAAGCCTTCAGACAAGGACGGAAACATAGTACTCATGACCTAGCAACAGTACGAAACAATGTGCTTTAACATCTTAAATAATGTCGAGTGGTATCGACCAATCACAGTTGAAACCACTTCTCAATTTGTGCTGACGCTGTTATCCTACACAACTGGTTCTTATTCCTTGGTTCCCATTACCTCCAGGTACAGGGTGTGCCTTGGGTACTTGTTGTGCCCCGGCATATGCCAACCTGCACCTGGGGGGGGGGGGGTGGGAACATGAGATCTTTTCAAATTATGCATTTAGTAGATACCTGGACCAGGCATTATGCTGGTTCAGGTTTATCGATGATATCCTCTTGATTTGGACAGGTACTGTCGAATCATTACAGGAATTTATGCATCAACTTAACACTAATCAGATAAATTTGAAATTCACTGTGAATTGGAACGAAGACTATATCTCTCTTGGATTTATTGATATAAAAAGATGTATCCAACAATCTAGCCACAAACCTGTATTGGAAAAGCACCGCTGGTAATACAATGCTGCGTGCACAGAGTATACACCCTATCTCTCTCGTTCACAGCATACCATATGCTCAGTACATACGCCTTTTGCGGAATTGTACACACAAAGTATATTTTAGGACTCAAGCAGCAGAGCTTCGTCAGCGGGGATACAGTAAAAGCCAGCTTAGGAAAGCTTACAACAAAGCTTTAAATAGAGATAGGAACTCACTGCTGTATTACAATGTGAAGCCCAATTCAAAACACCAGACTATTAAATTCATCACCAGATATTCTGCCCAACACGAACAATTTCAAGCATGTATGCAAAAACATTGGCATCTCCTAAGTGAAGACACCATTCTGCAAAAATACGTTAGAGACCCCCCCCCCCCCCCCCCGAAAATAGTATTTGCATAAGTCCTTCAATAGGCAATAAAATTACAACAAGTCAATATATACCAAATAATAACACCACACTGACAAATTGTGGAATCTTCATTGCCCATGGATACACAATTGCCTCTGTCCAATGGGGAAACGTTTTACCCATGTTTGCATGCAACTTGCAAATTACACAAGGAGTGATCCATCTTGATGGTTTGTAAATGCGGAGCATTCTATGTAGGCAAGATGATTTGCCAGCCTAAACCACGCATATATGACCATAGCTACTATTCCCAATATGCTAAAATGCTTACCCCAGTTAGCTGCCACTTGGGCTTGTACCACAAATTTGATACCACCTTTGTCCATTTTATTGCTTTGGAAGTGATACCTCAAGACCCATGTGGCGGCAACTGGGATAAATGCATTTTCCAGAAGGAGACATTCTGGATTGAGCTTCTTGAAGCAACCAAGCCACCAGGTATCAATGAAGTGCTATCATACCAGCCCTTCCTTTTGAGGGACCTGTGTGATGGCTGCATTGATCCTCGGTTAGGCAATAACACTATATATGCTGTTTGACTGGGCACTGCACTAAGCAAGAGAGACCATAGATGTGTGTATATACCACTGTTCTAATAGTGCTTAAATGCATGTGGGGTCTCTCCTGCCTGTTGATTGCCAAGCAGACCCAAACAAGGCATTGATCCAATTTGTAATGAACTGCTACAATTGAACAACATTTAGAACTTTGGTTTCTTGCATTGTGTTACATTACATTATGTGGTATATTTATAATCTTTTTTTTTCCTCTCTCCTATGACCAGGGTTTTGACCGCAGTTCTTCCCTTGGCGACCGGGGGGGCACATGCTCTGCGATGCCATGTTTAGCATAGCCGGGATGTGTGGGGTTGCGATCTACTCTCCCCGGTCCTATAGACTGGCGAACTGAGGGCATGCATCCACCTGTGGTGAACTTCTCAACTTGTGTCTCCTAGGTTCACTTCGGACGCCGCAGATGGCGGGCACTAGAACCGGCATGTACGGTACTGTATTGCGCATTCGACTGGGCTGAGTGACGTCAGACGCCAGTCTGACTGAGCTCAGTTGGGGTGCACAAATATCGAGGTGAGGAAATGATTCCCCTGGTGCTCTAATTGAAGTGGATGTCCATTGCACCCCGTGAATGGGAAATAGGCATCCCTGCACTGGAAATTTGGAACCACCACAACTCCAGGTACTTTATTATGCACTGAGTTTTGGTTCTAGCAAAGTGGTAAATCTAGCCCTTTTATATAAATATCTTACTTCTTTATCTTTATGGCATCCTTTTTTTCCTCTGCTTTTTTAGGAAAGTAAATTTATGCTCTGAATGCCCACTTTTATTTGGAGTGTGCACACACCACTGTGACTGAATCCTTCTATCCCGGATCAGTGAACAACCAAGGTACTTTTGTTTTTTTGTTAAAGTTATGATTTAGTGTCAATCATTAAATGGTTAAAGACTTTGAGAGGACAAACGCTATGGTTTTTTTCTATAGACAGGAAAGAACCTGGCCTAAGATGGTGTCAGCAGTAGTGGCTACATATCAACTGATGTGTGAGTATGGGACCCAGTATTGTAGTTTACCGAAACACCAACTAAAGTAGTTACTAGTACTTATTTATATATGTTTTACATTCATAGCTACCCTGTGCATCCCCACAAATCTGCTGATTCTTGGCTACCATTCAGCATTAGGGTCCTCAGTCATTACCACCTTTCAGAGGAAGCCTCTTTGCGGTCACAAATTCCCTGGCGTAGGTGAGCGTTGAAACTTTTTTGTCAAAGCACTGTATTATTGATGAGTTCATGTATAATGTGTTTACATATGCACAGCTGTACCTTAATATGTATAACTTGTATTCTATTTAAAGTATGTTCTTATGACAAGAAACATTGATGCTCCTGAAGAAGCAACAGTTCAGGTCGCAAAACATGTAGAGCGAGCAATTATTTTAATCTACGAAGGATTGTGGGAACAACCAAGAGGAATGCATACATCTCAGCATTTTCTTGATATTCTTAGCATTGCCCTACAGGAAGTATATGATTTAGTATATCCTCCAGAAAAAAAACACTGTTTACTATATTCTTTTATACATTACTGTGCTATATATGTATGAATTTTATATGAACTATTAAAATTTGTTAAATTATTTTATATGTGCCTGTAAAGTCCATTATTCCCAATTTCAGTATTTTCAGATTTTGTATGTGGCACATTCATATTAAAGGTGTTTGATTGCCACCTAAGGGCATTGCAATCAATTCAATTTTTTACAACAATTATGAAAACCTACCCCTGATAGACGAGTGTGTTATGCTAAATAGAAATATTGGCATTCTTATCTTCCTTTTGGAATTACCAGTACTTAGGCACCATTCTCTATGTTTTTAGGTTTTGTATTATCTCATGTGTTCTCTTTATGCATACACATGCATACACTTTGTCCAATGGAGATTCCGGTATGTGTTAATTTTTCTGTCCTTGGATAACAATTTGGGACCTGTTTATCTATTACCTTTTTGTCAAAATCTTTAATAAGAAGGTTGAAACAGAAAACTGGAGAGTGAAAAATTTGGTGTAGTTGTACATGGTGGCCAATGCGCTTCTAATTTCAGCTTGTTCAATTAAAGGAGTTGTAAAGGCAGGAGGCTTTTTATCTTAATGCATTCTATGCATTAAGATAAAAAAACTTTTGTGTGTAGCAGACCCCCTCAATCCCCCTAACACTTAACTGAGCCCCATCTCTCCCCAGCGATGTCCACGAATGTTAAGCTGTCCGGGACACTCGTCCTGATTGGCTGAGACACAGAACTGGTGCCATTGGCTCCCGTGGCTGTCGGTCAATCAGGAGAGAAGGGGGGCGGGCTAGGCCGGGGCTCCGTGTCTGAATGGAAACACAAAGCTGTGACTCGGCTCCAGTGCCCCCATAGGAAGCTGCTGACTGTGGGGGCACTCAATAGGAGGGAGGGTCCAGGAGCAGCAAAGAGGGACCCAAGAAGAGGAGGATCCAGGCTGCTCTGTGCAAAACCAACTGCACAGAGGAGGCAAGTATAACATGTTTGTTATTTTATTTAAATTTTTTAACCCTCCTTGCGGTATTCACGAGTCTGGCTCGGGTTAGTAATTTGCTGATAGGAGCGGTAACCCCGAGCCAGACTCGGGATCGCTTCGCTCGATGCAGGGGAGGACACAGTGAGACTTACTTACCTTGTCCCCTGGATCCAGTGATGTCCGCCGCGCTGTGTGATCGAGCTGTCCTCCGCTCGATTCACAGTGCCGAATGCCTCCGAGCTCCGTTCCCTGCGGCGTTACAGCGCACGGGAGCGGAGAATGGCGGCAAATTCAAAAAAGTAAAAGTACACAAAACACACACAGCACTGTAATCTTACAGATTACAGTGCTGTATTACAAAATTACACACCCCCTTTGTCCCTAGTGTTCTGTGCAATGCCCTGCATGCACTTTTACATTATAAATACTGTTTTTTTCTGCCTGGAATTTGGAGATTGTCCATAGCAACCAGAAAGTGTCCCTTTTTCAGTGTTTTAGGATTTGATTACATTATTGAATATTTTTTATTATTCTTTATTATATTATAAACTTTATCATACCCGGGATGTCTGCTAGACTCTGGTTTGAACATATTTAAGAGAGTTATTCCTAAGAATTACAGGACTACAATATATGATGCCAAATTTCCATGCAAAATAATTGTACCGTTTTGAGCACCTAAATCCAGACTGAATCATACCGCCAGCGAGGTTAAACAAGACTTTATAATCACTTTAAGCTTTGAAAAAAAAATGGAAGCTGATTGGTTTATATGCACAGCTGCACCAGATTTTACACTCTTCCATTTTAGTAAATCAACCCCATACAGTACAGTTTTGCTTTACAGGTATCCATTATGTTTATGTGCCATATGTTTATATGGGACTCACTCAAAATTAAAAAAGACCTATTAATATTATAATTAAACTTTAAAAGTTGTTATAACTAATAAACCTTTCCCTTTGGAAACTGAAGACAATGAAGAATCATACGTATACAGTAACATCAGTTCCTATTTCTACAAACTGGGGAAAAGATGTGTGGCCCATAATGACCATATTACAGTCATTGTTTACTTTAAGAATTGAAGGAAAAATATACATGGGGTAATAGGACAAAATATACTTTATCTCTGTTCTAGCCCCAATTTCTAGCCTCTAGATGTCTTCTGCATGTCTTCTGCATGTCTTACCCATAGATGTCCCCTCTACATATGGATAGAAGAAGGCAATGATCAGATTAATGAAAACTGCCAGGTTGAAGGAAATTGTTCCCCAAAGGCCCATTCTTCGTGAAAACCAGTTCATTAAAGGCATACCTGAAAAAAAGTTGAATGAATAAAATATACAAAATTATTTTCTGTTATAAAATTATTTTTACATTATTAACCTATTCATTTATTTGAGTTTTTTTTTATTATTTCAGATTTTTTTTTTTAACTATTTATCTAACAAGATGACATTCAGTTAAAGTACAGTACCATTGACTTCATTCTTATCCAGGTTTCATTAATGTTCAAGTAAACCAAATGACTTCTTATATATTCAATGGTATTTTAAAGGTCAAGAAACAACTAAATTTCCCATACACACTGCACTAGGAAGTAAGTACAATAACATTTTATAACAATAGGCTGTTTATAACTATTTACAAAATAGTCTTACACATCTATAATACCAAAGGTGAGTTCATGTGGCTTTGTTAATACGTCTTTTTTTTTCTCCCCAAAATCCTTCCTTAAAGAGCAATTCCAATAAGTGAAAGCAATCAGTGAGCTACTAATGTTCTCAAGTAAACAGCGTAGTTGAGCATTGCCTGGGTAAACAACTGAAGCACAGAGCAGGTAGGATGTGTTCCCTTTATGCATTTCAAGGTTTAATTTTCAATTATGGCTGGAGTGTACCTATTAAGTACCATTAAAGTGCAATTTTAAGCAATAAGCGAAAGCAATCAGCAAAGCTATTGATGCTATCAAATAAACACTGCATGTGTACTAAAGTTGTAAAGTTCACTTAATTTACTTTAATTTTAACAAAGGGACTCAAGTGGACTGGTGTGGTATATCAATGCCAGGACAAACTACCTAAGAAAACTTAAATCAAACATGTAGGCCAGGAGTAAGCAACCTCGGCCCTCCAGTTATTTTGAAACTACAAGTCCCATGAGACATTGCAAGACCCTGATAATCACAGGCATGACTCCTAGAGGCATGATGGGATTTGTAGTTTCACCACGAGGTTGCCTACCCCTGATGTAGGTTGTTCTCACTGTATGTAGCTCAAGGTTTAATATTCCGTTATGGCTGGTCTATACCTTTTATCTACCATTAGAGCCGGTGCTGGCTGGGCACCTTTTTGTGTTAGAACTGCTTCTCAGTTCATACAAGTCTATGGAAAAGCAATAGCAGCTGAAGCAGGTCACCTGCAAATAATACTGAATAATTTCAGAAACGTCTCAGACCAATGTCAAAATATGGTGCATTTGCCCATCAAAGTAGGTCTTTGAAGTGCATCCTGCCTAATTGAACAGAGTGGGAAAGGGTAATGCCGCATACAGACGACCAGACATTCCAGCAGACTAGGTCTGACGGAATCAGTCCGTCGGACAATCCGATCCTGTGTGGGCTAATCCGATAGTTTTTCATTAAAAAAATCAGACGGACCTAGTAATAGAACCTGTTTCAAATCTGTCCGACGGACTCAATTCCTATCGGGAAAACCGTTTGTCTGTATTCTGGTACGACGGACCAAATACGATGCAAGGGAAGCTATTGGCTACTGAACTTCCTTTTTTAGTCCCGTCTTACGTCATCACGTTTAAAATGAATGGACTTTCGAACGGACTTAGTCTGTTCGTGTGTCGCCAAGTCCGTTTGTTCGGAAAAGTCCATCAAGAAGACCATCAGACCTAGTCTGCCAGAAAGTCCGGTCGTGTGTACGCGGCATAAGAAGAACTTCTGTTGAGATTTTTCTGCTGTCTGGAGCTCTGTTAGGGTCCGTGTCAACTGTCTTTAGGCCTGTATTGATGGCATTAGTTTAGCATCAGTTTAAAATCAGTTTAGGATGCTTCTGAGATCATTCAGAACTTACTGACAGGTGCATTTCAGCTGACTCGCATTTCGGTGGACAATCCGGCCGTGGGTATGGCAGTCCGCCGTACTTTTTAAAATGAACAGACTTTTCCCGCCCGGAGAAAAGTCCGCTCGTTTCGAGCGGGTCTCCAGGTAGGCGAGGCCCGCGAAGGAGACGTCGCTGGCCCCGCCACCTGGTATGGACTTAAAGGGGAACCCCAACGCCGAAAAAAACAGGTCCACATCAGACCCTTGTCCGAGCACGCTACCCAGCCAGCCAGGAAAGGGGACGACGACGAGCGAGCGCCCCCCCTCCTGAGCCATACCAGGCCACGTGCCCTTAACATGGGGGCTGCCTTGGGGAAGGGGGGGCCGCGCGGCCCCCCACCCCAAAGCACCTTGTCCCCATGTTGATGAGGACAAGGGCCTCTTCCCAACAACCCTGGCCATTGGTTGTCGGGGTCTGCGGGCGGGGGGCTTATCGGTGGACTGGTACAGCTCGGAGGGGAGGAGGGGCGCTCGCTCGTCCCCCCCTTTCCTGGCCGGCCGGGTAGCGTGCTCGGACAAGGGTCTGATGTGGACCTGGGGGGGACCCCCACGCCGATTTTTTTTCGGCGTTGGGGTTCCCCTTTAAGCCCATACCAGGTGGCGGGGCCAGCGACGTCTCCCTTGCGGGCCCCGCCTACCTGGAGACGCGTTCGAAATGAGCGGACTTTCCTCCGCGTGTGTGGGTGAGTCCGTTCATTTCAAAAGTAGGGCGGATAGTATGGCGGACTTAGTACGCCATATTAGTCCGCTGCAAAAGTGCCGTGTGTGGGCAAGTAGCTCGTTCAGAAAGTCCGACGGACAGTCTAGCGGGAAGTCCGCCAGACTAAGTCCGTCGGATAGTCGGCTACGTGTGTACGCGGCATTAGAGGGTTTTCACCTCAATCACTATCCTGGTGGCAATAGTCTCACCAGGGAGGAGGTAAGGGACATATATAAAGAAAAAATTCTTGTGGTGTAAGGAAAGTGAAACTCCATTCGGTTTTTTTTCCTGCTGTCTGTATACCTGCTTCTGATTTCCCCGCACTTCCTGGTTTATGAAACCAGGAGAAAAAGTGATAGGAAATCTCTCTAATAGAGCCATGGATAGCAAGAGGTTCTAATCCCTTCTTACTCATTTTAAAAAGCAGTACTAAACTACAGTTAAGGAAAAAAAATGCCCCTGCGAGGCAATGTCATGATGTGCTAGTATGCATCACATACTAGCACATTATGTGAGACTTACCTTAAAACAAAGCCCTCTAGCGCCCCACTGTGACCACTGAGGGGACTTCCATATTCACCTGGTCTTCCTTTCAGGTTTGCATCCTCCGGCTACATGAGTAGCCGGGGGCACGATGAAATTACACCTGCACATGCTTGCGGCAGCCGGAAATTACGGCACAGGCTCTGAAGGGCTGGCAAGGTATGCCGGACCTTCAGAGCATATGCGCCAGTGTCATCACCGGCTGCATGCACTATGAATATCTCCTAAACAGTGCAGGTTTAGGAGATATTCACAGTACCTACAGGTCAGCCTATAACAAGTGGTAAAACAGAATTTGCTCCTAAAGCACCCCTTCCCATTGAAAACAATGGGGCAGCACTGCAAACCCGCCAGCAAAGCATGGCTGCAGCGACGCTTTGTGGGCGGTTTTAACTCTTTTTCCGGCCGCTGGGGGGGTTAAAACCGCCCCGCTAGTGGCTGAATAGCACCGCTAAAACTATGGTAAAGCGGTGCTAAAAATAGCTCTGCTTTACCGCCGGGCCCCGCAATGCTTCAGTGTGAAAGTAGCCTTAATAGGCAAGTATTTGAGAAAATTCTTACTTCGTAGTTTCTTCTGCCACTCCATCTCGTTGTGAAGAAATGATGACTGGTCAAAGAAATCACTAACTTTGCTGCCCTGCTCATCTTGCTCTGTGGTGGTGAAAACTCGGTGCTTGGTCTCTTCTGTCAGGAACTTACAGATGTTTGGAACAGGAAATACAATCTGCTCCATGCTTCGATCTAAACGCACAATCTGTGAATATCAAAAACCAGACCTTAGAAAAAACAGAATTTACCGAGCAATACAATTTTAGCTATAGACCTGCATTCAGTTATTTGAGGTGAAAAGTTAAAGGACTCCTGTGGTGAGAAAACTGTGGTGGTTGCCACTGCTGATCTCCTTAAAATGGTAGTTGTCTGACTGTCTGTTTCAATGCTTTCTGAATCACCTGATCTGCATAATTGTCGGGATCAGGTCAGTTACTGCAAAAGGGTAGAATACTTTAGATACAAATATGAGCTAGGCAACTAGCATTTTCAGATGAGTTCAGCAATGAAAGTCTTCACATTTCTCTACCCTGACAAGACAAGAGCAGAACATGTTGCCAACAACAACCATCTGAAAGTAGCTTTTGTCTATAAATCAGTTACATCTGTGATCTGACTAAAAAAAAGCAACTTCTCAATCCTCAGTTTTTTTTTTTTACTGTTTAATTACTTGTCTATTAGAAATTAGACTAGAATTAACTGGGAGCTATGACCTTAGAGTTATTGTTTTCACTGCAACATTTGTAGTGATACCATTACTGTTATATATATATATATACAATATATGTCCATGCCCTATATGTGTGCTTGCATTCTTGTGTATGCACAAAACACTGGTGCTTATAAATTTATTTTTTACATTATTTTTTAACTTTATTGCTAGCGCAAAGGAACTAACAAGCTTCGTATAGCATGAGCAGTTGACAGATCCTCTTTATAAAAGACACATCGGGGTCTGAACCTGGAAGTGAAAAAACGCTTATCACTTTTAGGTGCATTCATTACAAAAGAAGAACAAGTGACTCCTTTTGCTTGGCATTCCGAGGAAGTTGCCGGGGGATCTACTGTTGAGTGATGGTCTTTTGTTTCTGGCTGCTGAATGGTCTATTGATGTTGGCTGATAGGAGATATATTTTTGCTGGGGGGGGGGGGGGGTCTATTGTTGCTGGGGGTTCTATTGTTGGTGGTGGGGTCTGTAATTGCTGGAGGTATGTTTTTTCTGCTTTTCTTGTTATAATGAACAAATTCCATACACATTACCACCAAAAAAGGCACTTGGTTCTGTATTCCCTAAAAGAGGCAGTACTGGGAGGTGGCTAGGGGGCGTACTAAGGGATGTGCTCAAAGGGGTAGGGGACAAGTGGAGACTCGGAAGGGGGAGTACCTGCACCTACTCTCTGCGAAAAACCCCATACAAGAGCTTGAAGTGCAAGGCCAGAGCAGCAGTGCTGCAAATGTAAGCTAGGATGCTGATGAAATGCTGAAAAACTCCTGAGAGGGAAAACCATGTGATGTCTTGAACTTTTTTTAAATAAAAGTGGGAAAGAAAAGGCCTTATAAAAAACATCTAACTGAGTAGATGGTTCCTCAGTGCTCTACTGTTAGAAGCTGGTTCCCACATATAGTAACATCTGTATTGGGCAGATTTGAAATCCCTACCGAGAATTGTTTCTGTGTCAGACAAGCACACTGTAGTCCCTCAACCTACCCAAATGAAAACTTTGGATGACACAAAACCCTTTTTTACACCTTGACAGGGCACAGCACTTTCACAATATACTGTATATTTCATTAATTCTGTAGACTGCACAGCGATGAATTCCATTACTTTCTTAGATTTGTGCAAAATATCAATATGATAAAATATAACTTGACATTTAATATAACACTTGCAAGTAGTCTAAGAAATATCTATCTCTTCCTGTTACAGTTCTGTGCTGTACATATGGAACATGTTAGCACCAGAGGGCCTGTTTTTTGAAAGGTCAAATAGGTGTAAAATAAATAAAAGACTTTACTCTTGATTTTTATTTATTTATTTATTTTTAACAAAATTGTTGATGACCATTTATATCACTGGTTAAATGCACTCTTTTCAATCAAATGAATTCAAGTAATGTGGTTGTAAACCTCAGACATGAAATATGAACAAAGCATATCTCTCTATAGCGTGTACTTGTCTCAATTAAGAGCACTCAGTGTCATTTCTGTCTGTTGCTTCATTCCTCTGCTATCAACATGAATCACTTCTGACAAGTTTTCCTGACACCAAGAGAAAAATGGTGATGGGGAGGGAGCTCCAGCTGATTGTCAGCCTCATCTCTGTTCATGTGTGCTGTGTGGAGGGGGGTCCTCACAGCTCCTCACTGAGCTCTGCAGAGTGTAACTTCAGCTCTATACCACCCTTTTTTCAACAGCTCAGACAAGCTTTATAAATTCTGGACTATGAATGGCTGTAAAGAAGAGAAGACTGCAGATAGACAGGTACAACTTATGTAGGAGGATTTGTTACATCTCTGTGTATCACCCGAGGATAGCCACTTCACTACGTATATAGAACGGTTTACGACCACTTTAAGTTAAAGAACTTAACCCAAGTGGCTGTATATTTTATTATAAATGGTTGTACTTTTTTTTTATTTCAAAACATGGTTAATCTCCATATAGTAATGTAAAGGTGATGGGTAATAAATCCTAGGGGCTTATATAAAATCTGTCTCCACGTATGCCCAGACATGGAGGCTCACAGACAGATGTGGGGTGTGAGTTCCACAGTGTTGGGTCTGCATGTAAGAAGTTTAGGTGGATTCTAGCTAAAACCAAGTAAGAAAATGAACATGTATGGCTTCAGAAAATCATTCAGAATAGTCATTCAGTGATATAAAAGTCAGAGGACCAATCTTACATTGGGTTCTCCATTCCACTGGAAGCGAGTAGAGAGTGTGGAGGACTGGATTAATATGTGACAAGCAGGTTGTGTTTGTTAGCATTCCACAGCATCTCATAGCCAGGCACACACAGCATTACAATAACAAGGTTGGAGGGATACAAACTAATAAATCTGTTTTACCAGTTTGTCTGGGGAAATAGGGCTCCTGATTCTCACTAACCCCCTCACATAAAATAATTGAGAATTTCATGACGACACAAAATTGCTTTGTAGGTAAACTGTATTTCACCAGTGCATTCATCATATTTACCAATCTGTCCACTTTTCATCATTTTATATCCCATATTTTGGCATCACAACATTTCATGCCATTGTATCAACCATAAAAAGAAGTGCAGAAATGACAAAAACAGTAATTTTTCAGTGTGTTGATTCCCAGTAGTTTTTGGCGCAAAAACAAATCTGAACCCTGTAGGCTACTTAAGTCTGCCCAATAATAAAGCACTCCATAACACTAGAAAGCTGTACTTACATAGGATGTTTGAAAGGCCTGGGGCAAATATGGGATGTTATTTTTTTTAATTATTGGTATACTGGTGTCAACTATTAATGCTTAAACCTAAAACCTAATCTAAACCCCCCTATCCCTAACTTAATGTAACTCCTAAACTAAGTCCTAGCACTAAACTATACTCCTGTTTGTATATTCACCTTATCCTGCACTACAAAGCAGTCACGCCAAATCCTAAGCAGACTGACCTAAACCGATTTTGCCATCTATGCTAACAGTGCCCCACCAGGTGTCAAAATACCTGAACAGTGGCTGCCTCTGACTGGATGTGCGTCTGACAATTTTCTGCATGGCACTTTTGATTTTTCAAACAACAGATTTTGGGCAGGAGGCAGCTGAGTGAAATTAAGCTGGTTCCTTAGAAACCAGTTGAAATGTTAACATTGTGTGGCCAGCTTAGCATTGTGTTGAAAGCTCTGAACCAAAAGATAACAGCACTGAGCTATCAGAACCAAGAACTCATATGTCCATTATTTTATGTTTTATTTTTCTGTAAATACACTGCTTTCATACTATCATGTCCTTTTATTACTAGCATGCATATTATAAGTGTATTAATTTCTGTGGCACAGTACCTACCTCAATCTGTGCAGTATGCTTTGCATAATACGCTAATGCATCCTCCTTCTCTTCCTGTACAGGAGCAGTTGTTGACTTCAGCATCTGAGTCAGCTGTTTATTATTTAGACTTAACTGCAAAAGTGATAAAGATATATTTTAATTTCAAAGCAAATCATGCCTGAAGCAAGGTTACAATATTGTAGAGCAGACTGAAACAATACAGACATGTTTACTTTTCAAATTGATGTTGGCATTGCTCTGTGCCTTGTCCGCTAGAATTATTCACAATGGTTGTGCTCACAATAAATGCAGCATTAATATTGGCAATGCAAGACTTTAATTAAACGTTTTATCACATAATTAGTGAACCGCTGCAAGTCTCAGCACTCTTTTCTAGGATACTGAATGCTTTCTTTTAGGACTGAAACATGCTCCAGGGAAAAATATGTCATACTTCATTCTCCATAACATTTGAGAACAAGATTAAGAAAATGGTATTGCGGTAATGTTAAGAATTAAATTATGTGCTTGCAGTAAGAAGCCATTTGCCCTCCAACAGCAGGCTGGATAGTTGTGCTGCCCAGCAATTTAGTATATAAGCCAATAGGCCATGTGGCAAAGGCAAGTAGGTATGTGAAGATGACACATAAACTAATTGAAGGGTCCTCTCATAGTAGATTTTACATGTAGCTACCTGGGAATCTGTTACACTAGATGATAACATTAGTTAGATTACTGTAAAAATCTAAAATGTTAATGTTTGTATAATGTAAGTTCAAATTTAGTTCAATCCTGAAAAAGTAGAAAAAATAAATAGGCAAATTTTTTTTTGATGAAATAAAGGAGGGTATAACCCCTGCCAGTTTTGTCCTTTTTGTGTCTTATTGTAAAGATTTCCCTTCACTTCCTGTCCCATTGCCAAAACATAAAGTGAGGGAATCTCTGGTTATCACAAGGGACACTAAAATTAATGTTCCCATTAGAAGATTTTCCCTCTATCTTCTTCTGGGGACAACTAAAAATGTGGGATTTTCTTTCACTTTTGGTGATAACGGTAAACATGACATATAGAGAGGGTTGATTACCTTAAGGGGGCACAGATAGTGATAAAAACCTGATAGGTGTTCTAATCCCCTCTCCACTGTATCCACAACTAAAAAAAAAGTTTTTCTTTCAGTTATACATTAACCCTTGTACAGCTTTCAATAACACAAGCATGTATTGTGATTTTTTGGAACATACATGCTGTGTTTACTGAAAAATAAGAATAAATGCGGTGCATAGGGCACAGACAAATACTTGCACAGACATAATTGATCTCTGTGGAATAATATACCCTCCAAGCAAATGGCACTTAACACAGATGGATCTGAAGAAAGGGAGAGAACAACATGCTATACTCGTTTCATAAATCTCCAAAAAAGAACCTTTACATGGAAGATGGGTTTACACTTTAACAGCCTTGTGGAGACTGCTGTTACAATGATGATTTTTATTATTAAGAGGACAATAATACAATATAGATGCATTAAAGCTGAAAACCCCTAAAAGAACAGAAGAAAAGTCAGGCAATTACGAAACACAAGATAATAATATTATGTAGTCTTCTATCCAGCCAACAGGTAGCGTTCTGGCTTCCTCCCTAAAATAATTCAGAGGATTTAAACCTTTCATAACCAGAAGTAATTTAAGCCTAAACGCCCAGAGTAAATAAGAAGTTTCAGTATGCCATAACACTATAACTAATTTGCATACCTAAGCCATTTTTAATGACAAAGTCTTTTATAAAAATGCATTTTAAATGTAACAGTTTGTAATAATTTTTTAAAACTTTCCAAATATTTATTTTTAAGGGCCTGAACTGTAGTCTGACATCTGTAGCCTGACCCCTTCAACCATTACTGTGTCTCTCTCTGTGCGAGTCACAATGACAAAAGATCTATGTGATTGCAAGTGCTGAACAAGGCCATTTAGTGCACAGTGGAAATGCCAAACTACGCCTCTGCTTCACAAGAGTCAGTGTCTTTTCAGGACAATATTTTTTCCAAACATTTAAAAACAAAATATGATTTTTGACTAGTAAATTCCATATCTTAGGTGCGCTACACTTTGCAGAAGTAGAGGCTCCTAAGCAGGGTTGTTTTGACATCTTCCACCGTGGAATTAAAACTTTACCTCCTGTGACATTTTTTATGAATTGATCAAGGATGAAGTGCCTCCCTAAATAAGTCTTCCTTGAAAATTCATATGTGAGGCTTCTTTTACAGGTGGCTTCAGCTGCCCAAAATTTTAGGCAAAAGATTCTGTGCATGTGAATGGAAATTAGGACCATTCTGGTAATCAATCTCATGATATATTCTAGGTAGGGTATTTACACAAAAAAGCAGAGAGGACCATGTTGGTTGTTCCTTGCCCTAGTCCAGTTAGCTGCAGTTTGAGATACTGAGATTCAGGCCCGGATTGGCCATAGGGCAAACCAGGCACTTGCTCGGTGGGACGGGGGCCGCAAGTCCTTGCTGGGCTGCTCATTGAGCCCACGCCACTCACTAGGCCTCTGTGCGACCTCCTGGCTGCCAGTTCAGCTCAGCCATCGGCGCCAGGGGGATGGAAACATGAAGGGAGGAGGAGCTAGAAGAGAAACCTATGGCCACCCATATATTTCAGCTGTCGTACTGGGGGCGTGGCCACAAAGGGGGAGGAGCCAGCGAGACACCTGCTGCAGACACCTTGGAGCCGGATCAGAGAGAACGTGAGTGCAGCCCCCATGTAGCCTGGATAGGAGGAGCAGTGGGGCGGCTGCATATAGAAGAATCATTCTCTCCATCTTCCTCCTGCAGTCTCTGAATGCCTGCGAGAGGGAGATGAGAAGCAGGCATTCAGAGACGGCAGGAGGAAGATGGAGAGAATGATTCTATATGCAGCCACCCCCACTGCTCCTCCTATCCTGCTTATTTCTGCTGCCCCCCATGCTCTCCGCCCCACCCATACTCTTTGCCCACTCGTGCTCTCCAGCCCCAAGTTCTCTCCACTTCCCTCCATGCTCTCTGTTGCCCCCCCTGTGCTCTCCAACTCCCCCCTGGCTCTCAGCCTCCCCGTGCTCTTCACCTCCCCCTGTGCTCTCCACTGTCCCCCTGTGCTCTCCACTGTCCCCCTGTGCTCTCCACTGCCCCCTGTGCTCTCCACCTCCCCCCTGGCTCTCGGCCTCCCTCATGCTCTCCGCTGCCCCCTGAGCTCTCCACCTCCCCTGGCTCCCAGACTCCCCCATGCTCTCCACCACCCCCATGCTCTCTGCTGCCCATATGCTCTCCACCACCCCCCTGGCTCTCAGCCTTCCCTGTTCTATCTACCTCCCCCCATGCTCTCTGCTGCCCCCAGTGCTCTCCACAACCCCCCACACTCTTCTCCAGTGCTCTCCAGCCTCCCAGTGATCTCCACCTCCCCCTTGTGAACTCCACCCCCGTGCTCTCCTGCCCTCCCTGTGCTCTTTGCCTTCTCTCAGTGCTGTCTTCCTCCCTCAGTGATCTCCGCCTCCCCCTTGTACTCTTCACCCCCCTGTGCTCTCCTGTCCTCCTTGTGCTCTCTGCCCCACCCCATGTTTTTGCTTCATCCTGTGTTCTCCTACCCCCTGCCCCCTGTACTCTCCAGCCCCCCATGCTCTCCTCTCCCTGTACTCTCGCCTCACCCCATGTTTTCAAGGTTCCTCCCTGTGCTCTCCACTCCCCCAATGCTCTTTCCCAGTCCCACTCGCCCCCCCCCCCCCGCACCTCTGCCGGGCTCCCCCCTCCCCTCTCCCGGGGGATCCGTCGGGCTGGAGAGTGGGGAAGGGGCTAGTTAACAGGTCATGGGCTGCTCAGTCTAAAATGGCCAGACCTATTTTTGTCCCAGTCCAGGCCTGCTGAGATTGCAGCAAGAGCTGATAGCAGGGCTGTCAGTAAAGATTAAAGAGAGTCTTTAGGCCTGATTCACACCTATGCAGGTTGCAGTTTGCATATTCCAGGTGCATTTTGAGTTTTTCAATACACATTTTTGATCCATTGAAGTCTATGGAACCAAAAACCAGAAAAAAAAAGTCCCTGGCCCTTTGCATTAAGTGCAGACCTGTGAATGTGACCCATAGAAAACCATGTTAAATGGACTATGTAGGGTGTTTCTGCAAAACTGAAAACAAAATAAAAAATGCATAGGTGTGAACCAGGCCTTAAGAGCATCTCAATTTGCAGAATGAGGGAACATCTTCAATAGGTACAGGGTGATGTTTGTTTAGACTACTGTCTAGTGAACACTTTTTTCCACTGGGTAGAGTTTGGTAAATATTTCAGGAGAAGTGAAAATCATTTTTGGAGTTACACAATCATCAAAGATTGAGCATTTTATCTGTTCATGAACAGGAAATATCTTTGAGGGTTTACAGGTCTCTTGGTACCCAAAAGGAGAATGGTAAAACAAAGCAGAATCAATCTGCAAGACTTATGCGGATGGCAGCAGTGAGCTTTTCCACCTTAGCAAGTATGGTGCGCAAAGCTCCCTCTTCAATAATGAGGCAATATGGAGAAGAAAAATACTCTTCAGTTTCCTCCAATACTGCCCTAGGCTGCACCTGTGTAAAGTCTGGGCACTTAAATCTGAAAAGCATGACTGTTGACTGGGTGCTCTGGTGCCTCTATGTTTTGAACTCTGTTACCTTAAAGTTTTCCTGCAGCTTAACTGTAAGCTCTAATGAGTAGGGTCCTCTGATTCCTCTTGTACCAAATTGTAATGTAACTGTAATGTATGCCTTTATTTTGTTAAGCACTGTGTAAACTGTTGGTGCTATATAAAACCTGTATAATAATAATAATAATAATAATAATAATAATAGGTGTTGCAAAAATAACTCACCAACATTGGATACCCTGCATTTACTTCAGAGACATGTCTCTCCTGTATTTGCTGCATTTTGCACTTCACTAAGTTCAAGATGTTAACATGGAACTACACTGCATCTGAGCACCACAAACCAAAAACCACATTTAATCATTTTTTAATATTCAAAGCAAACTCACTAATCCATCCATTTCTTTGTGCTTTATTTTGCTCAGAAACCACTTTGAAAAACACTCCCTAGCATTTCTGACTGTGGCCATGTTGTGTAAGAGAAAATGATTCATGTAGCATTTACTTCTGGAATCTATCTGCCCTTAGCTCAGGCATGCAGGCAGGAGGCTGTGGTGAGCTGAGAAAACCCCCCTTCCCTTCTGAAGACTCCTGGAATGTATGACATAATTTGCCTAGGCCTGGAAATTAGGAAGTAGATGAAGAAATGTAAAAAAAACAAAAACATTTAAAACAAGAAAATGAAATATTTTCCTATCTACTAGTGCTAGTAGCAAATATCAAATGTTTAAAGTGTGAAATTCCACTTTAACAACTTGAATGACGGCTACAGCGCGGACCCGCTTTGCCGGGAGTACGTCTATTGCCGTTCCCGTGCCAGAGCGCCTGCATGCCCCCCGCAGGGCGCACGAGGCACGCTCTGTGATCAGCGAGGCTATGAGACTCGCTGGATCACAGATCGGAGTAAGGGGTCGACCTCGACCCCTTTCAACGTGATCAGCTGTTAGCCAATGACAGCTGATCATGTGATGTCAACAGAGCCAGTAATCAGCTATTTTTTCTCCTTGCGCTGACAGCGTGAGGAGAAAAAAAAAAGGCCGATCACCAGCGGCTGTGAGAGACCCAATCAGTCCCGATCACGGCGAGCTGCCGCCAGATGCTCAGTGCCCATCTGTGCCCCCTGCCAGTGCCACCTAGCAATAGGCAACATTGCCGCCTACCAGTGCCCACCAGCGCCCACAGTGGGCAAAATCAGTGCCACACAACAGTGCAACCTATCAGTGCCCATCAGTGTCACCTACCAGTGACACCTATCAGTGCCTATCAGTGGTACCTATCAGTGCCACCCATCCATGCCACCCATCAGTACCATCTTATCAGTGGCCATCAGTGCCGCCTTATCTGTGCCTGTCAGTACTGCCTTATCTGTCCCCATCAGTGCAGCCTATCAGTGCC
Organism: Lithobates pipiens; assembly: GCF_037356315.1. Lineage (NCBI taxonomy): Eukaryota > Metazoa > Chordata > Amphibia > Anura > Ranidae > Lithobates > Lithobates pipiens. Next base: position 271,507,587 of record NW_027507748.1, on the reverse strand, counting down.
CACCAGTGCAGCCTATTAGTGCCCACCAGTGCCGCCTCATCACTGCATATCAATGAAGGAGAAAAATTACCTGTTTGCAAAATTTTATAACAAACTATTAAACATTAAAGAAGATTTTGAATGTAATGTGTACTCTCACAGGGTGCACTGCCAGGAGGTGTGGTAGATTGGGAGCCGTTCTCCCAGCGATCCCCAAGAGGAAGAGAGAGGGGAGGAAGAGGCAAGCCAGCCGGCCGGATCATCAGGGAGTGGGGTATGCCTGCTGTACCAGCTTTCATTTCATTTGCTCAGTGTTCCTGGAGCTCACCATCACATAGTCCCACCTCCTGGCCCAGCGTCTTTGATAGACAGAACACCGGTCCAATGCCAGGACATGTGACGTCATCAAAAGTGTCGGGCCAGGAGGTGGGACTATGTGATGGTGAGCTCCGAGAACACCAGGCAATTCAAATGAAAGTTGTTATAGTGGGCAATCCCCGCTCTCTGATGATCCGACCGACTCGCCTCTTCCTCTGCACAGGTCACACTGCATTGATGGGCACAGGTCACACTGCATTGATGGGCACAGGTCATGCTGCATTGAAGGGCACAGGTCACGCTGCATGGATGGGCACTGGTTATGCTGCACTGATGGGCACTGGTTACACTGCATTGATGGGCACAGGTCAGGCTGCATTGATGGGCACTGGTTACACTGCCTTGATGGGCACAGGTGACGCTGCATTAATGGGCACAGGTTAGGCTGCATCGATGGGCACTGGTGAGGCTGCCCTAAAGGGCACTGATAAATTTGTTATTATTTATTTTTGTAACTTAATGCTGCATAAAACATTTATGTGTCGCTTCATGAGATGATTTATGAGGGCGTGTTTATGGGCAGGTTAAGGGGTGGGGCATGGTAGGTGTTGGGTGGGGCAACTGGTGGCGAGTAACACTTAAGGCCTGGCTAGTAGCTCAGGACTTGAAATTTTGAGCCCTGGATTAGGCTTTTGATCCTAATGGACATTTCACTATATGGTCTATAATATTTGGTACACTTTATCATTTATGTTTATTACTTGAGCATTTTGTTCATTTTACAAGATTTGTATAGTCACTGTTTGTGTCAACTTCCTGTACCTATAAGCACTTGCTTGTTTTTAATTATCAAAGAATTGGGAAATGATATACTGTGTGTGTGTGTGTGTGTGTGTGTTTGTATATTATATATACGCAGAAAATTCCACTCACTTTTGGCTGGTAGGCCACTGGTTGTGTGCCTGAAAAAGAGCTAGAAATCGGATGCAGAGACCAATGTTAGTCGACTCCTGCTCTGGTGCAAGGGACACATCATTACTCTGAGACTGAGTGTTGTGCGGGCCTTCAGCAGAGCAAATGTTCGCTGTGGTTTTTCAATGGCTCCCTTTAGCCTGGTTTCCACCATAGCCACATGTTGGGGTACTCCCAAGTGGGATGCTCATGGAGTAGGGTACAAATTATAGGGTAAGTGTGTCCAGAAAGTGAATGTAGCAACCTGGGTTTAGACCGTCCTGTAGTAAATCATCTTGGTGAAAAGGCAGGAGGATGTGCCTGAGTACCATACAGTGGCTCTAGGCTGAACTGACAGTAAAACATCTGTGGTGTGATGTACCTCCCAGAGACTAAGCTCTGAGTGGTTGAGTTTTAGAAACAAATTTGAAAACTTCAGGAGTGAATATACTTCCAATATAGTCCTGGCCTTTTACAGCAATGGTCATAAGCATACAGGGTGACCTTGTCTTACCTGTGCACGATGCTGGACTGTATGCAAAGTCCAGGCTTTGCCCAACTCAGAGGTCATTACCCAGTCTTCAAAGACTGGGTTCTATAGGAATGGACCTGCAGCTGACTATATGCATTGCACTAAATGCCAAAGTGAGCACCCATGGAGAATTCAGTGGCCAGAGCAACATTATAGGCCGTCCAAAAAGGTGGGGTCCAGATACAACTCAGAGTTTACTGAGGTTGCGTTGATCTGATTTGTGGCATTAGAAGACCCGAGTAGTTGAATGAAGGATCTCAAGATAAAATATTAAAGGAAAATAAAATAATAAACTAGTTATGCTAAGAGTGATTTCTCTGTGAAGTAGAAGAGGTCCATCAATGTAGGGCAAAATTGAACTGTACTGTATGATGAAGATAAGTGGAATTATGACATATTTGTAAATTCCATATCTTGGAGTACAGGACACAGGCCACCCTTTTTTCCATTCCTTAAGCCGCGTACACAGGGGCGGACTGTATGGCCTACTTAGTCCGTCATACAATCCGACGGACAGTCCGTCATACTTTCGAATGAACAGACTTGACCACACACGGATGCACAAACAGTCCGTCGAAAGCTTGCGCGATGACGTGTACAGCACGTACGACGGGACTAGAAATAGGAAGTCCAATACACAGCAATGCACCCTTCCGCCGTGTAAATCCTTTCTGAGCATGCGCCATTCTTAGTCCGTCGAACTAGCCTACTGACGAGCGGATTGTCCGCTGAAACCAAAGTATGACGGACAGAATTTAGAAAAATCCGAAATACTTAGTACGCCAGACTGCACGCTGAAAAAGTCCGCTGAAGCCCACACACGAGCGGACTGTCCGCTGAAATGTGTTTCGACGGACTAAGTAGGCCATACAGTCCGCCCGTGTGTACGCGGCATTAGTTTTGCAGCAAGTGATGCAGAGTAACATAGGATTCATGGAGTTGGGTAGGGTTATAGGGAAGGCACCCTGGGGATGTGTCCTTAAAAGCTTGCCAATGTCCAATCACCTGAGGGTAGGAGCCTATAACCCAGGGTCATTGAATACTTTGCATGTCTTATACTTTACAATTGAGATAATACGTATAATTAAGAAAAAATAACATAATTCAGTACCAGTTGCAACCCCCTGACTGTACAGTGGTGATAGATTGTAAGATATACATGGCATCAAGTGCAGCTTTTAACACAAGAGGGCTTCAAACAACAGTTCATTTTCATGGTTTGAGATGCCATATGTCAAGTTAGGCAACCCACTGAAAATGAATGTAATCCACCACAGCAAAAGATACAAAGATATTGGTCCTGCTGTATGTTTTGCAGAATTTTGCAATGCATACGAGAAAGAGGGTAAAGGAAGGAATCACGAAGTGGGGTAAGGTTGTTGGAGTAAGCTTTCTGCCAGTGTCTAATCACCTAAACAAATCAACCTAAAAGCTACAGTTTATGATTATCAAGCTTGAGTCATGTAATGTGCGATTCCGATATATACAGTATCTCACAAAAGGGAGTACATCCTTCACATTTTTGTAAATATTTTTTTATATCTTTTCATGTGACAATACAAAAAAATGACACTTTGCTACAATGTAAAGTAGTGAGTGTACAGTTTGTATAACAGTGTAAATTTGCTGTCCCATCAAAATAGCTCAACACATAGCCAATAATGTCTAAACCGCTGGCAACAAAAGTGAGTACACCCCTAAGTGAAAATGTCCTAATTGGGCCCAAAGTGTCAATGTTTTGTGAGGCCAGCATTATTTTCTAGCACTGCCTTAACCCTCTTGGGCATGGAGTTCACCAGAGCTTCACAGGTTGCCACTGGAGTTCTCTTCCACTCCTCCATGATGACATCATTAAGCTGATGGATTTTAGAGACCTTGCGCTCCTCCACCTTCAGTTTGAGGATGCCCCACAGATGCTTAATAGGGTTTAGCTCTGGAGACATGCTTAGCTAGTCCATCACCTTTACCCTCAGCTTCTTTAGCAAGGCAGTGGTTGTCTTGGAGGTGTGTTTGGGGTTGTTATCATGTTGGAATACCGCCATGTGGCCCAGTCTCCGAAGGGAGGGGATCATGCTATGCTTCAGTATGTCATAGTTCATGTTGGCATTCATGGTTCCCTCGATGAACTGTAGCTCCCCAGTGTCGGCAGCACTCATGCAGCCCCAGACCATGACACTCACACCACCATGCTTGACTGTAAGCAAGACACACTTATCTTTGTACTCCTCACCTGGTTGCCGCCACACACGCTTGACACCATCTGAACCAAATAAGTTTATCTTGGTCTCATCAGACCACAGGACATGGTTCCAGTAATCCATGTCCTTAGTCTGCTTGTCTTCAGCAAACTGTTTGCAGGCTTTCTTGTGCATCATCTTTAGAAGAGGCTTCCTTCTGGGATGACAGCCATGCAGACCAATTTGATGTGCGGTGGATGGTCTGACCATTTACAGGCTGACCCCCGACCACCTTCAACCTCTGCAACAATGCTGGCAGCACTCATATGTCTATTTCCCAAAGACAACCTCTGGATATGACGCTGAGCATGTGCACTCAACTTCTTTGGTCAACCATGGCAAGGCCTAATCTGAGTGGAACCTGTTCTGTTAAACTGCTGTATGGTCTTAGCCACTGTGCTGCAGCTCAGTTTCAGGGTCTTGGCAATTTTCTTATAGCCTAAGCCATCTTTATGTAGAGCAACAATTATGTTTTTCAGATACTCAGAGAGTTCTTTGCAACGAAGTGCCATGTTGAATTTCCAGTGACCATTATGAGAAAGTGAGACCGATAACAAATTGAACACACCTGCTCCCCATTCACACCCGAGACCTTGTAACACTAATGAATCACATGACACCAGGACATTTTAACTTAGGGTTGTACTCACTTTTGTTGCCACGGCTTTAGACATTAATGGCTGTGTGTTTAGTTATTTTGAGGGGAAAGCAAATTTTACACTGTTATACAAGCTGTACACTCACGAATTTACATTGTAGCAAAGTGTAATTTCTTCAGTGTTGTCACATGAAAAGATATAATAAAATATTTACAAAAATGTGAGGGGTGTTCTCACTTTTGCGACATACTGTATTTCCCTCTGTCTTTTCTTCATACCTTAATTTAAAGTAGAACTTCACTCTCTCATTCAACATTGACTTTTTTTAATCCTTGGGCCTCTTGCACACGGGAGTAAAAAATGTTGAGTTTTTTACTGATCTGAAATTAGATGCATTGTTGTCTACGGAACCATACACATAGACAAGAGTAGTAAAACAAAAATAGAACATTTTTCATCTGTGCAGTAATTTACTTTATACAGTATGTGTGTTTACTCATCTAAAAGGGTATATTACAATAACGGCAATGAAGAAGAATTTTACTTGTCTATACACTTGCGTACCTTTACTCACATATACCCAACATTACTCAGGTCTTTACCCACAGTTTTTGGCCCCTTGCACATAAACCTCACAAGTTTCTGAGTAAACATTAGTAAATTATGACACCCGTGTGCAAGGGGTCTTATGCTGCTAGCATTAGTAAATAGATAGGAAGATACTGTATATCATATCTACTTCTTTGAAAACGTATTTTTACATTTGTCCAGTCACTTCCTGGTTTTCCATTCCTAGGCAAATTATGTTATACATCACAAGAGTCCTCAGGAGGGGAGGAGGGTTTTTCTGAAATAAGCATACCCTCCTGTCTGCACCCCCGAGCTAATGGCAGATGGCTTCTAGGAGGTAAATGCTACATGAATCATCATCCTTACTCAAGGATTGCTATGGCGTGGAGGGGGGGGGGGTATATTTCAAAGTGATCTCTCAGCAAAATAAAGCATGGAGACATAGATAGATGGGTATGAATATTAAAAATGAATTAAATAGCATTTTTGGTTTCTTTGTGCTCAGATGCAGTTTAGTTTCACGTTAAGATAATTATTCCCTTTTATTGCCAAGCAGTGAAAGAAATTCTGATATGTTTCATTTTAATTGTAACAGGTTTGATACTGGTTATAGTTTTTGCCTTTTATTGCTTACATCCCTTATCTTGCTCTCACCGGATGTTATGGGTAAAGAAGGTTTAAAACCCAAAAATTTCATTGATGTCAACAAAAGAAAAAATCTTCATACACTTGCTAAGTCACATTTACAACATACAGTGCCAGGGTACTAGTCCCACACACTGGAAACAATTAAACAGAACTGAAATCAAAATTGAAAGAAAAAGTCTGTACTTCCCATGAAGCTGCTCTTGTTCAAAATATGTGTGTGTGTATTGAAATGTCATATTTAATTCAGTCCACTGTTTATTGCTGTGCTATTATACTTTCTTATCTGAATTATTAATGAGCATTTCCCTTCATAAACCACCAAAAACATTAGTATCCTTATCAAACTGTAAATAATTAAATGTGGGCAGTTTCATTAATTGTGATTTTGACCATGTTATTCCTTTTTTGTTTGTGGTTGTCTCTATCATACCACTGGATCAAAAGAATTTAGCAACATTTGTCATGGTAACCCTTAAAGCAGAACCAACAAACAAAAGTAACAAGATCAAAAATATTAGCCCATAAAAGGACTAAATAAAAAATAACAGCTTTTACTGCAATATTCAGCTTTAATCCAGAGAATTCATCTGCAGTACTTTCTCTGCCATATAATGTCCTCAATCTTATTGCTAGCATCATGCAACCTACTTTCCCTAAGCTCAGGTCATCCTCCCCAGCCGGTTACTGGACACTGGCAAAGAAAGCAGCACAGTGATTTGCATGGACTGCAGTAGGCTGATACCAGGTCAAATAGCTTTTCCATCTGGCACTACCAGTACAAAGCTTTGTTTAAATGGACATTTACAAAGTAGGCAAACACTATGCAATTTGCATAGCTGGAGGCTCTCAAACCAGGCTGTTACTGACAATTGCAAAGCAGACCAGCAATATGCATTTTGGTGTACCAGAACTGCATTAAAGTATGTGCACGAGCCTGTGTAATTGTTGGTAACTGAAATACATATCAGTATTAACAATAGAGCTCATTACTGAATAGTGGATTTTAGGATGTGTGCCATTTCTGTACTCACTGTCACTTTAAGAGCATGAATGCTTCCCTTGGACTGCTTGCAGTTCATCTAACACCAAGATGTTTTGGCAGTTGTTTCAACTAGCAATCTCTATAACAGCGGTATCCTTCTCATGCTACTATCACCACACCAATGATGTACCCATGATGGAGATCTGTATGATATATATGTAATAAATGTAAATGAAATCATCATAAAGTATCCAGAAAAATCAAAAAAATTATCAATTTTTTGGGGGACTTTATGATGACTTAATTTGCATTTATTGCACGTATGCACATATGATGGAGATATGTATGATATAATTGGTGTGGTGATAGTAGCATGAAAAGGATAGCGCTTTGATAGAGATTAATATATGTTTTAGTCTAAGTAGTAGTCTAAGAACAATAGTATATAAATAATAAGCATCTCAAGTCTTTATCCTTGTATATCGTATGACATACTGTATTTGTTGATTGCAACTTCTGAATGTGTGCTACTACTTATATGCTAGTCTATGAAGTGTACCTGTTTTAACCATTTAAGTTGATAATTTAACTTATTACTCATTTAAAAAGCTTATCGGATAGAGAGATGATGGAACTTTTATACCCTAGTTAACCCAAGAGAAATATATCAAAATAAAGCAATTAAACATCCCTGAAAAGTTGGATGGCCTGATAAATGTTAGCAATTAGGGCTGCCTTACACTTGACTGTTTCACCATTTAAGTTAATAAATGAATGAACTTTGTCCCATTTAATTACTCAGTACTGTCAAGAGAATTTGGAATTCATGTGTAATGTGAAAGAGTCTTGTGAATTTCACCCGCTGATGGTTTAACAAGTGTGTCTGAAAGGAGACAGTGACAAAGAAAATGATGCTGGTGACAGAGACAGGGAGCGATAGCTCTAGAAGAACATTCAAACACATTAATAGTTAAATAGGACAGAAGATGGATTTGTGGTTAAACAGATTTACATTCATTTACAGTGACAAGCAATTCCAACCATAATTACCATGGTAGAGATGCTTTCTTCTTCTTCTTGAATCCTTCGAACTGGCTTCAGAAGTTGTTGAAGATGTTTGTTATGCCGCGCCAGCTACAATATAACAAGTGGACTGTGCATTAAATAAGGAAAAAAAGCTGACATACTGTGATAGGATGTTAACATGGAAGAGATGTCAGAGAAAAATGCAATACGCCACTAACTGCACTTATACAAACTTGCCATTCCCACTATTAAAGGGATATAAAAAGTGGGTTTCTACAACCACTTAAAGGAAAACTCCAACCAAGAACCTCCCTGCTATGTAATCTATTACATCTACCTGTTATCAGAAGAACATTTGTAACACTTGACACTAAATTAGAATTCCACCTTTTCCTGTGGCTGTGGTCAATTTTATTATCTTCATACTGCAAAGCAGAAAGTGCTTACATAACAATACTGGTTTTTGAACAACAAAACCTTGTCCAGTGTGCTGGAAGATTGAATTAGCCAATGCTACAGGTTTGAGCTCTCCATAACATGACATGCTCTTATTGTGCTAATATTGGCTAAAAGTAATACTATTTTTTAGAAATCTTTCATGTGAAAATTAACCAATTCTTAGATTTGCCAGTAGAAATGTCCTCTTTAATCACATGACCACTGGACACTTAAACCCCCTTAATAACCAGACCAATTTTAAGCTTTCAATGCTCTCACATTTTGAATGACAATTACTGTACCCATATAATTTTTTTTCACACAAATAGAGCTTTCTTTTGGTGGTAGTTAATCACCATTGGGTTTTTAATTTTTTTCGCTATAAAAGAAAAAAGACGTAAAATTCGGTAAAAAAAAAAAAAAATTGTATCATTTTTCTTGATACATTTTGGCCAAAAATTATACCGCTACATATCGTTGGTAAAAATAAGTACAAATTGGTGGATATTATTTGGATTTTGTTATAGAGTCCAGAAGCTATGGTGCCAATATCTGAAAAATTGATCACACCTGAAGTACTGATGGTCTATCTCATTTCTTGAGACCCTAACATGACAGAAAAGTACAAATACCCCCCAAATGACCACTTTTTGGAAAGAAAACATTCCAAGGTATTTAGAAAGATGCATGGTGAGCTTTTTGAAGTTGTAATTTTTTCCCACAATTCTTTGCAATATCAAGATTTTTTTTATTTTGATTTTTTCACAAAATTGTCATATTATCAGGTTATTTCTCACACACAGCATATGCATACCACAAATTAAACCCCAAAACACGTTCTGCTATTATTTCCAAGTATGGCGATACCACATGTGTGAGACTTTTACACAGCATGGCCACATACAGAGGTCCAACATGCAGGGAGCACCTTCAGGCGTTCTGGAGCATCCAGGCCAATTCTGACATTTCTCTGACATTTCTCTCCTACATGTAAAAATCATCATTTATTTGCTAGAAAATTACATAGAACTCCAAAATATATTTTTTTAGCAAAGACCCTAGAGAATATAATGGCGGTCATTGCAACTTTTTATCTTGAGCGGTACTTGCGCAGCAATTTTTCAAATGCGTTTTTTTGGGAAAAAAACTGTTTTGTGCTTTAAAAAAAAAAAACAGTAAAGTTAGACCAATGTTTCATGTGAAAGATGAAGTTACGCTGAGTAAATAGATACCTAACATGTCAACCTTGAAAACTGCACACGCTTGAGGAATTGCGCCAAACTTCGCTACTTAAAAATCCCCATAGGTGACGCGTTAACATTTTTTATTGGTTACATGTTTTGAGTTATAGAGGAGGTCTAGGGCCAAAATTATGGCTTTCTTTCTAATGTTCGCAGCAATACCTCACATGTGTGGTTTGAACACCGTTTTCATAAGTGGGTGGGACTTACGTATGTGTTCGCCCTTCTCCTCTCACAATGTACCTATCGGTACACAGAGAGGAGAGAGGAACATGTCATGACACCGGTTTGTTTACAAGTGAAATACTCTGTCATTTAATGGAGCGATCACATGGTGAACGGCCACGATCAGGACGTCATAGTACACCCTCCCAGAGTTAAACAACCGCCCTGTAGCTGTCTTTAAGCTATGGGCCGGTTGCTAAGTGGTTAATATCTACGTACCAACTATACCTCTATTGTTAGCTTAACTTGGGTCTCTAGAAACCAAATAATGTTTTCCAACCTGAGAAAACATTACTCTGAGAACCACTGGCTGGCAGTGTCTGTAGGGACCCATAGACAGGAGACCACTGTTTCAGATGTTCAGCCCACGTAACTGCCTTCTGATGTCTATGGGTACCCCTAGTTGTATTTAATGATCCTGTTGTGTTCATCAAACAAGTTACCTGTTACAAAATTAGGGAGAAGGGTTACATACATTTTTATTGTCGCACAGAGTTTTACATGGAATTCTTTTCATAGCACTGTATGAAACATTTAAAAGTTAATTCAGGGCTGGGGAAGAAAAACAGCTCACATAAAATAGCAATATCGACTAAGTCTTGAAGCCCTATATGTTGGAGCTAAGAATGTCATAATCAAAAGACAAAAAGCATATAACACAGGCGTAGATACCATAAAGGCTGAAGTGAATCACAGCCATGGGAAGTTGGAGAATGTGCATTAATGACACTTGCCCCAATCACTATTTAAAACAACTCTGTGAAGTGGTGGATTTCCTGGGGAGCAGCTCCCTTTGACTGTCAGGAGTTTTTAGTCCAGGCCAGTAATGCAGTTTTTCTTTCCAAGTCTGTGGTTGAGCAAATGACAGTGGTGTTGTGAAGAACCCAGGTAACAGCGGAGCAAAGAGAAATAAGTGGTTGTACTCTGTGCTGGCCTTGTGAGCCTTAAGTTCTGATCCTTCTGGTTGGTGGAAGCACAGCCATGGTTTTAAAAAAAAAATTAAAATGTATAGAGAAAATATAAAAATATATATCTAAAACTATTAAAACAAAAAATAGGAGCTGGAAAGAAAAAACACTTGAATATGTTTCCAATATATATTTTCTATGTTTTAAAAACGTTGCAGCCTTTTTAATAAAAAAAAAATTTGAGTTAATAATGGTTTGTAATGCATTTAATTTTTTACAATCCATGGATTCCCCTCCTTCCTGCCGCTTAGCATATAAAATAACAGCTCCCCCACATAACAAACAAGGCTAAAAAAAAATAAATAAAAAAAGTGTTGCCAAGGAACATTAGCTTTGTCCTCCACCTGGAAGGATCTAAGTTCTAGCTCCATGAAACCGGAGCAGACTACTGCCACTTTCTTTTTGCTCTATTGTTGCCTAGATTCTTCACTAGGCCGCTGTCACCTGGCCTGGACTGTCTGACTGGACACTTCCTGCTGTGCCAAAGCCTGCCCGCTCCCTGGCACAGGCCCTGTTGGCCTATTACTATGTTAAGATACCTCAATTGCCAGTAGGAATGATCATGAGAAAGGAGGGGCCAAGTTTTGACCCTACCATGAAGTGTCACAACCTTGCACAAACATAATATCCCAGAAGCATCTGTAATGACAGGCATCTGTGATTTATACTTATTGGCAGCATGTTTTTGGCAGTGTGACCGTTATACACAGAGTTATGCAGGCCATACACGGTCGAATTTCGAACGAATTTTCTTTTCAAAATCAGAAAATTCGTTTTTTTTGTGATCCGATGATGCCACCATTGATTTTCGAAATTCGGCCGACCAAGCCTTCAATTTCACCTCATGTTGCTACAGAAAAGAATTTTCTTGGCTGGGAATCTTCTTTTCTCTCCGTACATTTTCTTTTATCTCCGTACATTTTCTTTTATCTCCGTACATTTTCTTTTATCTCCGTACATTTTCTTACGTTTCTCGCACGATTCTCCCATCATTGATTAGAAAATCGTTCGTTTTTCTAAAAATTTCCAACATGTCCGATTCCTCAAATTTTATTTCTGCACGAAAATCGGCTGTTGCTGCAGCCCACTAATGGTGCGAAATTCATACGAAAATTCTTAGATACGATTTTCGAAAGAAAATTCTTTCGAAATTCGAACCGTGTATGGCCGGCATTACAGTTATACAAAGGGTGCTTCCAACATGCAGGTAATGCTGGGATTTCTTAATAAAAAGCCCAGCATGCTTTGCAAGCTGTAAAGAATATTTGTTTTGTTTTTTTGTAAAAGAAAACATTTGATATAAGCAAAAATATCAATTTATAATCTACTAAACTAATAAAAGAAGATATCAATTACCAAAAGTTTATTATTATTATTATTACCTTTATGTATTGGTTATGTCTACAAGCTTCAGTGATGTCTATGCCTCATAAAACATTTTAAGTGCACACACGTGTTTTTCAAATGCAGTACATGATATCAGCAGTCATTAAGGAATTCCTGATGTATATCTTTAGAATTTTAGACATTTTATATAATACTAATTACTCTTTGTTAAAAGAAAACAAAAAAACAAAAACAGTTGAGCTGACCTGTAGAGCAAGGATGTAAATATTATGTCCAACTTCCATGGGTGAAACATCAGAACTGTCCCCTTCTTCTTCCTGTAGATAAGCTTTCTTCATGACATCCACCTGAAAATCAAGCAAAAGCAAAACTCATCTTATGAGTGATTATGGGGAAAGCTAAAAGTAACAATCTACCAAAGAATTATGTTGTGTGCCAACATTACCAAAACGAGTATCCATTACATAAAACCATTTTGCCCCTACAACTAACTCACCAGTTCCTGGGGTCTTAGACTTATAAGTATTCTTTCTGCATTCTCGCTGTCATGACGACTTTCCATAAGAGCTAATAGCAGCTTTGAGGCATTGTCCTGTAATAAGTCAAGATTAAGCAGGATTTAACAAATGTAAATGAAGAACACCGACAAAAGCTTCTTAGGCAACATATTCAACATATCTTTGAGAGCTTGCAAAGGATGACCTGCATTTGAAAATATCATCTTTCTGTCTCCCAGTATAATGACATTCATTGGTGTCATAATGACAAAAAATCAAGATAACCGTTGTTACATTAATAAATGCAATTTTCTGGTCATTTTGTGCACAACAGCTTATTTCTATGCCATTATTACATTATAAAAGGATGCTCCTGTGGCCATTAGAAGGAGATCTTATTCGCCCTGTTTTATTTATATTATTATGGCTAATGCAAAAGTAGTTGCTGGAACACACAAAACTCTCAGGTGGACAAGAACTGAGTAGGGAATTGTGACAGGTAGATGGCAGTTTGGATATCAAAGACTCAGAATACCAGGCTCCACTTATAACCAAATATGACCTTTTAGCCAAAGTGGGCAAAATATGAATGTTTACATTAAATTCATCCACAATCCTCCATCCATATAATTATGAATACAGTTCTAGGCATCCAGAAAACCTAATTAATAAGGAATGTCCCAGGCTGATGGCAATTAACCTAATAATCTGATGCTAGTAGCTGCTGCCTCCATGGTGACATCTACTAAGTAGGGTCTGAGAATGAGAAATAGTATTTGTAAATGTGGTGGAAATGGTGCTGCTAGGTATTGGTATAGATTATTAAATTGACACATGCTAACCTGTGAGTTGATGTAAACCAATACAAAAACCAATACAAAAAATAAATAAAATATCAAATGACACAAAGTGCAAGCAACCTTAATTGACTCAGTGTATAGAATGACATGTGCTAATGTGTGCTAATGTTGCACTCAATATAAACTGACCCAACAATATGATACAGTTGAGATGGCAATAATGATCCGTGAAGATAAAAACTTTTAAAGTTAGTAAAAAATGTTATTGCAAATTGTCAAGTTCTTGTTTCTGTTTGTAACCCCACTGGGAGATTTTACCTCACATCTTGTCCCTGCAACGCTATACCTAAAACGGGTGGAAATGTCACCGGAACAGGAAAGTGCAGACAACAATGTGCTTTGCTTTTTGTGTGTAAGTTCCCATTAAAGAGATTTCCCAGCTGTTAGGACTGAGTTCACCTGCTGGTGGCACTGTGGTGCTCTGGGCTGATTGCTGCAGTTCCAGTGTCCATCAACATTTGTCTCCCAGAAGCCAGTAGGTTTCAGTGATAAAATCCACCCGGTTTCAGCTGCTAGGTGGCCATAAAAAGCTGCTCCTACTAACACACCTTGTGTCACTGCTTTGATAGTCATCTTTGCTGCCAGATCCTTGTTCATGTATCCTGCTCCTGAGTTTTTCTTGCATCCTGTACCCTGCTGCTTACTCTTGCTCTTGGTTCCTGCGCCCAGTCTTGATTCCCTCCTTCCTTGCATCCCTGGTATTCCTTGTTACCCTTGTCCTTCATTATCTCTACAAGATTGCTTTCTACTTACACACAGAGGATGTTGGTGCCATTTATATCAAACTGATTGATTCTGGAATTGACCACAAACTTTCTACTTGTTCTTCGTTGTATATATATTTTGTATATAGTCAGTTGTTAGGTCTCTGTTAAGTTTATTAGGTATTTTGTCACTGGGGTTTGTTAATGTTCACTGTTTGCTGGGGCATGCTTGTCTCTTATTTCACTGTAAATAAATCTCACTTCAAAGATATATACATTGTCTGGTCCCAGTTTTCTGTGTGTAGCTACATATATCTGGTCTCCCAGCTGCTGAATCTGACACCATCATTTCCTTTGCTAACAGGAAAGCAGAAAAATCTCTTGAAAAAACACAGAGTTGTTGATGAAATCCAAAGAGAGACTCATCCATACCCAATCTAAAACGCACCTTTATACATTAAGATATATTGTTTAAGCAAAATGATATTATCACAAGTAATTTCCATGCAGTCCTAATTATTTTCATTCAGTCCATTGTTCAAATTCATATAGCGTTAGGCGGATCCGCTTGCACAGAGTCCGACTCTGTCCGCCGGCTCAGCGGGAGTTTTCTCCGTTGATCTCCGCTGAGCCGGCAGATGACAGGTCCCTCTCTGCTCACTGAGCGGGAAGGGGCTTGTCGAGCGCCGCAGGATTCTATGGAGAGATCGGATGAAAACGGACAGCATGTCCGTTTTCATCAGATCTCACCCGATCCGATAGCGATGGATCCGGACGTAGGGCCACCCGCCTGCTTTTGGTGGATCGGACAGGGTCGGATGTCAGCGGACATGTCACCGCTGACATCCGTCGCTCCATAGACTAGCATGGAGCACCCGTTCAGGTCTGCCGTCAAAACTGACAGGATCTGAACGGTCCGACAGTGTGAAAGGGGCAAATTATTCTTGCAATTTATTTGTAGTTTAGGTGAACATAAAAGCAGTTTAACTGTACAGCTGACTATACCAAATACCACTCCTCTTCCCAGTGAGAAAGTGAAAAAGTGGTTGGCAGGGCTAACTAGTTAACAAAGTGAAACCAAATGTGTGTGTGTGTGTGTGTGTATATATATATATATATATATATATATATATATATATACACATACACACACACAGTTGTGCTCATAGGTTTACATACCTTGGTAGAGTTTATGATTTCTTGGCCATTTTTCAGCGAATATGAATCAAAAACCCTTTCTTTCACTCATGGTTAGTGTTCGGGTGAAAATGTGTTTATTTTTTTTAAATAATAATGACAACAGAAACTACCCAAATGACCCTGATCAATAGTTTACATACCCCAGTTCTTAATACTATGTATGATCAATAGTTTACATACCCCAGTTCTTAATACTATGTATTTCCCCCTTTAACATTAATGACAGCTTGAAGTATTTTGTGGTATTTGTGGATGAGGCTCTTTATCTTCTCAGATGGTAAAGCTGCCCATTCCTCTTGACAAATCTCCAGTTCCTGTAAATTCTTGGGCTGTTTTGCAGGAACTGCACGTTTGAAATCTCCCCAGAGTGGCACAATGCTATTGAGGTCAGGAGACTAAGATGGCCAATCCAGAGCCTTCACTTTATTTTACTGTAGCCAATGGAAGGTTGACTTTGCCTTGTGTTTTGGATCATTGTCATGTTGGAATGTTCAAGTACATCCCATGTGCACCTTCTTGGCTGATGAATGACAAATGACAAATGTTCCTTCAGTATTTTTTGATAACATACTGCATTCATCTTGCCATCAGTTTTGGCCAAATATCCTGTGCCTTTGTAGCTCACACATCCCCAAAAACATCAGCGATCCACCTCCGTGTTTCACAATAAGAATGGTGTACCTTTCATCATAGCCTTGTTGACTCCTCTCCAAATGTAGTTTTTATGGATGTGGCCAAAAAGCTAAATTTTGGTGTCATCACTCCAAATGACTTTGTGCCAGAAGGTTTGAGGCTTGCCTCTGTGCTGTTTGGCATATTGTAAGTGGGATGCTTTGTGGCTTTGCGTAGTAATGGCTTTCTTCTGTAGACTCGGCCATGCAGTCCATCTTTCTTCAAGTGCTTCCTTATTGTGCATCTTGAAACAGCCACACCACACCACACCACACCATAATCTAGGTTGGACTTGATGGACTGGTGTATTTTTTCAATCTCACCTACTATATGTAAGTAGGTGCCGCCGATATTGCAACAGCGGCGAGATTGACACCTGCGAGCCCCAACGCGGGAGCCAGCGATGAGCTCCGTTGCTCCTCCTGCTCCCCCCCCAATGGATTCCTATGGATGTGCAGCATCTCATGGGGGCAGGGAGCACGAGAAGCACAGGCTCAGAGTGGTGATTTTCAGCACAATCCCACTGCGATGGAGACACAATATCGGCGGCAGGTTCTGTATGTAACATGTTTTTAGAGAGTCCTGTATTTCACCTGATGTTATTTGTGGGTTTTTCTTTGCATTCCGAACAATTTTCTTGGCAGTTGTGGCTGAAATTTTAGTTGGTCTACCTGACCGTGGTTTGGTTTCAACAGAACCTCATTTTCCATTTCTTGATTAGAGTTTGAACACTGCTGATTGGCCTTGTCTATTCCTTGGATATCTTTTTATATCCCTTTCCTGTTTTATACAGTTCAACTACCTTTTTCTGCAGATCCTTTGAAAATTCTTTTGCTTTCTCCATGACACAAAATCCAGAAACGTCAGTGCAGCACTGAATGAAGGTGCAAGGGTCTGTCAGGAGTCCAGAAGCTTATTGACCTTTTAGAGCCCTTTCACACTGACAGCGCAGGGGCGTCTGGCGGTAAAGCACAGCTAGATTTTGTGGAGCTTTACCGTAGTTTTAGATACGCTTTTTGTCCGCTAATGGGGCGCTTTTAACCCCCGCTAGTGGCCAAATAAAGTTTTAAAAGTGCCTACTTGGCAGTCGCCTCGGCGGCGCTACCCATTAATTACTTTAGGAGCAGTGTATACTAGTTTTAGTGGCACTTTACTGTCATTTTAGTGGGGCGCTTCCCCCCCCCCCACTAGTGGCCAAATAAAGAGTTAAAAGTGCCCGGCGCTGCCCATTGATTTCAATGGACGGGGGGCTTTAAGAGTGTATACACCGCACCTAAAGTGCCTCAAAGAAGCTGCTTGCAGGACTTTTTTTTCACTCATGGTTAGTGTGTTATTATTCATATTCTCTGAAAAATGACCAAGAAATCATAAATTCTGCCATGGTATGTAAACTTATGAGCACAAATATATGCACGCACGGTATCTCACAAAATTGAGTACACCCCTCACATTTTTGTAAATATTTTATTATATCTTTTCATGTGACAACACTGAAGAAATGACACTTTGCTACAATCTAAAGTAGTGAGTGGACAGCTTGTTTAACAGTGTAAATTTGCTGTCCCCTCAAAATAATTCAACACACAGCCATTAATGTCTAAACCGCTGGCAACAAAAGTGTGTACACCCCTAATTATAAATGTTCAAATTGGGCCAAAAGAGTCAATATTTTGTGTAGCTACCATTATTTTCCAGCACTGCCTTAACCCTCTTGGGGATGGAGTTCACCAGAGCTTCACAGGTTGCCACTGGAGTCCTCTTCCACTCCTCCATGATGACATCACGTAGCTGGTGGATGTTAGAGTCCTTGCGCTCCTCCACCTTCCATTTGAGGATGCCCCAGAAATGCTCAATAGGGTTTCGGTCTGGAGAGATGCTTGGCCAGCCCATCACCTTTACCCTAAGCTTCTTTAGCAAGGCAATGGTTGTCTTGGAGGTGTGATTGGGGTCGTTATGTTGGTATACTGCCCTGCGACCCAGTCTCCGAAGGGAGGAGATCATGTTCTGCTCCAGTATGTCACAGTACATGTTGGCATTCATGGTTCACTCAATGAACTGTAGCTTCCTAGTGCAGGCAGCACCAGATTATGACACTCCCACCAACATGCTTGACTGTAAGCAAGACACACTTGTCTTTGTACTCCTCTCCTGGTTGTCGCCACACATGCTTGACACCATCTGAACCAAGCAAATTGATCTTGGTCTCATCAGACCACAGCACATGGTTTCAGTAATCCATGGCCTTAGTCTGCTTGTCTTCAGCAAACTGTTTGTGGGCTTTCTTGTGCATCAACTTTAGAAGAGGTTTCCTTCTGGGATGACACCTATGCAGACCAATTTGATGCTGTGTGCGGCGTATGGTCTGAGCACTGATAGGCTGACCCCTCCCCCACCCCTTCAATGTCTGCAACAATGCTGGCAGCACTCATACGTCTATTTCCCAAAGACAACCGCTGGATATGACGCTGAGCACATGCACTCAACTTTTTTGGTCGACCATGGCCTGGTCTTGTTAAACCGCTGTGTGGTCTTGGCCACCATTCTGCAGCTCAGTTTCAGGGTCTTGGCAATCTTCTTATAGCCTAGGCCATCTTTATTTAGAGCAACAATTCTTTTTTCAGATCCTCAAGAGAGTTCTTTGCCATGAGGTACCATGTTGAACTTCCAGAGACCAGTATGAGAGACTGTGAGTGATAACACCGAATTTAACAAACCTGCTCCCCATTCACACCTGAGACATTGTAATACTAAGGACTCACATGACACCGGGGAGTAAAAATGGCTAATTGAGCCCAATTTTGACATTTTCACTTAGGGGTGTACTCACTTTTGTTGGCAGCGGTTTAGACATTAATAGCTGTGTGTTGAGTTATTTTGAGGGGACAGCAAGTTTACACTGTTATACAAGCTGTACACTCAATACTTTACATTGCAGCAAAGTGTAAATAAAGTATTTACAAAAATGTGAGGGGTGTACTCACTTTTGTGAGATACTGTGTGTGTGTGTGTGTATATGTGTATGCCTGATTTTGGCAGGAATACTAATTGCACACCTGTGGGCTGGGTTCATAAATGCCTCAGGAAGAGAAGTCAGTGCTCAGACTTGGAGACAGCTCCACCTGACAGACAGAAAGTCTGGCCTAGGAGGTCCGGGAGGGTTTCAGTAGGTCCAGTATCTCCAGGAGAAAGAGACAGGAGGTCTCGGCATCAAAGACTGCAGGTGGCAGTCTGTGTGTACATCTGAAGCAGGCAGGTGTAACCTGTGACCAAAACTGCACATAAGCTGACAGTGAGTAAGCCAGGAGGCTATCGTTTGGTTATACAGTGATGGTGGAACCCCCTGCGAGGGAAATTACTGTTTGTTTTAACTTTTTCATTACCATTAAATAAAAGTGGGCTGCCATGCCCTAAAGCGCAGTCTGGAGTGGCACGTTTCTGGAAAACTGCATGCATCACTTGAAACGAATCACCCCGGATCGTCACAATCTATATATATATATATATATATATATATATATATATATATATACATACACACACACATACATACACACAATATATTGTCAATAGTTTTGGGATGCCTGCTTTCACATGAACTTTAATGCCATCCCAGTCTTAGTCTGTAGGGTTCAATATTGCGTTGGCCCACCCTTTGCAGCTATAACATCATCAACACTTCTGTGAAAGCTGTCCAAAAGGTTTAGGAGTGTGGCTATGGGAATGTTTGACCATTCTTCCAGAAGCACGTTTTTACAACCAGGCACTGATGTTAGACGAGAAGGCCTGGCTGGCAGTCTCCATTCTAATTCATCCCAGAGGTGTTCTATTGGATTGAGGTCAGGATTCTGTGCAGGCCAGTCAAGTTCCTCCACCCCAAACTCGCTCATCCAAAGATGAGAGCATGAAATTGTCCAAAATGTCTTGGTATGCTGACGCCTTAAGAGCTCCCTCAATACTGACCCCTACAGACTAAGACTGGGATGCCATTAAAGTTCATGTGCGTGAAAAGGTAGGTGTCCCAATACTTTTGTCAGTATAGTGTGTGTGTATCTGCTGTACGCTTTCTGTGCAGTCAGGAAACAACAGCAATATTTATTCTAGTTTCCCCAAGCCTAGGTAAACATAGTTGCAGGTGACAGCCACCTGCTTGCCCCAGTACCAAGTACCAAAAAAAAAACATTTACTTTTAAGTTCCAAAGCAAATGAATAACCTTTAGCTATTTTCTCCACCCTCTTTGTACAATATACAAATAAAGTATACAAGCCTGTGAAGTTAAATATAGTTCAGTTTATTTCTACTCATCTACCTTATTTTCCTGTGAGCAACTATCCATAAAAAAAAAAATATATAGCATGGAATTTTGTCTATAAACAGGAGACTACTACTCAAATATTGCAAAAACAGGAGAAGTCACATTTAGGATTATGTAAGTTTTAATATACAGAAAGTCAACAGCTAAAGGAAGCTGTAATTTACACTGTTTAGTTGATCTCCATACTGTACCTTGAGTTGTAAAACAAGGTCCATCCTGTACCTACACAAAGGGCTGATGTCATTAAGTATTAGGGCTGTTATGATATCAATACCGTTGGAGTCATGTGTCACTATGCAGGACTGTAAAACAAAAAAGTCAAGAAATTATATATAATGCAGGTTGTAAGTTATTGGGAACATGAAAGACAAATAATAGTACGAGTATTGGGCTAGCAATACAATAGCTGATCTTTATACTGAGAAAATGACAGACTTGCTAATAAACTTTTTGTTATGACTAGTCCAATTTCTTTGGGCATACATGATGTGAAAAGTTCTGTACTCTAGAGGAGATAAGCGTCCCAGAAAAGGACTTAAGCCCCATACAGATTTTCTGCTGATTTTTTCGTTCATATTTACCAAAACCATGTAGTGCAAGGGACTGACTGCCTGATTGCATACATATGGAAACTCCTGAGGTTAGACCTCATATTATATGGTTTTGGTAAATCTGAAGGAAAGAAATCAGTAGAAAATCTGATAGTGTGTATGGGGCTTTAAACTCACAAAGGAGGACATATGTGTGGTTAAATCAGTGTTTCTCAACCTTTTTTTCAGTCAAGGCACCCTTTATAATGTTGCAACCCATTTAAAAATGTTGCCCCATTCTAAAATTGAAAAATCTAAGCTAATAGTTTTACATAATTCAGCAGCATTAGCAAAAAGGCAGGTTGCCAATCTTTGTGCAATTTTGAAGCATTTTGCATAGGCACCCTTAAAGAACCCAGAAGGCACCTTTTTTACTAAAGTGCCACATAATGCTAGGACAGTAAAAATGCCTAGTTGGAGAATGGCTGTTTCAATTTGTCTAACCACAATTTTTTGTGCTTATTAACGAAATCCCTTAACCTCTTCCCGCCCGCCCTATAGCCGAATGACGGCTATAGAGCAGGCGCTTTCGTCCGGGAGGCCGTCACTGGACGTCCTGGTGTTTACTTCCGCAATGCGCGCCGCCGCTGCAGGCGCGCATCGGGGAAGTTCTGTGTTTGCTGTGTCCCCCAGGAGACAGGAAAACACAGATCGCTGTAAACGGCCAATCACAGCGGCCGTTTACAGCACGATCGGCGTGTCCAATGTGAGATGATCTCATATGTAAACATACAAGATCATCTCTCAGCGCCGCTCTCCCTCCTCACACAGACAGCGTGTGAGAGGGGAGAGATGAACGGCTGCAGCGGCCGTAAGTGTAAAAAAAAAAAAGTTAAAAAAAGTGCCATCCGCCCCAGTGCCATCCTGCCCCAGTGCCATCCACCCCAGTGCCATCCGCCCCAGTGCCATCCACCCCAGTGCCATCCACCCCAGTGCTACCTGCCCCCAGTGTCACCTGTTAGTGCTATCTGTCCCCAGTGCCACCTGTTAGTGCTATCTGTCCCCAGTGCCACCTGTTGTCAGTGCCATTTGTCCCCAGTGCCATCTGTCATCAGTGCCACGTATAAGTGCCATCTGTCATCAGTGCCACGTGTCATCAGTGCCACAAAGTACCATCTGTCATCAGTGCCACATATTAGTGCCATCTGTCATCAGTGCCACGTATCAGTGCCATTTGTCATCAGTGCCACCTGTCAGTGCCACGTGCCATCTGTTGTCAGTGTCATGTGCCATCAATGCCACTTATCAGTGGCCATCTGTCATCAGTGTCACGCGTCATCGGTGCCACGTATTAGTGCCATCTGTCATCGGTGGCACGTATTAGTGCCACGTATTAGTGCCATCTGTCATCAGTGCCACAAAGTACCATCTGTCATCAGTGCCACATATTAGTGCCATCTGTCATCAGTGCCACGTATCAGTGCCATTTGTCATCAGTGCCACCTGTCAGTGCCACGTGCCATCTGTTGTCAGTGTCATGTGCCATCAATGCCACTTATCAGTGGCCATCTGTCATCAGTGTCACGCGTCATCGGTGCCACGTATTAGTGCCATCTGTCATCGGTGGCACGTATTAGTGCCACGTATTAGTGCCATCTGTCATCAGTGCCACGTATTAGTGCCATCTGTCATCAGTGCCACGTATTAGTGCCACGTGTCATCAGTGCCACGTGTCATCAGTGCCACGTATAAGTGCCATCTGTCATCAGTGCCACGTGTCATCAGTGCCACGTATAAGTGTCATCATTGCCGCGTATTAGTGCCAAGTGTCCTGGTGCTCCAGGGCCTTCAAAAGTGTAATAGGTAGTCAACAAGTTAGATGTGTAATTTATGCTCCTAGAACACCTGAAGGCGCTCCCTGCATGTTGGGCCTCTCTATGTGGCCAGGCTGTGAAAAAGTCCCACACATGTGGTATTGTAATACTCGGGAGGAGTAGCAGAATTTTTTGGGGATGTCATTTGTGGTATACACGTGCCATGTGAGAGAAATAACCTATTACAATGACAATTTTGTGGAAAAAATAAAAAAAATGAAAAATCTTAATTTTGCAAAGAATTGTGGTAAAAAAATGACAACATCAAAAAGCTCACCATGCCTCTTACTAAATACCTTGGAATGTCTACTTTTCAAAAAGGGGTCATTTGGGGGGTTATTTGTACTTTCCTGGCTTGTTGGGGGTCACAAGAAGCGAGATAGGCCACCAGTACATCAGATGTGATCAATTTTGTGAGATTCACACCACAGCTTGTAGACTCTCTAACTTTCACAAAGACCAAATAATATCCACTAATTTGGGTTATTTTTACCAAAGATATGTAGCAGTATAAATTGTGGCCAAAATTTATGAAGAAAAGTTAATAATTTGCATAATTTTGTCACACAAACAAAGAAATATGTGTTTTTTCTCAAAATTTTCGGTCTTTTTTCATTTATAGCGCAAAAAATAAAAACTCCAGAGGTGACCAAATACCACCAAAAGAAAGCTCTATTTGTGGGGAAAAAAAGGACAAAAAATTCATTTGGGTACAGTGTTACATGACTGAGTAATTGTCATTCAAAGTGTGAGAGCACCGAAAGCTGAAAATTGGTCTGGGCAGGAAGGGTGTTTAAGTGCCCAGTAAGCAAGTGGTTAAGTATGCTGGAAAGTTTGTTGAACCATTTTGTACTGGATAATTTTTTTTGATTCAAGTCTTTAAGCCTAAGTACAAGTCTAACTAAAAACACAAAATTCAGCACAAGGGACATAGTTTACAGTCAATAGGATTTGTTCCTAGTGCTGATACCTCTTTTGTTAGCTGAAATCATCATTCATCAATGCCCTCCCCCTACCCCTGCAATCTTGTGGGTGCAGTCACAGGCTTTAATGAAGAATGCCTGACTATGTCTGCCCTTTTGGCCCAACTCTACCATTTATAGAAGACAATACTGCAGCTTCTATGGACAGAAAGCAATATATGAACGGAGGGAGTGAACTTTTAAATCATCTGTCTGTCCTTCTTTCATAGATTGTGTTTCATTCATAGAAAATGTAGTATGGCTTTTTTGAATAGCAGAGCTAGGCGGAAAGGGCAGGCATTCTTGACAAGAACCTATGATAGCACCCACAGTTCTATTAACCCACTGGAAGATTACAGTGGTGCGGGTGGGGGAATCAATGGATGAGAATTTCATCTAACAGAAGTGGCATCAGCACATTTGAAACATACTACTGATTGTACATTTTGTCCCTTGCCCTGGTTTTTGTGTTTTTTTTTTTATTTTGACTGCACTTAGGCCGCGTACACACGCGGGGACTGTTCGCCCAACTTTGTCCGCTGAACAGTGTTTCGGCAAACAGTCCGCTCGTGTGTGGGCTTTCAGCGGACAGTTTCAGCGAACAGTCCGCTGAACAAGGTTTTTCGGAAATTCAGAAAAACTGTCCGCTGAAACCTTGTTTCAGCGAACAGTCCCCTCGTGTGTAGGCTTGTTCGTCAAACTAAGTTCCGCGCATGCTCAGAAAGGATTTACACGCCGAAAGTTATAATGCAGTGTATAGGACGTCGTATTTTTCGTCCCGTCGTACGTGCCGTTCACGTCATCGCGCACGGTTTCAGCAAACTGTTCGTCCGTCGTGTGTGGCCATGTCCGTCCATGCTAATTTTGAGCGGACTGTTTGCCGAAACTGTCTGACGGACAAAGTTGGGCGAACAGTCCCCGCGTGTGTACGCGGCCTAAGGCTTAAATTCCTGCACTACCCAATTATTTTTGCCAAAGTGTATTTGAAAACTTGCTGGACTTAGTTTTTTTTTATACATGCCTATAAATTAATACATGTGATTTGACCTAGTTAAAACTAGTCAAGACAGTTGGGTGGTACAGGGGGTAGAAATATGGCAACAGACCTCCTGGTGATACCACTATAACCACAACGAGACAAAAAGTTAATTACAAAAAGAAGAATGGGCTAATAATTCATTCCTCTCTTGTGCTACTCTAGGAGTCATGTATGACTCTGGTTCAAAGTCCAAGCATGATCATTGTTTACACGGCAGCAGTGGATGTCTGTGTGTATAAGAGAAAAAAAAAAGACTTCTTTGTAGTTTTACCTCTAACATCTGACTTCTTTGAAATGTGTATGACAAGCCAGGTATGTAGCAGAACTCCTGGTACATAAAGCTGCTCGTGCTGGGTTGCCTACCACCCATTACTTTGCAGACAGATATTTTTGACTGTCTGTGATGTCTGTATGCACTTCCCGTAAAAGAAAGCTTTCTGTGCTCCCATCTTCAGCAAACAGCTGTCAAGTGTAGTGCCTCTACTCCACCCCAGCTAATCGCTGCCCTTCATAAATGTCCCAGGAGACTCATGCATTAGAAGGTTGTTTCATGTAGAAAAGTGCCAGCCTGTTTACATTGTTCTGAGGCAGGAGCATTAATGACGTATTCTACAGCACTTCATGTTGGATGCTCTGCTCAGCTTTATGAAATAAGATGTGTGAAATGTTAAGCATAACATTTATAGTTATGTAGTTATATTGACTGTATGGTCATAGTATTGTGAAACCCTTATTCCTGATCAATCCATTTTCCTTAGCTTGGAAAGTAGAGAAAGGTAGACTTACATCTATCATTCTCACAAATAGCTAGATGTAATCCAAGATCCAACATTTCCTAATTATTAATAATACGTTCCGGAGATTGCTGGACTACAAAGAGGATATTGAAGATCTCTCTCTCTTTTGCTATATATATATATATATACATACACACATACACACACACACACACACACACACACACACACACACAGTATCTGACAAAAGTGAGTACACCCCTCACATTTTTGTAAATATTTTATTATATCTTTTCATGCGACAACACTGACGAAAGGACACTTTGCTACAATGTAAAGTAGTGAGTGTACAGCTTGTATAACAGTGTAAATTTGCTGTCCTCTCAAAAGAACTCAACATACAGCCATGAATGTCTAAACCGCTGGCAACAAAAGTGAGTACACCCCTAAGTGAAAATGTCCAAATTGGGCTCAAAGTGTCAATACTTTGTGTGGCCACCATTATTTTCCAGCACTGCCTTAACCCTCTTGGGTATGGAGTTCACCAGAGCTTCACAGGTTGCCACCAGAGTCCTCTTCCACTCCTCCATGACTACATTACGGAGCTGGTGGATGTTAGAGACCCTGTGCTCCTCCACCTTCCGTTTTAGGATGGCACACAGACACTCAATAGGGTTTAAGTCTGGAGACATGCTTGGCCAGTCCATCACCTTTACCCTCAGCTTATTTAGCAAGGCAGTAGTCGTCCTGGAGGTGTGTTTGGGGTCATTATCATGTTGGAATTCTGCCTTGTGGCCCAGTCTCCGAAGGGAAGTGATCATGCTCTACTTCAGTATGTCACATTCATGGTTCCCTCAATAATCTGTAGCTCTCATGAAGCACCAGACCATGACATTCCCACTACCATGCTTGACTGTAGGCAAGACACACTTGTCTTTATACTCCTCACCTGGTTGCCGCCACACACGCTTGACACCATCTGAACCAAATAAGTTTAACTTGGCCTCATCAGATCACAGGACATGGTTCCAGTAATCCATGTCCTTAGTCTGCTTGTGTTCAGCAAACTGTTTCAGGGCTTTCTTGTGCATCAACTTTAGTAGAGGCTTCCTTCTGGAATGACAGCCATGCGGACAAATTTGATGCGGTGTATGGTCTGAGCACTGACAGGCTCACCCCCCATCCCTTCAACCTCTGCAGCAATCCTGCCAGCACTCATACATCTATTTCCCAAAGACAACCTCTGGATATGATGCTAAGCATGTGCACTCAACTTCTCTGGTTGACCATGGTGAGGCCTGTTCTGAGTGGAACCTGTCCTGTTAAACCACTGTATGGTCTTGGCCACCATGCTGCAGATCAGTTTCAGGGTCTTGGCAATCTTCTTTTAGTCTAGGCCATCTTTATTTAGAGCAACAATTCTTTTTTCAGAACCTTAGAGAGTTCTTTGCCATGAGGCGCCATGTTGAACTTCCACTGACCAGTATGAGAGAGTGAGAGTGATAACATCAAATTTAACACACCTGCACCTCAGTCACACCTGAGATCTTGTAACACTAACAGAGTCACATGACATTGGGGAGGGAAATGGGTAATTGTGCCCAATTTGTGCATTATCACTTAGGGGTGTACTCACTTTTGTTGCCAGCAGTTTAGACATTAATGGCTGTGTGTTGAGTTATTTTGAGGGGACAGCAAGCTGTACACTCACTACTTTAAATTGTAGTTATTTCTTCAGTGTTGTCACATGAAAAGATATAATAAAATATTTACACAAATGTGATAGGTGTACTCACTTTTGTGAGATACTGTCTATAATATATATATATATATATATATATATATATATATATATATATATATATATATATATATATATATATATATATATATATGAAAAATTATATACTCCGGATCAGCAGCTCTGCTTAATTTTACATGTTATTACACTATCAATTTGATCTATTTTACAACTTTCTACTCTTCTCTCGTGCCACCCAGATGAGTCAGCTTCCTACCAGTCTGTTCTAGATACAGTCATTGTCATCCTAAGAATAGTTTTATGACACTTCCTGTAAGATATGACTGCACTTTTAACACATCATAAATATGCAATATTATTTTAATGCTAAAATATAAACACTAAAAATTGTAAAAGAGAGCCAACACAAAAAATATGAACAGCAAATTAAAGAAGTAGTCTAAACATATCAAAGTGTCCCAACAAAGAATGACTAGACTCTTCCTTTCAGTGCATCAGTTAAAAAAATATGTAGAATATGATTAGCTGTTACAAGCAACAGAATCAGTTCAAACCTGATAATCACATTCTCTCCCAGTGAGTTACAAATATGAAAGTAAGAATCTTATTGGTTGGCATGGCATTGAAAATGTTCTCCTACTGCTGCATTCATGTGGTGTTGGAAATATGGAAAATACAAGCTTCTGACTTCTACAAGGGAACGGCCTCACACATGTTAATTACAACTCTGGTAATTCAGACTGTAAGATGCTTCCTAAATTGTTGTGATGCCAAAATGCACTTGAAGAGAATAACAAAAAAAGACCACATGAATGCAGATTTCTGACAAAGACAAAAGTTTTCATTTATGTTAAATTCAGTATTGCCATTCCTGACATGCATATTCAAAGCAAGTAACCAAACTGTAGGTTTCCAGTAAGCATACTGAAAAAAAAAAAGTGGACCAGAAAATTACCAGCACCAGGAAAACCAAAGAAATATATAACAGATATATAGTTGTAACAGCATCAGACCTATTACTACTGTGTCCAATTTATAAGACCCACACTATATGATTAACCACTTCCGGACCGCCGCACGCCGATGTATGGCCTTACATTGAGGACGTATATCGTTATGGCAGCAGCTAGCTGCCATAACCCCGGTATTTCTGCGTTCAGCCAGCAGTCTGGTACAAGATAAAAATGGTCTCTGCGACGGAGAGGGGCCCCCCACTCCCACCGCTTACTGGAGATGAGCGAGGGGAAGATGGCCCCCACTCGTTTCCATGACACTGCAGGGTGGAAGCGATGTCAAATAGTTCTTAAAGGGCCATTATTTTTTTAAATGACAATTTTTTTTATGCATTTTAGTGTAAATATGAGATCTGAGGTCTTTTTGACCCCCGATCTCATATTCAAGAGATCCTGTCATGCTTTTTTCTATTACAAAGGATGTTTACATTTTTTTTAAATAAAAGGTAAAATAAATGAGAAAAAACATTTTTTTTAAACGAGCCCCATCCCGCAGAGCTCGCGGGCAGAAGCAAATGCATACGTGAGTAGCGCCCACATACGAAAACGGTGTTCAAACCACACATGTGAGGTATCGTCACAATCGGTAGAGCGAGAGCAATAATTCTAGCCCTAGACCTCCTCTGTAAAGCAAAACATGAAATCTGTAGAATTTTTTAAATGACGTCTATTGAGATTTTTAAGGGTAAACGTTTGTTGCCATTCCACGAGTGGGCGCTATTTTTATGCGTGACATGTTGGGTATCAATTTATCTTTCACAATATAAAAATTGGCCTAACTTTACTGTCATCCTATTTTTTAATTCAAAAAAGTGTATTTTTTAAAAAAAGAAGTGCGCTTGTACGACCGCTGCGCAAATACGGTTCGACAGAATGTATTGCATTGATCGCCATTTTATTCTCTAGGGTGTTAGAACCCCCAAACATTATACATTTTTTCCTAAGTAATTTTCTAGCAAAAATTTTTTTTTTAACTTGTAACTAACACATCTAAAAAAGAGGCCAGGTCCTTAAGTGGTTAATATCCTAGTTATGAGATGTTGTACTAACCCTTGACCAGGGTGTGAGAAGGGCAGTGTTTGAGTTTACTAGCAGTACAGCACAACATACAAAGAAGCATACAGTGTTATGCTCAATACTTCATCAGATGTTAATATATGAAAGGAAGACTGTGGTTGGTTTATATTCAAATGCATAAAAAAATCAATAGTTTTTACAGACATTTAATTTTTCTTCATGGATTTTATGTATAACCTGATTCAACCTGCATTTTTTATGGGCTATCTGTACGTTTTTGGACCTAGGCAACCTGATACAACCCCTTGTCTTCCTAAGACCTGAAGACAGGAACAGCTAGAGTGCAGGCAGCCTTGCTGATATACTGTACACCAGTGCCTACTGCCGGGAAGTTCAAAGTTCACATCAATAGGAGCTGCATTGACATTTGTTGTTCATTTATCTATTTTCTTTGTAAACCTATAATAGTAATTCCACATTTCTAGTCTACCCCATATCAGTACAGTATATTAAATATACTATAGAAGTATAATATAGAATATAATATAATATAGAAGTTTAAAAACACAATTTTGACTTACCAGTAAACTCCATATTTTGGAGTATATCTTGGAGCCATAGCCGCCAGCAGTCATTGCACACAAAAAAAAAACCCAACAGGCTGGTTGTAATGTAGTTAATTGATGGATTGACTTCAGTACAACGAGCCTGTCCATAGACAGACAAAAATTTGGCTGGCCTTACGGAGGTTTTAGTTAAACATGCAGTTCTTGCTACAACAGAGGATGCCTATTAATCTTATCAGTTAAATATGAAAAATCACATGTAATTTTTTATTTTTTTTATTTGGTGAAAAACAGGGCAGTGTATTTCCTCACAGCTACATTACTCTGACTGATCTCACTTTAAAAAGAACAAAGAACCCAGTCTGATTTGCCAATGTCTGGTCAACACACTGTGGTCCCAACTGGTAAACAAAGCACTCTGAATTAGTTATAACTGCATGCGTACCAACCTTGAACATGTTTGAACCTGCATGACAAGCAGCAACACTATGAAGTTCAGTTGATTGTAAGTCGCCATTTAGTTTGGTTGTGTTTTCTGTAATGTGTCAAAAAATGCTAAGTTTAAGGGCACTTTCACACTGAGGTGCTGGTAAAGCACTGCTAGTTTTAGCGGCACTTTACCGTAGCTTTAGAGGCACTTTTTGGCCACTAGCGAGCCGCTTTTAACTCCCCACTAGTGGGCAAATAAAGGATTTCAATGGGCAGGGGCACTTTAGCAGCAGTGTATACACCACTTCTAAAGCGCCTCAAAGTTGCTGCTTGCAGGACTTTTTTAAGGTCCCACAAGTGCATCTCTCCGGTGTGAAAGTGCTTAAAGGGATGCGTTTTGAGTCAGTTGATGCTGTAAAGAAGAAACCGGCGGATGTGTTGAAACACCTGACAGTAATTGATTTTCTCCATGCCTTCGACCAGTGGAAAACAAGACTGTAGCAATGTATTTGTGCAAATTGGGAATATACTGAAGGGGACAAGCATTCAATTTGTAATACATATAAATAAAGGTTATTAAGTCAGTCTCATTATTTAATAGACACACCTCGTATGTTGCACGTCTACATTTTTTGTAAGGATTGAATATTTATGTCTACAAAGGCTCTGCAGTTCCATAGCTCATCAGTTCTACAGCCAGGTAAAAAAAAAAAATTACAGGAAGGCATGTCCTCTATCTATATCACTGCTAAGGGCAATCTTTAAAATTTATGGAAATTAAAATTAATCAAAATATATAAGATGTCATCTGTCTGCCTCTCCACCTCAGCCAATCAGAATTCTTGTAATCATTTATAAAGCACAAAGCTTCCTGTGGGTGACTGGTGCTCAGCCCAATTTGACTTGGCTCCAGGAACAGGACAGGAAATGCCTGTACCACTGCAGAAACATACGTACCACTGCTGATCCTACATCATTATACAGCTCTGATAGAGGCTGCATGGGATAGTAAAGGACATAATTAGTTTGGGCCAGCTTGGGCAAACCTGGAGGTTACCAATTATTACATGTCATGGCTGTATTTAATTATGAGGCTTTTTTTCTGGCTAGTAAATCTGTATTTTTTCAATTTCCTTTAACAGGCCAAGATGTCCAGCCAAAGTGGCAGTTGGGACTTGAGACAAACCTTTTGACATTGGCAGGGGCCATTACAATGGTCAGCTTTTATTCACTTACATAAAACCTTAATCCCAATAGAAAAAACATTTTGCTGTAGCTGCTTAAAAAAAGTATTAGTTGGAGTTCAGCTTTAATTTGTTAGTCAAGTCTAAATCTGCTAGCAAATCTAATACTACCCTCTACCCAGAGTGACAAGGCTGCTGTCCAAAGGTGTCTCTGTTGCCCTTCCACTGGAAGATAGTGGGGTTGATTTACTAAAACTGAAGAATGCACAATCTGGTGCAGCTGTTTATCATAGCCAATCAGTTTCTAACTTCAGCTTGTTCAATTAAGCTTTCATAAGCTTGGTTTCTATGCAAAGCTGCACAGGATTTTGCGCTCTCCAGTTTGCATAAATCAACCTGTGTCTTACTGGTGGATCAGTAGCTGAAAATAAAGGGAAGAAAGCCTAAACATGTTTAATACTGCTTTAAAGTTGTTGTTTTTTTTTTTTTTGATTGTATGAAAGGGTTGCCATCTGTACGGGATTCACCTGTACAGTCCAGGATTTGAATCATGTGCCCGGTTTTGAGCCCCCCTTAAAACCGGACAGATTATTCAGACAGGATCTTGGCTCATAGCTGGAGAGAGGATTCGGTGTTATCCTCCCTCCTGCCTGCAGGTGGCAATAGAGAGCGGCACTGACTGAAAAGTCTCAGCAGCACTGCCAAAGAAGGAACACGGAATGTGTGGCACCTGGAAAGAGAAATGAGGAACATCTTAGCAGTTAGTGATCAGTGAGTACAGGGGGAAAAGGGGGCTCTGGTGTCACATCTCATGTAAGGGGGGCTCTGGTGTCATATCTGATGTAAGTGGGCTGTGGTGCTTTTGTTTATAGTGCAAAAAATAGAAAAAAAGCAGAAGTGATCAAATACCCCCAAAAGAAAGCTCCATTTGTGGGAAAAAGGGACATCAATTTAGTTTGGGTACAACGTCGCATGACCGCGCAATGGTCAGTTAAAATGATGCAGTGCCGTATCTCAAAAAATGGCCTGGTAAGGAAGGGGGTAAATTCTTCTGTGGGCTGAAGTGGTTAAAGTGTTCAGATTTGAATGGATCAAAAGGTGGCATCCCTATTGTATGATCATTTGTATGATTTGTATGATCATTTGTTAATGAAGCGTGTTAATAATAAAACAAGTGTATCCTAAGATTTGTGACTCCCCATGCTTTGCTTTGGCTGTGTAACCTATTCAAACAAATACAGTGTGAAAAAGAGGAAGATTTCAGTGTTTACATTAAATTCAAACCTCAGCCCCTTAGGCCCCTTTCACACTAACGTCCCGTTCAGGCCCGCCTGTCAGTTTTTCAGGCGGACCTGAACGGGTGCTCCATAGAGCTCTATGGAGCGTCGGATGTCAGCGGTGACATGTCCGCTGACATCCGACCCGCTCCGATCCGAAAAAGTGTGACGGAGGAAAAAGCTATTTTTCCATCCGTCTGCGGATCGGATCGGGTGACGACGGGCACTGCGGTCCGTCGTCATCCGATCTCCCATAGGGGAGAGCGGCGCTGTGACAGGTCCGTCCCTGCACAGTGTGCGGAGACAGACCTGTCATCTCCCTGCTCAGCGGGGATCGGCGGAGTGATCCCCGCTGAGCAAACGGACATCCACGGGGCGGATCAGAACTGATCCGCCCCGTGTGAAAGGACCCTTAGGCTCGGTTCACACAGGGGGCGATGCGAGGCGACACGACTTGCCGCGCTGCGACCTCAGCGGCGACTTGCAAATGACTTCTGTATAGAAGTCAATGCAAGTCGCCCGAGGTCGCCCAAAAGTAGTACAGGAACCTTTTTTCTAAGAGTCGCTCCTCTTAGAACGGTTCCGTAGTACAGAACGGGGGCGACTTGTCAGGTCGCGGCATGGCAAGTCGTGTCGCCTCGCGTCGCCCCCTGTGTGAACCGAGCCTTGTTGTGCAGATTTTTTCTATAACCACACCCCTTTTGTTTCTTTAACTGGCACAGATCCAGACCGATTTAAAATAGTAAAATGTTAAAAAAAATTAAAGTTACTGTTTACCTAAAAATATATGGATAACTATGGGTTAATGTAGTACAAGAGTGCTAATAAGAACATTTCTTTTTGACCATTTCAGTTAATTTGAGTCCTTTTTTAATTTCTCAAAGCAAGCTGCAGAAAAAGGCTGGTAGCTACGGGCATTAATGAATTTACTTGTTAGCACATTTTTCACATAAGTCCCATAGTGATAAATTGGTTGTAAATTGGTTGTAATAAACTTTTCTATACAGAGCTCTTATACTTAAGTGCTATTTTTTGTCAGGTTTTTAAAGCTCTGTTGCAGTGAATTTACACAGAGCAGCCCTGATCCTCCTCTTCTCAGGTCCATTTTCTGTGCTCCTGGCCCCTCCCTCCTGTTAGGTGCCCTCACAGCAAGCAGCTTGCTATGGGGGCACCCAAGCCCCGTGTACATTCAGACACAGAGCTGCGCTCCGGCCCTGCACCCTGTCTCTCCTGATTGGCTGAATAACTTTGATTGACAGCAGCGGGAGTCAATGGAGCCTCTGCTGTGTCTCAGCCAATCAGGAGGGAGAGTCCTGGATGGACACTCGTGAACATTGCTGGACAGAGATGGGGCTCCGGTAAGTGTTAGGGAGTGCTGTGGTAGCTTCTGCACACAAAAGGCTTTTCATCCTAACCACTTAAGGACCGCCGCATGCCAATGTACGTCATCACAATGGCATGTACAGGCACAAGCACGTACATGTACGTGCTTGCCTTCCAGCAGGTGGGGAGTCCGATCGGACCCCCTCCCGCTGGATGCGGCGGTCCGTTTCGCTGCAGGAGCGATCCGGGATGAGGGGATGGCCGTTGGTTTCTGGCCATCCCCTCTCGATCGCTCCTGGCGAATGAGAAGCTTCCTCCCACTGTGTATAGTAAACACAGGCAGGGAGGAAGTGATGTCATTCTCCTCGGGGCGGTCTTTTTGACCGGACTACAAGGAGAAGTGAAAGTAAGTGTGCACCAACACTACACTAACACGTAGGCACACACAAGCACACAAACCCCCCCAATCACCACCCGCCCCCCCTCCCCCCCCCAGTGACAGTGTCACTGATTGCAGTGATCATTTATTTACTGATCACTGCATCCAGTGTCAGCTGTGACAATAAAAACTGTCAGGGCAGTTAGTGTTAGGTCCAGGGTAGCCCCCTACCACCCCCCAATAAAGGTTTAACCCCCTGATTGCCCCTAGAGTTAACCCTTTCACCCCCTTTTGCCAGTGTCACTAAGCGATCATTTTTCTGATCGCTGCATTAGTGTCGCTAGTGTCGCTAGGTAGCTAGTTATTTTTTTTAGGTTCACCGCCAGGTTTTTATAGCACTAGGTACCCCGATATACTACCCAATAATGGTTTTAACCCCCTGATTTCCCCTAGTTAACCCTTTCACCCCCTTTTGCCAGTGTCACTAAGCAATCATTTTTCTGATCGCTGCATTAGTGTCGCTAGGTAGCTAGTTATTTTTTTAGGTTCACCGCCAGGTTTTTATAGCGCTAGGTACCCCCATATACTACCCAATAATGGTTTTAACCCCCTGATTGCCCCTAGTTAACCCTTTCACCAGCGATCACAGTATAAGTGTCACTGGTGACGCTGGTTAGCCAGTTAGTTATTTAGGTTCCCCGTCAGGTTTTTATATAGCGCCAGGGACCCCCATATACTACCTAATAAAAATTTGAACCCCCTGATTGCCCCTAGTTAACCCTTTCACCAGTGATCACCGTATAAGTGTTACGGGTGACTCTGGTTAGTTTGCTTTTTATAGCATCAGGGCACCCACCATTTATTACCCAATAAAGGGTTAACCCCCAGATCACCCGGCGGGTGATACCAATTAGGTTTTAGGGTCAGGGTCTGCGTCGCCCCAGGCAGCGCTAGGTTAGTGCCAGTACCGCTAACACCCACACGCAAAGCATAAACCTCCCGTAGTGGTATAGAATCTGAACAGATCAATATCTGATCTGATCAGATCTATACTAGCGTCCCCAGCAGTTTAGGGTCAACTTTTTGTAAACTTTTTTTTTTTGTGTCATTATTCAATCACTTGGGACAAAAAAAAAATATTCAATGGGCTCAACATGCCCCTCAGCAATTTCCTTGCGGTGTCTACTTTCCAAAATGGGGTCATTTGGGGGGGTTTGTACTGCCCTGCCATTTTAGCACCTCAAGAAATGAGATAGGCAGTCGTAAATTAAAAGCTGTGTAAATTCCAGAAAATGTACTCTAGTTTGTAGATGCTATAACTTTTGCGCAAACCAATAAATATACGCTTATTGACATTTTTTTTACTAAAGACGTGGCTGAATAAATTTTGCCCTAAATGTATGACTAAAATTGAGTTTATTCGATTTTTCTTAGAACAAAAATATATTTTTTTCCTCAAAATTTTCGGTCTTTTTCCATTTATATCGCAAAAAATAAAAATCGCAGAGGCAATCAAATACCATCAAAAGAAATCTCTATTTGTGGGAAGAAAAGGACGCAAATTTCGTTTGGGTACAACATTGCATGACCGCGCAATTACCAGTTAAAACAGTGCAGTGCGTAATTGTAAAAAGACCTCTGGTCCTTAGGCTGAAAATTGGTCCGGGGCTAAAGTGGTTAAGGCATAGAATGCCTTAAGATAATAAACCTTCTGACTTTACAACCCCTTGTCTAAGGCGCTCTGGGTCCACATTAAGGAGACTGACCCTTGCGTCATGTTCCGATGATAGGGTGTCACAAGGACAGGAAGGATAACATTTCTAAGGATAGCAACAGCAACAAAACCACACTTATGGTACTTGGTAGACCCAATAGAGCTTAGAACATCAAACAAGCAATGATTAATTGTTCATTTCTGATTACCCAAATCAAAAATGAATATCAAAAATTTCTGCTCAATCTGATGCATTGTGTTATCAATACTAAAGATGATGGTAGTTTTATATAAGTGTGAGTATGAGCAGATCTCACAAAAAAAAGCATAAGATCTGCCTGGCACAGCTTTAATTTACTATGCACTACTATATGCCACAGAGTCACAAGCGCATTGTTTCTGAAGATGAGAGAACACTCCATTGTGTAGCAAAGGGAATTATCAAAAAATGGTCACCATAAATTACACAGCAACATTCATTCATTTTTACCACCAATATTGTTGTTAAGGACATTTAAGAAAGTGATACTTGAAGGAGTCTTTACCTGATTCTCGTGACATGGTCCTTGGCAATATTCTGTGAGGGTTTCCAAGGTCTGAATAATAAGAGCCACATTTTTTTCATTGATGTAGAGACCCAAAAGGCCAAGTCCTCCTGTAGTGCTTCCACACATTATATCCAAGAACTGCAAGGTCTCACATACCAGGTTATAATTGGTCTTATTACTTTGACTTCTCAAGTAATTCTGTTTGGATAATAAATGCAAAGAGCTGTAATATTCAGTTTTATTCATTAGACAAAAAGATAGTTTGCATACAGTTCCAGCTACCAGAAAAAAAAGTACCATTCTTGGAGCATCTCTATAAAAGGACATCTGTATTGACCAAGATGCATCAAGAAGGGGATTTTACCTGGCATAAAAGGAGGGACAAACCAGTCACTCTAAGAGTTGGAATGGTGAGCAATAACAAATTCCTTATGCTCAGTACAGTGCTATATTTTTTACATTACCAGTGCTTTTACACATGCCCCCTGCACGTTTGACAAATGATGAAAATGTAGCTAGAAAATTTATAAGGTGGGCTCTTTGTAACTGTGTGTAAAGGCAACTGCTAAACATGTATTATTATGTATGTGTTATTATTAGAAAACTGTTCCCATAGGTGTTCTCTATTGAACAATTGCATTGACATAAGCATGTATCAGTATGCATCATCCAACAGTGCAGCAGCAGCAAAGGTTAGTAGACTATAACACAAAACATTTTTTGTCATAGAAGATTGTAAAAAAAAAATGTCAGTTATATTTTAATCCTGGCCATCCTAGTTGCATATCTATGACAGTGTTATAAAAACATAAGAACATAACATTGGCATCATTTAATCTTTATTTCTTTTTCCATATACATATAAACATAAAACTTACAGGCAAAGGGGGAAAAAAAAAAGGAGGGAAAACAAAAAAAAAAGGACAATCAAAAGAAATACAATCCATGTCTACAGCCTCCCTTCCTGTTCTCTCCTTCTCCCCTTCCTCCCATCCCCCCCTTTCCTCCCCACTTCCCCACCCTCCCCTTTCCCCATCAAGTCTGCCTTCTATTGTCTCTCTTAGCTCAGGTACCGCTGACCTCATCCTTCATCCCCTCCACAAATTTTCCGGACAACTTGAAGGCCAACCATTTTGCCCATATCCCATTATATCTTTCCACCTGTCCTTCATCTCTGCTGCTTAGGTATTCCATCTTACAGATATAATCCACTCCTTCCAACAATTATTTTATGCTTGGTTTGCCTACATATAACCATTTCTTTGGTATCAATCCCTTTGCAGCATTTAATAAAAATGGTGTTATTGTTTTCCTATAGAGCTTTTTTACATTTTGTGTTCAGGTCCATGGGTTATTTGGAAATTCCTCCCTCCTTCTTCCTATCTCTTCTATATATTGTTGAACTTCCCGTCAGTATTCAAATGCTTTTTCCCCATCAATTGACAGGACTAGCGCTGGGGACGCCCTGTTTTTTCCTTTCTGCAGCATTAACATTGTTTTTATGCTGTTATCTCTAACCTCTCTTCCAGGTATGAATCCTGTTTGATCTATATTTATCAATTCTGACATCAGATTTTTTAATCTTGTTGCCAGAATTTTTGCGTATAGCTTTGTATCTATGTTTAACAAAGCTATGGGCCTATAATTGGAGCAGGTAGTTCCATCCTTTCCCTCTTTGGGTATTATTGTAATATGGGTCAGTAGTGACTCTTTCCTTATTTCTTCAGTCTCCCTCATTTTATTCAAATAATCACAGATTTTTGGCACTAGTTGTTCTTTGAATGTTTGGTAAAATTTTATCGTAAATCCATCTGGACCTGGACTTTTCCCTGATGCCTTTAATGCCTTTCTAATTTCCTCTTGTGTATTTGGTTTATCTAGGGCTTTAGAAACTCTCTGCTGAAATTTTCAGTAATTTGCATCTACTAAATATTCCTGTATTTTTAGTTCTTTTAGTTCATCATCCTTTTGTATCTTTGTTTCTGACCGCATATAAAGCACTATAATATGTTTGAAAGGCCTTGGATTGGCTTGAGTGGATGGATTGAAAGCAGCGCAGCCATTGGCTCACGCTGCTGTCATCGCATCCAATGACGCAGCGCGCCAAGGGGCGGGGCCGAGTGATACAGTGAGCGGCTACGACCGCTCGCTGTATTACGGAAGCAAGCCTGCAAGCACTCCACACTATGCGAGGGAGCTTGCATGAAGTTGTGGAGTCCTTGCGGGAGGGAGCTGAGACAGCCGCCGAGGGACCCCAGAAGAGCAGGTTCGGGGCCACTCTGTGCAAAACGAGCTGCACAGTAGAGGTAAGTATAACATGTTTGTTATTTTTAAAAAAAATTGCCTTTAGTGATCATTTAAGTCCTTTAGCTGGCCTCTTTTTATAATTAGTGCCTGTTAAATTTCAGCTTCTAATTGCATTTTATGTCTTTGTTCTAATTCATATATTTCTTGTATTACTTTTTTCATAGTGCCTGCTCTTTCTTTCTTTTTTCCTGCCCCTATAGAGATCAATTTCCCCCGATGTACACCTTATGAGCTTCCCATATTTTTGCCTTTGTTAATTCTGGCGTCTCATTGAGCATAAAAAGTTGTTCAATTTAGTTTATTATTATTTTTCCTACTTCTATATCTTCTATCAGATCTAGCAGTGTCATTCTAGTTCCCTTAACACCATATGTCTTTTTCCTGGGGAATTTAAGCCTCTTACATTGTATGTCACAAAATTCACACCATTCATTTATTTTTTCCTTCTCTACTCTCCTCCTCTTTCTCTGGGTTTCAGGAAGGCCTTGTATTCTTAAATGTTTCCTTCTGTCTCTATTTTCTTGATCTTCTAGCCTATAAGCCTGTCCCTGTTCTATTTTTAAAGATTCTCCTTTTAGTTCTTTCATTGTGTTTGTGTGGCAGTCTGTTTTTTCCCCCACTTCCTCTACTCCTGTAAGCATGTGACCCAGATCTTTGTGAATTATTGCCATTTCTGTTTTTAGGGAATTTTCCAGGGCCGCAAACATGGCTTCCATATCTATTTTTGTTGGCAGTTGGACTGTCCTCTGTTCTTTGTCTTTTCCTGTCCCCAGGACTTGGTCAAGATCCTGTTATATTCTGGATTCTGAAAGTGTGCTTATTTCTAGAGATATTTTGTTCTGACCTGTTTTCTCTTTTTTTTCCCTTAGTCTCCGTTTGACGCCCTCTAGTACTTTGTTGTTTTTCTGTTGTTTACCTCGTTCCCTCCTTGGATTAAAAATGTATTCATAGGGCCGGGGCTAGGGCTTAAGCTAGAATGGGGTGATTTTACCATTGCTCCTCCTCTTGATGACACCCCCCTCATATTTTCCTTTTTTCTTTAGGGCCCTGTATTTTAATAAAATGTGTCCGGGGATATGGCAATATAACGTCCAGGTAGGATACGGTGGTGGGCTGGTGAGTCTCCTGCTCTCTCTGCCGTCTACTTTTTTTTTTTTTTTTTACCAGCAGGCACCATCAACCTACAGTCTCTTGGGGGTCTCAAAAGAAAATAAATAATATTTTATATCACCTTTGTCCAGTGCCTTTGTCCACATATACACATACATACATATATACATACATATATATATATATATATATGTGTGTGTATGTATTTTTTTTTATTTTTGTCTCAGGTTTTTCAGATGCAGGAGGAAAAAATTATTTTTTCTCTTCAGCTTCCTCCCAAGTTCTTACTGTTTTTCAACAGTGAAAGGGGGTGGGACCACGTCTCTGTGTAGTACTCTCTCTCTGTTCAGAGACCTCCACTCGGCTCTACTCTGCCTTTCCCGATCTCTTGATCTGCACTGACCACCTCTGAGTGGCCAAGTGCCGAATGCTCTGGTGTCTCCGCCTCCTTTCACGATATCCGGTCACCTCTGAGTCCCGCCGGATGTCTGCGATCTCTGCTCACAGCGCTCCAGATGGCAGGGAAGAGAGAGGGAGGGTGGCACCTTAGTTCTCCTTCAGACTGGTCCCGCACTCCATGGGAACCCTCAGACCTCCTCTGCCTCCTCGCAGCAGCACACGTCTCAGCAGACATGAAGGGGGAGACGTCCGGGCGAGACAAGCGGGAGGGGGACAACCTCCTGCATCCACAATCCACAGTGAGACACCCGCTACAGAGAGTCGGAGAGGGGAGCAGCAGCATAGAATGGGGATTTGGGCCAAATCTAAGCCAGGCCAAGGCATGGGAGGCTTAGTACTGCTCCATTAGAAGGGATTGGAGAACGGGAGCTTCTACGGCATGCACCTAACCAGCGCTATTACTGGACTCCTCCCTCCTGTGAGTTATCTTCTTATGAATTCATATAGTTGCTTCCTTTTGGTTATTGTACAGTACAGAGGTTTTGAGTTGCATCTGAAAAGCTTTTCTTCCTTAAGTCAATGTAAAAGCAACTCTAAGCAGTTTGAAATAACTTTCTGAGCAAAGTAAAGGTAAATAAAAGCAACTTAAGACCAAGTCAAACCAACTCAATATGACACCAAGATCAAGAACACGGAGAAATGACTTCAAACTAGCAGGAGGAAACCTCACAACTAATCTTTACTTAATTGCAAGCATCAACAATTATTTCTTTGTATCAGTAAACAGTAAGTGTATGTAAATGTGCTTGGGACAATAATAGAGCAATACTCAGACAAAATAGTTAACCAAAAAAAAAAAAACGGGTATAAAAAAAATGGTGCAGACTCGATGAGCCGCTTGGTCTTTTTTCTGCCGTCACTTTTCTATGTGTCTATGTAGGCAGACAGCATCCCTATTTTTTAACGTGACTCTGTCAGGTTAAAATACAATACACAGGTACAGGTAATATACAGGTAAAAGGTCAAGGAGTGGAAGAGCTCTTTTACCGACCGCTCCAGTATTTTACGTCTTCTAACTTCCCTCTGTTACAGTGCTGCAACCTCCCTTGGTGTTTTTGGCAATCAAAACTTCAAAGTGTGTTAGATGCATGTGTCCCCTTCTGCGTGTGATGGTTTCATTCTTCAAACCCTAAGTCACCCTGGGAGTCAACAGTGACTTAGGTGCCAGAAGAGGAAATCACAGAGCACAGCGGGGGACACAGGAATCCAACATTACTTGAAGTGTTTCCTGCAGAACAGTGATTCTCAACCCTATCCTCAAGTACCCCCAACAGGCCATGTTTTGGGAATTTCATTTAGATAAAATAGCTGTCCAAAATGCCAAGCCATTGACTCTGATTTAAAACACCTGTACAAAATAAAGGAAAACCTGCAAACAAACCACTGGTGCAGAAGATACTGATGGAGGCCGCAGTGCTGAAACAGGGAAGGCAATGTACACAAGCTGCCAGAAAGGCGAGTTTTAGATCTTTTATTTTGCAGGGGCTTTTCATCTGTGCCTTTTTGTTAACTTTTTTTATTTAATGATCTCTCTTTGTTACATTCCATTCACACAACATAAAAGTATCTGCATCAATAAATATCTGTAAATCAGACAAATTAAAAGTCTAGAAATACAAAGCAATGTAGTTAGGAAAAACTGCAAGCAAACACAGTGAAGCCAATAGATCCAACTAATCTAATTATGAAGATTCAATTCAAACTTTACTGCGTCTACAGTGACTGATGCTGAAATTAATAATATACAGTTACCTGCAGATCTGGGTTGTGGTTTTCACACAGCAGCTGAAGAAATCTCAGAATGGGCTCCATGATTAAGATAAGTGGGCCCACTTCATTCCTTTCTCCAATCTCCCCTCCTTCATGCCCTTTTTGGTGGGGCCCTCCTGTTGCAGCTTTTGAAGAGGAAGCAGGCACAACAAAGTGAGCATCGTGTCCTTAAAAAAAATGACATAACAATTTTCTTGTATTCTGGCCAGGGGGAAAAACACCCTTACCACTAATCTTTCAATGAAATTTCCTTTTTAATATCATCATTCTGTTCATCCTAATTTATAATATGGCACAATAATCAACAAAGTGAACTTATTGTTTTCTGTTAGCCGGTCAGGTTCACATTGAGAAAGCTAAATAAAGAGTTCTGAATAAGTCTAATACTGTATGGGTGTACAAAAACACAAAACGTAATTCTAAAAGACCTGTATCAACACAAAAAAAAGCTATCTGATAATAAAATTACATTTATTTTGTCGAATTGCAAATTATCTTTAGGCTCTGGAGTTTGCATAGCATGAAGTCCATAAGTGCATGTCTGGAGAAAGTAAGATTTTCCAAAGGCCTTGACTAAATGGCTTAATGAGAACCTGTCAGTAAAGAACTACATAAGCTGCCACTGCAAATTGCAATATTGTCACTCTCTGTATTTCATGCTTAGTAAATCACTGACACAGTACTGGTATGCTGAGACTTGCAGAGAATGCAAAAAAAAGGAGTGCTGACTTCACCAACTTTACTGGGTGCAATCTTGTTCCAGGTCTATGACCCACTAATAAGTAAAACACTCAGAAGATGACAAACATAGATCAGGAACTTGAATAGGAATCAGGAATTTTATAAATAAAAGCCAGCAAATGTCAGTTACTATATTGTGATGGGTTTAGATAGAAATAAAATGCAATGAACTGTATTATTAGTATAATTATTATTATGACTATTATTGCTATTGCGTTGTACCTTTGGAGGTGAGATTCGTAGCAGGTTCCTGGACATCTCCAGCCCCTAAATCATTCATGTTTACAGACATAGTGGATTTTATTTCTTGCTGGGCACATTTTATTCTTTCATTCAGAACCTTGAAAAACTTTTCTGACTTATTGTCACCTTTTAATAAATTGTAAAATGAATTCTGAGAAAGGACAAAAAATATACACTGTTAGTTCATTTGATCTGATATTATAAACAAATATAGTGTGATTTATTTATGAAAACTAAAATGAAGTATCCAAAATAGCAAAAATGTGCTTCTGTTTAAGGCAAA
The DNA here is from genome assembly GCF_037356315.1 of Lithobates pipiens. NCBI lineage: Eukaryota > Metazoa > Chordata > Amphibia > Anura > Ranidae > Lithobates > Lithobates pipiens. The sequence goes on along the minus strand of NW_027507748.1, from coordinate 271,464,013 downwards.
TATTTTGGTAGCCTATCCTCACTGACATATTACCCAGACCAGGGTGTCAGATGTGCAGGTCCGTGTTCGAGCTAGGTTGTTTGCGACTAAAAAAACAAATACACTAGTCTCTTGGACAAATGTAACAACTGTGGGCTTATTTTTTGTGACTGAAGGTGCTGCTCTTCAGTTGGCGTAATTTACAGCACACACCGCCAGCTAATTTGGAGCAGGCGATTACCGTAATAGCTAGCAGCTTGTGTTGTGAAGGACAGCGACTGGCGAGCGGGGCTGTCTTTCCCCAAAACACAAGCCAGCAGCAACACAAGCTGAGAAAGCTAATATTTATATTAGCTTGCTCTGCCATCAATCATGTTTGCTCTTCATCATGTGAATGATCTTTAAGGCTGGATTCAGCCACTGCACTGCTGTTCCTGAGCATTGCATGAAAGATTGCACCCCTGACTTGCTCCTACCTGCTGGCCACTGGGTGGTGCAGAGTGCATCCTGATCAGAAGCTTGCACAGCTAAAGACTGCAGCAGCCAGTGACCAGCAGGTGGTAGCATGTACATCTAAAGTAATGCCAGGGATGTGTTCTTTTATATAACGTGAAAGCTTTTGAAATGAGATCAGAGGAAGTGATGTTTGCAGAAGCCTTTCGGTCCTTCCCACTAAACTCAATTTTGTTAAAGACCAGCAGAAAGACCCAGTGATTACATCACTCAAAAGATGTATTTCTTTAAATCAAATTGATTTGATTGAAAAATTGATTGAAAAATGTTATTGCATGTTTATCAGGGGGGAAGGGGGAACAACGGAAGGTATTATATGCGTACATTACACTTAAAATTAAACCTGAACCTGCTACTTCCTGTATCCCCTCTCTGTAAAGACTACGAAAATCTTGGGTGCTCCATCCTGACCAAAGTGGTCTGATTGGGTCCCTTTGTCATATACGCTGCTGTCCCTTCTGCTCTCCCCTTTCTCCTGCCATTCAGTGAGTGTCTCCATCTTCGACCCCTGCCGCTATTAGCAAAAAATTTTATTTTAATTCTCTGGAAAGTAATTATTACTATTTAACTAACTACACTGAGCAAAATTATAAATGCAACACTTTTGCGTGTTTGCCCCTATTTATCATGAGCTGGACTTTTTCTATGTACACAAAAGGCCTATTTCTCTCAAGTAATGTTCACAAATCTGTCTAAGCCCTGGTTCATACTGAGCTGTGGGAATGAAGCTGTGCAAGTTCATCTCCTGCATGTCAGTCCTGATTTTGGCTGCGATTTCAAAGACATCTGTGTGGGTTTCTGCAATGGAAATCGCAGAAAGTAGTACTGAAACTACTTTTTGAAATTGGCATGGTGCCGCAAATGCAGCGTTGCACTGATTAGTACGGTGCTATTGCCGGCAATTGCTGCTGATTTGACATGTCAAATCACACCAATGTGAACCAAGGCGCAATCTGAGTTAGTGAGCACTTCTCCTTTGCCAAGATAATCCATCCACAGACGCTAATTAGACAGCATGATTATTGCACAGATGTGCCTTAGGCTGGCCACAATAAAAGGGCACACTAAAATGTGTAGTTTTACTGTATTGGGGGGTGCTGGGGGTCAGAAAATCAATCAGTGTCTGGTGTGACCACCATTTTCCTCACACAGTGCAGCACATCTCCTTCACATAGAGCTGATCAGGTTGTTGATTGTGGCCTGTGGAATGTTAGTCCATTGCTCTTCAATGGATGTGCAAAGTTGCTGGATATTGGCAGGAACTGGAACACGCTGTCATATACGCCGATCCAGAGCATCCCAAACATGCTCAATGGGTGACATGTCTGGGGAGTATGCTGGCCATGCAAGAAATGGGATGTTTTCAGTTTCCATGAATTGCACACAGATTCTTGCAACATGGGACCATGCATTATCATGCTGTAACATGAGGTGATGGTCGTGGATGAATGGCACAACAATGGGCCCCAGGATCTTGTCATGGTATCTCTGTGCATTCAAAATGCCATCAATAAAATGCACCTGTTTTCGTTATCCATAGCATACTCCCATACCATAACCCCACTGAATCCCCAATGGGCCACTCGATCCACAATGTTGACATTAGCAAACCGCTCACCCACACATGCTGCCTGCCATCTGCCCTGTACAGTGAAAACCGGGATTCATCCGTGAAGAGAACACCTCTCCAAAGTGCCAGATGCCATTGAATGTGAGCATTTGCCCACTCAAGTCAGTTTCGACGATGAACTACAGTCAGGTCGACACCCCGATGAGGATGACAAGCATGCAGATGAGCTTCCCTAAGACGGTTTTTGACAGTTTGTGCAGAAATACTTATGTGATGCAAAACGATTGCTGCAGCAGCTGTCCAGGTGGCTGATCTTAGACGATCTTGGAGGTGAAGATGCTGGATGTGGAGGTCCTGGGCTAGTGTAGTTACACATGGTCTGCGGTTGTGAGGCCAGTTGGATATACTGACAAATTCTCTGAAACGCCTTTGGAGACAGCTTATGGTAGGGAAATGAACATTCAATTCAAGGGCAACAACTCTGGTGGACATTCCTGCAGTCAGCATGCCAATTGCACACTCCCTCAAAACTTGCGACATCTGTGGCATTGTGCTGTGTGATAAAACTGCACATTTTAAAGTGCCCTTTTATTGTGGCCAGCCTAAGGCACACCTGTGCAATAATCATGCTGTCTAATCAGCATCTTGATAGGCCACACCTGTGAGGTGGATGGATTATCTTGGCAAAGGAGAAGTGCTCACTAACACAGATTTAGACAGATTTGGGAACAATATTTGAGAGAAATAAGCCTTTTGTGTACATAGAAAAAGTCATAGATCTTTGAGTTCAGCTCATGATAAACAGGGGCAAACACAAAAGTTTTGAGTTTATAATTTTGCTCAGTGTAATTAGCGATTAGTCTACTATTCTTATTACCACAAATTTTACAACCTTAAAGAGGAGCTGCACAAAAAAAAAAAAACATCAAAAGCCAGCAGCTACTAATATTGCAGCTGCTGACTTTTAATAATATCACACTTACCTGTCCCAGGTTCCAGCGATGTCGGCGGCAGATGACGAGCGATCGCTCGTCTCGCTGCAGCCACCGCCGCCATCCTCTGTCAGGGAATCGGGAAGTGAAGCATGACGGCTTTACTGCCCGGTTCCCTACTGCGCATGCGCGAGTCGCGCTGCGCTGGTTCCCCGCTGTGTCTCTGGGAACTGTGTGTTTCCCAGAACACAACGGGGGGGCGGAGCCATGCGGGGTGGGCGGAGCCATGCGGCGGTCTGGCCGGAAGTGGGTGCAGTTACCTGGATTATCCAGGTAACTGCACCCCCCTCCCCCCCGAAAGGTGCCGATTGTGGCACCGGAGGGGGGGAGGGATAATACTAGCGGAACTTCCCCTTTAGGGTGAAGAACCGCTTTAATTTGTATTACTGATAAATAAAATCAGTAATTTTTAAAATATAAAAACTACATGACAGATGCTGGTACTATTCTGCTATTATATTTTAAATGTTTATATTTATCCTTATAGTCCCATAGCACTGTACAACGCCTTCAGTGATCTCAGTGTACTTCGGCTGTCAGTTAGTGTCAATGTGAATTATTTTACATCAACAAAGGCAGCGGCAGACAGGTAGGGAACTGAGTAACTTGGTAGAAAGAAGCTGAGCAGCAGTAGTGTAGTTGCAGTCATATTATCTTTCACTCAAAAGGAACACCTCTATTGTACCTGTAGGGGTAAAACTCTGGGGTGGATGGGAACAACATCAAAAACATTAAAGGGAAAGGCTCAATGATTGACTCCTCAAGAGACATACTAAGCCACTAAACCTCACTTTTAAAATATCAGTTTTGGTAGATTATTGAGTAAATGCATATACATCTATTTTTATGCCAGTTAGAGTATAAGTAATACCTGTATCTCAGTGTTGCCACCATCAAGTAACCTATTGGCCAATAAAATGCTTTCTTGAAAGATCTTATCATTCTTTGAGCTCATAATTAGATCAGCCACGAGTTTGGTGGCGCCTTCTCGGTCTAATTTACACTGAATCTGTGCTATTAGAGACCAATCTTGGTCCTGACCTGTGAAATTAATTAAAAACAATATTACATTTTCAAATGGAGGACAATGAAACGAAAAACAGAAGTGAATGACAGAGTCTAGAAATAGAATTAAGGTATAGATAAGTGTCAAAGAATAATGTCATGAAATTTTAGCTCCAGCCCTGGAGCATGTATAGGGACACTGCATTTTTACAATGTACAATGTTTTTATGTACAAAGGGCAGTGTATATCAGCCTTACAGCAACAGAGAGATGATAATCGAGAAAAGATACTGATTTACTAGGGAGGAGGGGTGTTTATTACCGATGGCAGAGCTGTCAGCTGTCTCGCCTTTAGTATTTGACTTCTTGTTTTGCAGGTAATTACTCAGAAGGGTTTTCCTTAGTAAATTTGCCTATGGGGACAGGAGTGAAAATCGAGTCAGACAGGGAGGGAGGAAAACATAAATTGCAAGTTTCATTTATAAAGATGCTGAGTATTTGCAAACTAATAATGAACATGCTGAGCTATATAAAGATGCTGCTTATCTGTATACTGATAATGAACAAACCGCTCTGGATAATGATGCTGAGCATCATTAAACACTTATGGTGAAGCTGCTGTTCCGATTTAATTATGAGATTGAATTGATTTTAACTATGTGTGTCACAGATTTATGTACTGTACACACCTGTAGAGAAAACATCACAGACATCTGGCAACTTTCACAAATGCTGAATGTAAATATTTCTATGAATGTAGCAAAAAACACACCTCAACCTTTATATAAATATAAATACACATTAAAGTGATATGTCCTATAAAATTATGTTTGACCCCAGTGCCCAACACACAGCTTGTGTGCCACATGTCGCCCACCAACCAGCTGTATGTGGCCTGTGGGCTATTGGGCATCAGTCAGATTGCACAGTGACAGTGTGGTGCCGGGCACTGGAATGCTCTCTGCACTCCAGTACCCAGCACTGAAAGAAAGACTGTACTGAGGGCGTAGATATCTTCACCCACAGAACAATAAGGTACCGACCCATGAAGAGAGAGAGAGTGGATCCGGAGTGTGTGATGGGTAAGTGTTTAACATGGGTTACCACTTTCACTGACAAGACTGCCTGTACAGGAGGGGGGATTGGTGGGTTTAACACTTTCATTGCCATGACCAACAATACAGGGGGGGTTAATACATTCACTGCCATGGCCACCAGTACGTAGGGGATGGTAGGTGTCACTGCCGTCACCAACAACACAGGGGGGGGCAGATTCATCACTTTCACTACCATGAACACCAATACGGGTGATTAATTTTCACTGCCATGATCACCAATGCATGGGAGAGAGGATTAACTTTTACTTCTGTGACTACCAATATGGGGGGGCATGTTAACTTTCACTGCCACTGACTATCAGTGTAGGTTGGGACTATCAACGTGTGTTAAAGTTAATAGTAATGACACCAAAGATGGGGTTATTATTGCAGTCACTGACACCAATGCTGGGGGTTATTACTGTGGCCACTGATACCAATGCTGGGGATTCATATCGCGGCCAGTTACACCAATGCTGGGGGTTATTGTACTCCAACCACTTCAGTGTGCATTGCTGTATACTGCAAAAAATGCAACAGGACCAAAAGTTTTTGGGCATTTGGGTGCTATTGTGCAGCCCTCGGAAACTGTCAGGGACTGCACTTGAGGCCCTCTATATTTTTCAGTTGAACACCACTGATGTATTCCATAAATTGAATAACACGTCATGGGCCCTTTTGAGTTTTCTGGTTTCATGAATGAGTTTATGATGCATGATTTCTACCTATAACAATAAAAACAAAGAAATCTGACAAAATAAATGCACCTAAAATGCAAACAATCTGATCCTATCACACAACAGTGAAAAATGTTTAGTTAATTTATTAAAGGATCAGAACATGTTGAATTTGCACAGTGAATGAGTGGGGTTGTGCTTACATAAATCACCCAATCATGTGTGAACAAAACTTTTCTTTGTTTTATTTTTCTTGCAGGTGATTGGGTATTCTAAGTGTATTTTCACTTAGCTTTGCCTCATTCACCTTATTTTTCAGAGTGTGCCTCATTCATATTATTTACCTCATACACTACTCCTTTAATAAATCAACCTCTGTGCATTTAACTGACAACATATTAATGGGACATATTACTGAAATGTCTTCACCGCTTTAGCAAACAATTACATTCTTGCTATTGTTTTCTAACCTGTATGTAAACATAACTCCTAGGGTTTAACTAGCTGCTTTGAACAATGCTTACATCTTTCTCCATTTTCTTCTCAGTGAAATTCAGCAAACAATTCTTCATATAGGTTGTGAAAATCCTAACATGATGGATGCATATTGTCCACTGCTTTGTTCCAATTCCTACAATGTGAACTGGTGACTTGGCTTCCTTTGCCAACATTTGGATGACTTTAGATAAGATTATGTTTGATCATTTCAAATCCTCTCAATCTGATTGGGGGCTAAGGGAAAATTCTCCACTTTTTTCAAGATATACCATAAACGGAGTGCAGCACTACAAAATTACTGTCTGCCTAAACTGATGTAGCATTCTATCTCTAACTACTAAAAATACAATATAAATAATACCTATATACAAAAGTGATTGTGCAGTATTTATCAACTACTCTCATTACAAAGCAGAATGAACAATGCAAGGCCACTATGTGCTATGTGATCTCAATACTTAATCTAAATTTTATGCTTCTGCCCCCGTGTGCCTCATATAAAGTCCCACCTGTTGCTCTTTTCTTTTTTTTTTAAATACCAAATCGGGATGGAGGAGGGGATGTGAACCTCATTTAAAGTCCCAAACAATTTCCTTTTTTTCTCCTTTTGTCAAATTAAATAATTAGGGATGGAGGCACGCGGTAGCACTAACATTTAATTTAATTTATATCCTTTTATAACTTTTCATTTCGATTTTTTATTTTTTTGGTATGAATTTTGATTATTTGTGTGTAGAAACTATTAATTGGAGACTACATTCTTTTATTTTTATTTTTTGCTAATCCGCTGACTTCATTGTATGTGCGCATAGGCGGTGACGGGCGCTGTCTGTTTTGTGGCTGTGCTCGTTCCTGTCATGACCCGGGGTTGCGACGTGCACTGGGGATCTCCCCCCGCCCCGTTCTGACGTGGGGCGGGTGGGGTTTCCTCCACTGCTCGTCGACGTCATGCTTCCGGCGCCGGATAAGTGACACCCTTCTGGCGTGCTTGTTCTGGCTGCCGGGTTAACCATCTCTGACCATTTGGGGGCTGGGTTTGGCGCGTGCGGCTGTCTAGCTTGGTCGGTATGGCTGGCAGCTGTGTGACTCCTTCCTAGCCCCCTTGGATTTCAGGTTGCATGACGCTGGGAGTGGGTCTGTGGTGACGCCATCCGCATGGGCTTCCCCCTGTGCAGGGTCTCACCTTCTGGATTTCCCTCCCTCACTTCCTAATTGCAACTACATGACCTATGGCTTCTTTGCCCTTACTCACACAGCACGAGGTATTCTTTCTTTTTATTTTTCCTCTCCATAACATCTCCCTCTTCTCCCACTCTAGTTTCCCACTCTTTTTCTTTTAGTTTACACCTTTATTAACTTCTCATACACATTTTAACACACATTAATACTAATCGCTTATTCTCCATAGGTCCCCCCATGAGGGCCACCCCACTCTTAACACCAAATTCTAGCCACATCCCATACATCAACCTGCCGGGGGTGTTGTTTGTGCGTTTTGGTTGTCCCCAGGGCTTGCTCCCTCAGCCCCGGTCCGTGGCATTTTTGGACCGGCCCGACTCTCGGTGTGCTGTGCCGCCTCTGCGCAGATATATATGTAAGTCTGTGGGTTGAATGTGCATTTGTGGGGGGTTCTCCATGTCTGTACATTTGTCTATCTCCTTTTTTTTATTTTATTAAAATATGGTTGTTTACTTTATCCATAGGCTACCACTACGGTGTTGCTCCTGACGAGTGGCTATAAGGTCACGAAACGCGTAGAGATTTCAACTGCCGTTTTGTGTATACAATTTTCAACAAAGCATGAACGTTCCTTCTTGATTTTTGTCCTCTTATTTTTGTGTTTTTTTCTTTAAATGACGCTTCAATGTGTCATGTATTCATATATAATTTGGGTTTATTGAACACTCAGCTCTTCATATGTTTACTATTAAGTCCTTGTTGGAATGTGTATATATTGATGAAATAGAAAATACAAATTTATGACTGTGCAATAACATGTAAATATATGATTACCTGTATTTATTAAAAACTTGTTTTTTACCAATTTTATGCTTCTGCCCCCGTGTGCCTCATATAAAGTCCCACCTGTTGCTATTTTCTTTTTTTTTTAAATACATTCTTGCTATTGTTTTCTAACCTGTATGTAAACATAACTCCTAGGGTTTAACTAGCTGCTTTGAACAATGCTTACATCTTTCTCCATTTTCTTCTCAGTGAAATTAAGCAAACAATTCTTCATATAGGTTGTGAAAATCCTAACATGATGGATGCATATTGTCCACTGCTTTTGTAGACATGTTCCAATTCCTACAATGTGAACTGGTGACTTGCCTTCCTTTGCCAACATTTGGATGACTTTAGATAAGATTATGTTTGACCATTTCAAATCCTCTCAATCTGATTGGGGGCTAAGGGCAAATTCTCCACTTTTTTCAAGATATACCATAAACGGAGTGCAGCACTACAAAATTACTGTCTGCCTAAACTGATGTAGCATTCTATCTCTAACTACTAAAAATACAATATAAATAATACCTATATACAAAATTGATTGTGCAGTATTTATCAACTACTCTCATTAGAAAAGCAGAATGAACAATGCAAGGCCACTATGTGCTATGTGATCTCAATACTTAATCTATCCACCTAATGCAAAATCTGTCCACAACAGAAATGGTGTCCACAAATTCCTTTCATGTTAGCCATTCTTCCCTGTACATATAGACATCTTCATTTGAACCACCCTTCTGTGTTCTTCACACTTCACCCACAGTGGACAAATTCTCAACCGGTTTGATGGACCTCATAAATATAAAGGGCCGGACAGCTCCTTTACCCCCAAAGAATTAAAATTACCAATCCAAATAATCAGGCCTTCATAGACATCAAACCAGAGATAGATTTCAGAACAATTCATAGTGTTTTCTCTAAAATCACATTCTGTAATTAAAGCTGAATTCCAGGTATAAATGTCATTGCATAATTACATTGGTCCAGCTTGGACTAATAAAGGCATGCATATGCCATACCTATGGGCCTTCTGTGGAAGCAGAGAATCACTGTAGTAGTCACTGCTACTGCATCACTGCTTGCTCTTGGGGTCACTTGCTCAGCACATGTGCCTTTCACAGAACACCATACATTTTTCTCAAAGTAAAGTTACCACCCTGCCTCTGCACCTCATCCACTCAGAGAATATATTGCATTCTTTGTGAAAAATGCTAAATATGATGCTGTTTTCTTCCCTGGAGGGTCTATTGTATATTTCACTAATCTCTCTTTTTATGTGGCCTTTTTACTTTACTTTCAAATGTTTGTCATTTTTTAGGATAGGCCAAATTGTATTGATATTTTTCTCAATATCTCCATGTTGTGCATTATAATCTATAAAAAGTGCTAGTCTATACTCTTTATTATTCTCATGCTTTTTTATCTTTTAATATTTGTTGTACCGTCATTATTTCTTTATCATCTTTATCATCGTTTTTTCTTTATTTCCTTAAAAACATATGGTACTATAGATAACAGCCTTGGGTAACACAAAGACAGAAAGTCTTTGGCTCTACTGGACACTATTGAGCACATAAAATATATCAGCTTTAACTGCATTTATCTTACCTGTTCTTCATAATTATTTTTCTTCATCAGCATTTGCTGTAAAGTCCGTAAAACCTTTATACACAGTTTTTCTTCAGAGGACATAAGATTTTTAGTGTGCTGAATCAATCTAAGGGAAAAAAGTTATTACTTTCACTATGTCTTAAGCATGTTCTTTCAGTTAGTTATCAATCCCTGTTCCACTCTCTATATTCCCAACTTGCCCTCATGCCCCGTACACACGATCAGAATTTTGGTTGGAAAAAGCTCTGATGGTTTTCCCAACGGAATTCCGACAGGATTTCGCTCAAGCTGTCTTGCATACACACGGTCACACCAAATTCCAACCGTCAAGAACGCGGTGACGTACAACACATACGACGGGACCAGAAAAGGGAAGTTCAATAGCCAGTAGCCACTAGCTTCCGTCTCGTAGTTGAATCTGAGCATGAGTTTTTGCGCATCAGAATTGCATACACACGATCGGAATTTCCGATAGAAACTTTTTCAGTCTGAAAAATTCAGAATCTGCTCTCAATCTTTTGCTGTCGGAAATTCGACCAGCAAAATTCCAATGGAGCATACACACCGTTGCATTTTCTGACAAAAGCTCTCATCAGTCTTTTGCTGGCCGAAATTACGACAGTGCGTACGCGGCATTAGAAAAAGCATTACCCAATTACCCAATTGTGTGCTGAGTGCAATTATTTTCATGTAAAAATGCACACGCTATACCTATGATATTTAAGATGGAAACGTTTTCCCATCACGTGTCTGATATAATCCATAAAATTTCGAAGCGCTGACTATGCATGAAGGCACAGTAACTTCATTGTCACTAAGTTGTGTGTTAAAACATTCTACACACATATGTGTACTGAGCTCTATGCACACTGTTTAATAACTTAAATAAGTACAGGAAAGGTAGGGGTAGTATGGAGATGGCAGGAATTAATAATATATTTAAGCATAGTGCTCTGAATTATTCAAACATCCCTTATCGTGAAAGCCCCCAGTTCCAAGAGTTCCAGATAATAGATGGTTCACCCTCACTGCAAAATTGCTGACTGATTATTTGTTAATTATGCATGTACTGCAGAAACAGAATGAGACACCTACTTAGAAATAAAGCCTCCACTCTCACATCGTACACGGGCATCAGTTCCTTCTGCAAAAAGTAGTTCAGGATGGTGGAGGACATCTACAAGTACAGACTGCTCAGCTTCTACAAGCGGCTTTAACTTTTCCTCCAATGTGTTTATAATATCCTAGTGCGAGTAAAATAAACATATAATTATTGTGCCCTGTGCAAGTCAAACATCTGGTTTTATTTCATGGATAGACGACATTACAACTAATCACAGTAAAGTTACCATTACATTAGAGTGATTTATTTAATATTGATATAATCATTATTTAATATAGATAGCTGTTGAAAAAAACGTAGTGAATAATACTTGTCAGTGATGGGCTGTGTTTGATTGCTCTGCATAAGAATCAATGTAGAGCAGCTCATATAGTCTTGAAAGAAAAGATCCATACATGGATCGAACGTCTGCAGGGGATGGACAAATTTTGATCAACGTATGGGCAGGCTGGTTGTATGCAAGTGGATCTATCAATTGACTTGTGTACAATCAGCCTGTTGAAAATCAGTGCTGCTGGCTATAGGCCTACAGTCCCCTGTAGGCCTAACGCTATCAAGGCATGCTGCTATTATCCTCATTTCACCACATTGCATTACGTGCACTACCATTAACCCCTTGAATTTTATTATATTTAGTACGCCATGTTTTACTACAGTGAACTACACACACACAGCTATTAAAATCTTGAGTTTTTTCCAATATGATTAAATAGAAAACTTTAAGATAAAAAGTCCTCACTGCCATCATGTATTTTAAAGTTCCCACTAGAATTCATTTTGTAAATGTATAGTGGAGCATAAGGGGAGGATGCTATTAAAAAATAAACTACACCAAGTGTCAGCTACGCTAGGTATGCCACCGCTTGACTTGACTTGTAACAAAATCGTATAATTATTTTCAGGGGGGAAGGAATTGCATACAATTTTACCAAAACTATGCATTTGTTGTATTTTCTGAATTTCCAAAAATGTTTTTACCAACCTGTAACTTCTCTACAATATTTTTGTAGTCCCACTGATTCTGAGTGGCACTGGCACGAGTGAAGGTTCTTGTGGTTGTAGATTGCTTGTATGTGGGTTGGGTTTTCAACAGAGAACTAGAGGAGCTGTTTAGCATAGAACTCACGTGTGAATCTAAGTCCATAGGTAGAGCTATGCTTCGACTTTTGGCTAGAGAAAAAATAATAGATAAAATGATAGATAAAAAATGAATCAGTAGATCATCCAAAAATGTTATTGTCCACAGATCACTTTCACAGACACAGACAACATGACCTAAAGATGACAACAATAAATATAGTATAGAACAAAGGTGTGTCTATTAGGAATTTCTTAAATACACATTTGCTTAAAGCACATATATTGCCAAAATGTAAAAGCATATATTCATTTCCACACAGTATTTTAATTATTTCTAGCCTACTTATAATTATCTGAATGATTTTGAAGTTTGCACACTGGATGTCAAAATAATGTTATAAAAACGGCAGTAGCTTTGCAGTGAGTTTTTCAAAATTTTCAACGTTTCTGCAATATAATTTTTTAGCGATTTTCCACATTAGCGTTTTTTTTTTCAATGGATCAAAAACATTAAAAAATGCTGGTGAGCGACGTTTTTGGGTGTTTATCGATGTTTATCAGCATTTATCAAGTCTCTTAGAACCCACTAGTTTGGGGTTTTTTTTACTGCTCAAAAACACCACTGTCCAAAACTGCTGATAACAGCCTATGTGTGCTTGGACACATAGGATAACATGATGGAGAGTTTAATGACTGTAGAAAAAAAAACGTCTACTGCCAAAAAAGAGCTGCTGTAAAAATGTCCAAAAACTTCTAGTGTGCATGAGGCCTGAAAGTAAACAGCAGGGGAGAATCTGCAAAGCATGCAGGCAATCCAAGAAGTTATGGAATGAGATAACCAGGAGACAAACAAAACTCAAAAAATTTAAAGAGATAGTTCAAGTAAGCTTATATTAAATTGTTAAAAATAACTATTGTTTTTATTGCTATTACAACGGCGATGTTATAAAATGAAAGTGTATTCTGTGACCACAATCTTTAAACTTTAGCACAGTCTCTGAAATAGACCCCTTTAACCCCAGAGGGTTTTTTTTAGGCGCGTTAGCGCTAAAAATAGCACCTGAAAAAAAGCCTCATCTGCAATCCCAGTATGAAAGCCCGAGTACTTTTTATACTGGGGCGCTGCACTGGCAGGACATCAAAAAAAGTCCTGCAAGCAGGTTCTTTGAGGTGCTTTAGGAGCGGTGTACACACCGCTCCTAAACTGGCCCTGCCCATTGAAAACAATGGGCAGCGCCGCCGAAGTGTCTGCTTTATTCAGCCGCTAGCGGGGGGTTAAAAGTGCACGAAAAAAGAATGCCCCCCGCGATGGCAGCATGAAAGGGCTCTTACTCAAACTAGTTTTTTTTTACTTAATTAAAAAGCAAAAATACAAAAACTCACACTGTTATGTAGTGCTGCTGAAAATGTATTTGGGTGACAATATGTCATTTATTTTGGATGTGCGAACAAAATACCAAACACCTTTTTATGACACTACTAAAATTTGAATATTTGAGATGTTTAGTAACTCTAGGACTTTACAGTCTTTGTGCAGTATAGGTTATTAACCACATATTCAGAAAGGCAAAAGATTAATTGTAACTTGCAAAAAAGATTCAGCAGGGAACAGTGTACTCTTTAAGGTAACTACATTAGACAGTGCATGGTAAACTTGATCCTCTAAATCTGTGTACACTATAGTACTTACATTAATAGTAAACCTGGAATGTAGCACTTGTCTTAGTTTGTTCCCTGAGAAAACATTCTGCAGCTATACTGCTTGGATGCTGTGGTTTTGCGTAACATTTTCATATACATATATATGTAATTTATGAATATTTTCTTATTGGTGTTTTTGATGCTTTATATTTAGTTATGATAATAATAAAGAGACCACTCTATTACTACACCCGTAATTGCACAACAAAGAAAATGTGTTGGACTTTACTGGTACAGATGAAAGCATGCATACATTTTAAAAATCTTTAACAACTTTATGGTAAACAACTTTTAGTTAAAAGTAATGCTCAAATCAATCTTAAAATCAATGCTGTAAGCTGCTTATTTCAAACAGCAATGGCAATATAAGGAAATTGCAATAGCATGTTTGCATTTTCCATATATATATATAAATATACTCTAATATAAAATACTGTAGGCCTTTATTTGTGGAATGGTAGCTAGCACTTAATTCTGTTAGTAAGGGGGAAGCTTTACATAAAGCAGCTTACAGCACTGATTTTAGAATCAATTTGATCCATTATGACTTTGAACTAGTATTTATTTACAGTAAAGTTGTTAAAGATTTTTAGGCTGCTTTCACACTGCTCTGTTGAAAAAAGCAATCAAGAACCATAAGCATTTTTGATGTGTTTTTGGGTTGCCTGACTCCCAGCATGCTCCTGTGATACATGGACAAGTGACTCAAAAAACGCACCAAAAATGCAACTGTGGTGCATTTTGTATGCACTTTTGACGTGTTTTGTATTCATTTCATTGGGGATCTGCATTTCTGGTGCAGTTTTGAAAAGTGCACAAAAATGCAGCAAGCAGGACTTTTAAAAAACTGAAATGCAACTGACCAGTGTGAAAAGTTATATAGGAATTTAAAGGGATGCATTTTTCTTCCACTTTGGTCCTTCCACTGAAAAACTGATCGATAACTGATCAGTGTGGAAGGACCATTAATATGTATGGGTGGGTTCATGTGTGGACCGACAAACTTTCTGTTTTGGTTTATTTTTATTTACATAAGCTAAACTTTGAAGGAAAGATAAAGACTGTAGGAATTCTATCATTCCATACATAATGAATTACATTCATACAAATCAAGCTGAGCACAGTTCTAATGTACAAACTGCAGTAATTCATGTAAATCCATCGATTTAAACAGTTAAAAAAAAAGGCATGCCGGGAATGCTAACTGCACATTGGCTGTGCTCTCAGCCAAACTATCAAACCATCCAATGGCTGGTGTCATAACGAATCACATGTGCAGCACCATAGCAGTTGAAGATTAAACAGAGGCAAAGGTGGCAGCTTCCTTGGCTGAAAACGATAGGAGAGTTTACTTCCACTTAAAAGGGAAGTATGTTTTTTTTTGAGATTCATACTAACCTAGGTGGATGCAGCATCAGACCGATGCTGCAACTGTCCCTCGGCATCTTTGCACTGAGAACTGAGCCACCAAACACCGCCGATGGCTCGGTTCTCACTCCTCCCTGGGTGGAGAGATGCTGACTGTCAGTCAGCAGCTCTCCTGCTCGGTTCCTCCACGCTCATTGGAGCACTGAGTTGTGGAGGGGCGGGGAGCGGCCATCTCAGAGCTAAGACTGCCATCAGTCAAGACAGCTGGCGGATCCAGACTTTTGAAGTGATGCGCTGCCTCATCTGACAGCAGTGACGTCAGTGGAGGGTGGATTTCAGACTGCTCTCCCCTGGAAACGGGTCACAGGAGTGCAAAGTGAATTGCACTCTAAAGGAGAAGTCCAGCCTGAGCTTTTTAGGCTGGGCTTCTCCAATGAAATAAATAAAAAGGTTATTGTTTTTTTTCTAAAACAACAAATGTTATGTTATACTTACCTGCTTTGTGTATTTGGTTTGCAGAGTATCCACAATCCTCCTCTTCTGTGGTCCCCCGCTGTATCTCCTCTTCTCTGAATTCCCCATAACAAGCTGCTTGCGATGGGGGCACTCATGCGGGCTCAATCTTATGCCGCACTGTTTGCATCTATTGATACACATGTGCACATCAACTCCAACCCCACTCTCTACTCACAGGATTTGATTGACAGCAGCAGCAGCCAGCGGCAGAGCCTCCTGGGGGGGGGGGGGGGGGTGGAGAAGAGCAGTACTGCTGCAAGTGCAGTGCTGGATCGAGATCTTGCTCATGTACTGCAAGTATTTCAGAAGGAGCTGGGGGAGTTGACATTGAAAGGTTTTTTACCTTAATGCAGAGAATGCACTAAAACATTTTACCTTTACAACCACTTTAATATCAATGTTTGTACACCTTACAGTGATCTGTAAGATAAAATGGTTACATTTATCTGGATTTACTCCCTATATATGAAGAACCAGTAATGAAAGTCCTATCCCTAGTTAGACATTTATCAGGATCATTCACTTTTCTTTGAATTAATTCTGCTTTCAAAATTAGGGCACTTTCACACTGATGCATTGGTGGTAAAGCACCACTATTTTTAGCGATGTTACCATCGTTTTAGCAGCGCTTTTAATCCCACTAGTGGCCGATTAAAGGGTTAAAAGCGCACGCAAAGCGCCGAGCAGGCGATTTGGCGTGCTGCCCATTGGGGCCCACCACTCCAAAAGCGCTACAAAGATGCTGCCTGCAGGACTTTTTTTAACGTCCTGCAAGTGCACCGATCCACTGTAAAAAGCCCTCGGGCTTTCACACTGGAGTGACAGGAGAGGCGCTTTACAGGTGCTATTTTTAGCACTATAGCGCCTGTAAAGCGCCTCAGTGTGAAAGTGGCCTTAAGGTACATTCATTTTATATTTCCCTTTCTGCTTATATTGTTCATAAATAAATAATGTATGCATACTGCCTGTTTCATATTTTCTGGTAATTTATTAAAGCTAAAAACCTTCTGGAGTATTTTCCACTTTCAAACATAAATACTTACTTGAACAATGGGCACAATGCCATATAGCAATGCAAAGTGCAATGATTATGTGCAGTAACCCATAGCAACTTAAATTTATATCTGTTAAAGGTGATTTCTGATTGGTTGCCATGGCTTACTGCACTTTTAACTTTATCTTTGCTCTTTGTTTTGCTTGGCCTGAATACCGTATCTACGC
Source organism: Lithobates pipiens (assembly GCF_037356315.1). NCBI lineage: Eukaryota > Metazoa > Chordata > Amphibia > Anura > Ranidae > Lithobates > Lithobates pipiens. Next base: position 271,447,052 of record NW_027507748.1, on the reverse strand, counting down.
TCTATGTTAATATAAAGAGATCTGTGTCTTGAGTTAGATAAAATATGGAAAACTTAACTTCATAATTGAATTATAATTCACTGTTAATCATTGAACATTGAATTTTATGTCCTTACCAACCATGGCCAGGGCCCGTATACATGCCTCTACTGAGCCTTTATACTGCTGCTGAAGCCAGGGACATTCAAGAAGTCGAGTAGTTGACTGGAGTAGTTGGACAACAATAGCTTGATGAGTCTAAAATGATTAAATATCAGCCATTAAATTCTACTTACAACATGATTTTGTTACAATAGGAATGTTTTTGAACATATAAGTTCAAACAATTATATTATGTATCGGTTTGAAATAAATAATTTATGCACATATATGTGATAAATAAAAGTCTTAGCCCTTGTACACACGGTCTGAGATTCCGACGGAATGTGTCCGATCAGACCGTTTTGTCGGATATTCCAACTGTGTGTGGTCTACATCGGACTGTTTCCGTCGGAGTATCCGACGGACCAAGTTTTCCAACTTGTTGGTAAAATTTTCCGACAAAATGCTCCGATCGGACATACTCCGATGATGTGTAGAGAATTCCGATCGGACAAAGTGCCACGCATGCTCAGATCAAATTCCTACACCAAAGCTATTGGCTACTAGCGTGAACGTAATCCCGTCGTAACGAAATAACGTCATCACGTCGGATTTTCTGACAACTTTGTCCGACCGTGTGTATGCAACAGTTTCGGACAAAATCCGACGGACAAAATCAGACGGATTTGGTTGTCGGAATCTCCGACCGGGTGTACAAGGGCTAAGGGGTGATGGTGTCTATGGGCTGTGTAAATAAACTTGCTTTTGACATCAGTTTGAGACACTTCTGATAATTCATTGATGGTTGCACTTGACCTACAGTTGACCTCCTTTTCATCATGCTTCAATCTGCTTTTGTATTCGTTTACAAATAAATGGAAAAAGAAGCAGTTCTGACACAGAAGCCCACTGACCAAGCCTTTACAGGTATGAAAAAGCAATTTGATAGCCACGTACCTGCAGTGAGGTGCTGTTTTCTGAAAATGGGGAGTTAAAGAAGGACCTTATTGTCTCCAAGTCCACAGTAAGAACATACTTCTCTAAGGTGGAATCAGGAAGACGCTTCTCACGCTTGTTACATACCTGACAAATAAAAAAATTATTAAGACATTTCACCCCAACTATTTTGATTTTGAGGTTTACTTGCAGATGTTTTTGAGCTCAACTACAGAAAAACCATAAAAAACACTTGGTCTTTTATACTCACTCGAGCCATATCCAGGATAAAATTCTCAAAGAGGGTCCATATGTGGTTGGTGGTATAAATTTCCTTCATTTCTACCTCGGTATCCACATAACAATGGTTCACAAAGTTTACATAAGATATTTTCACCTTTAAAAGAGAAAGACTAAGAATAACCATACTGCAAAAAAGATCACATTTCACATTCTCGCATTATTCAGAAATCAGTTTCTAATGCCTTAAAGAGAATAATATTAAGGACCTCAGTGTTTCAAAGCAGGAATGTTAACCATTATGTTTGAAATACTTTCAAAACCTCATTTTGACATCACGTAGATAGCATATATCCAGGTATCGTGGTTAATATACTTGCTTTGTGTTAATGAAATTATATTTGGAGGTTCAATTCAATCTAACACACACACACACAGTAACAAAAAGAAACACTAACACACACAAGGCATTCTTACCTCTGTGATACAGTCCTCATGGGTCACCACTCGCACTACATCCTCCAGAGGCAACAGAGACGTGCACTTGATCTCGGTGTACACATTCTTTCCCTCAGCACATGCTGCAAGAAGATTAACCAGTGATATGTGGTACATAAGGGGACTGTTGTCCTCCACACCTTCACGAGCCGCTGCCATCAATTCCAGCATTGAAGCAAATGATGCTTTGTCATTGTAGAAGACTACCACATCATCTCCTGCATTGGTCAGCTGAAGAGAAACAAACATGTTTTAATGTGTAGACTATTAAAGACAATCTTGTGACCGCTTAAAACCTGCCCTTAATATATCCACTGCTATATGTGCACCAACTTGGGGAACTCTGAAAATGTGTAATCAAACATGTAAAAATCCAAAACCCAAATAATCCTAATTGGATGAATAAATAAAATGGTACATAATAAAAACTGCGATTACGGTACTTAATAAAAATTGTATATGCAATATAAACAAATATAATAAGTTAACCAATTCTTTGCCAGTGATCCCTATGCAGGAATTCAATTAATGGAACATAATTGGTATATATAATCCACTCCATGTATCAGATGGTGGAAAGCAGTATTCCTAAATGGCTGATCTCTCAGGTGCACTTGTAGCCTCAAAGTGATTGTAAACCTATGTTTTTTTTTATAATAAACATAATTATCTCCACTGTGCAGTTCTGTTTGCACAGTGTGGCCCTGATCATCATCTTCTGGGGTCCCTGCGGTGCTCGCAGCTCCTCCTCACATCGGTAAACCCCCTGGGAGAAAGACACGCTCTGCCTGGGGTTTACCTTGCGGGTGCTCTCCTGAGTCCAGCATTTGCATCCATAGACACAGAATGCCAGACTCGGCTCCGCCCTCCAGCGATCGCATTATTCGATATGATTGATAGAAGCGCAGCCATTGGCTCCCGCTGCTGTCAATCGATCCAATCAAGAGCCATGAGCCCTGGGCAGAGAGGAAGAGAGCATCTCCACTGAGGGAACGAAGGGCTCAGGTGAGTAAAACGGGGGGTCTGGGGGGCCAGTCAGTGTTTACAACCTTTTTAACTATGTGTGACCACTGATAGCCAAAAGATATCAGACGTTCCTTCCCAAAGGTAAAGGCAGACAAAAAGAGTGTAGGTCCCTACTCACCAGATGTCGTTGACCCTCTTTACCTTACGACAAGAGGAGTCAAATAAGGCTTGTGTGGTCACCGTGACCGGATGTTAATCATTGACCAAGATTCCCATCCTATCCACCCGGTAGTTCAGGATACCACACATGGAAAAAAATTCCCACTTGGCAGAGTGAACTAGGGTGGGCAGGAGGAGTCAGCCACCTTTACCTTCATGAACTTCCAAGACAAATATAAAAAGGAAATATAAATATGATTCTTTTACATTTACTGGACTAAAAAAGGACAAATATTTTTTAAAACTGCATTTTTAGCCCTAAACATTAATAAATAATGACAAAATACAAGATATTCTCTTTATGCAAATACATACATTTCTCTCAATGCAAGTTACATTTTCTAGGTCTGACATTACCTTCTAAAAAATACAACATGACAGCTCACCAAATAAATGCATATATTTGACATGATTTTTTGGATATTGATAGTATTCTGTAGATCACAATCAAACTCCTTTGTCAATACTAAAGTCTAAACAAACCAGATGCATGCCCCTTCCTGCTCAGCTTGAAGAAAACTGTAGAAGTATGTCAAATAAAATTTACTAGCTTATTTTAAAATGTATGACATATGAAGACACACTGACAAGCAGAAATAACTCATGGAAAGCTGAAAGTTGCTTGATGGCATGACTAGTCAAGCAAGTTTTCCTTAGGACCAGTGTACATCTTTTTGCTATGCCTACATTTAGAAACAAAAACATAAAGCCCCTTTAGCTTCATAGCTTAGAGACCTTCCAGAGCCATAAACAACCTTTGGCATAATGTCAAATTTCTATCATTGTGTTTCATGTATGTATTCTGTTTTTACTGGACTTGTTTCCCCATAACTATTGTGCTTCCATGAACAATATTCACTTGCTATGGTAAGGATTCTTAACAATTACCTCTGTCATGATCATGTCCTGGCACTTTTTAATGTATTTTCCCTCAGCTTTGATGATGGTGTGCAGAAAGTCCAAGTACTGGACATGCCGTCCATGGGTGGCCAAGCAATGGATGAAGTGTTGAAGGACAGTTTCATGTATCTCTGTACAAAGCTGGTAGTTATTGAGGAAGATATGTTGCATGGTCTCAGCCTCCAGTAGCTGGGGAAACAAACTCACATTAACACAAGGTCCTTCATAAAGCTGAATCATCTTATCACAAACACAAATAAAACAAAAAGATCCAAAAAAAATCTACAGCCAACTGATATTCCACTATATGAAAGAGACTACCCTCTTATCAAACAGTAAAGTAATTAAAACAAAGTGTAAAAAACATTTTCTAAGTTGAGTGGGCAATGTAGCATACTGTTAGGCCGCGTACACACGGGCGGACTGTTCGCCCAACTTTGTCCGCTGAACAGTGTTTGGGCGGACAGTCCGCTCGTGTGTGGGCTTTCAGCGGACAGTTTCAGCGGACAGTTTGACGAACAAGATTTTATGGAATTTCCGAAAAACTGTCCGCTGAAACCTTGTTTCAGCGAACAGTCCGCTCGTGTGTAGGCTTGTTCGTCAAACTAAGTTCCACGCATGCTCAGAAAGGATTTACACGCTGAAAGTTATAATGCAGTGTATAGGACGTCGTATTTTTCGTCCCGTCGTACGTGCCGTTCACGTCATCGCGCACGGTTTCAGCAAACTGTTCGTTCGTCGTGTGTGGCCATGTCCGTCCATGCTAATTTTGAGCGGACTGTTTGCCGAAACTGTTTGACGGACAAAGTTGGGCGAACAGTCCCCGCGTGTGTACGCGGCCTTAGAATGTCATTTTTATTCAGTTTGTCTATTGGATTTCCAGGAGAAATGATTTAAAGTGTTTTTTTTTTTTTTTTTAGATCTGTATGCAAAAGTGTTTAGCCTAATTTAAATAATCTTCTCACTCTGTAGTGTTGCATCATAATATTTTTTCTATAAACTTATCGGTCTGTAGTGTTGTACTACAATATGTGTTTCGATGTATAGATAATTATTAAATCTGTAAACAAGAAGAGCCATATTTGTTAAGTATATATATGAGTTCTGCTTGCTGCAATGTACTGCTGCACAATGATTAAGCCCTATTGTTGTTCTCTCTGCATGTCTACAGGTGAGGCCTAACTGCCTAAAAACAATAGATTTTCTACGTGGCTGTTATTATTCAACAGGGTGATCGAGTGATTGCAGTTATCATACCCAGGATTTCTACTAGACTCTGGTTTGGACAGATTTAGTGAGTTATTACTAATAATTACAGGACTACAATATAAAACACTAAACTTCTATGCAAAACAATGTACCGCTTTGAGATTCAAAAATCTGACATAATCATACCGCCAGGGAGGCCACAGCCCAAGTTTAGTCACAAGTCCAAATAAAAAATAAGTACAAGGGACATTACTTACAACCATGTGCTTCTGGCTCCTCTATTCGCAGAAATCCTACTTCATCGATTCATCCCCTCCAAATACCCGCAACACCAAAAGATCAAGGCAGCAGGAGTTAATAGGGTTAACAAAGCTGTGACAGGCACTCATCAAGAATGCCTGACTATGCCCACCCTTTCCCCCCACCTCCTCCATTCAGGGTGCATTCACACCTTCAAATGCACCCGCACTCTGATTAGATATGAAAAACCCAGCAGGGGTTCCCACAATTAGATGCAGGAGCTGATAGACTCCCATTGCTATCATTGGGAATACCTCCTGTAGCCAAATGAAGGAACCCCCACTGGGTTTCTCATATCTAATTGGGGTGCGGGTGCATTTACAAATGTGACTGCACCTCTTTAGAATTTGTACTATAGGTTCCATAAATAAAATAGGATCTATGAATGGAAGAGGCAGGCCTCTCAATCATCCACTGTTCTCCAAACACAGATTGTGTTTCATTCAAGGAAGCAAGAGTATGGCTTCTATAAATGGAGAAGCTGGGTGGAAAGGCCAGGCATAGGGAGTAGTGCCAGTCACAGATTAAGTGGCCCCCATTAACCCCTTCTCTACTGGGAGATTATGGTGAGATTTCAGCTTTTAAATGATTCAGCATTATAAGGGACACATCCTACACACTGTAAGTAATGTCCCTTGTGCTGTTTTTGTGTTTTTTTCATTTGTGACTAAACTTAGGCTTTACGCGTAAACATGATAAAAGTCATTTAACATAAAAAGTCACTCAATATACACAATATTTCCCATTTAAATGGAAGGTCGTTTTGGGTAATTATTGTATGGATTATCTGAAAGTAATTTTACTTTTTTACTTCGTATGCATGTTTTATGAAAGCATTTCATATACAGATTTTCAATCTTTCCTCTAATAAAGGACCCTTATTAAACCACTCTAGATGTAACAGGTTCCCTTAGGGAGTAATCCTTCTTATGGACTCCCTTTCCTTTTACATTTTTCAGTTGTTCCTCTTTTAGGTATAATGTATAGATCTACAAAAATAACAATACAATATACAGTATCTCACATGTGCCTATGTAAACAAGGTATTTCCCTGTTCTCTAGTCACATGACAGGGATCTACTGCTCCCAGTGATCGGAAGCAGTGACCTTTGTCATGTCAGTGGTAGCCCACCCCCCCTACAGTTAAAACACACTGAGGGAACACACTTAACCCCTTGATCGCCTCTAGTGTTTAACCCCTTCCCTGCCAGTGACATTTATACAGTAATCAATGGCTATTTTTTAGCTCTGATCGCTGTATAAATGTCAATGGTCCCAAAATAGTGTTAAAAGTGTCCGATCTGTCCGCTGCTATGTTGCAATCCCGATAAAAATCTCAGATCTCTGCCATTACCAATAAAAAAAAATGATAATAAAAATGCCATAAATCTATTCCCTATTTTGTAGACGCTATAACTTACGCAAACTAATCAATATACACTTATTACGCTTTTTTTTTAAACAAAATATGTAAAAGAATACATATCGGCCTAAACTGAGGAAGACATTTCTTTTTTTATATATATATTTTTGGGGGATATTTATTATAGCAAAAAGTAAAATATATAGGACACCAGTTTTGTTTGGGGACAGCATTGTAAGATTGTGTAATTGTCAGTTAAAGCGACGCTGTGCCATATCACAAAAAATGCTCTGGTCATTGAGGGGGTAAAAACTTCCAAGGCTAAAGTGGTTAAAGTGATTTGCATTTTTTTTATAACAAACATATCATACTTACCTTCTCTGTGCAGTGGTTTTGTACAGAGAAGCCCCAATCCTCCTCTTCTTGGGTTCCCCGCCGGTGCTCCTGCCTCCTCTCTGCTGCTAAGCGGCCTGCTTGCTCTGGGGGTACCCAAGCAGGATTGCTGTCCATTCACACACAGAGAGGCAGCTCAGCCCCGCCCCCTCTCTCTCCTCACCTTTACAATCCTGACAATTGTATTGAATTTTAGAAAAAAACTGTGAAAGCCCTACGTATTATTGTACTTATACAGGATTTATATAGTGCCAACAGTTTATGCAGCGCTATACAATAAAAAGGGGGACAGTACAATTACAATACAGTTCCGTACAAAAGGAATAGGAGCGCCCTGCTCACGGAGCTTACAATCTAAAGGGAGGGGAAGGTGACACAAAAGGTAATAGCTTCAGGGGATGATCTGATGGAGTCGACTCAAGTACGGCTTTTTAGGTGGAGGTAGGTTAGGCTTCCCTGAATAAGTCAATTTTCAAGGATCGTCTAAAGGCGGATAGGGTAGGATCTGATTGAACATACTGGGGCAGGGAGTTCCAGAGGAGAGGCTTTGGAGAAGTCCTGGAGGTGAGCATGGGAGGAGGTAACAAGGCAGCTTGAGAGCAGGAGGTCCTGGGAGTAGTGGAGAGGACTATTTGGGTGATATCTGCAGATGAGGTTGGTGATGTACCCAGATAGCAAGGATAACTTGCTACAAATTTGTGGCAGTGTTGAATTGTAAGTCTGTTAACTTGCAGAAAGGAGGAGCGAAGGAGATGGTGTTATATGTGACACTGAAAGTTCACTGAGATAGGTAGGAGGAGAAACAGGAAAGCAGAATCACAGAGGCCAAGGCAGTGGAGTTTGTTGAGGAGGAGTGGGTGGCCAACTGTGTCAAAGACAGCAGAAAGGTCCAAAAGTATGAGTATTGAGTACTGGCCATTGGTTTTAGCAGTTAGTAGGTTGTTGGTGAGTTTTAGTAGGGCAGTTTCAGTGGAATTTTGTGGGCAGAAGCCAGACTGTAGAGAATCGAGAAGGTTGCTGTCAATGAGGTAGGAGCTTCTTCGGTTATGGACAAAGCATTCAAAAGGCTTGGAGGCAAACGGAAGCAGGGAGATGGATTTTAAATAATTCTTACTAGACCCCACCGGTTTGAATAACTTAAGTATGAGGATAACCAGTGTATGTTTGAATGGGGAGAAAAGGGTGCAGGAGGAGAGAGAGAGGTTGAAGATGTTGTTTAGAGAGTTTAGGATAGAGAGGGAAATAAGAAGTAATTGTGAGGGAACAGATGATGAGGTGGGCCATGGAAAGGAGTTTGGCAACTTCCGTAATAGTAACAGGGCTGAAGGAGGAAAGTATTGAGTGTGGTGTTGGACCTAGTTTGCAGATTTAGAGAGAAAGCTGTGCGCTAGATCAATAATTCTGTCAATTTTGTTTTTGAAATGATTGGCATACTCCAGGGCAGTAAGTACCCTTAGTGGGTAAAGGCAGTGGCAGTGGGGGGGGGGGGGGGGGTGCTGAAGTAAGGAATTAAGGATAGAAAAGAGTTGACAAAGTTTGGATGAGAGGGTTTTGATGAGAGTGGTGTAGTAGGTTTGTTTAGCAGTGTGGAGGCAGGAGTTGTATTTGAGAAGGGCAGAGTATTTTGGGGATTTCGTTTTATGCCACACTCGCACAAGAGCACGGCTGTGTCTGGTGTTGTCTATTTGACAGGGTTGCAGCAGGTGAGTTCTGGTTCTGTGTGTAGAAAGAGGAGCGAAAGTGTCCAGGGAGGATGACAGTATGTTCTTGTAGATGGAGGTGGTCAGGACAGGGGTGCAATTGTATCATAAAGGCAGTCAGCCGCAGGAACCTTTGCCACCTCAGCCCTTGCTTTCTTCATTATGCTACTAACTGTTTTCAGGTTGGCGGTATGGGAGGTAGGAGACAAGGAGAGTGTGAAACGGATAAGGTTGCGATCGGAGAGAGGAAAGGTGGTGTTAGAGAGGTTGGAGGGTGTGCAGAGGTTGGAGAATACAAGGTTGAGAGTGTTGCCATTGGAGTAAGTGTGGTTTGTGTCCACTGTGTTAGCTTAAAAGAAGAGGTAAGTTGAGCAATTGAGAAGTGGCTGAGGCGTTAACATTAATTGGAATGTTAAAGTTCACAGAGAATGATAGCGGGCACTTCAGAGGAGAGAAAGTAGGGTAGCCATACAGAAAGTCATTCAGAAAGGGTCACACTGGACCGGGAGGCCAGTAAATTATTGCAATCTTCAGACAAACTGGAAAAAGAAGATAAATGCAGTGCACTTCAAAAGAAAAGAGGGAAACTGAGGAAGGTTTAGGAAGCACCTGGAAGGTGCTTTTTGGGGAGAGGAGAAGTCCAACTCTGCCTTCTTTTCATCCAAAATAAGACATTTGGCTGTTACACACATTTAACTACATAGCACTATCTGATCTCTAGAGGCCCTGGTGATGTAGCCAGGGTCCCACAAATGCATCCTGGGAAGGCTTCCCCACACAGTGCCTTCCTAAGAAATCTTGCTCATACACTGCAAGATCTCGCAGGTTTTTTGGCAGAATTGTTTTATGTCTTTTCACAACCTTTTCATGGTGGCTTTACTTTATTGGTGACAGTCCATGGGAAGGTCCACTTGAAAGCGGTATTAAAGTGGTTTTAAAGACTAAACATTTTTTAACTTAAAGCATTATCTGCACTAAGATAAAAAATGCCCAAATTACTGTTCCCCCCTTTCCAGCTTTAAACAATTACGTGACTCCTCTAAACGATCTAGCACTGTCCTGGCTGCAGCACCAGACATACAAAAGACTCTGGGAGCAGTGGCTCCTGCTGCTCATGCTGCTGTCAGTCAAACTCCAGTAATGAGGGAGCAGGGATGTGGCTTACCGGTGCTGTGTGTTTCTATGAATGCAAACAGCTTGGCTTAGGAACGTACCTGCACAGGTGCCCCAACAGCACATGGTTTGCTAGGAGGAAACTTGGAGAAAGAAGGAGCAGGCAGGGCCGGTGGGGGACCCCCAAAAACAGAGGTAAGGGACTGCTCTGTGCAATACTGTTCAGAGCAGGTTAATATATCTTCTTTTTTATTTTAATAAAACTATTTGCTTTTTAGTTTAGAGTGATATTAAAGGCTAATGTGGATTATATTGTAGCTTACCAATTCTTACATATGGTTGCCAAATTTGTTTTCTTTATTAAGCTTTGTTTCTTTTATTTTGAACAGTAACAGCTAAAAATGTCTGCAAGCCAAATGTCTAGGTGCTAAGGAGACAGAAAAAATTGTAGAGCAGCATATGTCTGTGTAATAATTTACGTAAAAATGAAATGTATTATTGTCAATTAGCTAATGCATCCTAATATGTGAAACAATGCATAAAATCCCAACTGCAACTTACTTCCCCAGCAGTTGAAGTTGACTGAAGCATGCTTGAAAGAATGTGAAACCCCCAAAACAAACATGTGCATGCATATAGAACACTGGCTGTGTAGGTAATAACACACTGCATACCCTGCCACCTAAAAATCAGTAAATCAGCCCAGCAACTACAGAGAGAGGAAGGGTACTAAATCCGATCAAGCAAAACTATGATGGATTGTGTGTCTCCTGCAAATATTGGGGCTCACTTGATTTACTAAAATTAACTCCAATATGTTGCTGAAACAGAATGGATAGGGAACTTGGACATATACATATATCCTTATTCAGTTCACTGTGGCTTTAGATGGGTTGACAGTTTTATGAAATTTCTGTTATGCCATTAAACTAAAAATCTGTTGTATGATGATTTTACCTAACACTGAATTTAGGAACAGACAAGCAAAAAAAAATATTTCACTAACCACCAGAATAAACACAGCATGTGATACATTGCAGATATTTACTTTTAATCATAGAATTTAAGGGGAATCTGTGACAAACGAAATATGCCATAAAGTGCAGGCTCTGCGACTGCCATATATCCAGTCAGCTGCAAAAATGGATCAAGCATGTAGTCAGTGAAGTCAGTATACTCCCATCCTACAAATTTGCTCCAGGTGTCTCCCGCTCTAGATATCATGGTGACAGCCCCAGAACCTGTATATGTAAAGAATATGCATATTCCTATATTCATAAGTTCCTTTTAAGGTGCACTCTGTGTTTTATAGCTTGAAATATGTGTTGATGTGGTTTAGTACACTAAATACACAGGAGAAAGAAATAGGTATTAGTCACTAACAATGTTCTGTATGTGTATGCTACTTACACCAGGGGTCAGGAACAAGGAAAGGTGTTTGTGTAGAAGAGCCTGGTTTTCTGGGTTCCCGTGACAGAATTTCTGCAGAAACTGGTGTGTATACTTCAAAATCTCTTTCATCTTCGTGTCTCCCTGTACAAAGGTAATATCAGTTAGTAACTTGAAAATCCATTATTCTATTGCTGTACTTACATGTGAGACAGATGAACCTTTAATGTTATATTTGTGTCAACAAACCTTGCCTGTGTAAAAACATACTTTGATGCTTGAAGAATTTAGACTTTGATATATCTGTAGAGAATTATAAAAGTAAATGGAGGAAGCATTTTTTAACTAGCTGAAGTACTGGGAGAAAATGCTTAGTGCAACATGCTATGGCAGCCAATCAGATTCAGCATGGCCAAGTGCAATCTGTAAAATGTGATCTGGGATTGATTGTTATGGTAAATAATAATGTAAATACTCATGCTATGGAGACAATAAACTATATAAAAAAAACAAATATGTGTTATGGGCTGTAGTGCAAGGTAAAAAACCCTAAGTGAGTGAATGTAAATGTTAACCCCAGCGCTGCTCCAATAAACATTGAGTAATAAAATATCATATAGCGTAAACAATCTCATAGAATTAACAATATAAAGTGAATAAACTGTGAATAAAAGAGAACATAAAGTGCAAATATAGTGTAAACATAAAAGGTACAATCATATAAAGTCCATCCAAATAAATATATGGTGTGCTGATCTTATGCAACTTATACAGCTGGTGCAGATCTTGGTGATACTCCTTGCTCCCCTCCTGGGTCCCCACTCACCAACAATAATCTTTAAACAAGCCTGGTATACAAGTTTAAATATCGCCTTCCACCAATAACTGGAGCTGCTGCATGTATTCTGGGTATAGGTGAAGGGATCAACCTTCTTCCACTGATTAGCTAAAAGGATGTCAGGTATATCCTAAGTCCAGATGGACATATCCCCTTCCAAACTTTCCCGTTGGTCGAATATCCATATAATAGACGGACCACTGACGCATGCACTTTGAAGGAACAGCATACTCATGCTGTTCATTCAGAGCCCTCCACCACAGTCTTTGGACACAGTTCACTGTGCCATCCAGAAATGCAAGGTAAAGCTCTATCAAAGAAGAAGCCATATCTGAACATGATCCGGAAATGCCGCCGTCTTCTCTGGGTTAAAGCACATTTAAAGTGGTCTGTTGCAAAGTGGAAAACTGGTCTATTGTCAGACAAATTGACAAACTTTTTGACAACCATGGGCGCCATGTCCTCTGAACTAAAAAGGAGAGGGACCTTTGTTACCAGCACGCAGTTCAAAAGCCTGCATCTCTGAATGTATTAGGTGAATTATTGCGTACGCAAAGGCACCATCAATGCTGAAAGATATATCCAAGTTTCAGAGCAGCATGTGCTCAGGCAAGAATGGGACAACATTCCTCTCCCTAAACTTCAGCAACTGGTCTCTTCTGTTCCTAGACATTTATAGAGTGTTGTTAAAAGAAGAAGGGATGCTACGTTGTGGTAAATATAACCCTGTCCCAACTTTTTTGAGATGTGTTTCTGCTATTAACTTCAAAATTTCCTTTTTTTCCCTAAAATGGTAAGTTTTGCTCAGTTAAAATTTTTTGGAATGGAGGTTGTACGTACCTGTAGAAATTCTCAGAATTTTTGTATGATTTGCTACTACATGTGATTTGATTTTAATCCAAGTCATATTATTAAAGTCTTATGTAACAAAGAACATATGCAATATTTCAAATTATCCTTAAAAAATAGTACAATGAGGGTCCTTGAAAGAAGATGTATGCTGGCCTCTAAGATAATTTTGAATATGGTAACTGAAGTAATTCAATCAGAGAGACAGTTGCTTCAATCAATTCAGGCAGGGGGTTTGACCCACCCTAACGTATAAAAAGAATGTGGTCTCTCTGCATATAAGGATCTTGATGAACTGCATTATGCCCCAATAAAAATTAGCTCAGGGGGTTTGACCTACCCTGATGTTTAAAAAAATAAAAAAATAGTGGTGGCTCTGCATATAAGAATCTCGATGAACTGCATTATGCCCCAATTAAAAATGAGCTCAGAAGAGAAGTTGTTAAAGCTCATAAAACAACAAAGGGTATCAAAAGGAATTTTAAGCCTATTGTCAGACAGACAGTACAGTAAAAGAGAAATTGATCATCGCAGCCTCTAGCTTCAAAAGCTGATAAAGAATCCTATTGCAGCTATAGCTGGCCATGGATGGGTAGACTTTTAAACAAAAAGTCTTTGGAAAGTTTTTCAAGAAAGAAAGAAAGAAAGAAAGAAAGAAAGAAAGAAAGCTTTCCAAGAAAGTTTATTTTTCTAAACATTAGTGGGTCAAATTGATTGCAGTGACAAGAAAATGTAATAAAGCAGGAGTGACATTTTTTTCTCTAATTTCTAAAACTGTATCTGGGTTTTGTTCATTAACCACTTCCCACCCGGCCAATGTACATATACGGCCAGGTGGGAGCCGTCTACTTCTGAGTGGACGTTTCTGAACATCCTTCAGAAGGAGGGGGATCGCGCACCCAGACACGGCGCATCTCGGATTGGCAGGAGGGCTCTGTGATTGGCCCTCCTGATCACATGACAGCCGTGTCCAATCAGGGCCGTCATGTGATGTAAACAAACAGCTGGTTGCTAGGCAATCGGCTCCCCTCTCCTCACACAGAAGTCATCGCTGAGGAGAGGAGAGCGTAGATCGCTGCAGCCGGCTGATGATCAGGGAGTATGAGCTGTTTTTTACAGCTTTTTACTCACTGATCACCAGCCTAGTGTAAACACACAACACACCACACAGTATAAACACAATGTCCCCACATGTCCCCAAAACACACATGTCCCCAAAACATACATGTCCCTAATAATAAAAACATGTCCCCCACATATGTCCCACTAAAATCACATGTCCCAATGATTATCTGTACACATATGTCCGTGATCACCTGCACACATATGTACATGATCATTTGTGTACATATGTCCGTGATCACACAAACCAATTATTATACCCTTAACCACATTTTTTTTTACCAAAGACATGTAGCAGAATAAATTCTGGCTTAAATTTATGACAAAATTTGATTTTATTGGATTTCTTTTAAAATAGAAAAAAGAAAATATTGTTTTTTTTCCAAATTTTCACTCTTTTTGCTTGTATCACAAAAAATAAAAAAACTGAGTCGTTAATAAATAACACCAAAATAAAGCTCTATTTGTGCAAACAAAATGATAACAATTTAATTTGGGTATAGTGTAGCATGACCGCGCAATTGTCATTGAAATTGTGAGAACGATGAAAGCTGAAAATTGGGCTGGGAAGGAAGGGGGCGAAAGTGCCCTGTATTGTAGTGGTTAAAGTACATTCACTCCAAAATCAAATGTAAGAACATTAGAATGAGATTTAATTCGCTTATGAAAACTTTTCTACAAATCTTCCTAAAGCCTTGTACACACTATTTGTTTTTTCTTTCAACCCAGTGGGGTGAAGAGCTCGGGAGGAGTTGCTGTAGGCTGTGCTAACATTACATAGTTAGAACTCCCCCCGCTGAGCTATTGTGTTCTGACAAGAGGAATGGGACCCCCCCCCCCCGCCGCTGGAACACTATGGTCAGCGCTGATCCGATGCCGGCTGCCATACACACGGGTCGAAAGATGTGGCCCATGTGTACAGCTCTTTGTTCAAAATACTATCCATCTATAGCCAGCTTAAGGATCTGGACCTCATACAATCTGTGACATTATCAGTATCTATAAGTCTATTGTAGTAAAAACCAAAATTTGCCCTTGGAAGTTCCGCAGAACTACTGAAATTATTTATAGAGAACAGGTGATGTTAAACTTTAAACTGTACTGTATTTTTGTAATTTGGAATGTACCAAAAAAAACAAACAAACACTTTATACTAACAGTAAACCATAACAGTGTAAAGTCACTTTCCTGCCTCAGATTAAAGTAATACTAGAGTCTATTTTTTTGCCTTTTAGACCCCTTTCACACTGGGGGCCGAGGGCACGTTAGTGCTAAAGCTTTTGCACTGCTAGTGGGAAGCTTTTAACCCCAAAGAAGGGATTAAAAGCACCCGTGTTGCAGCGCTTCCGAGACGCTTTTCAGGGGCTTTGGAGGTTCTGCCCATTAATTTCATGGCTTTTAATGGCTTTTTGTATTTTTATGTTATTTTAATAAACGGGATTACACGATATCTAGCTTCTATATCTTTTTATACTAGGCTCTATGATCCTTGGTGGGAAGAAGTTTCTGTTCTGCAAGCCCAAGATCACCCACTGCCAGCAGACAGGTTCTGCTATAAACGATGTATGACCTACTTTTTAGTTAATGGGGGCAATCCAGTCTGGTAAGCGGCCCATCTACTTTCAGCACTTTATGGGTGATACATACTAGTGAAGGCTGGAGTTCTTTGAGATACATTGGACTAACACTGCATGGCATTACGTTTTTTTTTGCCTGTTGATACATAAGGACTTTCTTTTTATTTGTTTTTTGAATTGTTTTTCTTTTTTTCAGATACACTATTTATAGGTGGCACATGCACTTGTTGCTGTGTGTATTATGATTTTTGTGCACTCACTTTAAGAATAATGTGGGATTTCATTAATGGTGTTATGCAATATGAAGACTAAGTAAAGAATATCAAACAGCAGTTCACATTCTACCATATAGGTTTATTACATTGTCAGTGTTATATATAGGTTCATATATAGCGCCTCCTTTTATATAAATCACAGGTCCAAGTTACTAAATATGAGTTCACACATTTTTCTATTAATGGTCTTAATATTAAAGCATTCATTTAATAAAGTTATGCACCTTATTCACACGGGCACTAAAAACCGGTGTGTTAAAAAAACAACTGCACCAAGCCACCCACTTTCTGTCCCAGTTCCACAACCGGACGCCTCTCATGTTAGGGGGCTGCAGGCCCTACTATCTGAGCTAGCTATGGAGCCTGGGGCATCCCCGAATGCAGTTTCTCCTGCCTCCACCCCTCAAGATGGTATCGCTGCAATCCTAGCTGCCATTGAGAATAGCAAAACCTCCATGCTTGTGAGAATAGATTGTCTTACGGAAGAATGTAATATCATAAAAAATGACCTGGATAAAATTCAGAAGTTGGCTGACCGAATCACAATCCAGAATATCCGCCACTGAGCACCTCACGGCAACTCACACCAACACAATAGCTGACTTACAATGAACAATACAAATGCTAGTCACTATATCAGATGGCGCAAAAAACAGAGCGAGGCACAACACTGTCTGTGTTCTAAGTCTCCCGGAAGGTGGGCGGGTGATCAGCCAGCTGAGTTTGCAGAGGGGTTCTTTACGAATTTGCTAGGCTTCACTGATGTCTCCCCGACCTATGTCGTTGAGCGTGCCCACCGCGTATCCTGGGGTCGTTCTATCTATGGAGCAAATTCTCGACCCTTCCTTGTTCGTTTTCTCAACTACAGAGATCGTGACAAGATTCTCTCTGAGGCTCGTAGACACCCCACGCTTCCATATGGCAGACAATTCCACACTTTTCAGCTGAGCTGCAATGTAAGCGGAAAACCTTTAACCACTTAAGGACCGCCTCATGTAGATATACAACGATACTTTGAAGAGGGATGTCTCGGTAACGTCAGCAGTTGCTGCCACAACCGAGATATCCCTCTTTACAGGAGGCGGTCCTGTGTGCAATAACCGTGGTCTCCATGGTGGGTTCGCCGCGAGATCACTGTTATCAGCGGCGGGAGAGGTGCCACCCCCTCCCGCTGCT
Source organism: Lithobates pipiens (assembly GCF_037356315.1). Taxonomy (NCBI): domain Eukaryota; kingdom Metazoa; phylum Chordata; class Amphibia; order Anura; family Ranidae; genus Lithobates; species Lithobates pipiens. The sequence continues at coordinate 271,429,908 of NW_027507748.1, read as the reverse complement.
CTCCCGCGCCCTCCGCCACTTACCGGAGCCATCAGTAGCGGTGAAGGTGATCGGGTCCTGTCTGTGCCTGGGTATAGAGACGAATGAGAGACTTTTTGACCCCAGATCTCATATTTAAAAGGATCTGTCATGCTTTTTCTATTACAAGGGGTGTTTACATTCCTTGTAATAGGAATAAAAGTGATCCATTTATTTATTTATTTTTTAAAAGTGTAAAAATAAATAAAATCAAGTAAAATAAATAAGAAAAAAAATATGTTTTAAAACACCCCGTCCCGACGAGCTCGCGCACAGAAGCGAACGCATATGCGAGTAGCGCCCACATATGAAAATGGTGATCACCGTGATTGGTAGAGCCAGAGCAATAATTCTAGCCCTAGACCTCCTCTGTAACGCAAAACATGCAACCTGTGGAATTTTTTAAATGTCGCTTATGGAGATTTTTGAGGGCAAATGTTTGACGCTATTCCACGAGCGGGCGCAATTTTAAAGCATGACATGTTGAGTATCAATTTACTGGCGTAACATTATCTTTCACAATATAAAAAAAAATTGGGCTAATTTTACTGTTGTCTTATTCTTTTATTCAAAAAAGTGAATTTTTCCCAAAAAAAGTGTGCTTGTAAGACCACTGCGCAAATACGGTGTGAAAAAAAGTATTGCAATGACCGCCATTTTATTCTTAAACTAAATATAATGTTTGGGGGTTCTAAGTAATTTTCTAGCAAAAAAAACTGTTTTAAACATGTAAACACCAAATCTAAAAGAGGCCTGGTCCTTAAGTGGTTAACGAGGTTCGTAAGCACCAACGTGAAAAGAACATTAAACATAGCATGATGTATGATAGCGGTCTCTGGGTCCCACATAACAGCTCAGTTTGTATATTCTATTCCCCGACCGATTGGCTGAATACCCTGGGCTGAGCAAGTTACACTAATTCAACATTTGAAGTCACTTTTAAGAATTGCTCTGAGAATGGCCTTTTCCTTTAAGATCCATTATTTTGGTTGTTCTGTATCCAGCTACTGGGCACCAGTTAGCTAATCCAGCTGGCCTCCTTAATACTCATCCTGTTCCTGGCTGAATCCTTGCTACTCTCATAAAGATACTCCTACTATCCTTGATACCGTTAGGTTTGCTCCCTGGGGCTGCTACATTTGACCTTCGGCTCTACTGGACAAGCCTTTCTTCACTGAGTTTGTGGAAGTAAGCAGACCTTATGATCCTAGTCATGTTATACACCCTTTTTTTTTTTTGGTTCCTTCTTTGCCGAAGCTACCTTGCTAGTTAAGTACTTTGTTTACGCACCTAGCCCCTCAGGTTCTGCCTTTCTAAAAGGGCTTCACCACTTCCGCATTCCAGGACTTCAAAGAAAACTGACGTTTTGTTAGTTAAGGGTATCAAACTGACTGGCATAGTTGGGGTTGCTGGTCAGTAGGGAGTTTGCTATATTTACTATGTTTGTGTTATTTCCTAACCCATTTGCCTTGCTTAACATTTATCCTCATTAGCTGGAGTGCCCTCATCAGGGGGAGGGGTTAATTCCCTAGGTGCTGTTGTCCATGGGGGTGTGGCAACTCCCCTGAAGGGTGGGTCCCCTTTCCTTCCTTTGGGTTGGTTTCAGGGCCCCTCCTATACCTCTCTGTACTCTGTGCTCAGCCCATTTTGCTATGTATATCTACTATAGTGTCTTCATGGAGTTCAAATTAGTTTCTTGGAAATAAGGGGTCTCAATAATACATTTAAAAGAGCCCTGATGTTTAAATTCCTTAAATATCGCAAACCACATATTCTCTTCTTACAGGAGACTCACCTCCTAGGGAATACAATTTCATACCACTTATTCCAGTTATATCAGGGAGGTCGCCATTCTTCCACATAAATCTCCTGCTTATAAGGTTATACACATATGTTTAGATCCGGGAGGCAGATGCATCATTTTAGTTCTGGAAATTGGTACTGTGAAATATGCATTTTTCAATGTTCAGATCCCCCGCCCTTTTCTCCTGGCATACTGTACACCAACCAGGAGACATTGGCATTATTACAGCTCACTATAGCTATTTGGGCTGGGGACATTAATGCTGAATTGCAGGCTGACTTGGATTCCTCCAATCCTCAGCGGGTGGCTCACACCTTTGACTCTGGAGATATAAATTCCCTCTAGACCATTTTTACTCTCATTATTCTGCCTCACACAAATCTGGCTCGTGCATTGATTTGACGTTTGGCTCCAGACTTATGCTATCTACCATTCGGGGTGCTTCCTATCTGCCGGATGGCATTGCGAACCATTCCCCCGATGGAAATTACTCTGAAGGTAGCGATGGGTAGATTCCTGGGTGTCTGGCGCCTGGACTCTAAATGGATTTATAATAAGAGGGTGCAGGAGCTGCTGCAGGACTAAGGTCCTCACTACTGGGAGGTAAATTAATCCACTGCATCCCCTCAGTCGGTGTGAGATGCCTTTAAAGCATTTACATGCCCTGGTGTGGATCCCTAGGAAATATTTTAGGCAATTTGAATCTGCAGTGACCTCATTTCTTTGGAGAGCTCAAAGGCCTAGCTGTCATTTAGGCATGGCAACTTCAGCACCCAGTACCCTCTAATACTTTTTCACCACATACACCACTATGGCATAATCTCTCCCTAAAGCATTTGTTCTTGATTCCTGACCCTATCGTGAGGCTTTTAAGGGGATTAAATATTTTGGCCAAATTTGTGAAGGGGTAGTGCTCCAGATATTCGACACCCTTAAAGTGAAATATGCCCTCCCCAATTCAGGTTCAGGTACATTCAGTTGTGACATGCCTTTTAGTTGCAATTTGGCAATCAGCCTATAACCATAACCTTGTCTAGAATTGAATCTATGTTACATGAGGATAGTCTAGGTAAACCGCTCTCTTCAATATTTAAGTCTCTTCAACCCTCTGTTCATGACGGCCTTGACAAGTTATTGTCGTGCTGGTGCTAGAAGGTTCCAGAGTTAGATTTATAAGACTGGGAAGATGTTTGGGACTACCTTATGCAAAGCTTGATCTCAGCCAGAGACAGACGAATACAATTTAAGATTCTTCATAGAGTTTATCTCACACCTCAAATGTTACATACGATTTATCCCTCACACTCCTCACAATGTTGGTGCTGTACGGCTGACCCTGCCACGTTCCTGCATGTGTTTTGGAAGTATCCGAGCATAAAATTATTCTGGGCAGCGGTTTCCCGATGTATCTGCACAGTCACTACTATTGCTGTACCAACTGACATTTGCATTTTAGGTCTCATTCATTTACTGGCTACCTCTATATCTATGAGAACATTGATAGGCCTCTTATTGTTTTACACACGTAAGTCTATACTCCTTAAATGGAAATATACCCAGGCCCCTACCTTAGATTATTGGAAGAATATGGTCAACAAATTGGTTCCATTGTATTTACATATGAATCTCGGGGATGTCCAAAAAAATTCTCCAAGGTATGGGATATTTGGACAGAGTCCAGGGATACTGTCGGATCCACACCAACACCTTCATATGATGTTCTGTTTTGCTTCTGTTTATTATTTAGGTATGGCCCTGTATACTGGTATAGAACCACGATATTTACTCTGCACACTTCAGATACGTTGAATTAAGTCACCTTAGGCCTTGGTTACCAATCACCTTGTTGTTCTTTGCTTTTCTTTTTTTATTGTTTTTACTTCCAAGCCTGGATATGCCAGGCTTTATTTTGTATTTTTCCCCTTATATTCTTACAATAAAAAGAATTTAAAATGAAACAAAATAAGAAAAAATTATAAAATACACAATACTGCTTAAGTACACAATATTAATGTTGTGTTTATAGTATATCTTACTTTTCCTTTATACTGTATCGTTGTCCAAACTAATGTAATAAAAGAGTCTTGTTGAAAAAGCGTGCTAAATCTTGGAAGGCTATTTTGTTACTGGGATCAGAAGGACACAGTCGCCACTTTTATGTTCTACGCTTTATAAAGCCGAGTCTTCTAATCAATGCTAGAAAAGTAGAACCACTTCATTTTATCAGCCTGGAATCTTTACAAGGAGGGTCATATGTACTGTTTAGATCGGCCAACATAAAGCACTCTAAATTGTATTTGTATAACGCATTCATGCACGGTATTGCAGGGGCCATAAAATGATGGTAGTAGTTCCTGTTTTTGAAGGCTTTCCCTCAATGCCTTAATGCAAATAGTCAACCTCATTAAACATGAATATATTATTCACACTACATTATTCTGATGCATACTATAGACATCTCCTTACCACTACATCAACATTCGAGCCAACGATCGTGCAAAGTACATTACATATCTGTCTATTGCTGCACAGTGCATTTAAATGATTAGTATATCCATGCACAGCATTTGTGAGTGCGCTTTTCTGATTCATTTCCTAGAACAGCACCTTGTTGCGAGCTATAGCTATAACTCTTCACTCCAGATAAGAAATCAATTTATCGCCCAGGCCTTGTCAAACATTTTTTTCAGGGGCAATTTCATGTGAATTGAGGATAATTTGGAAGAAAAATGTCCCATTTATAATTTGTGCCTCATTTAGAGCTGCAGAGCCCGAGGAAGCAAAGAAAGCAGAGCTAACTCTAAACTACAGCTATAATTTACATTCTACTGGCACTTCTAGAATGTTCAAGAGATGTGCTCAGAGGAAAAAAGGAAAGCAATGGAGCAACCTCGTAAGAATCTCTTTGCTTTCTGTTAGCTTATTACCTCTGCCGGACATTTTAGAAATACATTTAGAAAGAAATCATTATATATAACACTGCATCATATATGTATAGCTTATATTGAAATAAACATATGGTATAATAGGGGAAGCCAAGTGCAAAAAATTGAAATGCATTACAATACGTAACATTGAAAATATAAACAAAACTAGAACTGCTTCACAAGGAAGCTAAGTGACATGTAGCGATAAGTCAAGAGAACTGTCAGTTTACAAACATTTGATTGGCTTGATTATTCACCTGCTGGTCAGTCAAAAAGTTGGCAATTCATCTATTTTCTAGTGAATTTACTTTTTTGAGTAGACAGTCTCTGCCTTTTGGCTGTAAAGCAACAATAATTGAAGCAATATTATTGTTTGTTAAAAAAAAAAAAAAAAAAAATTTTTATACTTACGTGCTCTGTGCAAAGGCTTTGCCCAGAGTAGTCCTGATCCTCTTCTTCTCGGGTCCCCTGCCTGTGCTCCTGGCCCCTCCCCCTTGACCAGTGCCTCCATAACAAGCCGCTTGCTATGGGGGCACTGGTGCATGCTCGCTCCCAAGCCCTGCTCTATGCACCCATTTTACAGAGAGTTGTGGCTCGGTCCTGCCTCTCTCTCTCCTCATTGGCTCACTGGTGGTGATTGACTGCTGTGTGTCAACCAATGAGAGAGAGAGGAACCCGGGACTGCCGAGGCTCATGTGCACATCACTGGATCAAGAGGGGGCTCAGGTATTACTGGGGCTGTGGGGGGAGCAGCAGACAGAAGGTTTTCACCTTCATGCATAGAATGCTTGATGGTAAAAAACATTCAGCCTTTACAACCACTTTAAATAGTAAGGTCACCCAATACTGGAGACCTCCCACATTTATCACGCATTACAATTTGCGTTGACAGAAATCTTGATGTGTTTTTATTGAAATCAATTGAACATATCAGGTAAAAATGCAAAGGTGTGTTTTTAGCTTTAACCACTTTCAGACCGGACCAATTTGCTGGTCAAAGACCAGACCACTTTTTGCGATTCGGCACTGCGTCGCTTTAACTTACAATTGCGCGGTCGTGCGACGTGGCTCCCAAACAAAATTGACGTCCTTTTTTTCCCACAAATAGAGCTTTCTTTTGGTGGTATTTGATCACCCCTGCGGTTTTTATTTTTTGCGCTATAAACAATAATAGAGCGACATTATTTTTTACTTTTTGTTATAATAAATATCCCCCAAAAATATATAAAAAAAACATTTGTTTCCCTCAGTTTAGGCCGATACGTATTCTTCTACATATTTTTGGTAAAAAATCGCAATAAGCGATTATTGATTGGTTTGCGCAAAAGTTATAGCGTTTACAAAATAGGGATAGTTTTATAGCATTTTTATTAATAATTTTTTATTATTTTTTTTTTTACTAGTAATGGCGGCGATCAGCGATTTTTATTGTGACTGCGACATTGTGGGGGACCCATCGGACATTTTTGACACATTTTTGGGACCATTGTCATTTATACAGTAATCACTGCTATATAAATGCAGTGATTCCTGTGTAAATGACACTGGCAGTGAAAGGGTTAACCAGTGGGTGGCAGTGTAGGGGTTAAGTGTTCCTAGGGGAGTGTTACTAACTGTGGGGGGGTTGGGCTTTCATTTAGTGTACACTGATCTCTGCTCCAATCACATGGAGCAGAGATCAGCGTCACTAGTTGCTAGGCAGAATAGACAAATGTTGTTTACACAGCATTTGCTCTATTCGGCCGCTCCGTGAGACGATCGCGGGGATGCCCGCGGCGATCGAGTCCGCGGGTCCCGCGACCGGACTCACGGGGGTCCCGACCAGCGTGGGAGCGCGCCGCCGGCGGCGCGCTCCCGATGGCAGGGCGGCATCGAATATTGGACGTACCTGTACGCCAATATGCCTGCCCGTGCCATTCTGTCGACGTACATCGTCGTGTGCTGGTCGGGAAGTGGTTAAAGGGAACCCCAGCCATACCTTCAATCCTGCACAGTTGTACAGGCCCCTTTCCTGTACTATATTTCTTAATTTGCTTTATACTGTCAGCTTCTCATAGTGCATGTCTCATTTCCTGGCTGGGGGACAATCAATATCACCTAGCCCGCCCAAGTCTGACTGTCCCTGGCTCATCCTTTTTATTGATTGGATTTCATTTTTTAAGTCATGGAGACTCAGCATCGCATATGGGCATTACCCAGATCAGCCTGCTCCAATATTGACATCCATCCAGGCCTGCCTCAGTACTCCTCTCAAGAGCTTGTATTAGGTTTGAGGTTTTTTGAGAGGAATGCTGAGGCATTACGCTGATATATTTAAAAAAAAAAGCCATGTACAGTACCCTGCAAGTCCCTCCCACCCGCTATGATATGCCTGCATTGAATAGAAAAGAATAAAAATCTAAATAACTCCACGCTAGATCAAAAAGTAATAAAAAAATAAACAGCCACTCAACAAACTAAGATACCAGCTGTACACAGTATAAAATCAAGAAAAGCAGCGCTAAAAAAAAAATGTATATGTGCAGTGTAACAACCTTATACCATGCACGCATGAACTGTTCACAAATCAATTGTGCAATAACAGTAGATTAGACAGTGAATCGCTGACCACCAACACTTAGCATACTCCTCTTACCAGATCACATGGACCATAAATTATAATGGTCATATAGGCATGTGTTAACCCGGCATCTGTAGTGGGCGACGGCTGCTCAGTGTTAGCTCCAAATTGATCAGGAATAAAAAGAATAAGCAAGCATAATGAAGCCCTCATGGATGTGAATCCTTTTTTATTTTAATTAAAAAGAAGTACCTTAAAACACTTGTAAACCAAAAAAATAATGTATAGGATTCCTGCAGACTGTTGGTCTAGTGTAGAGGAAAAGCTGAGTCTCGGCTTAGTATGCGCAATGTTGTCAGAACAGGCCAATTATGATGCATTTCGTCATTGGTGACGTTTTCCCAAGGTGGGCCGAACCAATCGCGTTAAGATTAGCCTGTTCTTATGACATCACACATACTAAGCTGAAACTCATAGCTTTTACTCTACACGAGCCAACAGTCTGCTGGAATCCTATAAGTTATTTGCTTGTTTAGAAGTGTTTTCAGGTAATTCTATTTAATTAAACTAAAAATGGATTCAAAATTATACGGGCATCACTATGTTTGCTTATTCTTTTTATCCCTGATCCATTTGGAGCTGCCGCTGAACATTCATCGCCAACTACAGATGTCAGGTTAACACATGCCTATATGACCATTATAATTTGTGGTCCACACAATGGTAAGAGGTGTATGCTAAAGTTGGTGGCGGAGTTCGTCAGTCAACTTTATCTACACCCTTTTTCAATTGGACAATTGTATTTACCTTTGAAAGGACTTTTTTGTTTTTTTATTTTGCACAATCTTTTCAATTATCACATTGTATTTTTGATGGTTTAATATTTTTGTGAACTCAGGCGTTTCACTGTTTGGTCTACTTTTATTGCAAAATTGATTTTTGGTAATCACACAGCAACAGTTCATGCGTGCATAGTATAAAGTTGTTACACTACACATATTTATTTTTTGCCCTGCTTTTCTTGATTTTATATTAAATAAAGAAGCACAGAGACCTAGTGATGATATCACTGGATCAAAAAAAAGGAAATTAAAACAGGTTTTTATTCAAATAATGAATAAGGGGGAGGGATAAAACCGGGAATGCTATATAGCTTATTCAAACACAGGGGTTGATTTACTAAAACTGGAGAGTGCAAAATCTGGTGCAGCTGTGCATGGTAGCCAATCAGCTATTTCAGCTTGTTCAGTTAGGCTTTGACAAAAAAATAAAAAAAATTGGAAACTGATTTCTCTGCAGGGCTGCATCGGATTTTTCACTGTTTTAGTTAATCAGCCCTACAGAGTGGCTGGTACAAATCAGAACAGAGATAACAATAAAGTTATTTTTAATTAACTTATGTTTGTACAAGAAATGTTAATAATGACAATTTTTTATTTTGATTACAATCTTTATAGCGATCAATCTTCTTGTTTTCTTTACATATGATTACAGAACTCACTACAGATTAATTCTACAGTAATAGCAGTGGAGTAGGCTGACATTCAAATGCCTCATTCACACTGGCAATGTCAAAACTGCATTTATATGCTTTTAGAGGACATTTCTAAATGCATATAATGTAAATGCATGGAAGGTTTTCTCAATGATTTCATTCACACTGTGTTTTTACCTGCATTCAGTTATTTTATGTGTCCAGGACCAGACCTCATTTACACTGCAATCTGTACATTGGCGCTCCACTTACAATCTTGCATGGCGCTGCAAGTTGCGTTTACATGAATTTCTGATGTGTTTGCATGTGTTCTGGTGCAATTCACCTGAAAGCATAGCAATGATGTAAACTAGGCTCACTGAAATAGATAAGGTTTTCTTTCAAAAGTGTTTGACTGCATATAGCGTAAACTAAGCCTAAACGTGGCTAAATACTGTACATGTAAATGTGCCTAAACTTGCTTTAAAGCAGAAACACTGGAAAAAGTGATCTCAGCAGCATAAAAGTTGTTTACACTTCCCACATAGCTTTTCTAAATGCAGGAGAAATTAACAGCAGGAGTTCCAGTTAGAATGAGGCCTAAAAGGTTAATATAGCTATAGTACTTTTGGGTTCTTGCTAGCATCTGATATGTGTTTCTTTCTTTCCTGGTTTAGCCCAACCTCTTGCATGGCTGTAATAAACAGTGTGTACCCAATCTACCTTAAGTATTCTTCAGCAATAAACCATGCTAAGATCATAACTTTTAGGAACGCAATGGAGTAGTGCCCCCAAAAGAAGTAGGATGCTAATGAGTAATGATAAGTAAATCACTTGCAGGCACAAATCTAATTTGTCCAGTTTACTTCTCCATGGCATTAACCAGGCTCCTGTTCCAGCATGGTCCATCATGCAATTCTGGATTTAGCTTCTCTTCAGGTATTCTACATTCCTTTTAGAGGTTTCCATAGATTTATATGCTTTATGTAGGACACTGGAATGATGGCTCACAATAACTGCAACATGGAGATCATTAAAATGCTTAGACTGCTCTCGCTTCCTAAACAGGTGTGCAGTTTTTAGGTGCTGATGGATTTTCAAAAGAAATTTTTTTTTTTTACACATTTGGGTCCATAAAATACCCTACATTAAATTATCTTTACCTCATAATCTACATTATTCGTTTTACTATGTACTGTTATAATATTGATATTCTGTTGGCATTACTTGTCACTAAATATTAAAATAAGTAAAAAATCAAACATATGATTCACAAAACACGTGTACTGTCTGTTTCATAGAATAGTTATATTATATCATATGTTTTGAATAACTTTAAATGGGAAAGCTTTTTGCTCCCAGAATACTGAAAAATGGCTACCTTTGCTCGATAACTAGGCCATGATCACTTCACCATAGGGAGCATGGCTACTGTGTTAGCTGGAGATTACTCATTCAAAGGAAATCAATGCTCATTTCGTAGGGGAAATGCCTCATTTATAATGGGTAGGCAATCCACACAACCAAAGCCCAAAGGGATTTATTAGAGAAAGCAATTTTTACCTTATGACAACAAATTCGTTTCTATAGACAATTAAGGAGTGCTTTGTCAATACAAGATCTGTTGTTTTCAGGTAAACCTTCAATACTTACATTCTGATGGCTAAGTTGGTGGGAGATAGGAAATTATATGCATTTAAAAAAATTCTTAAAGATGAAACAAATGTTTTACTACAATACACTTCAGGTAAATAAGCTTGCCTGAGTCATTTATTTTTGTTGAAAAGTTATTGATTTAGGTTTCCTGACGATAAATATCACACCCAGCTACCGCTACTACACAGCAAAGCAACAGAAATTAAAGAGGTAATAAGCTGTGAAAAGAATGGTCAAGCCCAGACCTAGAACAGACTTGCCAGTTTAATGCTCTGTTAAGTAGGTGTCACAAAAGAAATGTTAGAAAAAAATCACACCCTGCCAACATAATGCATTTACAGCAAGGCTTTAACTGCAAGTGTCTGCAAAATGTTTATTACTGGGGCTTCTTTTGAAATAATACACTCAGATACTGCTGATCACATGCTTAAATTTCCAGTCTTAAAGAATAGTTTATAATAAATAATTTATAGATCAGTTGGTTGTAGTGTCCATTCAAGTCCTTATACCATTCTTAGCCGTAATGAAGGAAGAATTTAGTTGCCCCCCCCCCCCCCCCAAAAAAAAAAAAAACAAGTTGGCTGTTTTAGTTCAACCACTTGCAGACCGCGCCATATCAAAATGATGCTACAGCTTCATCAGTGTCCTGATTATCAGTACAGCCCCAACAGTTCCCATCAGTACTGCATATTTGTGCCCATCAGTGATGACAATCAATGCTCATCAGTGATGACAATCAATTCCACCTATCAGTGCCCATCAGTGTTGCATATCAGTGCAGCCTCATCAGTGCCCACCAGTTCTGCCTCATCAGTGCCTCCTCATCATTGCCCACCAGTGCTGCCCCATCAGTGCCCATGAGTGATGCCAATCAGTGCTGCCTATCAATGCCCATGAGTGCCACCTATCAGTGCCCTTCAGTGCTGCCTACTAGTGCCCATGAGTGCCACCTATCAGTGCCCAACAGTGCTGCCTATTAGTGGCCATCAGTGCAGCCTCATCAGCGCACATCAGCAAAGGAGGAAAAGTACTTGTTTCTGTTATAAAATTTTGCAAACTAAGAAAAAAAATGTTTTTTAAAACATTTTTGGTCTTTTTTCACTTGTTTAGCAAAAAATAAAAAATTCAGTGGTGGTTGAATACTACCAAAAGAAAGTTTTGTGTGAAAAATGAATGACAATTGCGTGGTCATACAGCACTGTAGCCAAATTGTGACAGCACTGAAAGTTGAAAATTGGCCTGGGCAGGAAGGGTGTAAAAGTGCCCAGTAGGCAAGTGGTTAATCAAATTATGAATAATTATATACATGCTTGCCCTCCTTCCAGTGGCACCTGCTATTTCTATGACCCAATGCAGAAATAAATAGTGGCAGATGTTCTAATCCTTTTCCATGTACAAAAAATAAAAATAAAAAGTTCAGGTTGTGACTGGGCTTTAACCCTTTCACTGCCAGATCCATACGTCTAAGGCCGCGTACACACGCGCGGACTGTTGGCCCAACCTTGTCCGCTGAACAGTGTTTGGGCGGACAGTCCGCTCGTGTGTGGGGCTTCAGCGGACAGTTTCAGCGGACAGTTGGCCGAACAAGGTCTTACGGAAATTCCGAAAAACTGTCCGCTGAAACAAGGTTTCAGCGGACTGTTCGCTCGTGTGTAGGCTTGTTCGGCCAACTAAGTCTCGCGCATGCTCAGAAAGAATTTCCACGTCGGAAGGTTGCATTGCAGTGTATAGGACGTCGTATTTTGCGTCCCGTCGTACGTGCCGTTCACGTCATCGCGCACGGTTTCAGCAAACTGTTCGTTCGTCGTGTGTGGCCATGTCCGTCCATGCTAAGTTTGAGCGGACTGTTCGCTCAAACTGTTGGACGGACAAAGTTGGGCCAACAGTCCGCGCGTGTGTACGCGGCCTTACAGACCTACAACACTGTTTCTAGCTGGCCAGGTCCGGACCTCATTCCTCCTTTTGCTATAATTTAAGCTCATGGTTACTTTAGTGACCATAAACCAGTGATGGCGAACCTTGGCACCCCAGATGTTTTGGAACTACATTTCCCATGACGCTCTGGCACTCTGCAGTGTAGTGGAGCATCATGGGAAATGTAGTTCCAAAACATCTGTGGTGCCAAGGTTCGCCATCACTGCCATAAACGTATATCAGAATTGTTCAGTAGACTCTGCTAAACAAGCCTAAAGCTCTGATCAGCAGATTACAATCACCTGATCAAAGTTATTAACTTCAAATGCCCCCCCCCCCCCATGTTGTCGCTTCCCTCTCTCTAGCCTCTCCATCTCCTGACGCTCCCCTTCCTCTAAAACGGCCCCCCCCCCGCTCTTCTTTCCTATCTTCTTCATTCCCCCCCACCCAGCCAACCCAACCCCCTGCAGCTAACCTCAAGCTGCCGGTTTCAGATGCTGCAGACATAGTGGGGATCACAAAATGTCCCCCCACCACTCCGATCACCCCGTAACGGCCTTAACCTCACCGATCCATCGCTGCTGGGTGGTGGCATTCCTTCCTTTCCCTCTCACTGCCTGTAGCTGCTGTCCAGCACTCAAGCTGGAGAAAGGAGGGTGGAGCAATGCAGGGGTGGGTGAGGTTGGGGGGGCTTGATAAACATGTGTTTACCAGCCCCCTCCCTGTACTACAATGGACACAGGCAGCGATCACTACTGATTGTTCCTGTGTCCACTGATAACTGAGCAGAGTAAACCGTGTTTACTATGTGTCAGTTTATGAATGAATAGGTGTGACTCCTTATCCATTCATGTAATGTGCAGTTCAGGCTGCAGAGAAAGGGACTGTCTTCAGTCCCTTTCTCTGCCACAAAAAACATATATTAAGGGTCTGTTTAGACCTCTGATATCTCATAAAAGACAAAAAAAAAAATGATAATTGTCATTTTTTTTAAAAACATATTAAAATAAACATAGTAGGGCCCCTTTCACAGGGAGCACAGTCCCTTCTTCGGACCAACCACCGATACAAACAGCGAGTCCAACCTCTGAAAAGGAGCCGTAGGCGACAGATACACCCACCTTTTTGTGCTGCCGCCCTTATGTCCTCGGCTGTCATACCCCAAAGTCCTCATTTAGATGAAAGGCCGAAACAACCTTTGGCAGAAACAAAGGCTGCGGACGCAGCACCGCCTTATTCTTGTGGAGGATCAAGTAGGGAGACTTGCAAGACAAGGCCCCCTACTCAGAAGCCCTCCTGACAGATGCTACTAGAAAGACTATTTTCTGAAAGAGTGTCAATAAGAGGATCTCCCTAATGTTTTCAAACGGTGGTTTCTGAAGCACTAGATTCAAATCCCATGGAGGTAGCGGTGGTTGAACCGGAGGAGCGACATGTCAAACCCCCTGAACAAATGTACTCACCAATGAATGAGTCGCCAAGGGTTGCTGAAAAAAGACAGCCAAAGCTGATATCTGCCCCTTGATAGTGCTCAATCTGGGGCAATCAGAATTACCGGAATCCTCTCAGCCTCCACTATGCGAAGCAGACGAGGTAGAAGCTTGAGTGGGGGGAAAGCGTTAATCAGCCGACAATGCCCCCATGGAGCCGCCAACGCTGGCCACAAAACTTTGTACCTTCCGATTGAGTTGAGAAGCCAGGAGATCCACATCTGGCATGCCCCACCTTAGGCAAATGAGCCAAAATACATCCGGGTGTAGCGACCATTCCCCTTGGTCCAGCATCTGACCGCTTAGGTAGTCCACTTGCCAGTTTTCTACATGCCGCTCTGCCCACCGCAGGATGTGAGCAACCTCCAGTGCTGCAGCCGAGCTCCTTGTTCCTCCTTGATGGTTGACATATGCCACCACCGTGGCGTTGTCCGACTAGATCCTGAGTGGAGGTCCCTGCAGCCTCTGTGACTATGTGGGGAGGCACCGCCTGATCACCCAAAGTTCCAGCACGTTGATTAATAGGCGGGATTCTTCCTGGGTCCAGCGACCCTGGGCTGACTGTACGCACCAAACTCCCCTGGCATCCGTTGTGATCACCATCCAACAAACAGGATGGAACGACTTCCAGGAACGAAGGGCTGGCGACCTCAGCCACCAGAGCAGGGAATCCCTGACTAGCTGGCTCACCTGAATTTGACAATCCAGGGACAATGGAGATTTTCCCATTTGGACAGGATCTCCTTTTGCAAGACTCGAGTGTGGAATTGAGCATACGGTACTGCCTCGAAAGTGGCTACCATGAGACCCAGGACTCGCATGCAAAAACGCAGCAACGACCACCTGCGGGACACCAACAACTTCACCACAGCTTGAAGAGTCTGCAGATTGTCTGAAAGGAGAAAGACTCTTGCCTCTGAGGAGTCCAGAAGAAGGTCCAGGTACTCCAGCCATTGAGTCGGCAACAACAACACCGACTTCAGTAGGTTCAGTACCCAACCAAACTCCCGAAGAGTTTGCATAGTAATTGCCATATCCTCCCTTAATTCTGAGGCGGAAGCTGCTTTCAGAAGGAGGTCATCCAGGTAACCCACGATTGTGATCCCTCGCTGCCTTAGCAAAGACAAAATTGGGGCTAGCAGTGTTCGCCCCCAACCGCAAATCGCAGAAACCTCTGATGCTTGATGGATAAGGGGACATGAAAGTATGCGTCCTTGATATCCAGGGATGCAACAAAATCCTTAACAAAGCTGTTGAGGGCATTGAGGTCCAGGTCTCGGGTGGACCCCTTCCTTCTTTGGGACTACAAACAGATTGGAGTAGAATCCCTGAAACCTTTCCGGCGTCGGTACAGGTACTGTACCGCCCCGAACAGGGCTTCCTGACAAGCCGGAAGAACGTTGGAGGGAAAAAATCTGTTTGCCAGACAAGAAAGAAACTCTATCTTGTATCTTGATGAAACCAGTTTGCAGCTCGGTGGACCTCCCTACTTTCCGACCAGTGGGTCTGGGATCTTCCAAAGGCGACCCCCCACCTGAGAGTTGGGCGGGGGCAAACCTCCATGAGGTAACAGATTTGCTTGCAGGCTTGTTTGGCTTGTGAAACCAGGGACGCTTTTGTCCCTCAGCAGGCACCTTGTTGGACTGGGAACGCTTACCTGCCGACCTGGGCAGGCGAAAAATCCGCTTCTGAGCTGAAAAGGGGGGACCTTGCCTACAGCGTGGCTCCTTACCTTTTCTGGACTATGGGAGCAATGTACTCTTACCCCCATTAACATTCTTAACTGGTTGCCGACCGCCGGCTGTCAAATGACGGCCAGGCGGCGGGGCTCTTAACATGGAATGCGCACGATCGTGCGCACGCATCCCTGTTCCTTTGGTAGCGGCGTGTCACTGAGAAAGCACTCGCCACCAAGGGGGGGTGAACAGCCATTGGGTATGGCTGGTTACCACGTGATCGACCATGATGAAGTCACGGCCGATCACAGATGGTTCCACTCCCACTTTGCACGGCGTGTGCATGCTGTTTAACCCACATGATCGGCTGCGGGTTCTCCTCCTCACACACCGATCGTGTGTGAGAAGGAGATTGCGGTAACATCTCGTTACCGCTTACAGTATACACCAATCACACTTATTGCCCCCCCCCCCAATAAAGAGGACCTGTCACCACCCATCAGAGTACCCGAGTACCTGTCACAATCCATCTGAGTACCTGTCACACTCCATTTGAGTACCCGAGTACCTGTCACAGTCCATCAGAGTACTCGGGTACCTGTCACAGTCCAACTGAGTACCTGTCACAGTCCATCAGAGTACACGAGTACCTTTCACAGTCCATATGAGTACATCTGAGTACCTGTCACAGTCCATATGAGTACCTGAGTACCTGGCACAGTCCATATGAGTACCTGAGTACCTGTCTCAGTCCTTCAGAGTACCCAAATATCCATCACAGTCCATATGAGTACCCGAGTACCTGTCTCAGTCCATCAGAGTACCCAAGTATCCGTCACAGTCCATATGAGTACCCAAGTACCTGTCACAGTCCATCAGAGTACCAGAGTACCTGTCACAGTCCATCAGAGTACCCGAGTACCTGTCACAGTTCATCTGAGTACCTGTTAAAGTCCATATGAGTACTTGAGTACCTGTCACAGTCCATATGAGTACCTGAGTACCTATCACCACCCTTCAGAGTACCTGAATACCAATCACCAGGCCATCAGAGTACCTGTCACCAGGCCATCAGAGTACCCGAGTACCTGTCACCAGGCCATCAGAGTTCCCGAGTACCTGTCACCAGCCCATCAGAGTACCCGAGTACCTGTCACCAGCCCATCAGAGTATCTGAGTACCTATATGTTGGGGTGTTAGCTTTCCAAAATGGGGTAATTTGGTGGGCAATTCCATTGTCCTGGTGCTCCAGGGCCTTCAAAGGTGTAATAGGTGGTTGTGAAATGAGATATGTAATTTTTGCTCGTAGAACGCCTGAAGGTACTACTTCAATTTTGGTGCTCTGTATGTGGCCAGGCTGTGTAAAAGTCTCACACATGTGGTATCACGATACTCAGGAAGAGTAGCAGAATGTATTTTAGGATGTAATTCATTGTATGCATATGCTGTGTGTGAGAAATAACCTGATAATATGACAATTTTGTAAAAAAAAATAGTAATAAAAAAAAATCTTCATTTTGCAAAGAATTGTGGGAAAAAATGACAACTTAAAAAACTCACCATGCTACTTACTTAATACCTTGGAATGTCTACTTTCTAAAAAGGGGTCATTTTCGGGGGTATTTGTGCTTTCCTGACTTGTTAGTGTCTCAAGAAATGAGATACACCTGATGTACTGAAGGCCTGATCAGATGTGATCAATTTTCAGTGATTGGCACCATAGTTTGTAGACTCTATAACTTTCACAAAGACCAAATAATATACACTAATTATGTAGCAGTATAAATTTTGGCCAAAATTTATGAAGAAAAACTACTAATTAGCAAAATTTTATGACAGAAACAAAGAAAAAGGCATTTTTTTCACAAAATTTACATTTTTTTAAATTTATAGCACAAAAAATAAAAAAACAACTAGTGATTAAATACCACTAAAAGAAAGCTCTATTTGTGTGGAAAAAAGGACGCAAAAAAAAGGACACAAGTTTCATATGGGTACAGGGTTGCATGACTGAGTAAATGTCATTCAAATTGTGAGAGAGCTGAAAGCTGAAAATTGGTCTGGACAGGAAGGGGGTGCACTGCATTGAGGTGGTTAATGATGTCATCCAGCGAGGCTCCAAATAGCCTCTCTCCCTGGAAGGGCAAATCCTCCAGTGCTTTCTTAAGCCGCGTACACACGGGCGGACTGTCTGGCCAACTAAGTCCGTCAGACAATCCGACAGACAGTCCGTCCTACTTTTGAATGAACGGACTTGACCACACACGATGAACAGACAATCCGTTGAAAGCTTGCGCGATGACGTGTACAGCACGTACGATGGGACTAGAAATACGACGTCCAATACACTGCAATGCAACCTTCGGCCGTGTAAATCCTTTCTGAGCATGTGCCATACTTAGTCCCTCCAACTTGCCTACTCACGAGCGGACTGTCCGCTGAAACCAAAGTTGGACGGACAATATTACGGAAATTCCGAAAGACTTAGTCCGCCAGACTGTCCGCTGAAAAAGTCCGCTGAAGCCCACACACGAGCGGACTGTCCGCTGAAACACGTTTCAGCGGACTAAGTTGGACAGACAGTCCGCCCGTGTGTACGCGGCCTTAGATGCCTGGTCTGCACACCAGCATTTCAGCCAAATCAGGCGACATAGCACTACTGTTGATACAGAGGCTCTAGAAAGTAAGGGGGCCGTGTCTAAGGCTGCATCACAGACATACTTAAGGCCCTGCAACAAATGGCCCGCTAGCTCCACACAGACCGGGGAAGACTGTTGCTTCTCCAACTCAGGGTGCAACAATTTTGCCCATTAAGTAAGCATCTTTGACACGAGGGCCGTGGCTAACACTGGCCGCAATGCTGACCCCACCACTGTAAACATGGACCGGGTAACCGCCTCGGCCCTTCTGTCAGCAGGGTCCTTAAAAGCAGGAGCCCCTTCCACCGGAATCATGGTTACTTTATTTAATTTGGATACTGGGAGATCAACAATTGGAGGAGATGTCCATTTCTTCAGGAAACTCTCCTCAAAGGGGTAACTCACCACCATGCTTTTTGGGACTGAAAAGGCCTGCTGTGGTTTTCCCCACTCCGTGTAAATAAACTTATCAAAATAAGTTGGGTAAGAAAACACCTTAGCTGTGCGGGCCGGCTTGTGGGACCCGAAAGGGTCCGACAATTCTATAGATGTCCCCGCCGTATCCTCCATCTTTAGGGTATCCCACACCGTTGTAATAAGTGCTCTTACAAGCGCCTTTTCCTGCGCTGCCCCAGACACAGAGTCATCCTCACTATCCAAACGGTCCTGGTCCGCATCCTCTGATACATCAGAACAGGGGCCTTCTGTCAGAGCAGGGCCCGGGTCTGAATCAGAGCTTTCCCCAGAGGACGGTGGGGGGAGTGGGAGTTTTTTACCCTCCTTACGCCTGCATGCCACTTCCATTCTGGCAACAAAGGCCTCCAGGACTGCCGACAGATCGTCCATAGGCACCGCAGATGCAGGGGAACCGGCTGCAATAATAGGGATGTCTGGGGAAGAAGCGCCAGCTTCCGACGCCATGCTCACCCACACTCGGCT
This sequence comes from Lithobates pipiens, assembly GCF_037356315.1. Taxonomy (NCBI): domain Eukaryota; kingdom Metazoa; phylum Chordata; class Amphibia; order Anura; family Ranidae; genus Lithobates; species Lithobates pipiens. Next base: position 271,410,811 of record NW_027507748.1, on the reverse strand, counting down.
GTCACCACTTAGGGACCTAAGGCAATTCACACAAAAAATCCACCCTCCCAGCTGCCACAGACCGAGGGGCCCCCCGCAGGACTCCCCACCCTGACCCTGAGGGCAGCACAGTGGTGTAGTGGTTAGCCCTTTTAACCTAGCAGCAATAGGGTCACTGGTTCAAATCCTGACCACGACACCATCTACCTAGAGTTTGCATGTTCTCCCTGTGCCTGTGTGGGTTTCCTCCGGGTACATCGGTTGGCTCTCACACTCCAAAGACATGCTGATAGGTTAATTAGATCCTGTCGAAAAAATTGGCCAAGCGTGTCAGGACCCCACAAGGCAAAGGACCGCGCTATACCGCAGATGGACACCGGTGGAAAAAAGCGCCCTGAGGCAATTCAGTTTGCATAGGGAGCGCTATACAAGTCACTCATTCCCCCAGGTACTGCGCTGTCTGCTCTCCCCTGTGTCATCCACGAGGTGTCTGTGTGAAAAGCACGCTGTTCTAGAAGGAAACAAGCACCCAGGGCTAGAGGCAAAACTACCTGAGGCTACTAGAAAATGGCCGCCGGGCGCCTCAGCAAAAATGTCTGAGGGCACCAAGAAAATGGCTGCCAAACTTTGAGAAAATGGCTGAAAGGCAAAAAACTGATTGTGGCTACAAAAAATGGCAGCGGCCCCAGGAAAATGGCTGCGCAGCACGTGACAGCCTCCCCACTTGTCAAATACAGCCCAAACACCCCACCGTGGCCCAGAACAGGGAAGAGGACGAGCGGACCCCAAACACCCAGCGCAGCCCCCTACCAGGACCCAGAGCCCCCCCAGAGGATGCCCGGCCAGGTACATGCACCGCACCCCCATGTGCCCAGTCACACAGCGGCCCATAGCATAGGGAGGAGGGAAAGAGACAGGAAGAGAAGAAAGGGAGAGTGGGAGACCCCCTAGTCGACCTCCCAGGGAATGCCCGGCTGCCCCATCCTGCCGAGACAGGTGGAACCATACTTCCCCTCCTGCATGGACTGCTGGACGCATTCCACAGACAGACCCATCACCCGAGCAGTACGCGTTGGCTGTCGGCCATGGTACACTGTGACGCAGACAGCTGTAGCCTGGTCATATGTGTGCCCCGGAGTATACAGCTCATGGCCGCCCCTGGATCAGATGGGGCATGTCGTGGCCGACCCAGTGCATAGCTAGGGCCTGCTCACTCTCGATGGCCAGGCTGGGCAGACTATCAGGATTTATATATAGTTGTACTGCGGCAGCATGGTTCGGCTGCGCAAATCGCCGTTATACTACATCGTTATGCTACGTCGGTAGCATAAGCGGCCACTAGGGGGCGCATGCGAGCCGTCGCGAGTGCCCATATATATATATTTTATGTATCATCATTTGCAATGACACGCTTCATATAAATTCCCATTTCCCCTTTTTTCTGTATTAATAATGATTTTGGTGTATTTTTAACAAATATATTGATTTAATAAACATTTGCGTTGTGCCCTAAAAATCAGTAGCACCTTCTTTTTATTCTACTGGCCATGTGTTTTCAGAAAATATATGGTTTGTCGGGGTCTTTTACAAAATTTGAAAGCTGTAAGTGAAAAATGAAAACCTCCAGATTTTAAGAAATTTTTGCTTATGTCCCATTTTCATCATTTCTCAAAAAGGCACAATTTAAAATTTACAAATACTTGTTATTTATTACCTCAATACAGTTTTAGCTTTAATATACAGTGGGAATTTAGCAAGAATTATTAAAAATTTGCTGTTTTTGTAGCTGCTAATAATGATTTTAGTGCATTTTTATAAACATTTGTGCAAATATTGTGGGGCCTTAAAAACCAGTAGCACCTTCCCTTTATTTTACTGGTCCTATGCTTTCAGAAAATGCATAGTTTTGGGGGGTCTTTTGCAAACTCTGAAAGCTGTAAGTGAAAACCTCCAGATTTTTTGAAATATTTATAGCTTTGTGTACGTTCAATTTTCACCATTTTGCAAAAAGGTGCAATTGAAAAATGTACAGATATTTGTTATTTAAGCTTCTATATTTAGTAGGAATTTAGCAGGAATTTTGTAAAATTTGTTGTGTTTTTATCTACTAATAATGATTTCAGTGTATTTTTAGCCAAAATATTGTTTTGATAAACATTTGTGAAAATATTGTGGGGTGTTAAAATCAGTAGCACCTTCCTTTTATCCTACTGGTCCTATGTTTCCAGAAAATATATGGTTTGGGGGGTCTTTAACAAACTCTGAAAGCTGTAAGTGAAAAATGAAGACCTCTAGATTTTAGAGAAATTTGAATATTTACATTTTTGCGTATGTTCAATTTTCACCATTTTGCAAAAAATTTACAAATATTTGTTATTTAGTAACTTAATACAGGTTAGCTTTTTTAATTAGTAGCAGTTAGGTAAAATGTGCTTTTTTTTTTAAGTCAGTAACTACAAACACTGTAGCTGCTGACTTTTAATAAAAGCACTTACCTCTCCAGGGAACCCGCAATGTTTGCCCCCCAAGGCCGATCTGTCCATCAGCTCGGGTGTCAGTGCCGCCACTGCAACTAAGGGAAACCGGCAGTGGATATTTGCTGCTTCACTGGCCGTTTCCTACTGCGCGAGAGTCGCGTGGCATTTTGTGAATGGCCCCGTTGTCTTCTGGGACACACACAGGTCCCAGAAGACAACAGGGGAGCTCACCGAAGAGGAGGAAGTGACAGAACATCTCCGCAGACTAGGAAGAGGCAGATTAGGAAGACTGCCTAGCAACAGGGGTTTCTGTTAAATTAAAAAACACAGAAAAAAAATGTTTTACTTATTTCAAAGAAAATTTTAATGTATAAATGTTTTTTTTTAGGGTGGACCACCACTTCAATAATGATTTCAGTGTATTTTTAGCAAAAATATTGTTTTGGTAAACAATTTTGTCCCCTAAAAATCAGTAGCACCTTATTTTTATTCTACTGGTTATTTGCTTTCAGAAAATATATGAAAGCTTTGAAAGCTGTAAGGGAAAAATAAAAAAGCAATGAAAAAATGTAAAAAATGGTCTGGCCAGCTACGTTTAAAATTGGAGCGCAGGACCTGGAAGTGAAAAGGCTAATCGGAACTATCAATGCTACATATTTTTTATTTTATTATTATATAGGATTTATATAGCGCCAACAGTTTACATAGCACTTTACAAGTTGAGGGTAGACAGTACAAATACAATACACTTTAATACAGTAGGAATCAGAGGGCCCTGCTCCTTAGAGCTTACAATCTAATTTAGTTCTTACTTTACTGTAATCTTTGAATGAGAAAATACTTGTTTACAATAATAATATAAAAGGAAATACCTTTTCATATGGGATTTGAAGAAGATCCAGCATAACCTTATGGGCATCCATATTTTTTAATAACCTTTGTTGCTTCTTACGGACTTGCTCTCCAACACCACACATTTTATTCAATTTTTCCAAGATCTAACGGGAAGAACATTATAAAGAAAACTTTTATAGGTATCAGCAGTATTGAATTATAATCTATCATGTTTGCATGTCCTTCTGATGATACACTCAACTGAACAAATATCTTTACATACTTGGATTAAACTGACTGTGAAAAGTGTTTCTATGCATATACTGTATACTAATCAATTTGTATGGAGCAAAACAAAATATGATATCTTCTGAAGCAGTCAAGAAACTCTGCCACAGCAGCTTTGACAAAACATATGACAAACTCTTACCTCCTTAACAATCTGATAATTCTCACTGCTCTTCTCTGTAGCTGGTTTTCCAGTGCTCCCCTGATCCCCTTCATGCTGTTAAAAAGAAAGCAAATACATTTTGTTGATCTTATTGATATTTTAGTGTTTTCCCCATATGCTGGTAACAAAAAAAACAAAACGCATAATGGTTTCTTAGGGACTTCAGTGCTGAAATCTGTTCCCAGGTCTGCTCCCCTGATGTGGCAGGCATGAAGGATCCCCAATCTATGTTTGGATTTGTAAATGATTTCATAACAAAGAATGCAATAGGAGAAGTTGGAACACCCCAATTGCATTATGACAGCTGAAACTTCAAGGTGGCCAGGAATGGAGCTGGGAAACTACGAAAGACAGATGTTGCCAATAGGAATTCACAGGAGAAATAAGAAGTCAGTAGGTGTTTCTGCCAATCACATTCCATCTCTAAGTCAAACATCACTTACGTGTGGACTGAGCTTTGAAATCTTATACACTATAAAAACTTGTTTACGTAATCATCTTAAAAGAATATAAATCTTTTCCTCTACAGTATAGGTGTACATATTTTGCAGCTTTTTCAAAACTCACATCCAATTTTACAACAGACCTGTGAACCTGAGAAACTATGATCTGCATCTTACTAGACTCTGTAATTTATAATAGGTGCAGCAGTGACCACAGCAGAGCAGAGCTGCTTGTGATAGGAGTGCCTTCCTGAAAGAATAATATGGCTTTTGTAAGATAAAATTGTAAATGTGATGACAGTAGTTTAAAGTGTATCACCTCTTTTTTCTCCTTTTTGTTACTATCTGATGAACCACTACTTCCTGATTTTTCTTTCTTGTCAACCCAGAGTTCAGATTTTTCTACCATGGTCCTCAGTCTATCAAGCTCAGACTTTATCACTTTGTAATTATCAACATCTTGGGCTGAGATCAGCAGCTGAACCTGAAAGATTGAAAGCATACACAAAGGAAAGTTACATCAAACTTAAATAAAGAGGTATTAAACTCAAAAGCAAAAATGTATTATATTGCAGCTTACCAATTCTTAGATGTGATGGCTGTATTAGTTTCCTTTTTAGGCTTACTTACTTCTATTTTATCTGGTGATTCAGCCAGTAAGTCTGTTGTTTCTCAACAAAAAACCTCTTTTGCAGTTACAGGAATGAGATAAACCATTTACCACTAACAGGCTACTTACAATGACCAGCGTTTATTTATTTTTTATTTTTGTAAAAAATCTTCATCCCAAAAGGAAAAATAACTGCTTGCTGCAACTGATTATAAAGTAGTATCTGGAGTTCAGCTTCAGTTTCTTACTGTATTTAAATCTGCTAGTACATCTAGCACTCCCTTGCCCCCAAATTGAAAATGCTGTTCCTTCATCCAGAGTGGGGGGAATGTAGTACAGGAAGTGTGTCACTGGTCAGATCATCAGGGCAAAACAGAGGTTAAAATAAAAATAATAATAATACAGCCACCATGTCTAATGATTAGTAAGCTGCAATATACTATATTTTTGGTTTTAGGCTCAATACCACATTAAGCTGAACATTTGCAGCGATGTATAAAAATTCAATATGCAATTAGCTTGATTGGTATAACCATGTTGTGTAGTATATAAACAGTGCTCTCACCACTCTAATATTAATCCTGTGCCATAAAACAAACACATAACATGCAGAAGATAAAGGCAATAATCTGTACAAGTATATTTAACAACACATGCAGTCATTGTCCTATTATATTTTTGTGGATTGGTCATATACTTATGCAGAGTGTCTGTCCTGGGGTTACTAGTAGAGGAAAGCACCATTTGTGGGATGAACACTGAAAGTTATATGAAGAAGTGATCTCACTTTAAGAAGATAAATTGCATTTATTGGTGTTGGATGACACCTTATATTTATCTTAAGATGTGAGAAACATTGCCATTGAATTATATTAATGTATGTTGTTTACTGTTTTATTCACATACTGATTTTTTTGCCATTTAAATGTTTATTTGTTTTGTGACACATTAATAATGTTGTGGGGGGAGCAATGCTTATATACTGTTCAACACAGTTATTAACTGATCTTTTTATGCTAAGGCTAGGCTTAGTTTGCACTATAGCAGTCGCATAGGGGTGCCATAGATTGTTAATACCAGCTCCACACATTGGCAACCATGGCACTTTTTCTCATGCACTGAAATGCATGGTGCCAAAACATTGTGCAGCTTGGTGCAGCACTATTAACCACTTGGTTCCCACACTACGTCTATTGACGTCTTGGGGTTTCGGTGGTTATATCTAAATGATGTCTGAGGCCACAGACATCATTCAGATATTGCCGTTTTCCCTACACCATAAGAACGATCATAGCGGCTGTTCCGCCGCTTGATCGTTCTTACGGGCGGCGGGAGGGAACGCCCCCCCTCCCGCCGCCCTCCGGTGCTTCTACCGACTCACCGCTTCCATCGGTGAGTCGGTCACAGGATCCGCCGGCCCCAGCAAGTAATCATAGAGATTTCCGGCGGACTAGATTGTCCCCGGAGTCTCTATGATCGTTCGGAGGCCGGGCGCGATGTTATGACGTCATGCCCCGCCTCAGTATTCAAATTAATGGCGCCGATCTGGCTAGGAAGCCAGGATCGTTTTTTTTATTTATTTTTTTTTTTTTATTCTTCCCAGCCTAGAGGTGAGATATGGGGTCTTATTGACCCCATATTTCACTGTAAATAGGTCCGATCATGCCATATTCCTATTACAAGGGATGTTTACATTCCTTGTAATAGGAATAAAAGTCATCAATTTTTTTATTTTTTTTAAGTGTAAAACTAAAAAAAAAAAAAAAAAATTACCAAAAAAAAAAAATATATAAAGCGCCCCTGTCCCCGTGAGCTCGCACACAGAAGCGAATGCATACGTAAGTCCTGCCCACATATGAAAACGGTGTTCAAACCACACATGTGAGGTATCACCGCGAACGTTAGAGCGAGAGCAATAATTCTAGCCCTAGACCTCCACTGTAACTCAAAATATGTAACCAGTAAAAAAATTTAAAGCGTCGCCTATGGGGATTTTTAAATACCAAAGTTTGGCGCCATTCCACTAGCGCGTGCAATTTTACTTTAATGTTTTGTTTTTTTTTAAAGCATGAAACGGTTTTTTTTCTGAAAAAAACGCGTTCGAAAAATTGCTGCGCAAATACCGTGCGAGATAAAAAGTTGCAATGACCGCCATTGTATTCTCTAGGGTCTTTGCTAAAAAAAACATATATAATGTTTGGGGGTTCTATGTAATTTTCTAGCAAACAAATTAGGAATTTTACATGTAGGAGAGAAATGTCAGAATTGGCCTGGGTGCGAAGTGGTTAAAAAAAGGGTTGAGGACTTCTTTCTCCTTGTTTCTTTGGGTAGGCCAGCCTGATGAAATGAATGGACTGCCTATGCGCAGAACGCATGTTACAATGTGAACGTAGCTCTGAAAATAATTTACTTTATGACATGGGATATGCATTTGTAAATATTAAATACCACTGTGCTTAAATACTATTTAATACACTGGTTTAGGGGATTAAAATTAGGCTGTAATACAGGAGTTTAGAACTAAAGATAGATTTATTGCAACTGGTTTGATTGCCAAAGTTCAGGCCATCATATACCAAAACTTTTGACGTCTGGTCACCGTGCATTTCATTATTAAAAAAATTCATAATATATAAATGACTGCTGTATTACACAACTTTTTTTTAAACAGATCAAAGTTTCTACTTCCAACACAATTCCAGAGGTACCTGTTTAAATGTATGCAGCACTTCTTGTCTTTGGCTAAAATGTTTAAAAAGAAGTTGTAGAGATCCAGAGATGAGGGCGGGGTAGTCATTCATTGTCAGATGTATGAGGACACGCAGAAACATCCTACCACCCTCGTCATCAACCTCCAGCATAGTATTCTTCCTGCAGGGAAGAATACAATTATTGGTCCATCAATCCTAAAAAACAACTTGCGGTTTATAATAATAACATCTAGAAATGTGAATGTCAGCAGTTCAGAACTGAAACAGTTGACTCTTCATTTATTTTTGCTTTGCAGCTGATGACAGGCTACAGTATTATTTTCTCTGCCTACTTAGACCAGAAAAGGGCTGCAGAAACTGCTGGAAGTGTCCCTTAATGTAATTATTAGAAGAATATGAGCTGTGTATGGGCAGTATAATGTTTCATGACCGAACACATTCACTTTGGATAAATTCATATTATTCAATCATGTGCAAGTTAAAGTCTTGTTTTTTTTTTTTTTTTTTATTATTTCCCTTACATATTCAAAGTGAACACAGTTTCATCTTACAGTTTGTAGAGTCAAAGAGAAGTGCATCACCTCCAAGTGCCCTCCTCATATGCTGAAATCAGGTTCTGTTTAGGAATTTGTCACTCCTCCACACAAAGCTTAGCATAATCCAAATGTAAAGTTGCACTCCAATGATATCTTCATAGGCAAAACTTTAATCAGCGAAAATGAAACACATGCCCCTACCCCCAGGACCACCCCTTTCACATGTTTCATAGAGGAATTATACAGCCCATTTGGGTAAAGCATGTCAGAGCGGTGGTCCTGGGGCTGGGACCATATGCTGAAGCTGAATCAAGTTTTGCCTGTGAAGACATCATCTGTGTGCGGCTTTTCCCTTGGATTATACCAACCCGCTTCACCTCAGTTATTAAGCCAAGTGAACTTGCACATAGCTAAATAAAATGCCTTCAGTAAATCAACCCCAATGTAAAGGTGTTGGACAATAATATGGAATCACTACATGATTTGCAGGTGTGAAAGTGATGACTTTTTTTCACATTGAAAGCAGAGGTGAAATAACATTCTTTTGCTTCAGCTGTGTGATGAGGCATCTAGCTAACAGGCAGAAAGCCTCACTTTCGTCATTCACGGTGCTTGTAATATGGAGTCATGTCAGAGATTTACTGAGTTTCAAAGAGGGAAAATTGTTGGTGGCCACTCAACGGGCGTCTCTGTGACTGAAGTTGATGATTTATTTGCGGTGTTGCTAGGAACAGTATCAAAGGTTATCTGGCTGTGATGGACTCTGGTCAACCCTGTATCTCCACCAAGAAGCTGCTTCCCAAGCTCTGGAACATGAGGCCAGTGAATATAGCTATAGTTACCCGAAAGAACTAGGCAACACCAGCTTTTGGAGCAAGCCAGAAGAACTGCTTTATTAGAAAAAAACACAGAATTTACACAGAAAACCATCAGATAAGAGATACTCCCATTTTCACAGACAATATCCACCTCAGACAGTAGAGTTAATCCTATTAACATAGACAATGGCTACCTCAGACAGTCCGGCTCCCCAGAGCAATATATTATACATAGATAGCCAAAAGTCATTCTGGATACCTTGAAAACACATTCAGACACAGAGTTCTCTGGGCAATTTGTCTCTTGTAGCCCCAAGTCAGTGACAACGGCATACACAATTTCTGGGAACATTTTGTCTGATAAGCATAAGTGCTGTCGACCTGGTCAACTGATCGCAAGAGACAAAAGGACATTGCGCAGGATTGTGACTCAGATTTTTGTATAAAGAGTGGTTTCACATTCCATTTTCCACCATCTAAGACATATATTTGTCAATTCCAAGAAGAATTTAGGCTGTCTTGGATGCCAAAGGAAGGCCAACACCATATTATGTAAGGATTTTGTTCTTTTACCATACTTGTTTCCATAATTTTGTCCAACCCTTGTATACAACAGCAGTGATTATGCAATAACCTGCACCATTTATTCACCCCAATTGAGCAGACATAATTACTTACCCCACTCCAAACATAGCTTCTGCTTGTTCTGAAATACGCTCTAGATTTAAGGTGGCATCTGTACAACCAAGAAAGAATTATGGAATGTTCAAGATTTATTAGGAATTAAATATACGATTACCTGTATATAATTTACCAATGTTACAGTAACATCTTCATATTTTGTCCATCTACTGACAGCAAACTGGTAATGACAGTGCAGTATAGACTGTTACAGGGTACTTTTGGATGTTATAATTAGTTGACATAGGTGAAATACCTTATATAAAGTGTTGAGTTTTAGTACGTACCACATACAGAAATAGTGATCACCCTTCTCTAATGATAAATTACTTTTCTCTAAAAAAAAAAATGGCAAGCTACAAACATTGTTTGTTCCTTGTGCTCATCAGAATTAATATGCTAAATTCATCACTTTAAATTTTGTCATACAACCCTAATTCCAAAAAGTTGGGATACTGTAAAATCAGAATCCATGATTTGCAAATCCCATAAATCCTTTTTTTATTCACAATAGAAAGTAGCAACCATATCAAATGTTTAAACTAAGAAAATGTAAAATGTACCATTTTAAGAAACAAAGGTCATTTTGAAATTGATGGGAGCAACACATCTTAAAAAAGTTAGGGCAAGGCCCTGTTTAGCAACCCCTCTTCTTTGAACATCACTCTGTAAACATCTGGGAACAGAGGAGACCGGTTGCTGGATTTTCTGGAGAATTGTCCCATTCTTGCCAGATATAAGATTCTAACTGCTCAACAGTCCTGTTTTTTTTTTCTTTGTTGTATTTTTCATTTCAGGGTACGCTAAATATTTTCAACTGGTGAATGGTCTGGACAGCAGACAGACCAGTTAAGTGCCTTGAAAAAGTATTTATACCCCTTGAAGTTTCCCACTTTTGATCATGTTACAACCAAAAACGTAAATGTATTTTACTGGGATTTTAATGTAATAGATCAACACAAAGTGGCACATAATTGAATTGTGAAGAAAAATAATAAATGGTTTTCCAGTAGTTATTATTAAATTAGTAAATAGAGTCCACCTGTGTGAATGCAGGGTCCTGGGTTCTGTAAAACTTTAATGTCTTTGCAATATTATGTTGCAGAACAATTAATCTGAAATTGTTTGACCATTTTGAAATGTAGCTTTTCAGAGATTGGTGAACCTCTGCCCATCTTTACTTCTGAGACACTTATGCCGCGTACAGACAATCGGACATTCCGACAACAAAATCCTGGATTTATTTCCGACGGATGTTGGCTCAAACTTGTCTTGTATACACACGGTGTCACGTACCTAGTAGTTGAGCCCGGAATGCAGGGAGCGGCCCCTCGTATCCCCTGGCTAATGAACCCCTGGAGATGGAGACAGGTATTCAAAAGTTCAGAGGGCACAAGTGCCTGACGGATGGAGACCGGTCCGGATAAGCAGCAGGACACCGACAGAGAGTAGGTAGAGCTGGCGGTACTTGACTAAAGTAGGCAGGCACAAGTGGATAGACTGGCAGGCAGGTGGACGTCAGGAAGTACAGGAAACCCAACGGGTAAACAGGAACAGCAGGGTCAGGTGCAGGCCGGGTCAGCAGGGATCGATCAGCGAGGTACAAGAGGATGAGGCAGAGACGTGGTCAGACAAGCGGAGGTCGTAGGCAGGCAGTAACGGATCAGGGTCAAGGAACAAGCCGGGTATCAGGAACCAAAGTAACGGGTGCAGGTACAGAAAGCAAGGTCACGGACACGCTGTAGACTGGACAGCACAGATGGGATGGAGCAAGTGCCTTAAGAAGTCCTTAGGGCGCCAAGACGGTCGTACGACGGGTCAGCGTGCCCCCGCGAGTAGACGTGCGCCCGTTCGTGACCCCACGTGCACGCGTGCGCTCGTTCATGTTGACGCGAGTGCGTTCGTTCGCTTTAGCGCGCGTCAAGGGGAAACCACGGGTTCTCAATGGCAGGCTTCTGCGGGTAAGTCTCCTGTGTACGACCGGAACGCCAGGGTGATCGTGACATTGCCCCCCCCCAAGGGGCAGCCTCCGGATGCCCAACTGAGCCATCCTATTCGGGTGGGAATTCTTGAAGGCACGGATGAGTCTCTTAGCGTGGATGTTAGCTTCTGGCTCCCAGGAGTTCTCCTCAGGTAGGAAGAGACCTGGTTCTGTCTCTTCCTACAGTCCAGAATGGCTTCAATTTCAAACTCAATTTCCCCATTGACCATCACGGGTTCCAGAGGACTGGAGATTCTGTCAGCGAAGGGATCCGGGACTGCAGGTTTGAGAAGTGACACATGGAAGACTGGATGAATTCGAAAGGATTCAGGAAGTTTGAGTTCAAAAGCCACGTCGTTTAATTTCCTCTTGATCGGGAAGGGACCCACGAATTTTGGGCCCAACTTCTTGGAGGGGCAGGACAGTCTAAGGTTCAAGGTGGACAACCAGACCCGATCCCCAACCTTAAGATCCAGCTCCCCTCTTCTCCTTCTGTCGAAGACTTCCTTGTTGTGCTCCTGTGACTTGGTCAGAGTTTCTTGTAAGAGCTTGTTATTCTCTTCAAAGAAGTTAAGACTCTCCTGAACCGCTGGTACCGAACACTCGGGAAGACTGCCAGACAAAAACAATGGATGGAAGCCAAAGTTCGCATAAAAAGGGGACTGCTTGGTGGCCGAGTGGATTGTGTTATTGTAAGCGAACTCAGCCATCGGTAGAAGAGAGACCCAGTCGTCTTGGGAGAAGGACGAAAAACAGCGAAGATACTGTTCCAGTGTCTGATTCGTCCTCTCGGTCTGACCGTTGGTCTGCGGGTGGTAGGCTGAGGACAGGCAAAGGTCGATTTTCAGAGTTCCACAGAGCGCCCTCCAAAATCTTGAGGTGAACTGCACCCCCCTATCAGATGTGATGTTGGCGGGAATGCCATGGAGTCTCACAATCTCCTTAACAAAGGTGTTAGCTGTCTCTGCGGCTGAGGGGGTGCCCTTCATGGGCAAAAAGTGAGCCATCTTGGTGAGTCTATCGACTACGACGAAGATCGTTGAATGGTTCTCCGAAGGAGGGAGTTCGACGATAAAATCCATGGAGATCATCCTCCATGGTCTATCAGGAACAGGTAGCGGTTTTAGTAGACCCTAGGCTCTCGACTTGTTGCCCTTGCTCCGAATACAGGTGGCACAGGCCTCCACATACCTCTTGCAGTCGTCCTTCATCCGTGGCCACCAGAATGTACGCCTGAGTAATTCCAGGGTTTTGAATACTCCAAAGTGGCCAGCCAGAGGATGGTCATGACAGGAGGCCAGAACCAGAGTCCGAACTGCCTGGGGAACAAAGATCCTGTCCCCATGCCACAGAAGGTCACCACTGGAGGATAACGGGGTACCGGATGGAGGTGTAGCGCCTATGGAAGCCTGCTTGACTTGAGACACCACATCCCCCTGGAGTAGGAGAAAGTTCCCAGCAGAAAGGATGGTATCAGTAGGTGGCAAACTCTCCGGCTGACTGAACATGCGGGATAAAGCGTCTGGCTTGGTATTCTTGGATCCGGGACGGTAAGTGATGTGAAATGCAAATCTCGAGAAAAAGAGTGCCCACCTGGCCTGACGAGGCTTCAATCTCTTAGCTGTCTTCAAGTATTCCAAGTTTTGGGGTCGGTATAGACCAGGATTGGGTGGATGGCCCCCTCCAGCAGGTAGCGCCACTCCTCGAGTGCAGATTTAATTGCTAATAACTCACGATCTCCGACGTCGTAATTCCTTTCGGCCTCTGACAATTTGCAAGAAAAGAAAGCAACCGGATGGAGTAAGGACTTGGGTCCCTGCCTCTGGGAAAGTATCGCTCCGACCGCTATTTCTGACGTGTCAACTTCGAGGGTATATGGTAGAGCGGGATCGGGGTGCTTCAGGACCGAGGCAGAGACAAACAAATCCTTCAGGGTCTTGAAGGCCTCTTGTGCTTCGGGGGTCCAACGGAACCTTTGGCCCTGCTTGGTCAGCCCGGTAATGGGGGCGATAATAGAAGAGAATCCCTTTATGAATTTGCGGTAGAAATTAGCGAACCCCACAAATCGCTGAACTCCCTTCCTATCGGAAGGGGCAGGCCAGTCCTGAATTGTGGAGATCTTCTGGGGGTCCATCTCAACCCCTCTTACCGAGATGACCAGGCCGAGGAACTGGATACTCTGCTGTTCGAAAACACATTTCTCGGGTTTGGCGTATAAACCGTGAAGGCGGAGACGGGTCAGGACCTTCTTAACATGTTCCCGGTGGGTGGCTAGAGTGGAAGAAAAGATTAAGATGTCATCCAGGTAAATAATTACAAACAGATCAAGATAATCTCTAAAAATGTCATTGACAAAATGCTGAAACGTGGCTGGGGCATTACACAACCCGAACGGCATCACTAAATATTCGAAGTGCCCGAAGCGGGTAGGGAAGGCTGTTTTCCACTCATCACCCCTTCTAATACGGACGAGGTTGTAGGCACCCCGGAGATCCAGCTTTGAGAACAACTTAGCAGAACCCAGTCTCTGAAAAAGCTCAGGTACTAACGGCAGGGGATAGCGATTTTTAATGGTGATCTTGTTCAGAGCCCGATAGTCCACACATGGGCGTAAAGAGTGGTCTTTCTTTTCCACAAAGAAGATCCCAGCGCCAGCCGGGGAGGTAGAGGGTCGGATAAATCCTTTTTCAAGGTTATCATCCAAGTAGGACTTCAGGGTACTCAGTTCAGACTCGGATAGAGGGAAGATTCTTCCGAAGGGGATTTCTGCCCCCGGGAGCAGTTCTATAGGGCAGTCATATGGCCTATGGGGAGGAAGAGTCTCTGCCCCCTTTTTACTGAAGACGTCTAGAAAAGCATGATATTCCTTGGGCACAGCTTGTCGGGTTTCATCATCTGCTTCCAAACAAAGAAGGGCCGAGGAGTCCCCGTTGGGAGTCGGGCAACAATGCTGGAGACAGTAGTCCGAAGGGAACTCAATTATTCCAGTGGCCCAATCAATGCGTGGGTTGTGTGCTTTCAACCAAGGCATACCTAGAATGATGGGGAACAGAGGAGACTGGATGACGTCTAGGCATAGAAGTTCTTGGTGAGTCCCGGCGATGACAGCGGATAGGGGACTAGTCTCCTGAGTCACTGGTCCTGATCCCAAGGTAGACCCATCGGCCAGGTATACCGAGAGCCCCTTCTCTCTCGGTCTAAGGGGAATCCTGTTCTTCCGGGCGAAGGACGAGTCTATAAAGCCACTGCACGCCCCGGAGTCAATAACTGCGTGGGTTGGAATAGTCCTTCCTGGAAGCTGCAAAAGAACAGGAACAGCCAGATGAGAGGTGTTATCAGACAACACGGGTGAGGGGACAGGTGGAACAAGGAGACACTTACGCATCTTAGCTGGGCAAGAGCGAACAAAGTGCCCTGGTTCTCCGCAGTACAGACAGAGGTTGTTGACCCGGCGACGTTGGCGTTCTTCTGGAGTCAGAGATGGACGGAGTAGCCCCAGCTGCATGGGTTCCGGGGTGTCCAATGTGGATGTGGCTGGAACAGGAGGAGTTGGGTGGATGGAGCTAGGCACCCGTGGTAGCATCCAGATCGGGCGAGTAGCTGTGGAAGAACATTCTTGGCGGCGCTCTCTCAGGCGCCTGTCAATTTGGACAGAGATGTCTATCAGGGCTTCCAGAGTCTCGGGAACGCCCACACGTGCCAACTCGTCCTTCAGAGGCTCAGAGAGACCCATGCGGAACTGATACCGCAGGGCCGCGTTGTTCCAGTCTGTGTCTGCGCTCCAACGTCGGAATTCCGAAACGTAGTCCTCCACAGGCCTGCGACCTTGTTTCAGGGCATGTAAGGCTGCTTCTGCGGTTGCAGCGAGTTGGGGATCCTCATAGAGTCTAGACATTGCCTGGAAGAAGGTATTCATGGAGTCTAAGGATGGGTCCTTACGTTCCAACAGACGGTGTGCCCAGGCCTGAGGTTCATCCGTCAGCAGAGAAATGATAAATCCCACCTTAGTCGCCTCAAGGGAGAAGGTCCTAGGTTGCAGAGCGAAATAGAGTTCGCAGGAGTTGCGGAAGGCTCTGAACTTGTTCCGGTCTCCCGCGAATCGTTCCGGGGTTGGGACCCTGGGTTCGGGTGGCAACATCACCACTGATGGTGGGGCATGGGCCCCCGGAGCAACTGGTAAAGAAGCAGATAGCGCCTGGACTTGTTCTTCCAGTCTGCCGTAGCCTTCCTGTAAACTTTTAACTGCCTGAGTAAGGCCGGCCAGATGGTGGCAAAGTTCGTCCATGGGGGAGGCTCCCTGCGCAGGCTCGGACATGGCTGTCCAGTACTGTCACGTACCTAGTAGTTGAGCCCGGAATGCAGGGAGCGGCCCCTCGTATCCCCTGGCTAATGAACCCCTGGAGATGGAGACAGGTATTCAAAAGTTCAGAGGGCACAAGTGCCTGACGGATGGAGACCGGTCCGGATAAGCAGCAGGACACCGACAGCGAGTAGGTAGAGCTGGCGGTACTTGACTAAAGTAGGCAGGCACAAGTGGATAGACTGGCAGGCAGGTGGACGTCAGGAAGTACAGGAAACCCAACGGGTAAGCAGGAACAGCAGGGTCAGGTGCAGGCCGGGTCAGCAGGGATTGATCAGCGAGGTACAAGAGGATGAGGCAGAGACGTGGTCAGACAAGCGGAGGTCGTAGGCAGGCAGCAACGGATCAGGGTCAAGGAACAAGCCGGGTATCAGGAACCAAAGTAACGGGTGCAGGTACAGAAAGCAAGGTCACGGACACGCTGTAGACTGGACAGCACAGATGGGATGGAGCAAGTGCCTTAAGAAGTCCTTAGGGCGCCAAGACGGTCGTACGACGGGTCAGCGTGCCCCCGCGAGTAGACGTGCGCCCGTTCGTGACCCCACGTGCACACGTGTGCTCGTTCATGTTGACGCGAGTGCTTTCGTTCGCTTTAGCACGCGTCAAGGGGAAACGACGGGTTCTCAACGGCAGGCTTCTGCGGGTAAGTCTCCTGTGTACGACCGGAACGCCAGGGTGATCGTGACACACGGTCACACAAATGTTGTCGGAAATGCCGAACGTCAAGAGCGCGGTGACGTACAACGCATACGATGAGCCAAGAAAAATGGAGTTCAATAGCCAGTGCGCCTCTTCTGCTTGATTCCGAGCATGCATGGAATTTTGTGCATCGGAATTGTGTCCACACGATCGGATCAGATTTTGTTGTCGAAAAATTTGAGAACCAGCTTTCAAACTTTGTCGGAAATTCGAACTGGAAATGTCTGATGGAGCCTACAAACAGTCGGAATTTCCGACAACAGGCTCACATCGAACATTTGTTGTCAGAAATTCCGACCGTGTGTACGTGGCATTACTCTAATATAAGATGCTCTTTTTATACTCAATCACACTACTTACCTATCGCCAAATATCCTAATTAGTTGAAAAATGTTCTTCCAGCTCTCCTTAGGCCAGTCATGCATGGATCAAAATTCAACTGGTTCAGCAGGCACCGGCTAAATTTCAATCTATGTATGGGCTTTATTTTTTATTTATTTTATTTATTTATTTTTTATTTATTTATTAATATTTTTATTTTATTTTTATTTTTATGTATGGTTGGGTTTTTCCCAAACAATCACTTTTGTCGGCTATAGCCAGCAACAGTGATCACTGTATTCTTTCCCCCAAAATATAAAAAAACACATAGGGAGAATTCAGTAAGTCAGCATTGGTTGATGGAAGTCACCAGAGTTCCTTTCATTTACTAAGCTCTGGAGCGACTGCTCTTGCAGAGTGCAACTGCACTTTGAAAAGTGCACAGTCTATTTGCCTTTAGTAATTCAACCCCTGAATATCAACCAGAAAATCCAGAAAAAAAAAAAAAATACATAATACAAATGTTATAAACTGAGTTGCAGTTCAGTGAGTAAAATAAGTATTTGAGCCCCAAGCAAAACAAGACTTAGTACTTGGTAGAGAAACTCTTGTTGACAAGCACAAAGGTAAGACATTTCTTGTATTTGGTTACCAGGTTTGAACATCTCAGGAGGGATTTTGGGCCACTCTTCTTTACAGATCTTCTTTAAATCCTTACATTTTCTTGTCTGTCCCTTAGCAACTCGAAGTTTCAGATCCCTTCATAATTTTTCTATAGGATTAAGGTCTGGATACTGGCTAGGCCACTACATGAGCTTAATGTGCTTGTATCTGAGCCACTCCTTTGTTGCTTTGGTGGTATATTTTGGGTCATTGACATACTAGAAGACCCATTCATGACCCACCTTCAATGTTCTGGTTGAGAGAAGAGGGTTCTCATCCAAGATTTTACAATACGTGGCCCTGTCCATTGGCCCCTCAATGCATCAAAGTCGGCCTGTAACTTTAGCAGAGAAACAGCCCCAATGCATTATGTTTCCACCTCTGTGCTTGGCTATGGGGATGGTGTTCTTAAGGTCATAGTCAGCATTTTTCTTCCTCCAAACATGGTGAGTCAAGTTAATGCCAGAGAGCTTAGTGCTGCGGTCAAATGAGACCACCGAGGCTTGATGCGCAGATTGCTAGGCGGCGAGGAGGGATGACGCCAAAAGGGTGTGACACGTTTCCGAGCAAGCATGCTGCGTGTTTTGCGGCAGCCACGCTCCTTTTTCAAGCATAGTAACTGGGATAGATGGCTGACCTTATAAAGCGCAGCAGAGGGAGGGGCCAAAACAATATGATAGGACTTATAAATAAACATGCTGAAGACTAAGTAGTGGGGCAATGGCCATAGGGACTAAAAATAATATACACAATAAAATAAATTACATTAGATTTTCCAAAAAGAGAATACATACAAAACAAATAAGTATTGAGCATGCAGCAGTGGGAAAAATCTTTGATTAATGCTAAAAGAGGTCTATCCACATAAAAGTCTGATTAATCATCAATAGTCAAAGATAGTATTGGTTGGCAGCTATAATGTTAAGAATCCAATTAAAAAAAGCTAGCAAATAAACTGAGCTAGATATAATAATATAAGTGTGGCCCTATAAAAAACAATATAAAAGAAATTTGCATGTATGCAAACATGTATACAGTATATTCTACACACGTACATTATATCATGATATATATATATACAGTATATCATATATGGCTTGTAAGATAAACAATTCTGATCATTACATATCTAACATGGAATAAGCATTTATAAGGTAAGGAACAGGTAAGGCATAGGGAGAAGATGAGAAAATCATAGGGAAAAAAAAAGTGAAGAGGGATGGGGTAGAGGGAGAAAGAAAAAAGAAATAAAAAGAATACAAGAAAAAAAGAGTGTGTGTGTGTGCGTGTGTATGTATATATATATATATATATATATATATATATATATAGAGAGGGAGAGAGAGAGAGAGAGAGAGAGAGAGAGAGAGAGAGAGAGAGAGAGAGAGAGAGATAGATGGAAAGGGGCTTAAGCAAAGGAAAAAAAAGAGAGTAATGTAATCCCTAGATGGGAAAATGCTAATTATTGTAGACAATTTAAAAAATACATATAATGTTAAAAATGTGGATATGGTAGTTTACCTAATGAACATAATTGGTAGAGACATCTCCCATCAACAGCAAAACTGTGTTGGGTAGATGGTTGGCTTATGAAGATGGGAGGATCTTCTGAATGATGAACATAGATTCCAGATCACATAACTACTATATACTACATTATAGATACTCATAAAAAGGTGAACCCTGCTACCCCCCCCAAAAAAGGAAAAAGACTCCTGGGAAAAAAATGATAAAAACTATTTATGTCAGAAATTGGCTTGGGCAAGGAAAAATGAAAAAAACACATAGTACATACTGAACTGGAATAGGAAGCCTAGAAAAAACTATAGCAATGTTAATTCCCTCATTAAAACCTCCTGGTGAAAGGGCATCAAGGTTATAAATCCAGAAGGTTTCTCTAGCACATAATTTTTTGTAACATTCAGCCTCAGGAAGACATCTGGGCATCTGTTCGATGACCCACACTTGTAGTCCCACTGTGGATTGTTGGTGAAACTCAGCAAAATGTCTGGGACAGTATGCTGATCTTTTCCCTCTTTTATAAGTCTTCTATGCTGGCCAGAACGCTGCCTTAATGGGGGGATGATGCGGCCAACATAGATCAATTCACAGGGGCAAGTGAGCCCACAGACAACAAAGTCTGAGGAGCAGTTGTAGATATTGTCCAGCTGGTAGGTTTTTCCCTTAGAGCAAAAGGATTTTTTTAACATGCTGGACAAACTTACATGTTTTACAAAGTGTCAGGAACCATAAAATCAGACTGAGACAGAAGTACAGTTAAATCACACGTGTTTAAGTAAAAAGAACAAATGTAGTCAAAACATAGCCAAAGTTCAGTAAAAGTAAAAAGAACAAACGTAGTCAAAACATAGCCAAAGTTCAGTAACCGGAAACGAATAGTCAGCCAAGCCAGAAGTCAGGGATCAAGTAATGGAACAGCAAGTAAGATCTGGAGCCAGAAGGGATATCCGCAAAGCCGGCCTTTAAACAAGAATGCAGGAGATGTAACCAAGGTGAAGGCAGAGCTCCTCTGGACTAGACGGCTTAAGTAGGCAGGACTGACAAGCAGGATCATCAACAGCTGAGTAACTGTGGAGAGAGATGGGAGCTGGCAATTAGCCAACAGCTGAGCAGCCAGCTCAAAGAAGGAGCCCAGCCCTGATAGTACCCCCTCCTCGCTGACCCCTCCCCTTCGGAAGACCACCAGGCTTGAGGGGAAAATGTCTATGGAAATCACAGAGGAGGACAGGGGCACGTACGTCCAAGGATGAGACCCAAGAGTGTTCCTCGAAACCATACCCTTTCCAATGCACCAGGTACTGTTTGCGCCCACGGAACCTACGGGATTCAACAATGGACTGTACTTCATACTCCTCATGGTTCTCAACCTGTACAGGGTGAGGACGTGGCACCGAGATGGTAAAGCGGTTGCAGACCAAAAGGTTTTAATAAGGAGACATGAAATACATTAGAAATGCGCATATTAGAAGGAAGGTCTAATGCGTAAGCCACTGGGTTAATCCTGTGAAGAATACGGAAAAGCCCAATAAACCGAGGTGTGAACATGAAGTCGGAGGTTTGCGAGATGACAGCCAGACCCTGTCCCCAACCTGGTAGGAAGGCACGGGCAGGCGTCTGCAGTCAGCATGGAGTATGTAAATATCATTAGCATGACACAAAGCCTCCTGGACTTGTTCCCAAGTGGAACAAAGACCACAGAGATGCTCCTCTAATGCAGGAATACTCCGCGGAACAAATGAGTCAGGCAACATGAAAGGTTGGAAACCATAATTTGCCATAAATGGGGACAATCAGGAAGCAGAATTCAAGGCCCTGTTGTGAAAAAACTCTGCCCA
Organism: Lithobates pipiens; assembly: GCF_037356315.1. Lineage (NCBI taxonomy): Eukaryota > Metazoa > Chordata > Amphibia > Anura > Ranidae > Lithobates > Lithobates pipiens. Next base: position 271,389,891 of record NW_027507748.1, on the reverse strand, counting down.
TGGTAATAGGTCTGACCAGTTGTTATGATGGTCAGAAATATAGCAATGTAGCAATTGTTCCAAGGACTGATTGGCTCGTTCTATGGCCCCATTGGACTGTGGGTGATACGCAGAGGAGAAAGCAAGCTGAATTCTCAACTGTGCACAAAAGGCTAGCCAGAAAGGAGACACAAACTGACTACCCCTGTCCAAGACAATCAACTTGGGTAGCCCATGTAAGCGAAAGATCTCCCAAGCAAAAATGGAAGCCAGTTCCTTAGAAGTGGGCAACTTCTTAAGTGGAATACAATGACACACCTTTGAGAACTGGTCAACCACCATAAGACCTAGACCTGAGCAGCAAGAATTTTGTCACCCAAAAGAGAAGTGAGACTGGCACGAACCGGAGCCAGAATACGATCAGGAGGAATCATAGGAACCGGAACGGACTCCAACTTGGAAGTGGAGGAAAATTACCATGACAAGGAGTTAGCCCTTGCATTCTTAGTACCGGTTAAGAATGATACAATGTAATTTAAACGTGACAAGAAAAAAGCCAATCGCACCCTTCTGTGAGAGAGACATTTAGCCTCAAATAAGAATGTGAGATTCTTATGGTCAGTAAGAATGAGAACTGGCACAGTGGTACCTTTGAGAAGATGTCTCCATTCTTTCAGGGTTAAAATAATCGCCAACAGCTCTCTGTCACCAATCTCGTAACTGCACTCCTCAGGTGACAATTTCTTGGAAAAGTAGCCACAAGCATGCATAGCGCTCTCAGAGAAAGGACGTTGAGACAGAAGGGCACCAACACCATTCTCAGAAGCATCAACCTCCAGGATAAAAGGTGACTTAGGATCAGGATGTGCCAAAACAGGAGCAGAAACAAAGGCAGCCTTGTACCTTGTTCAACCTGGTTGATGCGGGTGCCTGCACAGAGACTGGAGCAGCAGCAGTGTCGGCCTGCAACATAGGATGTTTTGGGGCTGGCCACAGTGGGAGATTTCAGATGAGCCGTGTGACTCAGGAGTGTTTGTAACGACATGGCGAACTGATCCATGCAGTGATCCAGTTCATCCAATCTGGAAAAAATATTACCAACAATTGACTGCATCTTCTGAATTCATGGCTTTCGCCTACTGTCAAGAACCATGAAATCAGACCAAGACAGAAGTACAGATAAATCACACTTGTTTAATAATAAAAGTAAAAAGCACAAACGTAGTCAAAACATAGCCAAAGTTCAGTAACCGGAACGGATAGTCAGCCAAGCCAGAAGTATGGGATCAAGTAGTGGAACAGCAAGCAGGATCTGGAGCCAGAAGGGATGTTCTTTAAACAGGAATGCAGGAAATAGTTTCTAGTGATGTGACCAAGGTGAAGGCAGAGCTCCTCTGGATTAGACGGCTTAAAGCGGAGGTCCACCCTAAAATGGACCTCCGCTCATCGGAACCCCCCCCCCCTCCGGCGCCACAATTGGCACCTTTCAGGGGGGAGGGGGGTGCAGTTACCTGGATAATCCAGGTAACTGCACCCACTTCCGGGATAGCTGTCTGCGGAAAGGGGCGTAGATTACGCCCCTTTCCGCAACTGCCCGCCCCTTTGCGCAAGTGCCCCGCTGCCTGCTGGGAAACACACAGCTCCCAGAGGCAGCGGGGACCGTCCGGATTGCGCCGTGCGGCTCGCGCATGCGCAGTAGGGAACCGGGAAATGAAGCCGAAAGGCTCCATTTCCTGATTCCCATACCCAAGATGGCGGCGGCAGGACCCGACAGACGACCTAGCGATCGGCTTCGGGTGCCGACATTGCGGGTGCACTGGACAGGTAAGTGTCACTATTTTAAAAGTCAGCAGCTGCAGTATTTGTAGCTGCTGGCTTTTAAAAAAAAACAAAAAACGCGGAGTCCCGGTGGACTCCCGCTTTAAGTTGGCAGGACTGACGAGCAGGATCACCAACAGCTGAGTAACTGTGGAGAGAGATGGGAGCTGGCAATTAGCCAACAGCTGAGTGACCAGCTCAGAGAAGAAAGGGCTGAGCCCAGCCCTGACACAAAGAGCTTTTTGGCACTGATACATACCTACAAGGGGTATCAGAACCAATGAGCTAGGTCTGGTGTCTGGTTTTCTCAGGGCAACCTTATTTTTAAGATTGTGAGCTTTACGGTAAGTGACTCTGGGATTTTCTGGGAGGGTGGTTTTGAGGTGGGGGTCTTGTTGCAATATGTTCCAATGATTAGCAAGGATTCTTTCCTTGTTTTTATATTGAAAATGGAATGTAGTAATGAATCTGGTGGAATGGTCACCAGATAGAGCTGTTTTTGGAGGTTTACCTTTTAGATAAATTTTATAGGCTTGGTCTACCAGTCGTTCTGGGTACTGTTTATTCAGAAAATGTATTTTAAGGGCCACACTCTGTTCCACATAATCCGTATCTCATATGCAGTTTTGTCGCAGCCGACAAAACTGTCCTTTGGGATATTTTGAATCCACTTCAGGTAATGGCAGCTATTGTGAGGTAAAAAGGAGTTGCCCACAGTGGGCTTGGTGTAGTTTTTGGCATAGATAGTATCTTATAAATGACCCAATTCTAGATCCAGAAAAACCAAAGTGTTGGGGTCTGTAACATACAGTGGTGTGAAAAAGTGTTTGCCCCCTTCCTCATTTCCTGTTCCTTTGCATGTTTGTCACACTTAAGTGTTTCGGAACATCAAACCAATTTAAACAATAGTCAAGGACAACACAAAATGCAATTTGTAAATGAAGGTGTTTATTATTAAAGGTGAAAAAAAATCCAAACCATCATGGCCCTGTGTGAAAAAGTGATTGCCCCCTAAACTTAATAACTGGTTGGGCCACCCTTAGCAGCAACAACTGCAACCAAGCGTTTGCGATAACGTGCAATGAGGCTTTTACAGCGTCCTGGAGGAATTTTGGCCCACTCATCTTTGCAGAATTGTCCTAATTCAGTTACATTAGAGGGTTTTCGAGCATGAACGGCCTTTTTAAGGTCATACCACAACATCTCAATAGGATTCAGGTCAGGACTTTGGCTAGGCCACTCCAAAGTCTTCATTTTGTTTTTCTTCAGCCATTCGGTGGTGGACTTGCTGGTGTGTTTAGGATCATTGTCCTGCTGCAGAACCCAAGTTCGTTTCAGCTTGAGTACACGAACAGATGGTCGGACATTCTCCTTCAGGATCTCTTGGTAGACAGCAGAATTCATAGTTCCTTTTATCACGGCAAGTCTTCCAGGTCCTGAAGCAGCAAAACAGCCCCAGACCATCACACTACCACCACCATATTTTACTGTTGGTATAATGTTCTTTTTATGAAATGCAGTGTTCCTTCTACGCCAGATATACTTGGACACACACCTTCCAAAGAGTTCCACTTTTGTCTCATCGGTCCACAGAATGTTGTCCCAAAAGTCTTGGGGATCAACAAGATGTGTTGTGGAGAAATTGAGATGAGCTTTGATGTTCTTTTTGCTCAGCAGTGGTTTTCTCCTTGGAACTCTGCCATGCAGGCCATTTTTGCCCAGTCTTTTCCTGATGGTGGAGGCATGAACGCTGACCTTAACTGAGGCAAGTGAGGCCTGCAGTTCCTTGGACGTTGTTGTGGGGTCTTTTGTGACCTCTTGGATGAGTCGTCGCTGCGCTCTTGGGGTAATTTTGGGCGGCCGGCCACTCCTGGGAAGGTTCACCACTGTTCCATGTCTTCGCCATTTGTGGATAATGGCTCTCACTGTGGTTCGCTGGATTCCCAAAGCTTTGGAAATGGCTTTATAACCCTTTCCAGACTGATAGATCTCAATTACTTTCTTTCTCAATTGTTCCTGAATTTCTTTGGGTCTCGGCATGATGTGTAGCTTTTAAAGATCTTCTGGTGGACCTTACTGTGTCAAGCAGCTCCTATTTAAGTGATGCCTTGATTGTGAACAGGTGTGGCAATAATCAGACCTGGGTGTGGCTAGAGAAATTGAACTCAGGTGTGGACAACCACAGTTATAGTATGTTTTAACAGGGGGGGGCAATCACTTTTTCACACAGGGCCATGATGGTTTGGATTTTTTTTCACCTTTAATAATAAACACCTTCATTTACAAATTGCATTTTGTGTTTACTTGTGTTGTCCTTGACTATTGTTTAAATTGGTTTGATGTTCCGAAACACTTAAGTGTGACAAACATGCAAAGGAACAGGAAATGAGGAAGGGGGCAAACACTTTTTCACACCACTGTATGTGAATGACAAACCGCAGGGGTTATTGTTGCAATGGTTGACGAATGAGGGGATGAGGTCGACAAATCCATCCTAAATGATAATATTGTGGTTGTATCTTCCGAAGAAGACAGTGTGGGCAGAAAATTTTCTGTTGGTTCTGTTGCCAAATATAATTGGTTTCCCAGTAACCCAAGGCAGGTTAGCATAGGAAGGTGTGAAATTGGCCTCTATGGCAGTGTCCTGCAGCTGCAAATAGAAATCACAATCAAAATTAAAGTAATTATGGGTTAGACAAAAATTGGTTGCTTCCAAAATGAAAGCTGCCTGTCTAGGGTTTAAAAATGGATCCTTTGCGAGGAAAAATTCCAGAGCTAGCAAACAAAAACTAGGGGGCATGGAGGTATATAAAGAATTTACATCTAGGGAAAGCCACACATAAGTGGATTCCCATTTATATGGAGATAAAAGTTCCAAGAGATGTGTACCATCTCTGATGTTCGATTGTAGCTGGTGGACCAGTGGCTGTAAATACTGATCTATATATTAACTGAATCCCGTGGTCACACTGTCCATCACACTGTCCGTCTACCTAGGGGGCATTGTTGTTTATGGTATATGTGGTATTGTTAGAGAGAAGCCTGATGGCTTCTGCTACATAATTCACTCTTTGTAAAACTATCCCTCCTCTTTTATCAGCAGATTTGATGATTGTGTCTGTAACTAGCATCAGAGATTCTAAGGCTTTAATTTGTAAAGGAGAGCGATTGTGGTTATTAAGGGTGGTGGTGGAAGATGACTGACACAGTTTTTGGAAGTCGGCATATACAACCCTTAGAAGCTCTCTAGGTAGGGGCCTTTAGAATGACCGGGATAAAAAAACTGATTTTTGCTTCAGTGAGGCGTGGACTATAGGAGGAGAGGTAGCTAGATGTTCTGTAAATAAGTTGAGCGAGCCATCTTCTATAGAAAGTAAATCCAAGCGTGTCCGGACGTGGGCGATGGCGGACATTTGTATAGGGAGCTCCGGACCACTGCCGCTAATCCACCACCATCGGAGCACTACAAACCCGGGTTGGTGCACAAAAACCTGCCTGCACAGTTCCCTGAGGTCCCTAGAGGCGCCCCAGGTCGATATTGCCCAGGATTGCGGGCAGCCCACGGAAAGAACAGTCTTCTGGCCCTCCGCGTCCGTCGCCATCTTGCTACTCCGGGGCCGCCACCATCTTGCTGCCCAGAGGCCTACCAGAGTCACCGCCGTGGAGGCAGAGGTAGGGGACTTTTAACTACCCCCCGTACTGGAGCGGAGACCGGCAGAGCACGTCCTGGAGGCCTCGCTGGGCCCCGGTGACGCGGCGGTCCGCTCCGGCCTAGTACGGCCTAGTGCAGCCTGCGCATCCCCACTGTTTCCTGGGGCTGCGTCCCCGCCAGAAGACACTGCGGCCGGTCCGGCCTTCACCGGTGGCACAGACCACCTCTCCACGCTTGCTCACTCAGTCCTCTGGGCCCTAGCCCCTGCCTGGAGTGCCGCCACAGCCCGTGGCTTAGAGGTTTTGTAGGCTGTGGCCTGTGACACCGTGCACTGGACTATCTATACTCCTTAATAAGCCCAGTCTTCCAGCCACACAGCAGAGCCTCTCTTTGCATGCCCGCTATTGTACTGAGAGAGACTGCTGGTGGGCTTTGTCTTTGGGGAAGGCTGGTTTGTGGAACTTCAGGGACGTATCCGACTGCCCCTCAGCGACATCTCTGGACCAGGGGTGGAAGAGGAAGGGTGCCAACAGAGGAGTCCATGCTACCCTTAACATGATAACACCCTGCTCCGGTGGCTGCAACCTGATGATGGTTGGGTGAAGACAAGCCCTGGGGGGCCCCTGCCTGACCCGGAGCATACAGGCCACAACATAACTCCATCAGATGTGAACTCAGCATGAACACTCCCAAACGAAACCGGTATCCAGCGTTTCAGAGGGAGCCTGTGCACTTCAACTGGTACCATCGCCATCCCGCCTTGGGGGCCTCACACGGAAACAGTCCCCCCTGAGACACAGATCTTCCCCACTGCACCCACCTCAGACCCCCTCTTAGGGGCTCCAACCGTGTCACGGTCTGAGATGGCCGGCTTGACCCCAGACCAGGGAAACCTGGATGACCTTCGCAGAATGCTGCGGGCCCTGCCTACGAGGGCGGACATTGAGGCCCTCCCCACGAGGGCGGACATTGAAGCCCTAATCCTGCGGATAGAAGAGACACACAACAGAGACATACAAGAGGTGAGAACGGAGCTGCACGCAATAGAAGACCGGGTGTCCTCAGGGGAAACCCAGATCACTTCGCTGGAGACTAGGGTGCAAGCCCTAGAACATGCGCAGGATTCTCATGCAGCGGTAGCACAGGAGATGCAGCTCCATCTGGAGGAAATGGAAGACCGCAGTCGCCGTAATAACTTGTGACTGCGGGGACTCCCGGAGGCTACAGGCCCAGAGGATTTGGCAGAGACTGTTACCGCTATCTTTCACAGGCTCCTGGGCTCCCTCCCTGGAAATTGATCGGGTTCACCGTGCGCTGGGCCCCAGATCTACCGACCCGGCAAGACCCCGTGATGTTCTGTGCCACCTTCATAGATACGCACAGAAGGAAGTACTCCTGAAGAAGGCATGAGAACATGGGGTCATCGACTTTGATGGAGCGCAGATCCAGATACTCCCGGACCTATCCAGGGCCACACTACAGTGCCGTGCCATGCTGAAACCGACCCTTGAAGTTGCGAGGCGCCATGGCTGCACATACAGATGGGGCTCCACCTAACAGTCATCTTTCGCACGGATAGTGGCTCCTTCACACTACGCACATCAGCGGACCTCCCTGCCCTCTTTGCTTTCCTGGGGGCAGAACCGGTCCCGGTGCCGAACTGGTTAGCAAGGATCCAGCGCCCTGCAGGCTGCTTAGGCCCACCATCAGGCAGACCTGCCCTACCAGCTCGCTCCCGGAGGTCCCGAGGTCGGTCCTGCACCCCGTCCACATCTGTTAATGGATCGTGTGAGACATGACGGCACCCTTTAGCACTTCTTATGTTGTTCTGCACTGGTTGAAATTTACACCCCTCATTAGCATTACTCTCCCTTGATCGGCATCCCCCTCTTCTGGACTTTGCCCCTGCCCTATACGGCTGCTAGCGCCATGCAGGAGATGCATGGAGCGGTGCCGCGCCTTGGCGACCCCGGGCGTACCTACATGTCTGTTCACACCTGTGGGCATAGTGAGGCCACCCATGCAACACTTTGAAGAGGCGCTGACGGCCCCCTGGACGAACGGGGCAGCTTTCAACCTCAGGGACCCTCAAGGCCCATCTGCCTGGTCCTCACGACTGTTATACTCCTGAGGACGCCCGGAGTATGGAGACATCCTGGAACTTGTGTGGGGATCGGGTGGGTCACTGTGGCAGGTATCGTGCTGCAGTTGGGTGGGGGCTGGGGGCTGATATCTGACTTTGGGCTGTGGGGTGGGGGATGTTGGGGTGGGGCCCTCTGTTTTCATCCTTCCTCCGTTCCCCCCCATCCCTACTTCCCTCTCTCCCCCGCCCCCCCCCCCCTCCATGTATCCCTCTTTTCGGGATTTGCTGTTGTCTCCGGGAGGGTGCAGGGGAAGCTGTGCCAAACTGACGGGCAAGGGGGAATGTTGGTTTAGAGATGTTTTATGGTTTATGCCTAGATCTGTGGTATGTTTAGCTTTCACGAATCTTGAGAGGTTTCTATTCTTCTACCCAAACCAGTCCTGCCCGCATGGGCATCACTCAATTGTACACATCTACACATGCACCTAAGGCCTGGGGCCGGGGGGGGTTGGGGAGACTCCCCGTTGGCCTGCGCTGAACGCTCCCCCAAATAGGTTGATGCTTTTCATCCAGCTATACCTGGTGGGCATTGAAGCAGCCAATTGCTGCATTCTAGTTCTCCAGCTCCGCTGGACAGTGCTGACTGAGAGTTCTTTCCCTCTCGGCCACACCCCCGTACGTTCCTGACCCCTATAACCTATCACTATTACTCTCCACTGACACAATCTCCCACCCACACATCTTTCATCCTCTCTCCTCCCCCTTCCCACTCCTCCTACCCTGACCCGATCATGGATGTGCTTAACACTGTTACCCTTAATGCGAAGGGACTCAACGTCCCCGAGAAGAGACGCATGCTGCTGAACGACATAAAATGACAGAACGCTGACATTGTCTTAATACAGGAGACACATTTTAGGGAAAACAAGTTCCCTATCTTGAAAAACAGATACTACCCGACAGTCTATCACTCCACATACACGGAGGTCAAATCTAGAGGGGTCTCCATTCAAATAGCGGCCAGAGTACCGTGGACTCTGTTAAACTTAACAACAGACCCAGAGGGAAGGTTTTTATTCCTTAAAGGCCTGATGGGTGGTGTGAAGTTTACCATTGCTAACTTATACGCCCCTAACAGCAGACAAGACCTGTTTGTGAAAAAACACTTAAACTTACTTCAAAACTTTACGGAAGGCCAACTGATTATAGGTGGAGACCTAAACAACCCCTTAATACCCGCAGAGGACACATTGGTGGATGTATGGCGCCTCTTCCACCCCGGGGAAAGGGATTTTCTAGACCGCACCACGGGTACTCACGCATCGACAATTTCTTGATGCCACATAACCAACTTCAGGCAGTCAAAGGATCCACTATTGGGTCTATCACGTGCTCTGACCACGCCCCAGTTACATTACGCTATGCTTTGACAGACTTTTACAGGGGACAGAAGAAGCCATGGAGACTCAATGAGAGTCTCCTCCAGGACACCGAGGTACTGACAGACGTGACGACAGAAACATCCCATTACTTCCACACTAACGGCGCAGGGGACTGTGATGTGGGCCTAGTTTGGGAGGCACACAAGGCGGTGATTCGCGGGGTACTGATAAAACACGGCACACGACTTAAAAGACAGCAAACCGCTCAACTGTCCGAGTTATTTGGTAAGCTTCAAATTTTAGAACCAAAACATAAACAGACACCGAATACTCCCTTAGGTAGTGAGCTGGATACGATACGTACCCAAATAAAAAATCTCCTCCACTTTAAAGCTAAGGCAGCGCTCCAGAGCTCCAGTAAAATAATCTACTAATCAGGTAATAAATGTGGTAGATTACTCGCGCAATCTCTGAAAACCCAACGGGCGGCATCTTATACACCTTATGTTCTCTCCTCCTTGGGGACACGAGAGACGCTACCCCAACAAATTACCAATACATTCAAGTCCTTTTATGAGACTCTCTACAACCTAGACACAGCCCAACCCTCCCCAGTGCACATAGCCGATTACATAGCCTCTTCCAATATGCCCACCCTGCCGACGGAAATACGGGGCATTTTGGAGGAGCCTATAATACTGTCCGAAATCCAACTGCTAATAGGTAATACCAAGAGAGGGAAGGCCCCGGGTCCTGATAGTCTAACACTACAATATTATCAGACTCTACTCCCGTCCCTTGGACATCATCTACTTCACCTTTTCAATGATCTTACTAAGGGGAGCAAGCTCCATGAGGCCAAGTTACAGGCCCATATAGCTGTGATCCCTAAAGAAGGTAAGGACCCGTCTCAGTGCGAGAGCTATCATCCAATTTCTCTATTGAATACAGATCTTAAGCCATTTACTAAAATCATAGCTATGAGGCTGCAGTCATACATCCCCGATCTGATACATTTTGACCAGGTAGGCTTTGTCCCAACCAGGGAGGCTAGGGACAACACCACCAAAGTCCTGAACCTGCTGTATACTGCCACCTTGGAAAACAGGCCAAGTATCTTTCTCAGCACAGACGCTGAGAAAGCTTTTGACAGGGTGAGCTGAGATTTCATGTCTGCCACGCTACGCCATATAGGATTGGGTAACAACATGTTACGATGGATCCATGCAATATATACAACACCGTCGGCCAGGGTTAGGGCCAATGGGGTACTGTCCGAACCCTTCCGCAGCCCTTCCAAACGGGACGTGACAGGGCTGCCCGCTTTCACCCCTCCTCTTCGGGTTGTCCCTCGAACCATTCCTATGCCACATTAGATTAAATCCGAACATAACGGGTATTTCGGTTAAACACACCCAACACAGAGTGTCAGCCTACGCGGACGACTTGTTGTTCTCACTCTCAAACCTGGTGATATCCCTCCCAAATTTGATGTGGGAATTTGAAACTTACGGGACGCTCTCGAATTTAAAGATTAACTTCGCCAAGTCAGAGGTAATGGGCGTAGGGATACCGGCGGCGCAGCTCAGAGACCTTCAAGCCAGCTTTACCTTGAAGTGGACAAACAGGGCTCTGAAGTACCTAGGTACATACATCCCTCATACACTCTCGAAACTGTACGAGCTTAACTTCCCACCACTACTATTGGAAATAAAAACACTTCTGTCCCAATGGCAATCGAGCATGCACTCCTGGATAGGACGCTGCAACATTTTAAAGATGTCTATCCTCCCAAAAATCCTCTACCTGATGCAGGCCCTACCTATACACGTACCAACCGCCTTCTTTAAAAGGGTACGATCTGCATTCACAGAATTCGTCTGGGCAAAAAAAAGACCTAGACTCGCCAATAAACTTCTTGTGCTCCCCAAATCGCACGGCGGTCTAGCCCTACCGAATATTCAAGCCTATTATCAGGCTGTTCATCGGGGAGACTCATAGATTGGTGCCGCCATCAGGGTACAAAGCTATGGGCCAAACTGGAACAATCCCAAAGTGTGATTCCGCTCCAGGGGGCACCATGGTGCTACTCAGCACTGCCAACTGAGATAAAATGTCACCCACTGATTGGTAACTCGGCGAGGGTTTGCGCTCGGATAATATAGCAAATGTCCCTCTCCTTCCCAAACTCGCCCCTTTACCCTATCATAGGCAACCCCTTATTTACTCCAGGTCTTTACGATGGGTGTCTTCGGAATCTGGGGAAGGCGGGCCTACATCAAGCCTCCCACTTCAGTTCCGGGGGGCGCTGGAAAACGATGGTGAATTTCCTAGATCCTACGGGCCCGTTCCATCTAGACTTCCTGAGGACACTCCAACTAACGATCCCACCCCCCAAGGAAGACGCTCAGACACTCACAGCCCTGGAGGTGCTCTGCACTGACGTGGGTATCCTTCCACACACACTTTCATTGACCTATAACCTTTTAAATGCTCCCTCAGCAGACTTTATTCCCCTGGGACTACTTAACTGGGAAAAAGAGCTAGCTTGCCAATTCAATAACACCAAGAGACAGCGTATTCTCCGATTTACACACAAATCCTCTATCTGTGCCAAGATCCAAGAAACAAATTACAAAATTCTCTCACGTTGGTATAGGACCCCTTCGCTACTCCACCAGCTTTACACGAATACATCAGACCTATGTTGGCGTTGTCACGCAGACAAAGGGACCATGCTACATTTTTTTTGGGCATGTCCTAAACTTATGCACTTCTGGAAAGTGGTGCGTGAGACAGTACAACAATTCACAGCCCGGCTCCTCACAGACGACCCAGCATTCTTTCTCTTACACGCCTCCAATGTCCCTCACAGGAAATACAAGAAATCAGTGATCCGCCACCTCCTTGATGCAGCTAAGGCCTGCATACCACTCCAATGGAAATCGCCTCTTCCGCCAACCACTGACCTCTGGCTTCGTAAAGTGGAGGACATCAGGAAATTGGAGGATCTTATCCTCACAGCACAAAACAGAGAGGAGACCTTCACTAAAACCTGGCAGGGTTGGAATGTGTTCATATACTCGGCTGAGGGCCAGGCCCTGAGAGTGTCTGACACAGACACATAATACCGCATGCAGTGACAATGATATGTTGAGTCTGGTGGTCATAGACAGAGGCCCTGTAACTGTAATTCCGGTTATCCGAGCACTCCAGGATCGTGTAACACACTTTGCTCCCCCCTTCACTCCCCCTTTACCCCCCATACTTGATACACCCCCTTTGTTCTCTTTTCCCCTCTGTTCTTCCTCCTCCTTTGCTTCACCTCCCTCTCCATATACTGGTATCAATGTAGATACCTAGCTAGTAAAAAAGAAACTGGGAAGTGAGACCACGGGACAACGAGAATTCACAACGCCACATGCTGCTGTTGATTATTTTTGATGATAATGCTGTTAATGATAATTGATGTTGTATTACCTGTACTGCCTCTTTATCTGTAAGATATGTGGCAAGTATGTAACCTGTTGGTCTATGTGGACCCATTTCCTGCTATAAATAAACAATTTCAAAAAAAAAAAAAGTACATCCAGTGTATCCATAACATCAGTATCAAAGTCAAAAAGACTAGAAGATGGGATGGGTGAATCAGGATCTGTGGGATACATGTCTGGGAAAGATTTGTCTTTAGCTTGTTTGATTTCGCTTGTTTGATATGAAATTGGTATCAGCTTGCTCTTTCTGTGTATGTGTCTCTGGTATGTGTAAGCGCAACCACATCTTCCACCTTTAAATGAAATTGGGATCAGCTTGCTTTTTCTGTGTATGTGTCTTTGGTATGTGTAAGCTCAACCACATCTTCCACCTTTAAATTAAATTGGGATCAGCTTGCTCTTTCTGCGTACCGTATATACTCGAGTATAAGCCAAGTTTTTCAGCACATTTTTTTGTGCTGAAAACGCCCCCTCAGCTTATACTCGAGTCTCCCTGCCTTACTGTGCTCATCTGCAGCCTGATGCACCTGATCTCCTGGCGTTGTGACATGCAGTCTAGTCAGCAGCTGTGTAGTGTAACAAAGCCCCACATTCTCCTCGTCGTCGTCCGTGATAGGCAGAACACTGACTCACTGCTGGGAAACTGAATCAGTGTTCCGTCACAGACGAGGACAAGGAGGAGGTGGGGCTTTGTTACATTGCATGGGCGCCGACTAGACTGCATGTCACAGCGTAGGTGTTCTGGAGATCAGGTACACGAGGCTGCAGTGAGACAAGCAGATGACACAGTGAGGCAGAGAGATGGCACAGCGAGGATGCAAATGGGCACAGTGAGGCTGCAGATGGGCACCGTTGACCCTCTTTTCCACTTACAGTAGCTGCTGCATTTCTCACCCTAGGCTTATACTCGAGTCAATACGTTTTCCCAGGTTTTTTTGGTAAAATTAGGTTGGCCGGCTTATACTCGAGTATATACGGTATGTGTCTTTGGTTTGTGTCAGCTCAATCACATCTTCCACCTTTAAATGAAATTGGGATTAGCTTGCTCTTTTTGTGTATGTGTCTTTGGTATGTGGCCTTCTCCATCTGTTGCCCTGTGTGCCTAACCATGATGTTGTTTTTTTGTTGCTCTGCACTATCTTACCTAAGTTTTATGTGTTGATCTTATCTTGGCCTCTGGCCTCTTGCTATTCTGACTTTAGAAGTGAAAGGTCCACTTTTATTGTTATGCATCCTTATATTCACTCATGATTAATTAACAAACTTCCACCCCACCCTTATAACAGTATAAATTTGAGCACCCTTAAGGGGTCAGCACATTGCTGGGGGAGCACACTTCTTTCGCTTATGCTGTGTACACACGAGCAGAATGTCCGACAGAAAAAGTCTGATGGGAGCTTTTCATCGTATATTCTGATCGTGTGTATTCCCCATCGGACTTTATACATCGAAAATTCTGACGGACCTAGAAAGAGAACATGCTCTATATTTTTCCGATGGAACAAATTCCTATCTGGAAAAAAGCTTGTCTGTATGCTGTTCCAAACCAAACGACGCATGCTCTGAAGCAAGTAGGAGAAGGAAGCTATTGGCTGCTGGCTATTAAATTTATTTTCTAGTCCCGTCGTATGTGTTGTACGTCATTACATTCTTGACGGTCGGAATTTGGTGTGATCATGTGTATATAAGACATCTTCAGCGTAATTCCATCGGAAAAACCTTCAGAGTTTATTCTGACGGGAAAACCGGTCGTGTGTAAAGGGCATAAGTGATTCTTTCTACAAGTAATATGCACTTCAATCTCTGCACTTCAGCGATTGCACAAAGCATACATACATAGCAAACTGCACTGAAAAGCACCTAACAGACTGCAGGTGACCCTGTCTCTCTATATTAAGCCCTCCTTCCACTCTGTAATGTGTGCTCTCTGCCGCTCCTTCTGATACTTGTGTCCTCTCTCCTCAAACGCTCTTACCTTCACTCCTCTTCTCCACCCCCCCTTCTTATGCATATGATCCTGCCTTCTTTCCTCTTCCTATTACTGCTCCTACAACTCTTGCTCATTCTACATCCATATAGTGTTAAAACCTCCAGAACTATGAGGCATGCCCCTTCATATAAATCACATTCCCACATTACCTCCCTCACCCTCCTGCTTCTCCTAACCTCTGGTGACATATCGCCAAACCCTAGGCCTCCATCATCTGTCTTTGCCAAATACTCCCTTCCCTCTACACCCTCTGGCAGCAGCAGCAACCCACATAACTTAGTCTCTATTCCTTCTCTTTCCAAAACCAGCACCCCCCCCCCTTCTCCTTTGCCCTTTGGAACACATGTTCTGTCTGTAACAAACTCACTGCCCTCCACAACCTCTTTATCACAAATTCCTTTAACCTACTTGCTATTACTGAAACCTGGCTTCATGAATCAGATACTATTTCTCCTGCTTCTCTCTCCCATGGTGGCCTTCTCTGGACTCACTCCCACAGACCAAGTGGATGGAAGGGAGGTGGAATGGAAATCCTTCTAGTCCCATGCAGCACTTATCAGGTACTTCACCCACCTCCCTCTCTGACACTCTCCTCTTTTGAGGCACATTGCATTTGTCTATTCTCTCCCATTTCTCTAAGCATCAGCCTTCCTTGATGACTTCTCTGCCTGGATACTCTACTTTCTCTCTTCTGAAATCCCCACAATTATTCTCTGTGACTTCAACATCCCTGTTAACATTAACACTACTATTACTTCTAAACTTCTCAGTCTAACCTCATCTATTGACCTGAAGCAATGGATACAGGCTCCTACTCACTCCAACTGCAACACCCTTGACCTTGTCTTCTCCTATCTGTGCATTCCGTGCAACCTTTCCAACAATCCTCTCCCACTCTCTGATCACCACCTTATTAGTTTTGCTCTCTCCCTGTCTTCCCCCTCCTCTCACTCCACTCCAACCATCTAACAGTTACACGTAGAAACCTTCGCCAACCCTTCTAAATTCCAGGAAGACTTCGCACAATATAAATCTGCCCTACTAAAATACTATTCCTGCCTCCACACTGCCAAACAGACCTACTTTATCACACTCATTAACACCTTCTCATCCAGTCCACACAACTCTTCTCTACATTCAATACTCTACTCTGTCCTCCACTGCCCCCACCCTCTAACTCACTCACTGCCCAGGAGAGCACCAATCACTTCAAAAATAAGATTGATACAATTCATGAGCTCTCCCACACGCGACACCTCATGTACACAGATACAATCATTACTTCCCTCATTCAACCCTGCTAGTATTGAGGTCGCTAAACTTTTATCTAACACTCATCTAACCACCTGCCCCCTGGATCCTGCTCCCTCGCAAATGCTACATTCACCTTCTGACTCGATTCTACACTCTCTCACATTTTCAACCTCTCCCTCTCTTGTGGCATCTTCCCAAACCCTCTAAAATATGCGCTAGTCGCCCCCATACTTAAAAAGCCCTCACTGGACCCCACCAATCTTAACAACATACGTCCCATCTCCTTACTTGCCTTTTCCTCCAAACCTCTTGAAAAACTGGTCTACAACTGACTAAGCGACCATCTGACCATGAACAAACTTCTTGATTCCCTTCCGTCCGGATTTCTCCTTCAATACTCCAAGGAAATTGCTCTCCTTAAACTCTCAAATGACCTAATAATGGCTAAAACCAGCGGACACTATTCTGTACCACCTCCCTGGGTCAGTCGATTGCCTCCCATAGCTTTCAATATCATCTCTACACTGATGACACCCAAATCTATCTCTCCCCCCCCCCAGTTCTCTCCATCTGTCTCCTCATGCATCATCAACTTACTAGCAGACATATCAGCCTGGATGTCACATCACTTCCTCAAACTCAACCTTTCCAAAACCAAGCTCATGATATTTCCTCCCTCAGGTGTCGTTTCCCCTGATTTCTCTGTCAATATCAATGGCTCAACTATCAACTTGTCCCCCTACGCCAAGGTCCTAGGTGTAATCCTGGACATTGGCCCTACATCCTATCGCTGTCCAAAATTTGCCGCCTCAACCTCCGCAACATTTCCAAGATACGCCCTTTCTTAACCAATGTCACCACAAAGCTTCTAATCCACTCCCTGGTCATCTCCTGCCTCGACTACTTGTAGCCCATTCCAGCTTTGAACAGGTCTACAATCTTGTCCTTGATGTCCTTTCACAGCTCTATGGTCTTGCCCATGATGGTGAGGTTTTGATGTAGGAAATAGATTCTGTGTTGTCGTTAGGAGCACCTTAAAAATTACAGGACAAACTGTGTACCACATAAGCACATACTGTAGCCAGTCTGTGGGAGCCATAATTATTGTTGGTTGGTAGGGGATCAAATACTTATTTTACTCACTGAACTCCAACTCAATTTATAACATTTGTATTGTGTTTTTTCTGGATTTTGGGTTAATATTTTGTCTCTTATTAATTAACATACAAAGAAATTAAGGGTCTATATTTTTTTATCATATATGTAAGTGGGCAAACCTACAAAATCTGCAGGGGATCAAATAATTATTTTCCCCACTGTATTGTGTGTTTAACTTTATTAATGTGTTTTGTATTTTTACTGCTGCGTCATTGTCTTCTTTTAATCACAAACAAGGTGGACCTGATGTGGAACTAGTCTCATGGAGTTCCTCATCAGTCTCCATCCACCTCTGTGTGACAGCTGCAGTGGCCAGGTAGGGAACTCTGCACTACTAGCTTAGGAAGGACTAACCATATAGCCTCCACTCAAAAAATTCATGCATCTGTCTCTGACAAGTACATGAATCTGTCGCAAGCACTGAAAATTGTGGTATGAAGACCTGACAGAATTTATGAATTTCAGGGACAGCCCACTGTTTGTTTATTATACCATAAGCTCAATTCACAATGGTAAAATTTGACAGTTATTTTCAGCTATGTCCAACAAAATCTGAAAATTACAGTCACAAAAAACAGATACTTATCCACAGGTGTAAAGCTTTGTGAATTAAGCCTCATGGGTGTTAAAAAAAAATGGATGTCTCATTTCATTTTGTTATTATCTGAAACTCCTTCTCATGCAGTCAAGACACTAGCTGCAGCATTACATTCTAAGAGTTTGTGAAGATCATCTGCCACCATGCATTCAAAGCAGGATATTTAATGTAGTTTGGTGTACAATGACTGCTATACTTGTATCATTAATATTTGCATGTGATTTACTTGTGTTGTCAAAGGCTGGTGCTGTCCCATCCGCTGCGCTGTCTTGCATGGGAAAAACTTCCACAAATTCCTTCTTGAAAACGGAGAGCAGATACGATATCCTGTAATCCAATCTTACATTCAGGATGAACTGTTGATAAAATTGCAAAACAGACCTTGAGCATTGAGATCATATATCATTCAAAACCCAACTCCGGCTCAGTATGGGCCCCCAAATGCCCCCCTCCTCAAACCCAGAGGGCCTTTACACTGTATATCCTGCTTTATTGTTTGCTATATTTTTCTTTTGGGATGTCTTCAGGCCATAGTAGCAGTAGTAAAAGCAAGGAGTGTCGATAATTAAAGAAAAACATTAGATGGGCATCTTACATGAATATGGGATTCATTATTGACCTAAACACACGCACATCCACAACTGGATGTACTGGTGTCTTTATATAGCCTTACCAACTATGTAACTATGTATGAACAAGGATACTTAATGAGCCTACTATGAATGCAGTGTGTCTTGGCCTGCATCCACCCACCCCAAGTCAGTGCCACCATAGCACCTTTCATTCATGATGTATTATTGCAGAGAGAGTGTCTGATAGCATCACATCAGTGCCCCTCTCTATAGTAGCAGGGGGCTGCCAAGGGCTGGAGAAGATGTAAAAAGTAAGATGACCCAGCACATGGTGGGAATCACCATATGCTGGGTCTTCTTCCTTTTTAAATCTTCTCCAGCCCTTGACATTCCTCTGCTAATGTAGAGAGCGGCACTGATGTGATGACACCATTAAAGCAGAGTTCCACCCAAAAATGGAACTTCCGCTTATCTGGTCCCCCCCCCCCTGTGTCACATTTGGCATTTTTCATAGTTACATAGTAGGTGAGGTTGAAAAAAGACACAAGTCCATCAAGTCCAACCTATGTGTGTTATTATATGTCAGTATTACATTGTATATCCCTGTATGTTGCGGTCATTCAGGTGCTTATCTAATAGTTTCTTGAAACTATCAATGCCCCCCGCTGAGACCACTGCCTGTGGAAGGGAATTCCACATCCTTGCCGCTCCTACAGTAAAGTACCCTCTACGTAGTTTAAGATTAAACCTCTTTTCTTCTAATTTTAATGAGTGGCCATGTGTCTTGTTAAACTCCCTTTCTGCGAAAAAGTTTTATCCCTATTGTGGGGTTACCAGTATGGGATTTGTATACTGAAATCATATCCCCTCTCAAGCATTTCTTCTCCAGAAAGAATAAGTCCAGTGCTCGCAACCTTTCCTCATAACTAATATCCTCCAGACCCTTTATTAGCTTTGCTGCCCTTCTTTGTACTCGCTCCACTTCCAGTACATCCTTCCTGAGGACTGGTGCCCAGAACTTGGCAGCATACTCTAGGTGCGGCCAGACCAGAGTCTTGTAGAGCGGCATAATTATCATTTTATCTCTGGAATGAATCCCCTTTATATGCCAATATTCTATTTACTTTGTTAGCAGCCACTTGGCATTGCATGTCACTGCTGAGCCTATCATCTACTAGGACCCCCAGGTCCTTTTCCATCCTAGATTACCCAAGAGGTTTCCCCCCAGTGTATAGGGAGCATCAGATACCTGTCTAATACAGATATTTGCTCCCACTTCCAGCAAAAGATCGGCGCAGTATCCACAGCAATCTACGCCATGTCCGGCACCTCCTCTGTCCAAAGTGGGACACACACAGGTCCCAGAAGACAGCAGGGCCAGACATGACGCACAGAGTGACTTGTGCATTGCACAGTAGGGAAACAGGCTGTGAAGCTGCAAGGCTTCACTTCCTGATTCCCTTACTTAAGATGCCGGCGCCTCCACCCAGAGTTGAGGAGTGGGTCGGGTGAGGACATCACAGGCACCCTGGACAGGTAAGTGTCCTTATTTTAAAAATCAGCAGCTGCAGTATTTGTAGCTGCTGACTTAAAGTGGAGTTTTGTCTGCAAAAAAATAAAAATTTAAGATATTTGTATATCACTATCATTTTTCCTCTCAAGCGTCTCTTCTCCAGGGAGAATAAGTTCAATGCTTGTAGCCGTTCCCCATAGCTGAGATCCTCTAGTCCCTATATTAGCTTTGTTGCATGTCCCTGGTTTCCTCCACGTTCCAGCGCATTCTTTCTCAGGACTGGGGCCCATAACTGGATGGAATACTCAAGATGCAGCCAGACCAGAGTCTTGTGGAGTGGCAGAATCATCGTTTTATCTCTTGAATAAATGCCCTATTTTATGCATCTAATATTCAGCTTGCATTCCTTGCTGCAGCTTGGCATAGTATGCCATTGCTGAGTCTATCATCTACTAGGACCCCCAGGTCTTTTTCTATCCTGGATTCCCCTAGTGGTTCTCCCCCCTAACCTAATTTGCCATGTAGTTGCTCACCCCCTAGATTTTATTGAGGTCCTCTTGTAAGATTTCCACATATTGCTGCAAAGTTATTGCCCTGCTTAGTTTTGTATCATCGGTAAACACTGAGATTGAGCTATTTACACCAACCTCTATATCATTTATGAATAAATTAAACAGAATTGCTCCCAAGACAGATCTTTGAGTGCATTCCTGTAACCAATTTTCTATCCGCATCTATCAGTGCTTATTAATGCTGCCTATCAGTGCCTATCAGCATCTATCAGTGCTCATCAATGCTGCCTATCAGTGCCAGCCACCTATCAGTGCTTGCCAATGCAGCCTGAGTTCTGCCTATCAGTGCTCATCGATGCCACCTATCAGTGCTCATCAATGCCACCTATCAGTGCTCATCAATGCAGCCTATCAGTGCCCATTAGTGCTTCCTATCAGTGCCATTTAATGCCTCCTATCAGTGCTCATCAGTGCAGCCTATCAGGCACTGATATGAGGCATTGATAGTGCTCATCAGTGCAGCCTATCAGTGCACAATAGGAGGCATTGGTGTGCAATATTAGTGCCTCCTATCAGTGCCCATCAATGCCTCCCATCAGTGCAGCCTTTCAGTACTCATCAGTGTCATCTGCCTTCTCAGTACAACCCTGAGTTGAGAGTATCTCTCTCATGGAACAGCACAGAGGCGGTATGACAGTTCTATGTCCCCTGCTGTCCTTTCGTACAGGATGGGAGAGGAGATACAGCTGATCTGCTCCCCCTTCTTCCCCTCCCCTCTCCTCGTGTGTGCTCTGTGGGAAGTCAAGTGTGAAGCTAACAAGCTCACGTTTCCCACAGAGCACACACAGGAGAGGGGGGGTTGGAGACGGAGCAGATGGGCTGTGTCCTCTCTCATCCCGTTGGAGAGAGGAGAGAGGGAGAACTGTCAATGACAGTTGTGAGCTGTAAGAGAGAGACGTTCTCAGCTCAGAGCCGTGCGACTAGCAACCCCACTGGGGCCCTGTCGACAGTGGCGGAATGCCAAGGCCCCATAGTAAGTGTGACTGTTGCGACCCTGGTAGTTCCACCACTGATTTTATTATATCTTTTCATGTGACAACACTGAAGAAATTACACTTTGCTACAATGTAAATTAGCGCGTGTACAGCTTCTATAACAGTGTAAATTTGCTCTCCCCTCAAAATAACTCAATACACAGCCATTAATGTCTAAACCGCTGGCAACAAAATTGAGTACACCCCTAAGTGAAAATGTCCAAATGGGGCCCAAAGTGTCAATATTTTGTATGGCCACCATTATTTTCCAGCACTATCTTAACCCTCTTGGGCATGGAGTTCAACAGAGCTTCAC
This sequence comes from Lithobates pipiens, assembly GCF_037356315.1. Classification (NCBI taxonomy): domain Eukaryota; kingdom Metazoa; phylum Chordata; class Amphibia; order Anura; family Ranidae; genus Lithobates; species Lithobates pipiens. The sequence continues at coordinate 271,368,536 of NW_027507748.1, read as the reverse complement.
AGGTTGCCACTGGAGTCCTATTATATTCCTCCATGATGACAACTAGTTTTTCTTTCACTACATAGGGGACAAAAAGTCACCTATGTGATGTTTATTTAGGTGACAGGTACTAAAAGACCTTGCATGTCTCTCCTGTGCTCCACTGAATGTTTTGCAATGCAGATCTTTTCACAGCTAAGTTAGCCAGGGACATATAGAGCTTGACCTGGATGTAACGTCAGAGAAGTCTGCCTGTCAGTTTCACACACAAGCCCGGTGGCTGCAACCACCAGGATTGTGTGTGATACCCCCCGGTCAGGTCCATATGACCGACGAAATTTTTTGAAATTCAGAGCTATTTCCACATCGTGATCAGGTCTGTATTGTTTGTAATCAGTGGGTCTAGTCAGTGCTGAAACTGGGGGGGACACATCTAGGGGGGGGCACCGCCAGGGGTTCCATCACCATCACCCGCACTGGGAAGTGCTGCCCTATGGGTGTCACTGCTGCCCGCTGCATAGTTTGCCAGACACCGGAGAACCAAAATAGAAGGGAGACTGCACAGGGGCACTAGCGCTGAATCACTCTGCTCCTCCAGCACTATAGAAAGGCATTCCAGAGCAACGCTTCAGCATTGGAGAGCCTTCATGGAACTGGAAGGAATGTATTAGGACAAGGAGAGGGGTTTGTGTGCAGAAGGCCCTGGACTAGAAAGTTGTGGTTTGTATGGCAAATGTTTGGTAGGCCTGGGGGGTTGCAGAGAAGGCCCTGGACTGCGGGGATTCAGAGAAGGCCCTGGACTGGGGGGGTTCAGGGGAGGCCCGGGATTGGGGGTGCAGTGGGGGCCTTGGGCTGATGGGGGTGGGGAGAAGGCCCCGGACTAAGGGGGGTGCAGAGAAGGCCCTGGAATAGACAAGGTGCGTAGTGCCACCAAATATGGATTATCACTGCATTGGTAGCAGCACTGGTTGATTTAGCAGAGAGGCAGGCCTCTGTGCAGTGGTTGTTTCTGAGCGAGGGCAGGGGAACGGTGATGTGGGACGATCGATGAGAGATGATGTCATCTCTCTGCTCCCCACCACAGTGCCTACATTGAAGAGGCCTGTGATGTGAGGAAGGAAGAGTGGTAAAGCGGGGTGGGCGGGGAGAGATGATGTCATCTCTGCTCACCAGCCCGCTTCTCTCATCTGCCCACCAACCTCTTTGATCCACCCGACTCTCTCATCTGCCTGCCTTGTTCTCTCATTCATGCTGCCTGCCCCCCCACCACACCATGACCTGGCTGCAGAGAGGACATGGCCTGGTGGTTGGGGACCCCTGTATTAAAGCATATGCAATAGAACAGTTTTTTTTTTATGCTCGCTTGTGGCACAGTCATTAAAGAATATGGCCATTTAAGGCCCTCTCACTGTTTGCAATTTGAACACACCCACAGTTTTGGCGCAGCGCCGTTATATTGCCACATACCATTTTTCTTGGAGGGGTGCTAAAAAATTACCAGCCCCGGGTGCCATATGTGCTAGCTATGCCACTGGGTCTAGTAATGCATTATGTCTTGTTGGTGCATTCACCAACTGGCATAAGAAATTGTCCTGCAATATATTTAGTAAAAGGCGAGCCTTAGATGAACGAGCAGTTCCTTCTGCCCAGTTGATATCTGGATAATTATCCCCATTATAATAACATTTTCATGTCTCGCTGCCATTCCTAACTGTGATGGGAGATCAGACTCCTCCTCATCCTTCAGGTTAGAGGGCCTGTAGCGTGCGCTCACTATTACTTTCCAATTTGTTTCTTCCCTTTGGAGCCGCAGTCTCAAGGATTCCACCTCTTCCCTTGCTCCATTAGTAATGCCATCCCTAACATTCACTCTCAAATCATTCTTGATAAACAGGTATACCCCTCCACCTTTCCTACCCTCCGTGTCCCCACAATATAGAGAACCCCTGAACGGCTACCAGCCAGTCGTGTGAGTTGTTTCTTCTCTGACGGACTTGAGGAATAGTGGATTTTGCTATACATTACATACCATACTATATGGATGATGTTTTTACAGGACTTTTTCTATGTATTATATGATCAATTTTAATGGTTAATATTTAATAAAGGTTTATAACTTTTATTTATACACATGTATTTGTTTTTGTACTAATTGGTACCGTACAATCCCAAAATCCCCCTTCTTGTGCCACCTTTCTTCTTGAAGCTGTCAAACCAAGTTTATGATACTCCCACAAAATTGAAACCCTCCTCGTAAATTAGCAGCTTCAGTTTTTCCCTTTTACTAGCTAGAATTCTAGAATTTGTGTATTTCCTTGTTAGTTGTTATTAGGCTGAAATTAGAATTTGCCAACTCACCTACCTTGTATTTAGGTATTCTAGTCACCCTACCACTAAAGCCCCCAATAGTGCCCACTGAACCTTGCTCATTTGCTGGCTATCACTTCCGCAAACCCCTCCCCCCCACCACCACCTAGTTTAAAAGTCCCTTTCTGGCCATCTTCTCTCCCAACAGAGCTGCACCCTCCCCATTTAAGTGCAGTCTGTCCCTGCTAAAGAGCCGGTAACCGACTGAAGAGTCAGCCCCCCAGTTCTCCAGGAACCCAAACCCCTCCATTCTACACCAGTTCCTCAGCCACTTGTTAATTTCCCTAATCTCCTGCTGCCGTTCTGTTGTGCCTCGAGGTACAGGCAGTATTTCTGAGAATACTACTTGGAGGGCCTTTTTTTCAATATAGCTCCCAAGTCCCTGAAATAATTTTTTAGGACACTCCATCTTCCTCTAAATCTTCCTCTAAATTTGTTGTTCTCAACCCCACTCAACAATTGGTCTATCCAATCTGCAATATGCCAAACCCAAGCACTCAGTAAACAACATAGCGATCACGGTCTTTGTAAAAGATTGCCCTATCTGTCCTTCTAATAATCGAGTCCCCTACCACAGGACTCTGTCTTTCTTCACCCTTGCCCCGCCCTCACTGGAGGTGTTGTTTCCATGGTAGCTAAGGGGTGGATGTATTTATTAGGATGTGCCAGCTGAGGACTGGCATCCTTACTATACCACACATTACCATACCCATTGGACATTGGGCAGAGTATAATTCCTAATCTTCTAGGATTATCCCCATTACATTTGGGTGTACAATTTAATGTTAAACTAATTCTATTCCTAAATTGACATGGCCTTCGATGTCCCTCTCCTCCTGCTTCCCGATCACACGGTCCCCATGCGTCCTCTCCTCCTCTCAGTACTTGTAATAATCTTAGTTACTCTCAGTGCTCCCAGTACTTTCAATCACTCTCAGTACTTCCAGTCAATCTTAGCACTCACAATACTTCCAGTTACTCCAACACTAGAAAAGTGACAGAATTTCAATGCTGTCTCTTTTCATAAATGTGTTCCTTAGCTTTTGTAAGACTGAAAAGTGAACATGGTGATAGATAATACAGACTGCAGAAGTGTGGGCGGCACTGTATTGTATATTCTCCTTTAATTGCTCATTCTTTGTTTCTGTGACATAATGCTTTCTATGTTTGGTATATAATGATTTCCATCATTTTATTCATTCTAAATAGCTAACATGCACTTATGCTGAGCTATTGAAAATTAAATTCTAACCAGGTTTGTGGGCTGCTGCATTAGTGTTCTACCCAGCTAGGTAAAGTCCATAGTGTTCTTTGTGGTTCTCGAGCAATTACCTTTTGCCTGTGAGCTGCCAAAACTTGACTTTAATATTTATATATACTGAGTCTGAATACTTCCTTTTATTTGTGTTTAAAATGTAACGTACACCTCACAATCCGGCAGCCAAATGTCAGTTAATATCAGATCAGCACAACATACTAACCTGCAGGATCTCCAGGATTTTCAGCTTGGTTTCCATGACGGTGACATTTTCTGTATCCACACTCTTCCTCTTAGACTTGTCCTGACTCACTACAGAATTCACAGGTGAAGAGGAATTGAACATAGATTGCTTCCGAGTCAAAACCATTGTAGACATCATCTGCCCCACTCCTTGTATAGATCGCCTGACATTTTTTTCTGTAAAATCAACACATGTTAATATGATCCACAAACCTCCTAGCTGGACTCGTAAAGGTGGCCATACATAGAGACTTTCTTTGTTTAGTACACACTTTTCCATGTTAGTAAAGAACACATCCTTGTTTACTAAAGTGTTCTCCAATCTACTGTTTTCCAGTTCTTTTCACAGACTCAGAGGGGAATAAGTAGGAATGCTTATTACCTCAAACTTTCAGAGATGCTTTGATTGTTTCAGTCCTATGACTGCCTAATCATTTGAATTTTTGTCTATGAATGGTTTTGTAGATATGATCTCTTAAATGTACTGTCTCTAGTGTGTTCCTCTCTCCCATTTCAGCAGAATTAACAACACCCTCCTAAAGGTTTAACTTTTATGTTCAATGTTTTTTCTCTGCCTTATATATCTAGCAATTTCAATCCCAGAGCAGTGAAAGGTCACACTAACTAGCCCTGCAATGTTAACACATCACAAAGACAATCTAAGGTCAATCTGTACTTTAAAGTATTCCAGTGGAGGGCTTTTCAGTTGTTTTTAATCCCTAAGCCACTGAAATGCTGGTTTCCGTACCTTTCACTGACCATGGTTAAAATATACATTAACAAATGGCTCTATAATCTTAGAGTGTGCTCAAGCCAGGTGTTTTGGATACATAGTTTGTCACTGGGACATAATAGAATGATTAACATGGCTCAGATCATGGTTACTTTAATATGTAATGAACCCTTTTTTTATTTTGATGGATGTGAGATTCAAATACTAGAATAGTGTTCTTTAAGGTCAATAAATCATTTATGATTGTCAAATTTAGGAAGGCAGCATATCTACAAAAGATGGTAAGAGGCAGAAAACCCTAGAGATATATATGAACAAGCATATAGGAAAAGTCAAGATGCAATTCTTGTGTTATTATTTACATAGAATTAGTCCACCAATGTGTATCTGTTCAGTGCCTGGAAGTCAGTAGTTTACTCATTCAATGCCACTTTAAAAAAACATAACTGCAACTCCCTGAAAGTCTGCAAAAAAATGACCTGGAAAAATCAACTTGTTTACAGGTCACTATGTTTATAGGTTATTGAATGCTTAAAATTTTGTGTCAGCTAAATAAAATTAAAGATTTTGCAACAAATAATTTGTGATTGATTTACCAAAATGTCCTATGTATGGCCAGTTTACGAGGTCCATGTGTTGCCTCAGCGTTGGGGGCTCTTGCAGTAAAATTAATCATGCAGGATGCATAGCATATATGCAAGCAAGCTAGTTGGATAATGCCAAAAATTAGCTGGCTAGAAAATGCTATAATCACAGCAGTGAACTGCATACAAGTCTTCTTTTCTTGGCAGGAGTGATTGGTGGGCAGCTCACACAGTTCTCCAGTTATATGCAAGATTGCCACACAACTATACATGGAAGCACCACAGCAGCAGGTTGCAGGACATATCTTCAATATCTTCTTCAAGTGGCTACAATGATAGCTGAGCAGCTTTAGCGATTGTACTGCACATGCGGGATGGACACACAACACAGAAGCTCTGCAACTTCTAATACTCAGGAAAAAAATGACAGCAGTTTGTAGGTTTACTGAATGTAAACAAAGTAATTTTTTGGAAATAAACATTAATATATATATTTATCTTTATATTTGCCAACTTTTCTTTACTACACCATATTACACTTGAATTAGGCTTGATTGGGTTAGTACTAGTGATAGCTTAATTAGAAGAACTGCTGATCCCACGCTGTACATCCGTTTTTCATTCTCCTACTTATGTGTGAATAGGTCTCTCTGCTATCAAGAAAATCACACTGTTCAGGAATCTAGGCTGTCAATTATCTCAGCAGACTAGAGAAAGCTGCCTAGAAAAAACTAATTTACCAATTACCAATTTTTTGCTGCGTTGCCATATTTGTTCATCACTAATTATTACAACAATGGGATCTGTAATTCCATAATGTCATCAGTAAACAGTATAATGAAGATAAATGTATTGGTGCCCATTTGACAGCCCTCCTGGTTTATATCTGAGGCACTCTTGACTTGGGACACAAGCAAGGTCAAAATTGGCAAAAGTAAAGTTGAAGGCTAGTATAAAAAAAATGAACCCTTGCAGTATAATGTATAATACTCATTTGCTTAGGGATTGATCAATAAGGTGGTATACTTACCTTTTTATAATTCCCTCTGCAGTCTGCACTCTCTTCCAATCTGGAATGTGTGCTGGCTCTCAGAGTCCTCCCGTTTAATACAGAGAGCTGTTACCGGTCAGGCAGCAAAGAGAAAAAGCTTTGGGGGACCAGTCCCATGAAGAGGAGGAAGCCTGCATGATTATATCACCCTATTCATCATCTCCTAGGCAAAATGAGCAGATAATCCTTGCAAAAGGGACCCAGTGCAAGGGTAAAAAAAATTGTATCCCTGCATTCACACTTTAAGGTCCGCATTAATATTGTATGGAGAAGTATTTATTGTGGACACTACTGTTCACAGTTACTAATTGATATTAGACTACAGTGTTATGCTGCTTATAGCATACATACACATTGTCATGAATATAAATTCACAACATGGCTGGTATACTTAACATTTTCTCTCCTAAAAATGTAATTTTCAGATTATAAATCTGCAGTTTTTTTTCTAACAATACAATATATTTTAGACCTAATATTCCAAATTCTTTGAAAAAGCGTTGCCATATGTCTTAGCCCACGTACACACGGTCGGAGATTTTGGCAACCAAATCCGTCGGATTTTGCCCGTCGGATTTAGTCCGACGGATTGTGTCCAAAACTGTTGCATACACACGGTCGGGCCAAGTTGGCGAAAAATCCGATCTTTCAGAACGTGATGACGTAATTTCGTTACGATGGGACTACATTCAGGCTAGTAACCAATAGCTTTGATGTAGGAATTTGATCTGAGCATGCGTGGCACTTGGTCCGATGAAAATGCTCTACACATGATCGGATTAGGTCCGTCCAGCCCAGTTGGTCGGGAAATATTTCCAACATGTTGGAAAATTGGGTCGGACGGAGATTCGGACGGAATCAGTATGATGCATACCACACACAGTCGGATTATCTTACGACGCGGTCCGATAAGACTCATTCCGACAGATTCTCCGACCGTGTGTACAAGGGCTGAGGAATTCTACATACACTAAAGGTTCCCATTCCTGTATAATGTAGTTGCAGGCTCTGCATGCATAAGCAGCCAAATTCTTTGCATTATATGGGTATTAGCATGCAGGGATATAAGAACTTCATTTGAAGTTCTATGATCATTATTAATTTCTTTCCTACCTGCTGTATCATCATTGTACATAGCGTGCAACAACATTGCTTGCGGGTTCTGGACACAGTCAATGATCCCTAGAAGAGTCCGTGTTAACCGCAGAAGTTCACTGAAGCTGTAGAAGCCAAAATATATCAGATGGCGAGCCAGACTGACCACCTTAAAATAGTAAAGAAATTGAGTTAAACTATCATACATTCAATTAGCCATATAGATTTACACTTCGTAGGTGAAACTGTCTTTAGTTTTAGAATTTCAAATGTAAAGTCCTGTATACCAGCCAAAACCTGCCTACTATGACCTTCATTAACCAGTTAATTATTTTATGTGTACCTCAACTGTCCAATGGGATTATATACTGCCAAGTAAGGAATAAATAAAATAATTTTGACTGACCTGTGAATTCCATATCTTGGAGTACAGTACAGGCTATAGGCTGACTATTCACAGACCCTGCGTTTACTAGTTCTAATTCTTGCTGTTGAATTCATCTTTTAAAGGAGTATTTCCCTAACTTGCATGGTTCTAAAATGGCTACAACAGAGAAGGGGCAGAGCTGGGAAGTACAGCAGAGAACAGTATCCAGTGGGTGGCACAACCCATTGATACTCCTAAAATTCGATTAGCCTAACATTAAAGAACACATAGGGGTTGATTTACTAAAACTAAAGAATGCAAAATGTGGTGCATAGAAACCAAGATGCCAGTTTTTTTCTGTCAAAGCTCTAGGCCCCTTTCATCGCACAATTTTGCTGCAATTTGAGGGAATGACTGAAAACTTGAGGTCCATGGACCTCAACTCGCATCAAAGTTGGAACAAAGTAGTACAGGGACTACTTTGAAGTCGATGCAATTTAAAGCTTTAGATTGGCTACCATGCACAGCTGCACCAGATTCTGCATTCTCCGCAGAAAAAGTAAAACACAGGGTGCTGTAAGGAAGCCTGATCCGAGATACATTTTGATAAAGGTTTTGACAAGGAAGATCAAGGCCATTATCTCTGGGATTGAAGTGCATGTGATTACACCATGCAAAGGATGTCTAGGTATGATAGAAGATCTTTCTGGAGATAGATTTTTTGCTTTTAGTAAAGTAGGAATGACAGACTCAGAGACCCTTCTGTCCATGCTTTCTAACTTCAGGCTGGCCCCTTTTGCAGGTATAGCTATGTAAAGTAAAACATTAAAAATAGATCCCTATACTTAAAAAAAAACAGTAATACACTGTCTCACCCTGCTTTGCACATGCTCAGTTGCTTTCTATTTTCGGCACTAAAATCAAAGCCACTAAAGGCTGATCTGCTGACAACCTAAAGATTTAGTGCTGCTTAGGGGCTCTGGTCTTCAGCAAAATGGCAGCCTTCGGCAAGAAGACCCAGGAGCAATGCTGGAGGCAATTTATAGTGCACACTAATTTTGGTAGCATAATTATTAACCTGGAATGTATGTTCCTTGTTAAAATTCCACTTTAAGTTAATGACTGAGAAGCAGGATGGAATAGAGGTCCCTGAGACAGCAGATCTTATCTGTTGGGAAGAGGCCAGGGGTTGCCTCCTAGTAGTCTGAATCCAGGTCCTAGGAATCAGGTCCTTATAGGCCAAGTTGATGCAATGAGAATCACTTGCTTCTTCTTTTGCACTATTCTTGGGAGCAGGCAAGGCAAAACTCACACTGGAGGAAAAGCATAGATTAGCCTGAACTGAGGCCAGTGAACTACAGAAGCATACAATTCCAGTACTAGAGAACTGAGAAAGAGCCCTTGTTCAGTTCATCCACATCCAGGTTCAGTCATCTCTGACATATCAAATTAAGTATGTTGGGGAGAAGGGCCCATTCCCCTTGGCTCAGTGTCAGGGCTGGACTCAGCCCTTCCTTTTCTGAGCTGGCCCCTCAGCTGTTGTCTAATTGCCAGCTCCTATCTCTCCACAGTGACTCACCTGTTAATGATATCCTGCTCGTCAGTCCTGCCTACTTAAGCCGTCCAGCCCAGGTGATCTCTGCCTTCACCTTGGTCACATCTATAGAAACGCTCTCCTGTGTTCCTGTTAAAGGCTTGCTTGGCTGTCATTCCTTCTGGCTCCAGATCCTGCTGGCTGTTCTACTATGCTCATCTCTGGTTCACTGACGTTTGGCTTGGCTGACTATCCATTCCGGTTCCTGAACTCTGGCTATGTTTTGACTACGTTTACTCTGTTTACCTTTTTTTAATTATTATTATTAAACAAGTGAGATTTAACTGTACTTCTGTCTCAGTCTGATTCAGGCTGTATTCACACCTGAGCGTAGCGTTTTCGAGCAGAAAATCGCACAAATTCACCATTTTGCAGCGTTTTTTACCGCGATTCGCTGCGTTTTTACCACGATTTGCCGCGATTTTGTGCAGGGCAAAAGGTCACCAATGTTAAAAGAAGAAAAACGCCCAAATCTGCTCAATTCAAGCGACAAAAAAGGGTCCAGAACTTGTTTGAGCTTCAGGCGACATGGAGTGGAGATGTGAACCATCTCTATTGAGAATAATAGATTTTTTCCCCTCTAGCGTTTTGTAGCTTCAGGCTTCAAGCTACAAAATGCTCAGGTGTGAATGGAGTCTCATGGTTTCTGACACTCAAGCAGTGACAGCTGAGGTAATGGCTTCCTCTGGTGACCATGTTCCCTGAACTGTGAAGGACTGAAAAAGACTGGCATCTGTCATTATCACTTTTCAGTGATATGGCAGAGAAACTTTACCATTGTCAAGGCTGGGTTGGAGATTCACCGCTTAGGAATTCCATGCTGGGATGGGTAGGAGCATGGGTAGGTCGAGAGGAGTATGCCAACAAAATGTTGTGTTGGAGAGTTCTTAAATTAAATTGGATGACTGGAACAGCCTTGACAGAAGCCACCATGAGACTTGGGACTCTCATGGGGAATCTCAGAGGGGCACCTCATTGAACTCAAGTCCCAAGTGTGATTTGTGAAAGAAAGCAGTTTATTTCTTTGGAGGGAAGATTTTTTTCTTGGGCCATGCCCACAACTAAGCTCAAGTCTCCCAGGTGTAGAGAAGGTGGGCAAGCAGATTTTTGAAAGTTGATCACCCAACTAGAAGCTTGAAGCATCTGAATTCTGAATTTGAAAGTCCTGTAGGAATCTGCAGATAGCTGGAAGGTCATCTAAATAATCTGTGACTTTGATGTCCTGAGTTCTTAGGCAAAAAGAGGAGAAAGGACCTTTGTCAATACTCTGGGAGCAGAGCATAGGCCAAATGGCAGTATGACTAATCCGATGGAATCAATTTCTATCAGGAAAACCGTTCGTCTGTATGCTGTTCCGACGGACCAAGGGTAGCTATTGGCTGCTGGCTATTGAACTTCCTTTTTCTAATGCCGTTGTACGTGTTGTACGTCACCACGTTCTAAACGATCGGACTTTTGTGTGATCGTGTGTAGACAAGTCTGTTTCAGCGGAACTCCGTTAGAAAAAACGTCAAAGTTTATTCTGACTGAAAAACCGGTCGTGTGTACGCGGCATAGCTGGAATCGATTTTTTTTCTATTGCAAAGCATAGAAAGTGCTGATGAAGAGGATAAGTAGAAATATGTAGGTAGACATATTGGATGTCTATGAATGCCAAGTATTCCCCTTGTCACTGAGAGGCAAAAACTGAATTTGCAGGTATTTGTATAGGGATTTTTGGTACAGGATTCATTGGGTTTTTGGTACCATAAGTAGAGTTGAATAGAAACTTTTGAAACCGTCTTCTAGAGATACTGGCACAAGTACTCCCTGGGACAAGGTTCAGTGCATTCTGCAAATCTGACTATCCATAGGAAGATTTTGGCTGATATGAAAGAAGAAATTTGTGAGCTGATTGAATTTTGGACCCCTTTGAGACTATTGACTGAACTCACAGGTCTGGGACATCTGTGACCCAGAGACAGAAAACTGATACAGGTGTCAAAGTGCTCCTTCATTGGAAAGTGGGCTTTATGGGAAGAATTGCTGGGCTAAGATATATGAAGATACATCAATATGTGTAAGTGCCAAAGGATTAGAAATCAGAAGTGGTATGGTTGTAAATCACATTTTTTATTATTTAAAAAGATTTAACAAAAACAGCCAGCACCTTCCTTTTTTTAAATAAATCCAATAATTGCATTTGGACCATGTTATTTATTATTTTTCATTGTTTGGAACCTCTACTTTGTACACTCCCTTCATGCAAGTAGCTTGTAACTGTGGAAATCCACATCACATACAAAATATGCTGAACTTTTACTTTTAAACATTTAAAATGCAGCACAGATTCACTTTAAGATGCCCTGTCCCATGCTCTGAACCATTACCCAGTGCATGTTTACAATTTTGATGCAGGTGGCTGTTTTGGCAGGTAGTGTAAAAATTCCAAGCTTCTGGCAGAAAGAGGAGATCCAAACACTCTGCAAGTTGATGCTAGCAATCTAGAGGATGGTATTAGTGAGAGCTTTATTCTGCATGTTCACAAACAAATGATGTGTGCATGTAGTTTAAAGTTTGCATCCACACATAATCTACACTAAAGTCGCCAACAAAACACACAGATCAGACACATAGGAAAAAAACAAATATTCATATTTTTATGCATAAATTACTAAAAATGACATTACAATTTAGGTTTCTACCTCAAATGTAAGCTTGTTTTTTTCCTCATTGGCAAATGGCATTGATTCACTGACAACTGCATTCAGATAATCTTCAACAAATTCCATTGTGTTTGTAAACTTATTTTTCTTATCATCTCTGGAATCACTGGAGTCATAACTATTTAAAAACAAAATAAATGCAATCAGTTGAACATAAACTGAAAAATAAACCTGCATAATTATCACAAGGGGGGGGGGGGGGGTTTAAACAGAGAACTCACAATCTGAATCTAAGTACAAACTATAGAGTCACACTCAAGGGCAGTGCAGTCAATACTACTAAACACCCCCAAATCACAATATACCCTCTCAAGCTTTTAACTGGGTCTCAGTTATACCACGTTCGCCATGACAGCAATGCTCCAAAATGGATAAATGTTTTTGGACAATACTTGGAGCGTTTCCTATATTTTCCATCAGGCAGTAAGGTGAAGGTGACTACATCTCTATCTGGAGTAAAGTATCTCCCAGGGGAAAACTTTACAACCACCAGTTTACAACCACCAGTATCTCAGTAACTGCTGTACCTCTGTGTGCTCCTACATCCATAAAAAGATGCCAAATGACTCTGACTAATTAAAACCCTGTTAGCAAACTACACAGAGCAGCCTAGTAAAATCAAAATTTTATGGTGACAAAAAGAACAAATCATTTTTCAAATGGGGCCCTATAATGCCCCACAGATTACTTTATCTAATCCTCCTTCCTTATTATCTTGTTCAGATCCGTGCTATAGCTGAAATGACAGCTACAGCGTGGATCTGCTTCAATGAGTCAATGAGACTCGGTGATCACAGTGCCTATCAGTGCCCATCAATGTAGCCTCATCAGCGTACATCAATCAAGGAAAAAAATTATCTGTTTGCAAAATTTATTAACAAAATCTAAAACGGTTTTGTATTTTTTTTAAAGAAATTTGGTATTTTTAAATTTGTTTAAAAAAAAATAAAAACCACAGATGTGATCAAATACCACCAAAAAGAAAGTTCTATATGTGGGGAAAAAAAATTATAAAAATTTCATTTGGGTACAGCATTGTATTCAAAGAGTGACAGCGCTAAAAGCTGAAAATTGGTCTGGGCAGGAGGGGGTTGAGGTGCCCAGTAAGCAAGTGGTTAATAGGTTTTACACCAAGTATTATGAACTTATCACATATAAAATAAAGATTAATCACCCCAAGAAAGTATTATTTACTCATTTGTGATCTAAATGTAATCTAGAAACATAAGCCTAAAATGAATCTGTTATCTCAGCGTAACCTGTAAGACTTTTAGTAACATCTAACCTCTAAAGTTAACTCTTAACATAAATCAAAGCCGGCCCCATATTAGTTAGTTTTACCTTAAACCGGTCAGTAAGTTCAGGAAAATCGAGTTACATAGGCCATCACACTACATAGTTAATGGAAAATTCAGCTGTTGAACAGGTCAATGTACATGGCCCTCTCAACATTATCCTTTAAGCACACACAAAATCTATATTATGGCAATAAACACTATATTATTACATTAGTTAATTCTATCACAGCAGTTCAGATTTAAAGAGTACTATTATGCTCAAAAAGTCATTCAGATTTTGTGCCAAATGATCAGCACCAAAAGACCAGAGCTGAAATGTCTGCACAATATCAAATTATACAATTTCGAAAGGACTAATAAAATGACAATTACATATATTTTAACGTATGTAATGCATAATTGTTTTAAAATATGCAATACATAGTCCTTTAAAGAACTAGATATGGACATATTTAATTTTTCTTACTCTTTGATGGTGATGGCTGTAGGTATTTCTGTCCATAGTCGGGCATATTTTACTGGTGTAACCAGTTCTTGAGGGTCTCTGTCAACGTGGACATGCAGCATGAGATGACAGAAAGAAGCTCTTATCTCAAAAGGCAACGTTTCATCAGCCATGCAGAGAAAGATGAGGTCAACGCTTAGTTGTTTGGAGATTTCATGAATAGCAAGGTATTGGCGATCTAGACACATCCTTGCAAAAAGTTTTAGCTGATACCTGTGCAACATTGATAGAAATCAAGGAAAAAAGTGAGATTTGCAAAAACTATGCACACATAATTTAAAAGGATAAAGGCCAGACACATGGTTAAATAGTGCCCGTGAACAAGGATGTAATTAATCCAAATAACTCACTGGCTATAAATTGTTGTCAGAATTCAAAATGACACCTTTACATGAGAAAAAAGTGAAATGTTTTCCCCAACTGCTGCTTGCCACAGGTCCTTTAGGTCAACACAGTGGAAATACTGCAGTAAGTATCAAACCATAGGATATAGTGTGCAGTACCCTGTTATAAGGTTCTCATGTACTCATAACTTGAATGTTTCTAGTTCATACTATAACTTTAGAGAGAATATTATCCTTCTCTATTCTGCCTTTGCAATTTGTTTTACAAGTTTTCTCCCATAATTTTAAAGAGACAATGGAGTGAAAATGTGTTTCTCCCCACATTAGCCCTAGTTTTGCAAGTGTTTATGTGTTGTTGTCTGATTGTGAAAGAAAACAAAAGAAAGTAGGCAAGGTGCACTAAATCATCTTGAAATCGTAACTTTAAAAAGTGCCACATTAAAGAAGAACTCCTGGATAGGCAAAAAAAAAAATCACCCATTGGTCACCTCCCTACACAAAACACTACACAGTTAATACAATTTTGAAAATTGAGGAGAAAAGTCTAATTGAATTTTCATGACCTCATCTCTGTAATTCAAAATATAACACTATCTACTCTGCCAAGGAGGAGGTGTAACAGCAGGGAATATGTCATATCCTCTCCTCTAAAGGAAACTACAGTTCCCAACAACTACAGGGATTTGTAGTGAATGTAGGTGAGTACACTAGGCCTGTACATGTTGAATGAGAGCCAGAAAGTCCCGGTTCAGCCACCAAAGCAGGTACAGTGCCTTGCAAAATTATTCAGACCCTTGGCATTTTTCATGTTTTGCTGCCTCAAAACCTGGAATTAACATGGATTGTTTGAGGATTTGCATCATTTAATTTACAGAACATGCCCACAACTTTGTTGTTTGCATCACAATAAAAAAAAAAAAAACATTTTCAAATAGGACAAAATAACAGAAAAAGTCAATGTGCATAACTATTCACCCCCCTAAAGTCAATAGTTGAGGCACCTTTTGCGGCTATCACAGCTTTGGATAAATCGCTATGAGCTTGCCACATCTTACCACTGTGATTTTTGCCCATTCCTCCTTGCAAAACTGCTCCAGCTCCTTCAAGTTGCATGGTTTGTGCTTGTGAACAGCAAAGTTTAAGTCTGACCACAGATTTTCTTTTGGATTGAGGTTTGGGGTTTGTCTAGGCCATTTCAACACATTTACATGTTTCCCCTTAAACCACTCAAGTGTTGCTTTAGCAGTGTGTTTGGGGTCGTTGTCCTGCTGGAAGGTGAACCCCCGTCCTACCCTCAAATCACACACAGAGTGGTATAGGTTTTGCTCAAGAATATCCCTGTATTTAGCACCATCCATCTTTCCCTCAACTCTTACTAGTTTCCCAGTCCCGATGGGTGATCTGACGTGCTGGGTTTGCGCCAGACATAGCGTTTTCTTTGATGGCCAAAAGTAAAATTTTTGTCTCATCAGATCAAAGCACCTTCCTCCATACATTTTAGGAGTCTCCCACATACCTTTTCGCAAACTCAAAACGTGCCATTTTGTCACACTCTATGGAGTGCATGGCTTATTGTCGTACTATGTACAGATACTCCAGTCTATGCCATGGAACTCTGCAGCTCCTCCAGCGTTGCCTTAGGTCTCTGTGCTGCCTCTCTGATTAATGCCCACCTTGCTCGGTCCATGAGTTTTGGTGTGCAGCCGTCTCTTCGCAGGTTTGCTGTTATGCCATGTTTTTTCCATTTGGTTATGATAGATTTGATGGTGCTCCTAGGTATCATCAAAGATTTGGATATTTTTTTATAACCTAACCCTGACTTGAAACAAATAAGGGACAATGTTGTTGAGGAGAGTTCCTTGGTCTTCAGTGTTTGGTTAGTGGTGCCTCTTGCTTAGGTGTTGCAGCCACTGGGGCCTTTCAAAAAGGTGTGTATATGTAATGGCAGATCATGTGACACTTAGATTGCACACAGGTGGACATCATTTCATTAATTATGTGACTTCTGAAGGTAAATGGTTGCACCAGAGCTTTTTATGGGCTTCATAACAAAGGGGGAGAATACATATGCACATGGCAATTATCAGTTTTTAATTCTGAAAAATCTTTTATGTATATATTTTTCTAATTTTACTTCACCATCTTAGACTGTTGTGTTCTGATCCATCACATATAATTCAGATTAAAAAAAACTTTGAACCAAAGGCTGTAATATAACAAAATAGGTAAAAAGCCAAGGGGGGTGAATACTTTTGCAAGGCACTGTAGGCCTAAATTACATCATTGCTTCCTGGAGAAAGAACTACAGAAGGCATATGCCAATACCAGTGGCTGGGAGAATAGGAGGCATAGCAGCCACCAGTCTTACAAACGGGAAACCAGAGATAATTAAGTTTTTTTCAGAGCAACTACTGAATGAGCCAGAAGATGAATGAACCAGAAGATTATTCAGTGAAGGTAGGAAATCAGCAAAAAGGAAATGTAAAATTGCATCATCACAGTAGGTGTAACAAGATTTTCTACCGGTAGTATTTGAGTACATTCTCGTCATGAGCATTCCCTGCTCGTGCCTCTTGTGACAGCTGGCGGATGCTTTTATCATGTGTATCATTGTTTTTATCTAACCAGACAAGCCACACCTCCTCTTCACAGTACTCAATACTCATATATTCCGGAGACTGGGACATCTCTTTTACTGGTCTAAGCCTACAAAACATATAATAATTAGGAAAACGAATTAGGTAATTTCATAATTACATTTTATAAGTCATTTCCCTATTATACCTCTGACCAATAAACTGATAATATAAAGTAGTGATCAGTAAATATACAACTGTAAAGAAGTATACGCTCTAGATTTATAACAATAATTTAGGTGTCTATTAATCAAACATCATAGAAGTGCTTCAATTCAACGTTTTTAAAGTAAAAGTACAACCTAAATGGTCACAAAATGCCTGCTATAACCTTTATTAGTAAGTAAAGATTCTCTTGTGGCCCTCTTTGATGTTGTTTCTTTTTTTACTACTGGGGGGCCTGACTTTTGTACTTTACTGGTTAAGCCTTTTAACATGCCATTTCACCTTTAATAAGCCTGCCTAAGGCTCAGTTCACACTGGTGCAATGCCAGACATCACACGCGATTCGGACCGCATTGCTGTGCAGATCACATGCGATGTATGTGCAATGCAAATTCGGCCATACAAACTGTATGGCTAAATTTGCACTGCATTTGGACCAAATTCGTGTAGGATCCGTTTTATTGTCCACACCAGAATCGGATTGCATGTGTGTTCACGGCCATGCGATCCGATTTCTGTCCAAATTTACAGTTCGCACTGTGATCTGCGAACCGATATGGGGGTGTCATTAACTGTATTGACACCTGCAGCATTTCTTAGAGGGCAGTGAGAACATCTGCCGATTCAGGTGCGATGTGGGACCTTTCCTGCATTGCACCAGTGTGAACAGAGCCTTAGTGGCCAATCATTAGAACAGTGGATAGAAGCTAGCTAAAAAGTCAACAAAAGTCAGGCCACATTAACAAACTCAGAATAATTGTTTCTGGCTAATGAAGTTAATCTTCTGCTGTTGGCTTGAAGGCAGGATGTTTTGCTTTTAAAAGTTTCAAATGAAATACAGGTTAACACTGAAGGACCCCGTCACTTAAAAAATATATAACAAAATTAATTACTATATGATTTGTTTTGTTTAATAACTACATTTAATTTGCAAACTTTAGAAAGTTGTGACTTTCTAAAGCTACCAGAAAACACAATGTTCCTTCTTTGTATTTGTGCCAACCATGCCAGCACTGACAGGGCTGTCTTTAAGGTGGGGCAAAAGGGGCAGCTGCCCTGGGCCCTGTCATTGTTGTGGGGCCCAAAGCCGCTGCCAACTATCCCAGTTTAAATTCCCTTATCTCTTGAAGTTTTAGTCCTGTGCTGTGTCCCAATATCTCAGTGTGAAGTGTAGCTACTAATGCTGCCCAGCTCTGCCCTATTGTTGTGTACATATGACTCACCTGCAGACCCTGTGTTTACATGTAAATAACCATTATTCATATGTAAATAATGACAGCACTCATATGCAAATAGCAGCTGAATTCATATGTAAATAGCTGAGGCGGCAACATTGATATGTAAATAAAGGCAGCATTCATATGTATATCATGCCCCCCTGTAGTGAGGAGAAGATGTGCTGTAACCTATAGCAACCAATCAGTGAGCAGTATTACTGTACAGTAATCTCCAGCAACCAATCAACAAGCAGAAATCATATGCTGTAACCTCTGGCAACCAATCGCAATCACTGCCTGATCTGATACAGTAAACTGATTCTAGCTTCTATTTATTGTATGTCTCAGAGCAGGTGGAGAGCGAAACTGCATGGGGGGGGCAAGAAAAATTTTGCCCAGGGTCCAATCAATATTAAAGACGGCCCTGAGCACTGGGCTGCTCTGTATACTGCTAGTATATACAGCCCTTCGATAAATGTGATTTCCTGTTCATTTGATTAGGTCACTGCTTTTCTCAGCAATATTTACATTAAAACACTGGAAATAGTCATGCGACTATAAAAAGTGGACCATCATACAGCTCAAAATAAGAAGTGATTAGAATTATGTTTTTGGTTTCAACAGAACAGCATGAGATATGATTAACATCTTTTCAACCTAAATAAATAATTTTAGAAGGGATTGGGTTTTCTCAACAATTTAGAATGCATTTAATATTCTAAACTTTTCTTAAAGGTAATTAAGGGTCCTTTCACACGGGGCGGATCAGTGCTGATCCGCCCCGCGGATATCCGCTTGCTCAGTATATTATATAGTATATTACAGTATATTAAAAAAGCCTGATGTGTCATAAATAACATTACACCTTAAAGCAGAACTCAGGGATTAAAAAAACAAAAAAACATTAGTACACCCCCCCCCCTCAAAAAACACTAAACAGTTATTACATTTGTGAAATTTCTTAATGTTTAAGAGATATGACTGACTGAATTTTCAGGAAGTCAGTTTTTCTGATTTAAAAAATGTATCATCTTTTCTGGCAGGGAGGCCATAGTCCGTCGTTCAATTAGATCGTGTGTGGGCTCCAGCGGACTTTTTCTTCCCCAAAGTCCGGCGGACCTAGATTTAAAACCTGTTTTAAATCTTTCCAGCGAAAGTCCACCAGACCCAGTTCCTGTCGGGAAGTCCGCTCGTCTGTATGCTGGTCGGAGCAACTACGACGCAACGGCAACTACAGCACCTGCCTGCGAGAATGTTTCCAGCGCGTTCTCGACTACAGGGTGCTGTACACCAGGCCCTTAGGTCTGATATTGATTTTAAGGGTAACCCCCTACGCCAAAAAAACGGTGTTGGGGTCCCCCCAAAATCCATATCAGACCCTTATCCATGCACGCAGCCCGGCCAGTCAGGAAAAGGGATGAGGACGAGCGAGTGCCCCCCCCCCAAACCGTACCAGGCCGCATGTCCTCAACATGGGGGGTGGGTGCTTTGGGGAAGGGGGGGGCCCCCTGCTCAGCTTTACAGAGCACTATAACGGGGCATGCCAGACCGCTGGCTGAGCTGAGGAGAGGGATAGAAGCCAGCGGTCTTACAAACAGGAAACCCCAGGCAATAACGTTTTTTCAGCAAGTTTAACAGCAAATTACAGAGGAGCTACAGAGCTCAGAAGAACATAGATGGCAAACTTAGTGAAGGTAGGAGATCAGCAACAAGGACATAGAAAAAAAATTTGGCCAGAGTTCTGCTTTAAGACTACCTGTAGTCAACATATTTTTTTATTATTTTAAGTTGAGTACTTACTCTGTTTTTATGAGAATATCACTGTTCTTGGGATCTAGTACACACTTACAGATGAGCTCCTGAGTAACTGGGATTGCTATATGATTAGACACACATAGATCTGAAAGATAATCTAGAAACCTGGAAGAAAAATATGTTTATAAACATTGAGAAATGTATGCAGTAGCTATAACTCATGTCTTTACATTGACAGATATGAATCAATAGCTTTTCCATACTATAATTAATTTTTTATTTTATTTTTTAGATCTAATTCTACTATAGATAACTAATGCATATTCAGTTATTAACTAAAACACTATCTTGATACATCTTGGAAGACCTAAATAATAAGGTAATACCTTTGAAGAAAACACCGAACAGCCTGTTTTCTCCATCTTTAGGCAGGTAATTAATAAACTAAATCTGTACAGGGCAATGCATGAGTTTCATTTTTTAACCTTCTTCTAAAAAAACACTAGTTGCCTGGCTTTCTCTACCTGCAATGCTTTGAGACATTGGTCTGGAACAAATACTGTATGTATACAGTAAAAACTAGACTTTGAATTTGCATACATGCTATAGGTCAATGACTGGAGGGGTCATTTTTTAATTTAGTTCTAACTAAGTATAAAACAAAAATGTGTTCCTTTTTTGTTAATAGACGCCACCAAGGATGCTTGGAGGCTACAGCCCCAATGACCATGAATCCTCTCTCAGATATAATGTCTTCCTGAAATGTTACTGCACACTTCACCCTAGTCCCTCACACTCCCCCCACAAGTCTACCACTCACCTCCACCACCTTTTCAGTGCTGGAAGCCTTAGAAAGCTCTAACCACAAAAAAACATTAAGATTGGTTACAATCATCTCTAAAATGACTGTGTTCAAAGCCATAGAGGAGCTAGAAAAAAAATCTAGGATTCAAATGAGGGACTTGATAGACAGTTGTAAACAACAGATGGCTTCTTTTCATGCCATCCATTGTGTACAATTCTGTTGCTAGCTGTGATTGGTCACAGTGATCCCATGGTGCAGACAGGGCCAATTACAGCCCATCTGTACCATGTGATTAATTCAGTGTGTTTTCTTGTGATTAACCACAGCTAATCTATTTTTTTCAGTAGAAATGGTTGCTTATACCAGTGAAATTCACTAGTAAAACACAATCATAATCTGTATATATATACACACACACACATTATCTGACAAAAGTGAGAACACCCCTCACATTTTAGATTTTTGTAGATATTTTAGTATATCTTTTCATGTGACAACACTGAAGAAATTACACTTTGCTACAATGTAAAGTAGTGAGTGTACAGCTTGTATAACAGTGTAAATTTGCCAATTTGATGCAGTGTGCGGCATATGGTCTGAGCACTGACAGACAGACCCCCCCCCCCCACACCTTGAACCTCTACAGTAATGCTGGCAGCACTCATATGTCTATTTCCCAAAGACAACCTCTGGATATGAGGGCACGAGACACAGCATGGGGATTTGTGTGTAAACACACAAATCCCTGTTCTGTCAGGGGAGAGGAGACAGATTGTTGGTTCCTACTAAGTAGGAACAATGATCTGTCTCCTCCCCCAGTAAGTCCTATCCCCATACAGTTAAAACACATCTAGGGAACACACATTTAACCCCTTGACCACCCCCTGGGTGTTAACCTCTTGCCTACCAGTGACATTTACACAGTAATCAGTGCATTTCTATAGCTCTGACCGCTGTATAAATGTCAATGGTCCCAAAATTGTGTAAAAAATGTTCAATCTGTCTGGCACAATGTCGAAGTAGTGCTAAAAATCACAGCTCACCACCATTACTAGTAAAACAAAATTATAATAATAATAAAAATGCCAAAAATCTTTCCAATAGTTTGTAGACGCTATAACTTTTGTGCAAACCAATCAATATATGCGTATTGCCATTTTTTACCAAAAATATGTAGAACAATATATATTGGCCTAAACGGATGAAGAAATTTGTCTTTTAAAAACATTTTTGTGGATATTTATTATATCAAAAAGTTTTTTCAACATTTTTTTAAAATTGTCTCTTTTTTTGTTTATAGTGCAAAAAATAAAAAACACAGAGCTGATTAAATACCACCAAAAGAAAGTTCTATTTGTGGGGAAAAAAATGATGTCAATTTAATTTGTGTACATCATTACATGATCACGCAACTGTCAGTTAAAATGATACAATGCCAAATTATAAAAATGCTCTGGTCAGGAAGGGGGTAAAATCTTCAGGTGGCTTAAGTAGTTAAATAGCAAAAAATAAAAAAACTGTGGTGAATAAAGAAAGATCTATTTGTGTGAAAAAAAATTGTCAGAATTTAATTTGGGTACAGTGTTGCATGACCACGCAATTATCATTCAAAGTGCGACAGCGCTGAAAGCTGAAAATTGGCAGGAACAGGAAGGGGTACAATTTCCCCAGTATTAAAGTGGTACTTCCAAGTACCATCTTCTATACTAATTACTATCATTGCATTTAAGTATTGTTTTGCTCAGATCAAGTTGATTTATTAAAAAAATGGAATGACCTTATTGCGACCAAAGTGCTGCTTTAAAAAAAAAAACTTTACAGAGCACAGTGGTGCGCTTTAAAATGTGTCCTCCGCTTTGCTTACTATGGGACACCAAAGCCATGTGACCAGCCTCTCCAATCATGTAGTGCTCTTTACAGTATTAGGCAGAGAATATTCCATGGGATACTGCAAGCTGAACGCTACGTGGACTTCTTTAATTACTCATTTGTTGGAGTGTGGCTAACGAACGGTATTTGGTTTTCTTTATAAATCAGCCCTATAGCCCGTGTTTGCCACCCCTTGATCAAATTAAGTGATAATTATTTCTTCAGTAAACAAGATTCTACATATTTCTGCTAATTTGTACAAATTACTATTAATTTATCAAATTAACAGATTGGAAAACAATAAATCAAGCATATGGAAAAGTCTGGGCAACCTTTCAGTCAGTAGTGGGATAACACCTTCTCTGGCAGAAATCTATGCATGTTACTCATAGACAACTGGCAGTCTTTCTCTTCATGCTTCAAGATTTTGGTTACTTTATTTTCACATAACATCGACAAAACATGTAATTTAAGCAAAGGTGCTAAACATTTTGCATCATCCTGAAATTATTTGGAAATCCATCTATTGCAAGCAGACTTTAGCGTACAGCCTGTACTGAAATAGGATTAATTAGCTATTTTTGACAGTTACTGAATCCCCCCAAAAAATGCAGCAGTAGCTATTATACATAGCTATATAGCTAAGCTGCTGCTATTCTCATGATTTATATTTAGCAAAACATATTGCTTTTTCCTGTATATTACTGATGCTAAAATCAACCTGACAAAAACCTGGATTGTCCAAACTGATCATCTAAACAAAAGAAACACAGAAGCATTAAACACTATGAATATACAGTATATGCTTAAGCATATAACACCCACGCCACACCTCTATATCTTAAATCAATGAATCTGATGAAAGCAGTTGCTGTTACAACTTGTGAGTGATAACGTGATAAACACAGGAGAAAAGCTCCGTGATTAACAGCACTTGCTAAATAAAGTGCAGACAAATAAAATGAAAAATACATTTTTTTCACAATTATTTAATTTATTTGATACTCAGCATATTATTATTTAGATTTTTGGATCACAAACTCCTAATGCCCCATACACACGGTCAGACTTTCCGTAGAAAAATGTGCGATCAGATCTCCTCGTTGGAAAATCCGATTGTGTGTGGGCTCCATCTGACTTTTTCCGTCAGATATTTCCAACACACAAAGTTTGAGAGCGGGGTCTAAAATTTTCCGACAACAAAATCCGATCGTTTAAATTCCGATCATGTGTAGACAATTCTGACAAAGTGCCACGCATGCTCAGAATAAATTACGAGACAAAAGCTATTGGCTACTGCCCTCTTTATAGTCCCGTTGTGCGTGTTCTACGTCACCGCGTTCTGAACAATCGGATTTTCCGTCAACTTAGTGCGGCTGTGTGTATGCAAGACAAGTTTGGGGCAAAATCCGTCTGAAGAAATCTGACGGATTTTGTAGTCGGAATGCCCGACCGTGCGTACAGGGCATAACAGTGTTTCACAAAATAATTGAGAAATGGAGACAAATGGTATTTTAGTCCATGTATCAAATTGGTGCAATCCGTATTTCTATATGGCTAATCTATTAGATGCACCTGTAGCCTTTAGGCTACTTTCACACTGGGGCAGGGGGCCTTAGTTTTAGCAGCACTTTGCCACTGTTATAGCAGCACTTTTTGGCCGCTAGCAGGGTGCTTTTAACCCTTTATTCGGTCGCTAGCAGATTTGGTGTCAGTCCCAATGAGCGATTTCATCTGTGGTATCCTACATTGCCATGCGGAAAGATCGGAATCTTGGTCGGGGACTCATATCCGGTCATGTTGACTACTCAGCCTGATTAGACTCCTTATCATGAGGTAAGGAGGGTGGACAAACGCCTCGGAGAGCCCTTACTTTGGATATCCTGCATTGCAGGGCGGAGAGGACGGGAATCCTGGCTGCAGATCTGCATTTTGGTCACGGTGACCATACAAGCCCGATTTGACTCCTCTTGTCGTAAGACAAAGATGGTCAATGACATCTGGTGAGTAGGGATCTATATCCCATCTCTGCCTGTTTCACCTTTGGAAACAACACCTTTGGTTATTGGTGGTTATATGCATTAAAGGCTACAGGTGCATCTGATAGATCAGCCATATAGAAATACGGATTGCACCAATTTGATACATGGACTAGAATATTATTTGTCTCCATTCCTCAATTATTTTGGGAAACACTGTTAGGAGTTTGTTTCACAATTGTTCAATGTATTTGATTCTCAGCGTGATATTTTGATTTTTGGATCACAATTTTATTTTCACAATATTATTATTTCATTTTATTTTTAGTGACAATGTGCAGACAAACTGTATTTTGTCAAAACCTTCAGCAGATCCAAAGAGATGAAAGAGGCTGAAGTTGGGGCAAGAGGGTTCAGAGCCAAACTAGATTTTTACAGGAAGAGTTGAGATTTGCATATAGCTTATCCCTATATCTCTGGATCCACTGCTCATTCTGAAATGTAAATTTCACTGTAGGTAACCTCTGTTTATAAATTTTTAATCATGTGCCCTGTATACATATAGACTAACTCTGTGACAGCTCATTTCCAGATCATTCTCTATATGTACCTTTTTCATATAACTACATTCTACTAAATAAAAACAGAATTCGACTGAAAAAGATCTCGCCGCATAGCAAAGGTGACTTACCGTGGTTCGCGATTTTTTCTCACAAGGCTAACAAATGTCTCTACCTCAGTTTTTGTGATGTGCTTCTCCAAAAGTTTACGATTGTTGTGTAGCAGGGCAGTAATAGTGTCCTCTGCTAGAATGTCATAGCCAATTTGAGACTGCATGACACCAAACTGCTTGGCTATGTGTTCCTATAGTGAAATAACAAATAAAAACAGCACAGGGGAATGTAGGTTAAGTAACAGCAACAGAAAAAGGAGCATATTTATAAAGGTTGACTTGAGGGGTTGCCTTAATTTCATTTAAAAATGTTAGAATAAGGAAAAGGAAAATTGCCTCTCGTTTCCTTCCAATACTATCATGAACGCTGTGTAAAGCTATAAGTGTCCATTCCACTGTGTTGCTGATTAGAGTAAGCATTTCCTTCATCACGTGGTGGGGGGGGAGTGCTTTGTGATGGGTCCCCAAAAAAAGAAGTAGCTCTCCCAAAGACAGCTAAAATGGGGGCTTATCTTTTTTAAAGTTCTTTAAACTTCTTTGTTTTCTTTAAACAGTTACATATTTTTCTTTCAAATTGTTTGTAAAAGTTTTTTTTTTTTTTCTGTGCAATAGTTTTGCACACAGCAGCTCCGATCCACAGAAAGTACAGCTCAGCCCTGGCCCCCTGTTTCCTCCTCACTTGCTGTGATTAACAGGATGAGGAGCCAATGGCTCTTGCTGCTGCATCATAGCCAATGAGGAGGGGGAGACACAGGAGAGCTGCTGCTTTCGTGCACATCACTGGACCAAGATCGAGCTTAGGTAAGTATATTTTGTACCCATTAGTCCAATGTTTTGTTGAATAACTTTGAAATGTATTTTATTTTTCATAATTTTTTTTTTAATTTACCATTAACCAATGAAAATGTTGCATTTATCAGCGCAAAACGTGATAGACAAAGATTTTCACAATCTAGAAATTGCTATCCTTTCAGCTAAAAATATAAACAAGATATTTTGTTTTAAGTATGTGTAGTTTGAGCCCCCCCCCCCCCCCCCTACCAGTTGACCCAGTAAGCAAATCTTTTCAAATCCTTTGGTAGATGTAATGATTCTCCAACTTGCATATGTACAATAAAAATGTGTACAGTGAATGATGTAAACATAGCATGAGGAATACAAAAATTATCATTAAAGAAGGAATGCTGACAAATGCTTGAGAATGTTACTCAACCCAGGGATAAATGTGCTTTACAAATACAGCGAATGTGTCCATGTGTAACAAATGTGTTTATAAATATTACTGTGTAGCACGTTTGTTAGATATGTAGATCCCATACCTGATTCTTCCTGTAATCATCCTGAGAATGACGCAACACTCGATAGCACAATCTAAACATATACTGATATGGAGCATTTTTCTGGTCAGAAAGTTCTTCTAGTCTGAGCAGCGGACCTTCACCATTTTTGTCCTTGAATGGCGCCTTTAGGATACCAAATATCTGAAAACAGGGGGTTTTAATGCAGAAAATATAAAGAAAAATCAGCTGTTAACATTTTCTGCATTTTTTTTTTTAGCTACAGATGCTATTTAAAACCCAAACACAGCCGTTAATATAAAGTAAAACAAATTTAACATGAGATAACTCATCATCACTCAAGAAGGCAAGGAAGAACAGAAAATTTTAATAAGTAACAGTTTAAAGTAATCTAATGCATACATTTACTTCCAAAATAAAAAAAGTGAAAAAAAATTGAAAAAAATAATTTGAAATAAAAAAATAGAAAACTAGCAAACAAGTGAAGCACATCACTGATTCAAGAGTCTCCCTCTTCCTCTTAATTATTCTAACCTGCTTAAGTATGTTCTGCTCCCTCATAAGCTTCTGCCGTTCTCGGTTTGGTTTGGTGATTGTTACATCCAGCACATTTTGACCATTGTTGGGAATATCCACTACAAAGAAAACCAGATCTTCTAAAAGCTTAATGGCAAATCTACAGAGTGAAAAAGAAAAAGTCCATTAACTAGCAGTACCAAATTTTACTCAAAGAATGCTACATAAATAAGAAGTGCATACATTAAATATCATTTTTGTCAATTTTCTCATGCTATGTTCTTACTTATGCACACTTACAATAAATGCCCTTTTAAAAAAAAATATATATAATTTTCTAGCACTTTTAAGGCAGCAATATAAAATGTAAAGGAAAACAATACAAATAGTACTCTATTATAACTACACATGGCTTGGGTGCCTTGAAAGAAAGACACTGCTTTGTTCTCCCCAACATGTCATGCACAGAGGGAGGAATCAAAGTATCAGAGATGTAATATAGCAACTTCATGAGTAAACCCACAAGCAGCACAGTGGCTATGTGGCTATCACTTCCGCCTGCCAGCAATAGACTAGGGTCGTTGGTTAACCACTTCAATACAGGGCATTTATACAGCTTCCTTACCAGACCAATTTTTAGCTTTCAGCGCTCTTACACTTTGAATGACAATTACTCAGTCATGCAACACTGTACCCAAACAACATTTTTATCATTTTTTTCATACAAAAAGAGCTTTCTTTTGGTGGTATTTAATCACCACTTGTTTTTTTTTTTTTTTGCGGCATAAGTGTTATTAAATTTTGGGCCAAAATTTATACGGCTACATCTCTTTGGTAAAAATAAACCAAACTAGTGGATATTATTTAGTCTCTTTGAAAGTTATAGAGCCTACAAGCTATGGTGCAAATCATTGAAAATTGATCACATCTGATCACACCTGATGCACTGACGGCCTATCTCATTTCTTGGGGCTCTGAAATGTCAGGAAAGTACAAATACCCCCCAAATGACCCCTTTTTGAAAAGTAGACAGTCCAAGGTATTTAGTAAGAGTCATGGTGAGTTTTTTGACGTTGAACTTTTTCCCCACAATTCTTGGGAAAAAGAAGAATGTTTTTTTTTGTTTTTTACAAATAATAACATGTCATAATAACAAGTTATTTCTCACACACAGCATATGCATTCTTCCAAAAACACCCCAAAATACATTATGCAACTCTTCCCGAGTATGACGATACCAAATGTGTGGGACTTTTACTCAGGCTGGCCACACAGAGTACAAAAAGTGAGGGAGCACCGTCAGGGGTTCTAGGAGCATAAATGACGCCTCTAATTTCCTAACGACCTATTACATCTGTGAAGGCCCTGGAGCACCAGGACAGTAGAATTACCCACAAAATGACCCCATTTTGGAAAGCGAACACCCCAACGTATATTCTATGAGGCATAATGAGTCTTTTGAACAGTTAATTTTTTTCCACAAGTCTTCGGAAAACGTGGAAAGAAAATGAAAACTTTTTTTTACACAAACTGGTGAGTTTATAAGATATTTCTAACTCAAAGCATGTACATAGCAAAAATTACACCCCAAAATACATTCTGCTACTCATCCTGAGTATGGCGATACCACATGTGTGTGACTTTTACAAAGCATGTCCACATACAGAGACCCAACATGCAGGGAGCACCGTCAGGTGTTCTAGGAGCATAAATGACACCTCTAATTTCCTAATGACCTATTACATTTGTGAAGGCCCTGGAGCACCAGGACAATGGAATTACCCACGAAATGACCCCATTTTGGAAAACAAACACCACAAAGTATATTCTAGGAAGCATTATGAGTCTTTTGAGTGGTTAATTTTTTTTACACAAGTCTTCAGAAAACGTGGAAAGAAAATTTAAATCTTTTTTTTTACTCAAAGTTGTCCATTTATAAGATATTTCTAACACATAGCATGTATATAGCAAAAATTACACCCCAAAACACATTCTGCTACTCCTCCTGAGTATTGCAATACCACATGTGTGAGATTTTTACACAGCCTGGCCATATACAGAGGTCCAACATGGAAGTGGTACCTTCAGGCGTTCTAGGAGCATAAATGACACATCTCATTTCATTCCTACCTATCACATTTTTGAAGGTCCTGGAGCACCAGGAAAATGGACAATGGGGCTCTGAAATGTCAGGAAAGTACAAATACCCCCAAAATGACCCCATTTTGGAAAGCAAACACCCCAATGTGTATTCTATGAGGCATGGGCTGCAAATAGGTACTCAGGTAATCTGACGGGCTGGTGACAGGTACTCGGGTACTCCGACGGGCTGGTGACAGGTACTCGGGTACTACAACAGGCTGGTGACAGGTACTCGGGTACTCCGATGGGCTGGTGACAGATACTCGGGTACTCAGACGGGTTGGTGACAGGTACTCGGGTACTCCGACGGGCTGGTGACAGGTACTCGGGTACTCCGACGGGCTGGTGACAGGCATTCGGGTACTCAGATGAACTGTGACAGGTACTTAGATGGGATGTGACAGGTACTCAGATGGGCTGGGATAGGTACTCAGATGGGCTGGGACAGGTACTCGGGTACTCAGATGGGCTGGGACAGGTACTCGAGTACTCAGATGGGCTGGGACAGGTACTCGAGGACTCAGATGGGCTGACAGGTGCTCAGGTACTCGGATACTCAGATGGACTGTGACAGGTACTCGGGTACTCAGGTGGGCTGACAGGTACTCGGGTACTCAGATGGGCTGGGACAGGTACTCCGGTACTCAGATGGGCTGGTACAGGTACTCGGATACTCATTTGGGCTGGGACAGGTACTTGGGTACTCAGATGGGCTGGGACAGGTACTCAGGTACTCAGATGGGCTGGGACAGGTACTCAGGTACTCGGGTACTCAGATGGGCTGACAGGTACTCGGGTACTCAGATAGGCTGTGATGAGTGATGACAGGTACTTTGATGGGTGGTGACAGGTCCTTTTTATTGGGGGGGGTAATCAGTGTGATTGGTGTGTACACTGAGCGGTAACGAGATGTTACCGCAATCTCCTCCTCACACACGATCAGTGTGTGAGGAGGAGAACCCGGTAACATCTCGTTACCGCGGTTTGTTTACATTCTGTGACCGGCTGTGATTGGACACAGCCGGTCACATGGTAAAGAGCCAATTTCATTGGCTCTTTACTGCGATCGGGGGTTGGGCTGTGTCAGGGTGACAAGCCGCATCACCGATCGGCACTCTGCATGCGCCCCAGGCGCGTGCATGAGCCCTATAACGGCATAGTACATGTGACCGGCTGTGATTGGACACGGCCGGTCACATGTATCGGGGGGGGGGGGGGGGGTCGATGGGGAGGAAAATCCCATAGATCAGGGATGGGCTGTGTCCGAGGGAGACAGCTCATCCACGATCGCTGCGTTGCGGAACGGCGAAATACTGAGGCCATCATATGAGGTCCACCCAGGATGGGAGATCCCATCTGTGGCCGTCATTTGACTATGGCCCGGTATTGAAGTGGTTAAAATCTCAAACATGGCATTACCTGCACGGAGTTTGCAAGTTCTCCCTGTGCCTGTGTGGGTTTCTTCCAAGTACCCCAGTTTCCTCCCACACTTCAAAGACATGCTGGTAGGTTAATTGACTCCTGTCTAAAATGGCTCTAGTATGTGTATGTATCAATGTGAGTTATGCTGCATACACACGATCAAACAATCCGGTGCAAAAGTCCGGCAAACTCAAGTCCGCCGGACAATCCGCCCATGTGTAGCCTCCGGCGGACTTTTCTTACCCAAAAGTACGGCGGACTAAGAAAGTATTTTTGCACTCCAATCTGTCCCCCGGACTCACTTTTCGGCGGACAGTGCGGCCGTGTGTGCGCCAGTCCGCCGTACTTTTGAAATGAGCGGACTTTTCCCGCGCAGAGAAAAGTGCGCTCATTTTGAGCGCGTCTCCAGGTAGCCGGGGCCAGCGAAGGAGGCGTCGCTGGCCCCGTTACCTGGTATGGACTTAAAGGGGAACCCCTATGCCGAAAAATCGGCCTGGAGTTCCCCTTAGGTCCACATCAGACCCTTGTCCGAGCACACTACCCGGCCGGCCAGGAAAGGGGGTGGGGACGAGTGAGCGCCCCCCCCCTGAGCCGTGCCAGGCCGCGTGCCCGCAACATGGGGGGTGCCTTGGGGAAGGGGGGGCTGCGCGCCCCCCCCCCCCACCCCAAAGCACCTTGTCTCCATGTTGATGAGGACAAGGGCCTCTTCCCGACAACCCTGGCCATTGGTTGTCGGGGTCTGCGGGCGGGGGGCTTATCGGAATCTGTGAGCCCCCTTTAATAAGGGGGCCCCGGATACCGGCCCCCCTCCCTATGTGAATGAGTATGGGGTACAATGTACCCCTACCCATTCACCTGTAAAAAATAAATAAAAAAAAAACAACACACAAGGGTTAAAATAGTTTATTGCACAGCTCCGGGGGTCTTCCGTCTTCGGGGGTCTTCTCGCCGGACTCCTCC
The DNA here is from genome assembly GCF_037356315.1 of Lithobates pipiens. Taxonomy (NCBI): domain Eukaryota; kingdom Metazoa; phylum Chordata; class Amphibia; order Anura; family Ranidae; genus Lithobates; species Lithobates pipiens. The sequence goes on along the minus strand of NW_027507748.1, from coordinate 271,336,976 downwards.
GCTATCTTCTGCTAGCTCTTTTACTGTCTCTTATTGGGTGAGGAAGTGCTGCTATGAAGTGTTTGAGCTGAAAATATCTCCATTCATTAATTTCCAGCACATCTTTCTTTATCTTTAATTATTGTAAGGTGCAAATGTTCCCCCCTTGTTATCACGTAGTTGTGCGTTTTCTTTTTTAATCCAATTACCCCCTATCAAACTTTTCCCCGGTGCAAATAAATTATTTTCCTTTAGTGCCATCAATGGTGAATTATATTTCCGTTTATTTTTCTTGTGTAGTGCGTCCCAAATTTTCAATACTATCCGTGTCAATGTGTGTGTATTTTCTCCCACTCTCCTATAATGTGGTGGTATCCATATATTCCTTCCTAATTGTGTATTAGCCATTATGTGTTCTATATTAACCCATATATTAACCCATCTTTTCTCGTTATTTAATTTAGCCCATAATATTTTTGAAAATCAGTGGAACATATTGGCTCGCACTGCTGTCAATCGCTGACCGTGAGCTGATCAGAGGGTGGGGCCAAGTCGCGGCTCTGTGTGTGAATGGACACACAGAGCCATGGCTCAGAAGTGTGCCTGCTTGGGTGCCCCCACAGCAAGCAGCTTGCAGGAGGGAGGGGCCAGAAGCTCCAGCATGGAACCTGAGAAGGGGAGGATCCAGGCTGCTCTGTGCAAAACCATTGCGCAGAACAGGTAAGTATACCATGTTTGTTATTTTAAAAAAGAGTAAAACAATGCTTTAATTGCTTTAATATCGCTTTAAATAAATCTTATCAGTATATTGCCAGCCAGGGTCTGCAGGGCTGAAATAGAGAGGGGGGCATAGTACATCTTCTCTTGGAAGGCACTTTCCTTAAGACCCCTTTCACACTGTAGCGTGGCCAGGTTAGCGGTAAAGTGCCACATTTCGGGCACTAGCGGGGCTTTTAACCCCTGCTAGCGGGCAAAAAAAAACATCCATGTTGTGGCACTGCTGAAGTGCTTTGCAGGGGCATTGGCATCACTGCTCATTAATTTCAATGGACAGAGGCGGCTTAGGAGCAGTGTATACACCGCTCCCAAATCGCCCCAACGACGTTGCTTGCAGGACTTTTACTAACGTCCTGCAAGTGCAGCGCCCCAGTGTGAAAGCACTTGGGTGGCATGAGAGGCTTTTTTCAAGTGCTTTACAGGCGCTATTTTAAGCTGTCTTTTTTACCAGGTTTGATTTAAGGTTTTAGGAGGAGGGTAGAGATAGGAATAGAGGAAAGTTTTCACTTTAATTCTTCAGAACTAAATAAAAAAATAAAAAAAAGATTTACAGAGCATACAGTCTAACCTAAAGGATAACTTATGCATATTGCCTAATGTAAAGGAACGCTCTACAGTACCCTAAAAAATGTATTCATACCTCTTGAAATTTTTCAAATTTTGTCATGTTACAACCAAAAACGTAAATGTATTTTATTGGGCTTTTATGTGATAGACCAACACAAAGTAGCACATAATTGTGAAGTGGAAGCAAAATGATAAATGGTTTTCAACATTTTTTACAAAGAAATATCTGAAAAGTGTGGCATGCATTTGTATTCAGCCCCCTTTACTCTGATACCCCTAACTAAAATCCAGTGGAACTAATTGCCTTCAGAAGTCACCTAATTAGTAAATAGGGTTAGGTTTTAAAAAAATATCCCAAGCTTTAAACATCTCACAGAGCACTGTTCAATCCATCAGCTGGAATTGGAAAGAGCATGGCACAACTGCAAACCTACCAAGACATCCACCTAAACTGACAGGCTGGGCAAGGAGAGCATTAATCAGAGAAGCCGTCAAGAGGCCCATGGTAACTCTGGAGGAGCTGCAGAGATCCACAGCTCAGGTGGGAGAATCTGTCTACATGACAACTATTAGTTGTGCACTCCACAATTCTGTCCTTTATGGAAGAGTGGCAAGAAGAAAGCCATTGTTGAAAGACAGCCATAAGAAGTCCAGTTTGCAGTTTGCCAGAAGCCATGTGGGAGACACGGCAAACACGTGCAAGCATTTACTGGCAAATTCACATTGCGGAACCGTGCTTTAACTGTGAGCCAAGCATTTTCCTCATGGCTACTGTGCAATCCCATTTACCTACATGGGAAAATTTGACAGCTGGTGCCATCTGTCAAACTCGGTCAGGTGGCAAAATGTTATCTTAAAATTACAGTGCAATGTGTGCTTACCCAAGCAAGACCATGTATCTTAAGGGAACCTAAAGCCTGGTACACACAATGAGATTATCGGATTTTTATGCTAGTCTCCATATCAAAAATTAAGAAGTTACTAAAGTTACAAAAATTCTCGTACGACAGAATAAAAATTTGGAAGTGATGTAATGTATTGCATTGTATTTGTATTGTGTTTTTGGATGAAAACTGTACTGATTAAATGAAAATTGTACTATCTGTTATCGTACGAGAAATTTTTTTGTGTTGATCCCTTCAGATAATTTCAGACGAACTGTCGTGATATTTTCGCTATTTTGTATTTCTTGGCCAATTTTATGATCATGTGTACTAGGCTTAAGGATGGAGACCTCTTCAGAGCTGAAGATTAAATCTGTGTAATATTGGTTAGTGGTAAACAAAAGTTAGTCCAATACAGTTCATGCCACCTGTCTGCAACTCTCACCCTAACTGATAATATATAAATTGTCAGAAAATGCAAGCACTGAACTTCCATTTAAATTTCATTTAAAAGAAGTCATTCTTAAGCCCATGTTCACATTAGGCCGATTTGGCATGCAATTTGACATGTCAGGAAATGACACTGTCCGGATTCGTCCCGCGCAACATCCATTTCCAATTGTAGTTCTTGTACTACTTTTGGCGACTTCGGGGGTGATTTGAATATACATCTGTGCATAAACCCGCACAGATGTCTAACAAATCGCCCCTGAAGTCGAACTGCATTGCTGGTTTGAAATAAATTTCTAACCTGCAGCAATGTCAACCTGGACTTAAAGGGAAGCCTCAAAAAAGGTTGTGTGTTAGGGTTAATATCTTTTTTTATTCTATTTATTTCCTTTTTTCCTATGTATAAATACACTTCATTTTACAAATAGTAATTAATATAGATGTAGCCACAAGTTTCAAAGAGAATTATGTGTTTTCAAAAGATATAGTACAACAGAAGCTGTTTTCTATCAGACTGGTTCTCTTTGATTGACACTTCATATAGGAACCATTTCAGGAAACAAGTCTGGAGGGGGAGTGAAAAAGACTTCTATGACTAAAAATTAAGTGGTGCGTAAATGTTAGCTTTAACTATTCAGCTCTGTCACCAATAGGCTTTTTTCAGCAAAGCAGATAAGTGCAGCCCATAAAACACATTTAAAAGAGCACTGACCTCCTCCTGCTGATAGAAAAGAACACAAAACACTCAAGTACAATATTTCATATTCATCTTACTAAAAAAAAAAAAATGTTAGTCCCCACTAAAATAATACACAATACTTTTTCTTAAAATATTTACTTTTATGGATACTTTTTTCATTTAAGCTATGATTCAAACATGCTCCACAATGACACTAGTCTGGCTCATTACCACTAATAGACTTACATAAGATTACATATTTTGCAACACTGCATGGCATGTTTTCAGAGCCATATTCCCCCAATAAAATTAGATCATGATTATTATTTCCTAGTAAAGTCTCTTCTCTCATCTGTTGCTACTGGTAAGACTGTAATTCAACACTCCACAGTATTGTCTCAGATACACATGTGGATACTACAATGAGGTCATATTTTGCATTAGCAGTCAAGTGTCAGATAGCAATGTCCTCATTACAGCTGTTCTTCCTACACTCCCCTCCGGCCAGCCAGCTTCCTCTGTTCTCAATATTATGGACAATGTGTACCAATTTAGATTCATGGACGATTTTGATGAATAAAGTGTATAGATGCTGCTGCTTTGTGTGAGAAAGAATCAAGTCCAGGATTGGAGGGTTGCCAGTTGGCACAGTGTGACCCAAAGGCTGCCTGCTGTCCACCACCACTCTACTTTCTCAAGAACCTTTTTATATTTTTCCTCAATCCACAAGATCTGGCTCATGGCCCAACGGTTGAAAGTACCGGAGAATGCTCTAATTTTTGTTGATACTGAATAAGGAAGCAGGAAAAAAATACGGCTACATACAAAGACATCTTTGTTGGAAAAAACTGCTGAAATGGACTACAGAACACTGCTACCTAAATAAAAAAAAATAATGTAAATATTGCGTGAGTGATCATAAGGAGATCAGTAATGACAAGGGATTAGAGAAAAACAGAATTTACTGTCGCTGCAAACTGGGTAGGTTCTAGTTAATCCTTGCTTTGCATGCACCTTATAAAGAATATGCATGTCTCAGACAGCAGAGATGAAGTCACTGGGGTGTGGACTATAAAGAATTTTTACCATTCATAGATGGATCAGCAGACACAATTTCATAGCAGACATGAGATATCCTGTGCATTCAACAGGACAAGACTAGAACAGAACCTCGGGGTAAGAACATTCTAATTATATCCAGCACCCTCCACATTGTCTCAGTGACCTGGATCCGACTGTACTTGTGTGCTGCAGCAATGAGCATGCTGCTCTAAAACTATGCTGGATATATGGACGCAAGTAGTAAAATGATGATCTATGCACAATAAAGCAGACTGCACTGAATTAATGGCAAAGAGCACTCAAGCTCTTATATATACACAGGGCTGTTCCCATTCTTGTTGTTATCTGTGTTTGCGTAGTAAACGGATGCTTATTGTTTTATCATAAATGTGCACAGAGCAGATAAGGGTTTGTTTAACAATTCAATAAATGGCTGTGCAAATCAGCCACTGATAAAAGGTGCTATTTATCCTACACATCCTATTACTACACTTAGTAGGAAGAGGTAGGAAAGAGCCCACCAATACACTTTTGTTATGACAGTGCTCAGCCCTTTAACACTTAACCTTCCAAATAGTATTTTAGAAACAGCATCCATGCAACAGTGAGCGTCAACAACGCTGCTTTTGGTCAGAATCGATTATTATTCTGCCCAATGAAATGAATTAAGGCCAAAAGGCTTGATGCCCCTAAATGCATCCAAATGCATTTACACGCGTCAATCGTTTTTATTGCTAAAACATTGCAGCCCAGAGGAAAGGCATTTCAGGAGAGCTGAGCAAATGCCCTGTGTGCATGGGGCCTAAAGTTACAAGGTATTATTGACTGTGAATTACCAAAGTTATAACAATACAGACCAAATTTTATATAATCATTTATTTAGCCTGCTTGATCCTGCAGAAAGGTATATCGCCTGAATTTGTCTACAGTGTCTTTGGACAATGACATATAGCAAAGATGACATTTCTAGCTGTGACCCCTAGCCTGGGTATATGTCTACATTTAAATGTTAATTCATGTCTTTGAATTGCATCTAAGCTACAGTCCAGTTGGTTCACATATTAAAACAAGCACGCATGTATCCTTTTATGCAAGGTCACAATGAAATTCAATTTACAGAAGATAATAACTACAGATGGGAAAGCTAAATAATACTAATTATTGGTATGCTGCAGAAAGATTAAACCAATAATCTTTTCCCCTCCATTTACATTAATTTATGTTCTTAGACTTTCGCTTAACAGATCCAGTTCCACAAGGCTGTCACACATTTTGCTACCATTATTTATGAACAGTAAAAACCTAAAATTGCAAAGCTATACATCAGTAATCCTGACTATTGTTTTGTAAGTCATCTGAAGTTATTCTAATAGATCATATACAATGGTGGAAATATTAGAAATGGAATAAAAGATGGGCCGTGATTAACTAACATGATTTGTTTTTATGGGGAAGTAAGGTTCAAATATGGATGATAAACATGCTGCTGACTTAATGTGTTTGGATTCTGCAAAGGCATTTGATATTATTCCTCATAACAAACTACTACAGAAAATGCAGATGGCAAGGAAGATTCAGATGGGTAAAAACCGGTTAAATGACAGAAGCAAAAGATGATTGTACAAGAATTGGCTGAAGCTAGAAAAGGTGGATGACAAATCAGTACTGAGCCCTATTTTTTACACCTTTTTATTAATGATCTACTGAAAGAGAATATAATGTTTCCAGTTTTGCTATGAGACACAAAATAAAGTAGAAGTACTAAAACTCAGCAGAATGGTATCATTATACAAACAGATCTATAAAAAATGTCATCACGGGCAGTTGATTTGCATATGTACTTTAATGTTGAAAAATGTGAGCTTATATATCCAGGCTGTGGTAATGGCTTTACCTGCTCTGTGTTACATGGTGTATAGCTGGGCAAAAATAGAGCTGGAGACTTGGATATATTGATTAAAATTAAACTAATCAACAGCACTTAAATCCAAGCAGCAGCTCCAAAATGTCAAATTAAATCTTGGGATGCATTAAAAATGAAGATTAAAATGTGATGCTAGTGTAGGACTGCCAATGGATAAATAATTTGTAAGGTCCCATTAAAAGTATAGTTTTAGACATCACTGCAAAGAAGGAAAATTGAAGTTTAGATAGGGTTCAAAGGTGGGCAGCCTAATAGAAAGATAGTGTGAATTAGCCCTTAGGGAAATTCTCTATGTGCAGTGATAAATGTTTTACTGCATTGTAAAATGTCTGTCAAGGCAAGGACAAAAAGGAAACAATTGTTTCTTATGCATTCCATTCACACTGCAAATAGGCTAAAGCCGCGTACACACGTAGCGGTATGTCCGACGTACTTAGTCTGGCGGACTTCCGCCAGACTGTTTGTCGGACTTTCTGAATGGGCTACTTGCCCACACACGGCACTTTTTCAGCGGACTAATACGGCGTACTAAGTCCGCCGTACTATCCGCCCTACTTTTGAAATGAACGGACTCGCCCACACACGCGGAGGAAAGTCCGCTCATTTCGAGCGCGTCTCCAGGTAGGCGGGGCCCGCGAAGGAGACGTCGCTGGCCCCGCCGCCTGGTATGGACTTAAAGGGGAACCCCCAACGTCGAAAAAAATCGGCGTGGGGGTCCCCCCCAAGTCCACAACAGACCCTTGTCCGAGCACGCTACCCGGCCGGCCAGGGAAGGGGGGGCGAGTGAGCGCCCCCACCCCTCCCCCCTGAGCCGTACCAGGCCATGTTGCACACCAATCTTCCCACCGGACTCGCATTTCGGCGGACAATCCGGCCGTGTGTGTGCCAGTCCGCCATACTTTTGAAATGAGCGGACTTTTCCCGCCCGGAGAAAAGTCCGCCCATTTTGAGCGGGTCTCCAGGCAGGCGGGGCCCGCGAAGGAGACGTCGCTGGCCCCGCCGCCTGGTATGGACTTAAAGGGGAACCCCAACGCCGAAAAAAATCAGCGTGGGGGTCCTTCCCAAGTCCACAACAGACCCTTGTCCGAGCGCGCTACCCGGCCGGCCAGGAAAGGGGGGGGCGAGCGAGCGCCCCCCCTCCCCCCTGAGCCGTACCAGGCCGCGTGCCCTCAACATAGGGGGTGCCTTGGGGAAGGGGGGCCCTTGGGGAATTTTGCTTGCCCATGATTGTACAATGGAAGTCAGCAGAGCTCCCCCTCATTCACTAAGCTCTGAGGAAAATTTCCTTGAAAAATACAACTTCTCTTACAAAGTGAACAGCCTATTTCCCTTTAGGAAATCCAACCCTAATAACTGTAGAAAGGACAAGGTAACATATGCCAAAATGGAAAAATTTGTACAAACGATTCTTTTTTTCTGAGAATAGTTAAAGTGGTCTAACAGGTAAACCCCCTCTTAGGTTATTTTGGACATCTGCATACAGAAAAAATCTCTCCAAAGTGAGGGAAAACCCCTCTTAGCCCCTGTACACACGGTAATCCGTCGGATTTTGTCCGTCGGATCTTGTCCGAAACTGTTGCATACACACGGTCGGACTAAGTTGTCAAAAAATCCGATCATTCAGAACATGATGAGGTAATTTCGTTACGATGGGACTACGTTCAGGCTAGTAGCCAATAGCTTTGATGTAGGAATTTGATCTGAGCATGCATGGCACTTGGTCCCATCAAAATTCTCTACACATGATCAGAGTATGTCCGATCGAACCAGTTGGTCGGGAAATATTTCCAACAAGTTGGAAAATTGGGTCCAACGGATATTCCGACGGAATCAGTCCAATGCATACCACACACAGTCGGATTATGCGACAACACGGTCCGATAGGACACATTCCGACGGATTCTCCGACCGTGTGTACAAGGGCTTAGACAGCATTTATCAGAACAAATGTCCCCAGTGGAAGAATTCTCTCAGCTTCCTCAACATTTTGGACTTTCCCTTATTTTTGTTCTGGGTAACAATGATCACTAGGACATACAGAGAAAGTGAATCTCCTTAGCAGGGACACAGACAGCAATATAAACCTGACAGGGGTTGTAAGCTCCCACCACTCTATCCAAAACTAAAAAATACACTTTATATAGTAGGATATGCCACAATTAGGCTCATTTCACACAGAGACTGGGCGAGCTGGCGGTAAAGCAGCGCTATATTTAGTGGCGCTTTACTGTCGTTTTAGCAGTGCATTTCGGCTGCTCTTGGGGCAGTTTTAACCCCCGCTAGTGGCCGAAAAGTTAAAACCGCCCGCAAAGTGCTGCTGCAGCAGGGCTTTGCAAGCGGGGTTGGAGCGCTGCCCCATTGTTTTCAATGGGAAGGGGCGCTTTAGGAGCAGTAAATACACCGCTCCTACAGCGCTCTAAAGATGTGGCTTGCAGGACATTTTTCAGCGCCTGCAAAGCGCCCCAGTGTGAAAGGGGCCTTAAAGTAGATGTGGTAGGATTAATAATATATAAAAAAGAACCAACCAGAAGTTATATTACAGATGGAGTTTTGTGGGCTCAGTAAGCCCCTGACTATATAGGCTGAAAACTCCAACAGCAAGATTTTCCTGCCTTAAGGCAAATCTAAATCCAAAAACACAAAAATTTTATAATGCAGCTTATCAATCCTTAGATGTTGAGGTTGCAATGGTTTTCTATTTTTAGTCTTTTTCACATATTTTCACCTGGTGACACGTTTCCTGTCCTAGGATGGCTCCTCTATCTACAGTGCCTTGCGAAAGTATTCAGCCCCCTTGAACTTTTCAACCTTTTGCCACATTTCAAGCTTCAAACATAAAGATATAACATTTTTATTTTTTGTGAAGAATTACCAACAAGTGGGACACAATTGTGAAGTGGAACGAAATCTATTGGATTTTTGAAACTTTTTTAACTAATAAAAAAATGAAAAGTGGGGCGTGCAAAATTATTCGGCCCCCTTGCGTTAATACTTTGTAGAGCCACCTTTTGCTGCGATTACAGCTGCAAGTCGCTTGGGGTATGTCTCTATCAGTTTTGCACATTGAGACACTGAAAATCTTGCCCATTCTTCCTTGCAAAACAGCTCAAGCTCAGTGAGGTTGGATGGAGAGCGTTTGTGAACAGCAGTTTTCAGCTCTTTCCACAGATTCTCGATTGGATTCAGGTCTGGACTTTCACTTGGCCATTCTAACACCTGGATACATTTATTTGTGAACCATTCCTTTGTAGATTTTGCTGTATGTTTGGGATCATTGTCTTGTTGGAAGATAAATCTCCATCCCAGTTTCAGGTCTTTTGCAGACTCCAACAGGTTTTCATCCAGAATGGTCCTGTATTTGGCTGCATCCATCTTCCCCTCAATTTTAACCATCTTCCCTGTCCCTGCTGAAGAAAAGCAGGCCCAAACCATGATGCTGCCACCACCATGTTTGACAGTGGGGATGGTGTGTTGAGAGTGATGAGCTGTGTTGCTTTTACGCCAAACATATCGTTTTGCATTGTGGGCAAAAAGTTCGATTTTGGTTTCATCTGACCAGAGCACCTTCTTCCACATGTTTGGTGTGTCTCCCAGGTGGCTTGTGGCAAACTTTAGACAAGACTTTTTATGGATATCTTCCATAAAGGCCAGATTTGTGCAGTGTACGACTGGATTGTTGTCCTATGGACAGACTCTCCCACCTCAGCTGTAGTTCTCTGCAGTTCATCCAGAGTGATCATGGGCCTCTTGGCTGCATCTCTGATCAGTCTTCTCCTTGTCTGAGCTGAAAGTTTAGAGGGACGGCCAGGTCTTGGTAGATTTGCAGTGGTCTGATACTCCTTCCATTTCAAAATAATCGCTTGCACAGTGCTCCTTGGGATGTTTAAAGCTTGGGAAATCTTTTTGTATCCAAATCCAGCTTTAAACTTCTCCACAACAGTATTACGGACCTGCCTGGTGTGTTCCTTGGTCTTCATGATGCTCTCAGCTCTTTCAACAGAACCCTGAGACTATCACAGGGCAGGTGCATTTATACAGACTTGATTACACACAGGTGGATTCTATTTATCACCATCAGTCATTTAGGACAACATTGGATCATTCAGAGATCCTCGCTGAACTTCTGGAGTGAGTTTGCTGCACTGAAAGTAAAGGGGCCGAATAATTTTGCCATTATTAGAGGAGCAACAGAGAAACCCTTGGACAGCAGCATTGTCTGGGGTGGGTAGTGTTAAGCTGGCTATACACTAGTAGAATTTTGTTCAAAAACATCTGTTTTCAGAAAAATCTTTTCGTTTTCTAATCGTTTAAGGGGTCAAATCAACATTTGTTTTCAACCATGTTGACTAGAAAATTCAAAGGAGCAGAATAAAATTAATTCGTTAAGAAAAAAAAAATTAACAGTGTAGGTGGCTTTTATTCTGCAAATTACATTTCGAATTACAATTCCAAAATCCAATGTTAAAAGCAAACTAACTTTTTAAGTACTTTCAAATGACATTCATAAAGTTTCTGCAAGTAATATCAAATGTAGAAGATTTTCCAAAAACATTCATATGAAAATCTAAGTTTGGCCATTATTAGATGGGCTAGAAGATTTACATGAACTTTAAAAAACAAACTACTTAAAGCTTAAGCCTGGTGCACACGATGAAATTATCGGATGAATGATTATACCCCTTTTTTTTTAACTACTAGTCTCTATATCGGAAATTAAGAGGTTTCTAAAGTTACAAAAATTCTCGTACGGCAGAATAAAAATTGGGAAGTAATTCAATGTACTATATTGTATTTTCTGACAAAAAACATACTGATTAAAAGAAAATCGTATGATCTGGTATTGTACCAGTAAAAGTGTTGTGTTCGTCCCTTTGGATAATTTTGGACTAACTGTCGTGATCAGCTGTGTACTAACAAAAGTGGTATTTTTCATCCAATTATCTGTTCCTGTGTGCTAGGCTTTAAAGCTAGCCATACATGGGTCAGTTTTCTTTGTTCAACCAGCAGGTTGAATGAAAAAATCTGACCCAATTTCCCCATTCATACATTCAATATGGATGCAGGAATCCTCCCTGCTGTGTCATGACAGCAGGAAGACTCCACCACTGTCAGAATACACAGATCAGTGCTGCAGTCTATAGCTTGCAGGACTGATTGACTTTTGTTCAACCACCCTGTTGGTGCTTTCTCACTCAGTCGTTACAGCAACTTCTGTTCAACCACAGTGGCCATACATAAATTGGAATTTGACTGGTTCCTGCAGAACCAGACACATTTCTATCCATGTATGGCCAGGTTAACTCCAGCTAACACTTTTTAAAGCAGTTGTAAACCTTGCTTGTAAATGTTTACCTACAGGTAAGCCTATACTAATGAAGCAGTAAATTATTTGCCATTAGCCTGACCCACCACCAAAACTAAAATAAAAAAATAATAAAATACATCCTCCTATTCCTGGCATTTGTAGTAATACCATAAACAATATGTGTATTGTTGTTACCTGTATTAAGGTCATGAAAAAATAGTGCATATATTCGTTTTTGTTCTAATAACATACTAATATTGACACTAAACTAAGACTTCTGACCCAGACCCTTGACACTATCCTAGATCAAGCCTTTATCCCCTGATCTAGCTATTTAATCTGTATTTAAATTGTTATACACATACCTTTTTTACATGTGCCCCTCCCCCAAGCTAGTAGAAAAAGATACTTTATCTTCTTCTCCATTCAGAGAAAAAACTGTAGAACGGGTGGGTTTTACTGAGATTGGGAGCAGGGGCTCCCGAGCTGTGACAACTGTGTACTATGAGTGCACTAAGGAGGTTTATTTCCCATTTGCTTCTGAACAGGTAGATTTTGCATTTTTTCCCAGGACACGTAAGGCCTCATGCACACAGGTCCCTTTTCCTAAAGCTTTTAGGAGCATCAGACATTTATTTACGGCTTAAAAGTGCCTCTCCGTGGGGCGCATGCGCGGCGCGGTGAGGAGAGGACGCATGGAGTGAGAGCTCCGTGAACCCGTGAGAGATCTATCACTCCCCGAGGGGATTTCAGCCTGCATTTTCGATCGGTTACAGCCTACACCCCTTGGGGAATCAGAGGTGCATGCCGACACGTAAAGCTCACCGTGGGAAAACTACTCAGAAGTCCCTGACTACTTACCTTCTCCGGACGAGGGAACAGAGCGGGATGTCGCAAAATGGCGCCCAGCCTCCGCAGGCTTCGGCAGTCACGCCAGGCCCAAGTCTCCCTCCGGCGTCCACCGCACCATCCAGTGAGTACGCTGTACACCTCACCAAGGCAGAGCTAGATGCTAGCCTCACTGCCATGTACGAAAAGCTGGCTAATAAGTTCCAAGTGGAACTTCATAAATCTACTAACACTCTGACACAGGAGTTGGCAGCGCTGGGAGGGAGGACGGACTTATTGGAAGCCAAACATGATGAACTGCACCTTGCATATTCGGATCTACGCAGAGATTATGACTCCATCTCAGATACTGTTACTCAGCTGCAGGCCAATCTCGAAGATTTGGACAACAGAAACAGGCGCAACAACCTCAGGGTGAGAGGGGTTCCGGAACAGATAACGGATCTGCTTCCTTCCATTAAGAGGCTTTTTATGTCACTTTTACCGGACTCCCCGGAAACCGCATTTGCCTGTGACAGGATTCACAGGGCTTTGAGGCCCAAACCCCCTGAGGATAAGCCGCCTAGAGACATTGTATTATGCCTTAAGGACTTTCTCATCAAGGAGGAAATTCTGCGTGCATCCCGCAATACCCCTAATATTCAGCTAGATGGAGTGAGAATTCAAATCTTCCCTGACCTGTCCCCAGCAACTTTGGAAAAGAGAAGGAATCTTAAGGAGGTCACAGCGGCTCTGCAAACGGCGAGAATCAGGTACCGCTGGGGGTTTCCTTTCAAATTGCAAGTCCCTCACAATGGAACAACCCATACGGTCACCACTTTGCAAGGCGGCAAGGAGTTACTTATCAAACTCGGCCTGCTGGCTCCAGAGCAACCTCAGAGGCTTCCTTCTACCCCTCGTCCTTCGCCCATTTGGGCTACCCCGTCTCCACAGCGGGACCGCAGACGACAGCGTCAAGAGCTCCGAGACTTGCAAATGTGATCACCTTTGAAGATCGTCCGGATTAGTGAGCTCCCTCTTCTGAGAATTTTTTGTAGCGCTACCAGTTATGCTACCGGTTTTCCCCGGTTTTCATGAAGATTTTTAGTTTTCTTTTTTTTCGTATTCCCGTTTTGATATATGCTTCGATCACCCCTGTTTTATTTTTCTGTTGAATGGTTGGCGCCTTTTTCACCAGAACTACTCTCACTGCTCGCGCTTAGGTGTCCCCCTGCTCTTTCTATTTAGTGCCTGGTGACCCCGGTCTTTACTGCCATCAAGATTCGGGCTCCGGATTTTGGATCCTGGGATCTGGAATCGCACTGCATTTTAGCTTGACAGTGCCTACGGAATAGAGCATTGGACTTTAGAGTCCACTTGACTGATGACTGATGTTATTTTTGTCGGGGGTATCCACAAGTTTGGTTTTGTCTTTGGTATACCCCCGAAGCCATGGTGTTTCACTAATGCTTGGTTTTTTTTTTTTCTTTTCAAATGTTTTTTTAGTTTATTGTCTTTTCTTTTACCACATGTGAATTTATCTTCAGTTTGGTATTGGGTGCCCTGCCATCCAGAAATGTACTTTAGTATACTGTTATTGTGCCTATTAATAGCGTTCTCCTTCCTCCTGTCATGGGTCTTAAAATAATCTCCCATAATGTAGAGGGCTTCAATGCTCCTCATAAGCGTAGGAAAGCATTTCGGTATTATAGACATATGGGGGGGGGATATACTGTTTCTACAAGAAACGCATTTCTCTGAAACTAATCACCCTCGTTTCTTTGACCGACATTACAGGCAACATTATTTCACCACTTTTAGCTCGAAATCTAAGGGGGTGGCTATATTTATTAGAAACTCAGTTAGGTTGGAGGTTAAACACGTCTATAAAGATCCCTATAGTAGATTTATCATCCTGCAGGGTTTGTTGAATGGTAAGGAGATCACTTTGGCTAATGTTTATGCTCCTAACACCTCGCAGGCATCTTTTTTTATTTCTTTTTTCCAGATTTTGGACAGATACCTTTCCCCCCATCTATTGTTAGGTGGCGACTTCAACTTGGTGGCACATTCTAAGCTGGATAGAAGCCGTGTGGTGAGTACTGCTAATGCCTTTCCGAGATCCCTTGTCCGTCTGCTCGGTTCCCATCAACTACTTGACACATGGCGTGCCCATAATGTGGGTGCCAGAGACTATACGTTTTATTCCCATCCTCACGACAGCTATTCCAGACTGGACTATATATTTAGCACTCCGGTACTGTTAGCTAATTCATCTAAGGCTTGTATTATCCCGTGCCCCTGGTCGGATCATCAGGCGGTGTCGTTCTCGGTAGCACATATAGGTATAGCCCCATCCCAGGCCTCGTGGCGCGTTAATGATTCTATGCTTTCGGATCCGGCCCTGGTGGCGGAGATTGCAGAGCACATTAAGGAATATTTTACTTTAAATGACGTTGAGGACATCTCCCCCTCCACCCTTTGGGCCGCTCATAAGGCGGTCCTCAGGGGTCGTTTGATCTCTATAGCGGCCACGCAGAAGAAACAGAGACTACATGACATCTCCAGACTTACTGAAGAATTAGCGAAACTATATCACACTCATGGCCACTCCCATTCCCCTGACATATTCGCACAGATCCTGACTAAAAGAGCGGAACTAGACACACTTCTCTCTGGGCAGACGGAGAAGGCGTTGAGGTGGTCAAGGGCTAAATTTTTATTGCACAGTAACTCGGCTTCTGCGATGTTTGCCAGGAAGTTGAATGCTACTATGAGACCGCCACACACTTACAAACTCAGGAACGCAGGGGGCGAATTGGTATCTCATCCGGCAGAGGTTTTGGGACTGTTTTCTAAATTTTACCAGGACTTGTTGGCAGCCCCGACCCCCACGCCGGGTCTAGCTGTTAAGGATTGGCTTGATGGCCTTCCCCTCCCCTCCCTGACTGAGGAGCAAACTCTGGCTTTGAATGCCCCTTGCAGTACGGAGGAACTCCAGACAATCATTTCATCACTGAAACCCTCTAGGGCCCCTGGTCCAGACGGTTTTACCTCTATATATTATAAAAAATTTTCACCCCAACTACTTCCCTATTTGGCGAAATTGTTTAATTATGTTTTAACAGGCCACACTTTCCCCGAGGACATGCTTCTTGCGAACATGTCCTTGATCCCCAAACCGAACAAAGACCACTCCCTCCCCCAAAATTATAGACCAATTTCGGTTATTAATAATGATTTGAAAATATTTGGCCGCCTATTGGCAAATAGACTTTCTAATATTATCCCCACTCTGATATCCCCAGACCAGACCGGATTTATCCCTTCTCGCCAAATTACAGACAATATCCGTCTTACCACTAATATTATTCAGGACGCCAATTTATTCTCTAAAAAGGTGCTACTGCTAAGCTTAGATATCCATAAGGCGTTTGATAGCGTCACCTGGCCTTATCTGGAATCTGTCCTGTCTAGGTTTGGGTTTGGGGGGGCTTTTGTGCACGGCTTCAGGGCTCTGTACCATCGCCCCTGCACCCGAATTAAACTCCCGGGATGTTCCTCTGACTATTTTCCGCTTGGCAGGGGGACTAGGCAGGGTTGCCCCCTCTCCCCCCTGCTATTTGCCCTGGCGGTGGAGCCGCTTGCCAGGGCGATATGTCTACACCCAGATATTAAGGGGTATTCTAAGGGGGATCAGGTTTTCACACTGAGTATGTATGCAGACGATGTACTATTATTTTTATCAGACCCTGTGGTCTCGCTACCGAATCTGATCCCCTTGTTGAATTCATTCCATGGCATGTCTGGTCTGGGCGTCAATCTTGCTAAGTGTGCGGCCCTTCCTATTAACATTCCCAATGCCACTCTTGCAGGTATACAGGCGAGCTTTGGTTTTACATTGTGCTGCGACTCGTTGCCCTATTTGGGTATCAAGTTGGCTGCCTCCTTACCTAAAATGTATTATGCAAATTATCCCAAAGCCTTTGCCCAGGTCACACAATTATTGCGATCATGGGATAGTTATCGGATATCCTTTATGGGTAGAATCCAGGCTATCAAAATGACTATCCTCCCGAAGCTTTTATTTTTTTTCAGAGCACTGCCTCTATATGTCTCCCGGAACACGATTGATGGTATACAGAAAGAGATCAATCGGTTCGTTTGGCAAAACAAAAAACCTAGACTGCACAAGACGCTACTTTTCAGGCCAGCGGTCCGTGGGGGTCTGGGGCTCCCTCATCTATGGTTATATTACCTCGCGGCCAGGCTGGTGCAGCTGGCGCAGTGGCATTAACCCCCGGGTACGGTCTCATGGCTTCAATTTGAGAGATCCTCGGTGAACCCTTTCTACCTCCCGGGCCTTCTGTGGTTGGATGGGGTTCGCCCCAAACAATTTGCCACTTTGAATGGAGTGGTAGCACAATCCCTTCAACTCTGGTCCTTATACAAAAAGCGATATGCCCTGTGCCCACCCTGCCCCGGCCTGGCCTCTTTTTTGGGGGACCCTAGATTCCCGCCGGCTTTTTCGGCACCGGAGAGCTTTGAGGGTTGGTCTCAGAAAGACCTGGTTACCCTTGAGGCCCTTTCCCAAGAACAGCCGTTTTGTACCTTTGCTTCTCTCCAGGAGCAGTTCGGGTTGCCCAGAGAAGATTTTTATAAATACCTGCAGGTTCGGCATTTCTACGCCACTCATTACTTGAAGGGGGGGCTTCCCCCTCCTAATGATTTTGAAAGGATTTGTAAGTCCTCATCTAGGGATCGGGGAAATATCTCCTGGTTGTACCGTTCTCTTGGAGAGGTGCAGCTACCGGCTAAATCACAGGCTATGCTGGGTTGGGAGAGGGAGGTTGGCTTCGAAATGACCCCGGAGGAATGGGAAGATGTGATTTCAAACATGCGTAAATGCACGAAATCGTTGGCGGTCAGGGAAACTGCATTAAAACTGCACACTAGATGGTACTATACCCCTGCTAGGCTGCATAGATTTTGCCCACTGGTCCCGGGGAGCTGCTTTCGTGGATGTCCGGAGCCGGGCTCCTTCTCCCATATCTTTTGGGGCTGTGGGGTACTGCAGCCCATTTGGCAACGGGTCGCTGATAAATTATTCCAGGTTACGGGCTCTAATATTGACATCACGTGCCGGATTGGCCTTTTATTTGCTGACATCCCGGGACTAACTCCCCCGGCTCAGAAATTAGCCCATACACTAGTCAATGCAGTTCATTGGACTGTGGCGTTGCACTGGAGATCCCCGGTGGTTCCATGGGAACAAGTTTTGCAACGCATGGAGTCGATTAAGCTCATGGAGCGATTACACCACACTTTGCAAGACTCCATGCAGATTTTTGATCGTAAATGGTCCGTTTGGACTTCTCTGCAATGGATAACCCCAAGGCCTGACAGTCCGGCTGAGCACAGTATTTAATGGCAGGGTATATGAAGGTTTTTGATGACATTCACTTGTGGTAGCATTCTGGTTTTCTTTTTAGTTTTTCTTTTCTCTTCTTACTTTTTTCTTTACTTTGTTTGGTTTTTCTTTCTATTTTCACTCAATGAGGTGCAAGGGTTCAGCGGAATTTTCCTATGAGTTCTCTTGGTTGGGATTAGCATACCACTCTTTGTCATATCAGAGTATCAAGGATTTATTGATGTTACATTGTATGCTATTCTCTTTGATTACTTTTGTACCGATTGACCTTTTTATTGTATATGTTTCAATAACCTTTAATAAAGACCGTTTGTAAACAAAAAAAGTGCCTCTCCGTGTTATTCTGTGCCCATGCACACATAGGCTTTTAGGAGCTGTAAGTGGCATAGGCGTTTTCAAGCTGTAAATAAAACCCAGGTCCTGCACGTTCTGTAGCAGCAGCAATAAGCTGTAAAAACGCCTGACGTGGCTAAATGCGTGTTAATGCTGTATTCTGTATGCTTAAAGGGGTTGTAAAGTAAAATGTTTTATTTTTTTAAAATAACAAACATGTTATACTTACCTCCACTGTGCAGCTCGTTTTGCACAGAGTGGCCCCGAACCTGCTCTTCTTGGGTCCCTCGGCGGCTGTCTCAGCTTCCTCCCGCAGGTGCTTCTCACGTTAATGCGAGCTCCCTCGCATTGGTGAGAAGCACTGCGGGCGCGCTCCCGTGATACAGCCGGCGGCTATAGCCGCTCGCTGTATCACAAGGCCCCGCCCCCCGGCGCGCTGCGTCATTGGATGTGATTGACAGCAGCGCGAGCCAATGGATGCGCTGCTTTCAATCCATCCACTCCAGCCAATCAGCGGCCAGGCTGAGCGGCGAAGAGGACGGCGGGGGCGAGCGCGGGATTTTCGAGGGGTCAGGTAAGTAAAACGGGGGGACTGGGGGCGCCGGCAGTGTGAGATGTTTTTTCACCTTAATGCATAGAATGCATTAAGGTGAAAAAACATTTACCTTTACAACCCCTTTAAGCCACATCAGCCACTTAACCACTTGACCACTGGGCACTTAAACACCCTTAATAACCAGACCAATTTTCAGCTTTTGGTGCTCTCACATTTTGAATGACAATTACTCAGTCATGCAACACTGTACCCATATGAAATTTTTTTTTTCACACAAATAGAGCTTTCTTTTGGTGGTATTTAATCATCCTCTGAGTTTTTTATTTTTTGTGCTATAAAAGAAAAAAGACCGAAAATTCTGTGAAAAAATGAATTTTTCTTCGTTTCTGTTATAAAATTTAGCAGATTAGTAATTTTTTCTTCATAAATTTTGGCCAAAATTTATACTACTACATATCTTTGGTAAAAATAAGTACAAATTGGTGGATATTATTTGGTCTTTGTGAAAGTTATAGAGTCCACAAGCTATGGCGCCAATATCTGAAAATTGATGACACCTGAAGTACTGACGGCCTATTTCAATTCTTGAGACCCTAACATGCCAGAAAAGTACAAATACCCCCCAAATGACCCCTTTTTGGAAAGAAGACATTCCAAGGTATTTAGTAAGAGGCATGATGAGTTTTTTGAAGTTTTCATTTTTTCCCACAATTCTTTGCAAAATCAAGATTTTTTTCCCTTTTTTTTTTCCCACAAAATTGTCATATTATCAGGTTATTTCTCACACACAGCATATGCATACCACATATTACACCCAAAACACATTCTGCTATTACTCCCGAGTACGGCGATACCACATGTGTGAGACTTTTACACAGCATGGCCACATACAGAGGCTCAAAATGCAGGGAGCGCCATCAGGCGTTCTGGAGCACCCAGGACAATTCTGACATTTCTCTCCTACATTATATATTTTTTTTTAGCAAAGACCCTGGAGAATACAATGTTGGTCGTTGCAAATTTTTATCTCACACGGTATTTGTGCAGCAATTTTTCGAACGCGTTTTTTTGGGGGAAAAAACAGTTTTGTGCTTAGAAAAAAAACAGTAAAGTTAGCCCAATTTTTGCATAATGTGAAAGATGAAGTTATGCTGAGTAAATAGATATCGAACATGTCACTCTTCAAAATTGCACATGCCCGTGGAATGGCGCCAAACGTCGCTACTTAAAAATCCCCATAGGCGACGCTTTAAATTTTCTTTACTGGTTACATGTTTTGAGTTACAGAGGAGGTCTAGGGCTAGAATTATTGCTCTCACTCCAACGTTCACGGCTATACCTCACATGTGTGGTTTGAACACCGTTTTCATATGTGGGAGGGGCTTACGTATGCGTTCGCTCCTGCATGCGAGCACATGGGGACAGGGGCGCTTTAAAAATAAAAAAAAATGTTATTGTTCATTTTACTTTATTTATTTTAGTTTGACATTTTTTTCCCCCAAAAAAATTTTTTGATCACTTTTATTCCTATTACAAGGAATGTAAACATCCCTTGTAATAGGAATATGGGATGACAGGTCCTCTTTACAGTGAAATCTGGGGGTCAATATGACCCCACATCTCACCTCTAGGCTGGGAAGCCTGAAATAAAAAAATAAAAGATTCTGGCTTTGATCGTACTGGCGAGTTGGTAGAAGCACCGGAGGGCGGTGAGGGGTGGGGGGGGGGCGTCTATGGCTGGGTATTGCAGGGTATCACCGAGTATGGCTGGGTATCTCTGAGTATGGCTGGGTATTGCAGGGTATCTCCAAGTATGGCTGGGTATGGCAATTTATGGCAAGGTATTGCAGAGTATTGGTGGGGTATTGGCAGGTATTGGCGGAGTATTGCAGAGTATTGGGGGGTATTGCGGGGTATTGCCGAGTATTGGGGGGTATTGCAGAGTATTGGGGGGTATTGCAGAGTATTGGGGGGTACTGCAGAGTAATGGCAGGGTACTGCAAAGTATTGGGGGTACTGCAGAGTATTGGGGGGTACTGCAGAGTAATGGCAGGTATTGCAGAGTAATGGCAGGGTATTGCAGAGTAATGGGGGGTACTGCAGAGTAATGGCAGGTACTGCAGAGTAATGGCAGGGTATTGCAGAGTAATGGGGAGTACTGCAGAGTAATGGCAGGGTATTGCAGAGTAATGGGGGGTACTGCAGAGTAATGGGGGGTACTGCAGAGTAATGGGGGGTACTGCAGAGTAATGGCTGGTATTGCAGAGTATTTGCAGGGTATTGCAGTGTATTTGCAGGGAACTGATGGGTTAAATTCGGTGAGCAGCGATGTGGGCACTGCAGATGCAGCCCACATCGCTGCTGACACCGATCTCTTTCCCCTCCGCTCGGTACAGAGAGGGGGAGGGAGGAACCGGCGTCATAACATGACGCCGGTTTGTTTACAAGTGATCACTCCGTCATTTGACGGAGCGATCACGTGGTAAACGGCCGCGACGAGCGGCTGTTTACCGTGATCCGTGATGCGCCGGGTCCACTGGACCCGACGGTCACGGATGATCTTGTGTGCGCGCCCCAGGGGGCGCGCGAGAGCAGAATTCTGGGAGGCCGTTAATTAACGGCCTCTCAGAGTTAAACAACCGTTAATCGGCAATGGGCGGTTGTTAAGTGGTTAAGGGCCGAGCCTCTTTTTGAGATGTGTTGTTTACAAGTTAAAATGTTTTTTTTGCTAGAAAATTACTTATAACCTTGTTGCAATACTTTCTGTCACACCGTCACAGGCTCAAATTCTTGTTCAGACTATGCTGACTGTGTCACTTCTGTCATGAGGCTTTTGACTCATAGGCGTTTCTTTAATAATAACACTTATGCTGATTGTTACCTAATTTGTGCCTGGGAACGTGTACCTATGCTTTGCTTTTAAAGATTTTGATGAGTTTCAAGCCAGGTTTCTTTCCCTTTCATAGCTCATATAAAGTTTTCTCTTTCAGGTAACTGATTTTGGAGATAGCAGACTACCATAACTGAATCTCTCAAGTACGTTGTTACAATAGCCATATTTCAAAGCATACTATTGCTGCTTCCAAATAAATTTGGCAATATGCCTAAATTACAATTTTATTTTTTACTGGGACAAGATGTTGTCTAAAGAGGTTGTAACCCTTTCCTGCCTGTCAGTTCATAGTGTGTGTGAATCGATCTACAAACCCACCCCCTCCCCTCCTGTCGCTATTTCATGTGGCAGTAAAACGAATGATTACAATTACTGCCAGCCCCTCTGTTATAACAAGCTATACTACACAGTGTGTGTTTTTTTTTTTTAAGTATGTAGCTAAATACCTTATTTCACAGTGCCGCTGTGCAGTCACATGACCTTTCCGGCTGACGTCAGAGGGGAATCTAAACTCCTCCTGCTGTATTCCTCAGATCAGGGAGGAGAGTTGGTATTCCTCAGTAAGGAAAGGTTGGAAGTCACATAACCGCACAGAGGCACTCTGAAATAAGGTATTTAGCTGCATTAAAAAAAAAAAAACACACACACATACACTGTGCAACATAGCTGGTTATAACAGAGGGGCTGACAGTAATTGTAATCACTGACTTTACAACCATTTTAAGTTCATCTTCATTTCTTTGCTGTGTAATGGGTAAAGCACATTATATCCTGAGTAGTCATCAAGAGAAGTGACAAAATACCTTTTTTTTGGCGTTCATAGAACCATATAGATCTGAGTAAGTGGTGTAGTGAGTAGCACTCTCACCTAACAGTTAAAAAGGGTCTCTGGTTCGAATACCAACCATGTCACTACCTGCCTGGAGTTTACATGTTCTCCCTGTGCCTGCATGGGTTTCCTCCGGATACTCCGGTTTCCTCCCACACTCCAAAGACATGCTGGTAGGTTAATTGGCTTCTGTCCAAAATTGGTCCAAGTATATGAATGTGAGTCAGGGACCTTGGATTGTGGGCTCCTTGAGGGTAAGGATCGATGTGAGTGTGCGATGTATGTGTTGAGCGCTGCGTAAATTAATGGCACTATATGGGTACCTTAAATAAAATAGGTATAATTGTAGACACACATCCACACTCACTCAGGTTGAACTAGATGGACTGGTGTCTTTATTCAACCTTACTAACTATGTAACTATATAGATCTGAGTAAGTTAAAGCTAAATATCTAAACCCCAAACCAAAATTGTAATATATTTTGTAGCTAACCAATCCTTAAATGTGGTGGCTGCAACTTTGTTTTAGGCTTTTTTCCCTTTATTTTATTCTAGTGATCCAGTTAGTAACACCCTTCCTGTCTTAGGGGAAGCCTTGGGGAGGGAGCCACCCTTGGTTAGCAGCATTGCCAGTCTGGGAAGAGGGTAGTGTTAGATGCAAATTTAGATGTCCTTGACTAACACATTAAAGCCAGCTTCCAGCTAACACTTCACAGTAACATTTTTATAAATGATAAAAAAAAAAAAAAAAACATTGTAAGCACTCTAGTGTTATAGAACTTTCACACCGAGCCGCCCCGGGCATCGGCGGTAAAGCGGCGCTATTTTTACTTTACCGGCGCTATTTGGCTGCTAGCAGGGCGGATTTAACCCCCTGCTAGCGGCCGAAAAGGGGTTAAATCTGCCTGCAAAACACCGCCAGAGCTGTGTTTTGCTGGCGGTATCTCAGCGTTGCCCCATTGATTTTCAATGGGGAGCAGTGGGGAGTTCACCGCTCCTTCACCGCTCCAAAGAAGCTGTGGGCAGGACTTTTTCTGACGCACTGCCAGTGCACTGCTCCAGTGGGAAAGCTTTCCCACTGGAGTGAATGGAGCTGCTTTTTTCAGGCACTATACAGGCGCTATTTTTAGCGCTGTATCGCCTGAAAAACGCTGGCAGTGTGAAAGGGGTCTTAAAGGGTGGAACAGGTAACATGTTCCAGCAAATGCCCACATCTGCTGTCACAATTTAAAAACAGTGTTCTGTGAATGAATGAGCTACAAGTGCCGTCGGACACCGCGGTTGATGGCTTGTAGTTCTGAATTAACTGCGAGGGCGTTGGTAAGCACTCTAGTAGTTCATTGGTTGTTCCTGCGGTTAAGTAACTTTGTATCTTTTATAACTGCCATTCAGCTTAAATTATCACTCCCATATATTACATTATTTAAAAACTATCATCAAGAAAAAAACTTCATTTTAGAAACAAGGTGACAACAAATGAATAGAGAAATATAGGGAGTAAACTATATTATATACTGTTCTATATGATAGTTTTTAGGTTGATTGAAGATAGATCGATAGATAGATAGATAGATTTAAGTTAAGATAGATTTAAAGCTATATGAAACCCTAACTTAAAAACAGCACATAGTGCTGTACACGTTAGCTCTTACCTTGCTTTCAGATTTGTTTTTTCTTTATGCTGTGCCTACTTTTCAGTGGCCTGTAGGAAAGCCCCCCATCACCTTACAGGTCAACCCTGTGAATCAATCTCTTTATGTTCACAGAAGCTGGCAGCCATGGCAGCAAAGCCACTCCTTTTTCTCCCTGCAGCTGCTGATTGAAAATGGCCGGAATCTGCATTGTCTGTGCTGTAATGTGCCAGTGCAGGGCACAGGGAGTGAGCTCCTCTACCAGATGTTCAGAGAAAGATGCGCAGAGGAGCTGGGACTGGTGGCAGTGAGCAAAAAGGTAACTTATATTTTTAGATATATATTAAGAAAACTTATACTGGGTAATGTTGCACTGCTTGGCATTACCCAGTATATACAAAAAGCAGATGGCTTAGTACTACTTTAAAGGGTAACTCCACTTTCGTTGGAAAAAAAAAAAGAGTATATAAAGAAAAAATAATATAGCGTATAAAATTATGACACAAGTCATGCTGTAATCAAAGGTTTTTAAAAATGATCTTTCCTTTTCAATCTGCAGCCTCTGTAATTTTCTGAAAATGTAATGCAATATGGCTACCTGGAGGAGTTCTGTACATAGAATGTGTACTGAACTCCCCCCAGAAACGTCATTTTCAGCTTGTGTGATTGGCTCACCAATTTTCCAAGATGTCTGCCCAAATAAATTTGGCAATATGCCTAAATATTGGCAATATGCCTAAATATAAGTCAGATTTCAGACATCCCCTGCAACAAAAGTTACATTTTTGGGGAGATACTTCCAATAGAAAATCACATCTAATTGGATGCAGGCCCAGCAGCTTTCCTACTTACAGCCCTGCAGGTGCATAGCTGATTGGTAATTATGAAACCACTCCCATTAGACTCACTTTCCCACATGGATACAGACAAATACACAGGGATTTCTTCAGAATAACAAAAGGTAGAAATTTGCAACAAAGTTTGTTAAAGCGGAGGTCCGCCCCAAAAAAAAGAAAAACCAGCAGCTACGCATACTGCAGCTGCTGGTTTTTAATAATAAGACACCTGTCCAGGAATCCAGCGACATTGGCACCACAGCTGTTGTTTCCATCAGCTGTCGAGTGCTGCTGCCACCATTGCGGGTAAGGGTACCCAGCAGTGTAGCCTTTCGGCTTCACGCCGGGAACCCTACTGCACATGCACCCGGCCCGTTCCTCTCTCCTACTGGTCCGGCAACAGGGGAAGGAGAAGGGAAAAGGACGTCAATAGCCGCGGCTGAGGCTCCAAGAAGTGGGAAAGGATACCTGTCAAAGACAGGTATCCTGTCCCCCTCCCCCTGAAAGGTACCAATTGTGACAGCGGAGGGGGGGGGGGGGGGAAATCAGATGAGCAGAAGTTCCACTTTTGGGTGGAACTCCACTTTAAAATCCTTGTAATGTACATAGATCACCCAGAGGGGAATGCTTTTTTTCTCAACAGAAGTGGAGGTACGCTATTAGGGCTTCAAGAGGAAACCTAATCTTCTAAAAGCTATCTGCAGAATCCTTGGAAGAAGAAATGTCTTCAATACGAACTGTGATACGGACAGAGACAGCAGGATGAACTACACAAATGGTCTCTTTGTGAACTCTTTTTTCCTCTGTATAGAATTCAGTAAAAATTTAGGAAGGGGTCAAAGGTCTTTTAGGAGTGACCCATTCGTCATTGACTGCATGCTCTATCTTTTCATGAGCAGGGAATGTTTTACGGGTTTTGTAGTGCTCTTTGTACCAAAAGGGCATGTTGAAGCAGAAGAGAGTTAGCTTGCGCAATGACAAGGACTTTGAAGACAGAAGCAATCAGCTTTACAATAACAAGTATGTTCTTACTGTGACACAAATCCTGTGCCTTGGCTATTCTAACCCGTTACTTTTTATTGGGAGCTGCTAGCATCACAACGGATACATACACCATATAAAAATTTAGCAGTTAAAATATAATGTCAAAAATAAACAAACGTTCTGCATTACCCCAACAAAATGATATATACAGTATATGTACACACACATCATATATATGTAAATCATCTAAAAATATGGTCCAATCTAATACAATACGATCCTGTGCATGCAACAGTTATTCTGTGTAGGCATCAGAATAGCTTTCCATTCAATCAGCCTTCCAACCTTCTACCCTTCTAGGTCCTCCAAGTGGTCCCTCTCAGTTCATCTCTCCTCAGCTTATTCGTATGTCCCAAACAACAAAGCAACAGAGAGGTTCCATCCAGATTGCAGCAGGCCGATTGGACACTGCATTACTTGTGAGACTTGGAAATATTTATGTAATGAACAGTTGGAAGATAATACTGTGGACTTTGAGTGCTGGTTGACAATTTGTATGAACTTTATGTCACATGATTGTCCTGCTGTTTTTATATGATGTACATACAGTATCTCACAAAAATGAGTACACCCCTCACATTTTTGTAAATATTTTATTATATCTTTTCATGTAACAACAATGAAGAAATGACACTTTGCTACATTGTAAAGTAGTAAGTATACCGATTGTATAACAGTGTATAATGGATGTGTGTTGAGTTATTTTGAGGGGACAGCAAATTCTGTCTAAACTTCTGGCAACAAAAGTGAGTACAACCCTAATGGGAAATTTTCAAGTTGGGCCCAATTAGCCATTTCCCTCTACTGTGTCATGTGACTCTATAGTGTTACAAGGTCTCAGGTGTGAATGGGGAGCAGGTGTGTTAATTTGGTGTTATCGCTTTCACTCTCTTATACTAGTCACTGTAAGTTCAATATGCCAC
Source organism: Lithobates pipiens (assembly GCF_037356315.1). Classification (NCBI taxonomy): domain Eukaryota; kingdom Metazoa; phylum Chordata; class Amphibia; order Anura; family Ranidae; genus Lithobates; species Lithobates pipiens. The sequence goes on along the minus strand of NW_027507748.1, from coordinate 271,310,044 downwards.
CTCATGGCAAAGAACTAGCTGAGTATCTGAAAAAAAGTGTTGCTCTACATAAAGATGGCCTAGGCTATAAGAAGATTGCCAAGACCCTGGGACTGAGATGCTCAGATTTTAACAGGACAGGTTCCACTCAGAACAGGCCTCACCATGGTCAAACAAAGAATTTGATTAGCGTCATATCCAGAAGGTTGTTTTTGTGAAATAGACATCTGAGTGCTGCCAGCATTGCTGCAGAGGTTGAAGGGGTTGTGGGGTCAGCCTGTCAGTGCTCAGACCATACGTCGCACACTGCATCAAATTGGTTTGCATGGCTGTCGCCCCAAAAGGAAGCCTCTTCTAAAGATGATGCACAAGAAAGCCCACAAACCATTTACTGAAGACAAGCAGACTAAGGACATGGGTTACTGAAAGATAAATGTATTTGGTTAAGATGGTGTCAAGCGTGTGTGGCGGCAACCAGGAGAGGAGTACAAAGACAAGTGGGTCTTGCCTACATTCAAGCATGGTAGTGGGAGTGTCATGGTCTGGGGCTGCATGAGTGCTGCTGGCACTGGAGAGCTACAGTTCATTGAGGGAACCATGATTGCCAACATGTATTGTGACATACTGAAGCACAGCATGATATCCTCCCTTCAAAGAATGGATCATAGGACAGTATGCCAACATGATAACGACCCCAAACACACCTCCAAGACGAACACTGCCTTGCTAATGAAGCTTTGTGATGTCGTCATGGAGGAGTAGAAGAGGACTCCAGTGACAACCTGTGAAGCTCTGGGGAACTCCATGCCCAAGAGGGTTAAGGCAGTGCTGGAAAATAATGGTGGTCACACAAAATACTGACAGTTTGGGCCTAATTTGGACATTTTCACTTAGGGGTGTACTCAATTTTGTTGCCAGCAGTTTAGACATTAATGGCTGTGTGGTGAGATATTTTCAGGGGATAGCAAATTTGCACTGTTATACAAGCTGTACACTCATTAATTTACATTGTAGCAAAGTGTAATTTCTTCAGTGTTGTCACATGAAAAGATATAATAAAATATTTACAAAAATGTGAGGGGTGTACTCACTTTTGTGAGATACTGTGTGTGTGTGTGTGTGTGTGTGTGTGTGTGTGTGTGTGTGTGTGTGTGTGTATATAGTTTTCTAAATACTGCAGCGCTGTGTCTCATTAAATAATGTGCATACAAAATTGATATTAAATTATTTCAAGATCAAAAAAAAATATTTTAAATAAAAAAATGAAAATGTCAAAAAGTTAGAAAAAAACAGTTCATCTGTGTCAATGCTTCCAAAACAATCACCGCTGTGTGTGTTCATCCTCAAAAGGACCAATATCCAGTGCACACCTCCACCAACTGCTCACCACAAATATGAATGTAAAAGCATAGACAAATCACTCCTCATGTACACCACAATGGACAGAGTGATAGGGAGAAAACATTGCACTAAACCAAACAAAAAATACATGGAATAACAGCTGCTCAAAGTCCAGATAAAAATGTGAATAAATAGTGTAGCACTAAATGTGATACCTCTGTGTGCCGACAGAGGTGACAAACAATTATAGGAAGGTACTGGTGATGCACCTATTAAACAAATATACTAAATAACGGACATACAACATATCATAAATCAATGAAATGGTGAAAAAATTAACAAGAACAGGTTCACTGTGAAACAATAATGTGCATGTCTGAAGAAGGACACCAAAGTCCCAACAATAACAAAAAGATGGGCAATCCAATTTGAAAAACAGTGAAAAGCTGATCATTTCAAATGGGATTTCCAATTAAATTGTTCGGATCCATGAGTAGAATTTCAACCAGAGATATCAAATGGAAGGTTTAAATACTCTTACCAGATGTGATGGACACACATACCGTACGGTAGTGGGTCTAATAGGCTCTGAGCACTGACTCCAACTGCTTACATGGAGAGGAACTGGAGAGGCCAGACAAGATGGCCAGACAAGATGAAACGAAGGATTCCTGAACTTCAAATCATCCAATTGGTGAACATAAATCAGCCAAATGGTAGATCAATTGAAAGGATACTATGGGAATGAACGTACTCAAAAGGACCCAAATATATAGAAACAATATAAAAGAAAAGGGGACTTCAAGTGGTGCAAGACTAAAGACTTCTACTAAACACTGAGCAAAGGGTCTGAATACTTAGGACCATGTTATATTTCCGTTTTTTCTTTTTTAATAAATCTACAAAAATGTCAACAATTCTGTGTTTTTCTGTCAATATGGGGTGCTGTATGCACATTAATGAGGAAAAAAATGAACTTAAATGATTTTAGCAATGGCTGCAATATAACAAAGAGTGGAAAATTTATATATATACATATATACATAGCAGGTATATAAGATTTTGGATGGGTAACGCATTGTTTATTTTTGTTTACAATTAAACATGTTGCATGAAGCTCCCTCCACAATATAGTGACAATCTGGGAGAGAAAAATCTGCAGCTTAATAATTCCTCAATACCTTGTTTTCCCTTTTGTGTCTGCATCCTCTAGCAACTGGAGAAAGAGAAGTGGTGTGGCATTTTTGGGGGCTGGGCAGAGATGGCTGTATTAGGACTGCAATCTGTTCAATAAATTGATATATACAGTGGTGTGAAAAAGTGTTTGCCCCCTTCCTCATTTCCTGTTCCTTTGCATGTTTGTCACACTTAAGTGTTTCGGAACATCAAACCAATTTAAACAATAGCCAAGGACAACACAAGTAAACACAAAATGTAATTTGTAAATGAAGGTGTTTATTATTAAAGGTGAAAAAAATCCAAACCATCATGGCCCTGTGTGAAAAAGTGATTGCCCCCTAAACCTAATAACTGGTTGGGCCACCCTTAGCAGCAACAACTGCAACCAAGCGTTTGCGATAACGTGCAATGAGGCTTTTACAGCGTCCTGGAGGAATTTTGGCCCACTCATCTTTGCAGAATTGTCCTAATTCAGTTAAATTAGAGGGTTTTCAAGCATGAACGGCCTTTTTAAGGTCATACCACAACATCTCAATAGGATTCAGGTCAGGACTTTGGCTAGGCCACTCCAAAGTCTTCATTTTGTTTTTCTTCAGCCATTCGGTGGTGGACTTGCTGGTGTGTTTAGGATCATTGTCCTGCTGCAGAACCCAAGTTCGTTTCAGCTTGAGTACACGAACAGATGGTCGGACATTCTCCTTCAGGATCTCTTGGTAGACAGCAGAATTCATAGTTCCTTTTATCACGGCAAGTCTTCCAGGTCCTGAAGCAGCAAAACAGCCCCAGACCATCACACTACCACCACCATATTTTACTGTTAGTATAATGTTCTTTTTCTGAAATGCAGTGTTCCTTCTACGCCAGATATACTTGGACACACACCTTCCAAAGAGTTCCACTTTTGTCTCATCGGTCCACAGAATGTTGTCCCAAAAGTCTTGGGGATCATCAAGATGTGTTGTGGAGAAATTGAGACGAGCTTTGATGTTCTTTTTGCTCAGCAGTGGTTTTCTTCTTGGAACTCTGCCATGCAGGCCATTTTTGCCCAGTCTTTTCCTGATGGTGGAGGCATGAACGCTGACCTTAACTGAGGCAAGTGAGGCCTGCAGTTCCTTGGACGTTGTTGTGGGGTCTTTTGTGACCTCTTGGATGAGTCGTCGCTGCGCTCTTGGGGTAATTTTGGGCGGCCGGCCACTCCTGGGAAGGTTCACCACTGTTCCATGTCTTCGCCATTTGTGGATAATGGCTCTCACTGTGGTTCGCTGGATTCCCAAAGCTTTGGAAATGGCTTTATAACCCTTTCCAGACTGATAGATCTCAATTACTTTCTTTCTCAATTGTTCCTGAATTTCTTTGGGTCTCGGCATGATGTGTAGCTTTTAAGGATCTTCTGGTGGACCTTACTGTGTCAAGCAGCTCCTATTTAAGTGATGCCTTGATTGTAAACAGGTGTGGCAATAATCAGGCCTGGGTGTGGCTAGAGAAATTGAACTCAGGTGTGGACAACCACAGTTATAGTATGTTTTAACAAGGGGGGCAATCACTTTTTCACACAGGGCCATGATGGTTTGGATTTTTTTTCACCTTTTAATAATAAACACCTTCATTTACAAATTGCATTTTGTGTTTACTTGTGTTGTCCTTGACTATTGTTTAAATTGGTTTGATGTTCCGAAACACTTAAGTGTGACAAACATGCAAAGGAACAGGAAATGAGGAAGGGGGCAAACACTTTTTCACACCACTGTAGATGCAATGAATTCTGCTTTAATCAAATAGGCTACATGTTGTGTACCTGAAATAGAGCTAGAATCAGATGTTGAGGCAAGTGTCAGACCCAGTTCTTGCTCTGGTGCAAGGGACACATCATTACTCTGAAGTTGAATGTTGCGCGGGCTTTCGGCAGAGTGAATGCTCATGTGCGATTTTGCATCAGCCTGATCTCCACTATAGCTACAACTGAGGGAATTTGCCTGTGGGGTACCCACAAAATATAGTGCCCAGTTTTTGTTAAGCGTGTTCATAAGGAGTATACAGTAACACAGAGTAGACAGTTCTGTAATGAATTCTCGTGGTAAAAATTAATGAGGAAACACCTGAGTACCTTATAAGGGATCTAAATGGTGTTAAGAAATTTTGACCAGTTGTGTGATGTAATTCCTGCTCCTCCACCTGAGACTGAGATCTGTGCAGTTGAATTTTAGCGATAAGCTTGAAAAGATTACACTGAGTACATTCCAAACAACGCCCCATTTTTTCAGTAATGATCAAAGATACAGGATCACCCTGTTTTTTCTTTCCACAATACTGGATTGTAAATAGACCAGATTTTGACAATCTCAGTGGGCATACCCCTGAAAGAGTCTTCAGGTACTGGGTTCCAAGGTGGTGGACCATGCCCCTGGACCTGTATAGCACCCTGCAACTAACGCAACAAGTAGCACCAAGTGCCAAGGCGACCGCCCACGCAGGATCCTGTGCCCGAAGCAACATTACAGTCCCTCTGCATAGCATGGGGTCTAGGTACAGCTCCCAAGGTTTTGCTGCACTTGCTCTGATCTGGATATGCTGGCCTTAGTAGCCAGTGAAGGTCTGACTAAAGAATCAGAAGATAAAATAATAAATAAAAATAATAAACTAATCAAGCTAAGGGTAAATTTCTTCATGAAGGAAAAAAGGTCCATCACCGTGAAGCACTTATGGAGTTGTGTAGGGTTACAGGCAAGGCGCCCCGTGTTTTCACTAAAGCTTTGCCAGTGTCTAATCAATGGTACATGCCTATAATCTGTGGTGTGTGAATATTCTGCCTGTGTCCTGTACATCACAATTAAAATAATATAATTTTATATTAAATAAGTAGGTAGCCATCCAGGGCTGGTGCAAGGATTTTTTTACACCCTAGGCGAAACCTAATTTTGCCGCCGCCCCATTTGGCTCCACTCCTGACTCCACCCCTTTGCCCTACCCATATATACCCCACCTTTTTCAATAAAGCGCCCATCAAATGCAGCCTCACCAGTGCCCATAAATGCAGCATTTCCAGCACCCATCAAATGCAGTCTCACCCACGCCCATTAATGGCAGCCTACCAGCGACTATCAATGCAGCCTACCAGCGACCATCAATGCAGCCTACCAGCGACCATCAATGCAGCCTACCAGCGACCATCAATGCAGCCTACCAGCGCCCATCAATGAATGTTTGCTTGCTTACATTTATTCTGGAGTCAGGACACAGAGGCACAGCGGTGGCAAGACACCATGTGCGAACAGAGCTGCCTGCTGATACTGAGATTTATGCCGCGTACACACGACCGGACTTTCCAGCAGACTAGGTCCGATGGTCTTCCCGAAGGACTTTCGGCGGGATTCCGACAGACCTTCCGAACTAACGGACTTGCCCACACTAAGTCCGTTCGAAAGTCCGTTCGTTTTGAACACGGGACTAAAAAAGGAAGTTCAATAGCCAGTACATAATAGCTTCCCTTGTGTTGTATTTGGTCCGTCGGACCAGCATACAGACGAACGGTTTTCCCGATAGGAATTGAGTCTGTCGGACAGATCTGAAACATGTTCTATTTCTAGGTCCATCAGATTTTTTAAACGAAAAACGTTCGGATTAGCCCACACACGATCCGATTGTCCGATGGACTGATTCCATCGGACCTAGTCTGCCAGAAAGTCGTGTGTACGCGTGTATTAGTTTCTTGCTGCAGAGAGAAGAGAGTAGAAACACAAGTGGCTGGGCGCCTAGTTTGCTTAGTGGTAGCACCAGCCCTGTAGCCCTCACAAAGACAGTAGAATCAGCAGTTCGCCAGTTTAGGGATCTGCATGCAATATTCAAGCCATTCATAATTTGTGAGCTGTAGGATTCTCAGCAAACTGGCCAAATGTATATGTTTGACATATATGAATCAATTTGCTTATCACTCATCCCCACTGGTACAATTTAATTCTCTTGTGAATTCTTCTCTGCTTGCCAAAGTTGCCAGTGAGCCCCTTATGCTTGCACATAGATTATTAATTTGACATTTAAACTATAAAACTATTAAAGGATTTCTGGCTTATTAAATCCAAATAATACAGTGACAGACTATAATTATCTATATAATTGTATACCATAGATATTGTGGAGATAATGTACCATGGGAATAAAGACTATTCACTTAGCAAAGTGAATGCTTGCATTAAAAGTGAACATTAATTTAGCTTCGTAAATGAGGCAAAACAGCATCTACTTCGATCATCTAATCACATGCAAGAACAAATCCTGCTTTTAATTTCCCTATCACATGACTGGTTATTAAAAGTGGACATAGATTCTCCTTATTTATATTGACTTTGCTAGGTGGACAGCCTTATTAGGCGGACGGTCTTACGTCCCCATATTGCACCACATACCTCCGATCATTTTGGCTGATGAATCCCTCATTCAAACGTTCCACAAAATTTGCTAGCATGGAACTTGCATCATTAGCAAAATCCAAATCCCGAATCTCGGATACAGGTACAGAAACAATAGCGAATGCTTCCTTATCTTCTTTTGTGGGACAGGTACCCAGCTAAGCAAAACAAAAAAAAATATTGGTAATGACAGATTCGGACTGTGCAAAGAACACTAACAAGTAGGTAATACGCTCTATAACATCATGTTTCAGATGATTTTAAAACTTTTAAAAGTTAACTGTCAGGGCAAAATATGATAGCTACCATTATTAGCTTGGGTTTTAAAAGTGTAAAGTCCAGGGGTGTCATCTTTTTCCTTATATCAGAGCCTGGTGAGTCACTAAACTGGGGTAAATATATACCACATACTTTATGGTGGGTTGGTGAAGTAAAGTGTACTGAAGTAAGAATAAGGATGATAGCCCCTCACTTGCACCCTTAAAGACTGGTACCCAAGTTGTTAATACCCCTTCCTTACAAAACATAATTAGGTTTCCAGTGCTGTTTTATTGGAAACAACATAAACACAGAGCCAGGAAAATACAGCGTAACCATGTTACACCCCTTTCTTGTCCAGGCCATATTTCAATCTCAACTCTGTGACAGTTTGACTGACAGTTACTCAGTCATGCAACACTGCACCCAAATTAATGTATCATTTTTTTAGACAGATTTACTTGTGTTATTTAAAAAATACAGTGTTTTGTTACTATCTAAAGGACCAACAAGTTTTAAAAAACCTTTCCCTTAATTTCTGTTAAAATAAAAATGCCAGGACAGTGCGATAAAACCCAAAGTGCCCCTTTTTTTGGAAAGTAGAGCCCCTAAGGTGATCTCATTTGTCACACATTTTCTGAAACATTCTGGTTCCATGGGGGTAAATGTGGAGCTTGGTAATGGTGCACTGGACACAGCACATACAGGTTCCAATAGAGAGGAGAAAAAAATGTATACAGGTCATATACAGTGTGAGCATGGAGATGAGGGGGTTAATGTAGAGGTCACATACAAAGAGAGAACGGAGATGAAGAGGTTAATATCCTACACATCTATATAAGGTAGATATGATCACCTGAAGGTACAGATCCACTAAGATTGGCTTTGTACATGCAAGTTCCATGCCTGTGAACATAGCCGAGTGTCTGAGGATGCCTTGGTTTACTGGCATTAAAGAGGAACTGCAGTCTGCTCACATAATTTGTAAAAAAAAAAAAAACATCTTTACCATTCTGAAGCTTCCCTCCAATCACTTTGCATATTATTTTATATATACTGTGATTCTGTACTTGTCAAATATGCTGCAGAAATCTCCCTCCACTGAGTCTGGCTGCAACCATTTTAACTGTGGGCAGCTGAAGCTGCTGCCTGTTCACTTCCTGGATTTACACAGACACAGAGAGGCACACCTCCAGCACTGCAGCTCTCATTGGCCCTCTTGCGACTCATCCCTTCCTGGCAAACTCTTACAAGAGTGAGAGAGGAAGCTCTGCATGATGTCATATGCCTAGGATTTTTACCAGACAAGAAACAGGAAGTGGGCTGTATAAGGTATTTACTGGCAGAAATTTTTTTTTTACTATCCAAAGTTAAAACTACAAGGGCAGAAGATTTAATACATGGAAAGTTGAAAAAATTACTGAAGATCTGCTTTAAAGTGGTTTTAAACTCAAATAAAGATTACTGCCAGCCCCTCTGTTCTACTAAGCCATACTAGACTGTGTACATGTTTGTATAAAATTGTGCCTGTAAATACTTTTTTTCGGTTTGTAGCTAGCCGGTCACCTGACCTCCGGCTGCTCTGCTCCCCCCATCTAAGTGCTACAGTGGGAATGGCAGAGATCCCCCTCTGACATCAGCCAGGAGGGCAGTTGACCACGGTGCTGTCTGCTCAGCCCCTCCCGCTGTAGCCCTTAGATCGGGGGTGGAGAGCTGCTGGGGGTCAAGTGACTGGCAGAAACTAACTGGAATAAGGTATTTACAGGCACAATTTATGAAAACATGTACACAGTGTAGTATGTCTTAGTAGCTGGCAGTAAAGTTAAAGATTACAGCCAGACCCTCTGTTCTACTAATAGTGGCAGGAGGGGAGGGGCGGGGAAGAGTTGAGCTCACACACACAGGCGAGGGATGAGATGAAGAGCAGCAGGATGACGCAGCACGGAACCTGACCACAATAACATGGATAAACAGCCATGATTACCATGGTCAGCACATTAAGGGGGGCACAGGAATAGGCAGGATCAACCGGGTGTTTTACAGCATTGAAAGGGCCAGATTAGATGACTGTGCTGTTTAACCTGCTATAAGGGAACAGGATCTCCTTTTTATTTTTTTTAGGGTTACAACCTCTTTAATGAGTGAAACGGCTGCCTGACAGTGTTTATTCCAGTGTTTTTTTTAATCAACAGCCCTGGGTAAATAACCGCCCATCACCGTTTTTAAATGTACAGCGGAACAAAAGTGATTAACAGGTCAGCAGCCCTCATATTTGTTTCCAGACAGAAATAACCAAAATCCAAAATAACTGCACAGAATTAATTTAATTACCATGAGACGTATTGGTCGTTCTTCATCAACATCTATGGGGACATTGGTGCTCTGAATCCAAGTGTTGGTGCACAGATGTCTTAATCTCACAAACGAGTTCCTAAAAAATTATTCAAACAGTTAAACTCAATCTAGAAACAAAAAATTATTAGACCGAGATCTTTTTCTTTGAAATTTGATTATTTTTCTAACACTCAGCATGCACATGCATATAATATGACTGACTAAATTTTGCCATACATGGTTCTGCTGGCTGAGTGAAAAAACCTGAACTGATTCCCCCATCAAAACATTCAAGGTTAATGAAGGAATCTTCCCTGCTGTATTTGTAGTCTAAGGCTGCGTTCACACCAATGCCAATTCGCATGACAGAGGAGTGTGACCGGTTCTCAATGAAGCTGGTTCACACAGCTCCAGGGTGGCCGCGGTCTGCATTGGAAAAGGGTCCTGTGCATCTTTGGCTCCACTTTAGGTCCGAATTCAGGAAAAAATTCTGACCTGATTTTCACCTGAATCGGTGTACAGGGACACACTGGACCCCCTGCTTGTGACCCGCAGCAACATCAGTGTGAACCCACTCTAATAGTGGGACTCCCCTGCCAAATATACTGATCAGCCCTGCAGCCAATTGGCAGCATGCGCTGATCAAAGCATAATTTTTCATCAAGCTGGTTCATGAGAAGTCAATTGTTAGATGGATGAATTGAGTGAAGTGAAGAATTTCAACTCCTCTAGTAAATCAACCTCAATAAATGCATCTCTTAAAAGAGAATACATAGTGACATTGCACTTGCATTTCCTACCCATCTCATTTTTCATGGTAGGATCAAAAATAATACTTAGGATACAAACTGAAAATATTTCGTTGATCTATAGGCATAGGATCATCAGCAATATTGATTTTGTACCCACCAAACAATAACATTTTACATATGCAAACGAACTTCAGGAGTTTTTCTGTACACTGGATAAAAGTGGCTAAAGGAAGAGTTGAATACATAGCTTTAAATGATAAAAATGCTGCTCGTAATTCATTTTTCTGAAATCTTTTGAAACTATATTAGAAACAAAAGTTCGTTCAAGCAATCTGACCAAAAAAATGAAATGTTTTGAGTAAATGAACACTTGTGATATTAAAACCTTTGTTAAAAAAAAAAAAACAGCTACACCATGCAGCATCCTAAAACAACCAATCAGAAATCTGAATTTATTTGTCTAAAGGTCATATGCACAGAGATCCTACTTAGATCTGACAAATCAGTTGTTTAGGTAGAACGTTGTACTATATACTAAAAAGCATGCAAATACGTACACATTCATAGCAAGCAGTACATATCATTTAAAACAAGCCCTCCCTGACTTATGTAGTTTTAAGTACTAGGAAATAACTCATTTGCACTTTTACTTTTTCCTCTAGATCTCTGCCCCCAACCTTTCCCAAAGGTGAGAGCAAGTGCACAGGAACAGGGTGGAGAAAAGTCTGACTACACACTGCTTTTACTGTGAGTTTTAACGATGAAATGTTCCACAGTGGCTCTAACTACAGAGGTCAGTGAGGGCTTATTTTAATGTTTATTTACTGCTTGTTAAGAATATGTAAATATTTGAATGTTCATAGCCTGGCCACAGTTCTACTTTTAGTAGAATGTAGAATCCGATTGCAACACGTGACCAGCTTTACAGCTAAAAGCTCTTTACGTTTTTGTTGATTTGAGCTTACTGTCTCACCTGCCTTTACACGCACATGAACTTTAATGGCATCCCAGTCTTAGTCTGTAAGGCTCAATATTGAGTTGGCCCACCCTTTGCAGCTATACCAGATTTAACTCTTATGGGAAGGCTATCCACAAGGCTTAGGAGTGTGTCTATGGGAATGTTTGACCATTTTTCCAGGAACACATTTGTGAGGTCAGGCACTGATGTTGGACGAGAAGGCCTGGCTTGCAGTCTCTGCTCTAATTCATCCCAAAGGTGTTCTATCAGGTGCAGGCCAGTCAAGCTCCTCCACCCCAAAACCATGTCTTTATGGATCTTGCTTTGTTCACTGGTCCAAATCATTTGGTGGAGGAAGGAAGGATTATGGAGTGGGGTTGTTTTTCAGGGGTTGGGTTTGGCTCCTTAGTTCCAGTGAAGGGAAATCTTAAGGCTTCAAAATATCAAGACATTTTTTTCTACAATTTAATGCTCCAAACTTTTTGGGAATAGCTTGGGGATGGCCCCTTCCTTTTCCAACATGATTGCACACCAGTGCACAAAGCAAGGGCCATAAAGACAAGAATGAGCGAGTTTGGGGTGGAGGAACTTAACTGGCCTGCATAGAGTGCTGACCTCAAACCAACAGAACATCTTTAGGATGAATTTTAGAGGAGATTGCGAGTCAGGCCTTCTCAACCAACATCAATGCCTGAAAACTCAATATTGAACCCTGCAAACTAAGACTGGGATGCCATTAAAGTTCATGTGAGTGTAAGGGCAGGCATCCCAATACTTTTGACATTAAAGTGTATATTCCTGAAAGCCACCACAGTGATAAACCCACTTTGCGTGCACCAAATGCCTTTGCAAACTCAGTTTTTACCATATAAAATTAGCAAAATGTTCAAATATATATCTTATATTATTTAAATTTGAACTCCAGGATAACAGTGACTGAGAAGCAGTGAGGTACAGGGGGCCTTGAGACAACAGGTCTGGCTTGTTTGGGACAAGCTAGGAGTTGTCTCCCAAAAGTTTGAGTATGTCTGTGTACCAGGTTCCTCTGGGCTGAGTTTCTTTTATTCCTCTATTTTGTGGACCAGCCGAGGATGAAACCACAGGAAAGGCAAATATTAGCCTGAAAGGAGTCTAGGGAGTTACAGTGCTGGAGGATCCTTAGTCCTGGCCACAAACAGGGGTAACTTGTTGAACTTAGAGGCCAGGATGTCCACATCTGGAGTCACCCATTTCTTACATAGGAGAATGATAAAGCTAAGAGGAATGGACCATTTCCCATGGTTCAGGTGGTGGCGACTGAGGTATCTGCCTTCCAATTGTCCAACCCCAGAATGTAAACAAGAAAAAATTTCTGGGCAAAGCTTTTCCGCCAAGGAGATGATCTGACTTGCTTCCTTCAAGGTTGCCTGACTCTTGGTTCACCTCTACTGATTTAGGCCAATACTGCACTAACTACCATGCCACTGTCTGATTGCAACCTAATTGGGTGTCCCTGGAAAAGGGGGTTACAGTGGTATAGAACCTGGCATATATTGTTAGAGTGAAAAAAAAGGGCTTTCCCATTTCCAGTGATAGACTTGCAATCCACCAAACTAGGGAGTTGCTTGAATGAGTAGAAAGAATTATAAGGATATCAAGAGATGTTTGTTGCAGGCCAATGGAATGTTGTGCTGGAGAGGCCCTGAGTGGAACTAAGTGAAGGGAATAGCCTCAAATGAATTATAGGACTCTCACTAGGGGATGTCTTTGGATCTTAACTTCTGAGACCTTAGAGAGAGAACTATGTTTTCAGGAAGGAAATGTTTTACCTGGGCCTAGGGTAGGGTCTAAGTATTCCAGATGAAGGCAGACTTTTGCAAGTTGATTACCCAATCAAAAGTCTTGAGTAATTGAAATTGTCCTTTAGACATTTTCAGAGAGTTCTGAAGGAGATAAGTCCTTTGATAAACACTGATCTAGATAACCTTTTTTCTAATTTTTTTTCACTCAAGGCACCATTTAAAACTATGCATCTCAAGTCACCTCATTCTAAAATGTAAAAAAAAAAACTAAGCTAATAGTTTTTTACATATTGCAGAAGCATCCCTACATGTGAACCACCCAGAATTAGAGGGGATGTATTCTTTCAAAGCAAATACACTCTCACACACTGCTACTGACTAGTAACACAGCGTTTTTACTCTAATTTTCCTCATTTTCTTTCACCCCACTCAGCTAATGTCACCCCAGCGCTGACAAAGTGGGGTAGGGAAATCAAACAAGGATGCTGTGCAAGTGCCCCATGTCCTTATCAACAAATGACATCAACAGTTGTTAGGACACTAGTGGCTGGCCTCAGGGCCGCTGATAGGGCAGTACAACCAGCCCTGTTGTACCGGGCCTGGCCAGCAGGGGGGGCCCGAGCAGCTTTTAACTTCTAGCTAAAAAAAAAAAAAAAAAAACGAAATAACTATATTAACCTGCACCCACTTGATTACTAACATATATAAGGAATATATATTCATTTCCTGGGCCCCATCAGGTTACCAGAGGGGCCCAGGAGGTGAAAGCAGAAGAGGGACTTTTTTTCTATTTTCTTGTGCAGGGATACAATGCTGTGCCGCATGCTGTTCTCAGTATACCTGCACAAACTAAAGTTCTTCCTGCTCACTGTATGCCTCTCCGGCGGATGGATATTACTGTTATACGGCTCCCTTCATCCAGTAAGTGCTGCAGCTTGAGGGACTTATCACTGGGACGGCTGAGACAGGCAGAGCAGCAGGAGTAATCTGGACAATGGCAGTGGTGCACAGGCAAGCAGTCCCCTGCACACACACACACACACTGACAGGTCACACTATTGTAGCATGTGCAGTCCCTAGACTCTGTGTGCTCATGGTTATTATCATTATGATGATCAGGGCACAGCAGGTGCTGTATGGCTCTGTCAGTGTAACATGACTGTGTGGTGCTGACTTTCCTGATATATGGCTGTACTGTGTGTTACAGACTATAACTCAGCACAGCCATAACAAAGTCAGCATCACACAGTCATGTTACACTGACAGAGCCACACAGCACCTGCTGTGCTCTGATCATCATAATGATAATGACCATGAGCACATAGTGAGATGCTACTTTTACACATGTGATGGGGGAAGGGACAGTAAAAATACATAGCCAAGCTGCATTTTTACCACCCCCAAACCACTCTCCTTTCATAACGTTTCACCCAAGCTTTGCAATTAGGTCCTTTTTCATGCAGACCTGATTGAAAGCTCCGTATGAAGACACAAACTGAATGGGCACAGATGTCAAAACACTGACATCTCTCCCATTCAGATGCAGTTATGATTGGTGGGGCGCTGTAAATGTTAAATGTTCCTGCTCCTGCCTCCTGCCCTGACAGCGTGGAGGCAGGGGTGGGGTTATGGGCGGAGCCAGGATGGGTTGTGGGCGGGGTCAATGGGGCCCCGTCAGGTAGGCTGTATGGGGCCCCATGATTTCTAACAGCGGCCCTGGCTGGCCTGCACAGTACCCAAGGTTGTAATGTTGCACAATGAAACCCTCCGGCTTTGTGAAACAAAAAAGCAGGTTTAATCCAACCGCTGGCTTGTACACTATTTTCGGACAATTTTTAGGCATTTTATCAATGCACCCCTGAGGAATCCAGAAGGCACCCTGGTTGAAAAAGGCTGGCCTAGATAAACTGTGATCTGGATGCCATGAGTTCTTAAGAGGGCAAGTAGAGGGTGCAAGCATCTTTGTGAATACTCTGGGTGCTGAGGATAGGCCAAAGATGGCACTGAGACTAATGGGTTACACTGAAAGTGCTTAAGTGGGTAAATAGGAATATGGAGGTGGCATCTTGAATGTCTACTGATGCCAAGTATGCCCCTTGTCTCAGAGAGGCAATACCTGGCCTTGTGGATTCCACTCAAAACTTGTGAACACAAAGGTACTTTGGTCTAGGATGAATATGTCTGTAGGGTTTTGGTATTGTGAACATATTTAAATAGAAGTCTTTGAACCCATCCTTTATAGGAACGGTAAAAAACACTCCCTGGGACAAGAGATGGTTCAGAGCAGTTTAAATCTGAAACTCTATTATGTACCGCTTTGAAAGCTTAAAACCACCATCTGAACGCATGTATTTGAAATTGTGTGCAAACGAAACCCCTTCTTTTTAGCGTGAACTGTTAGACAGGGTCAATTCAGTTTGTTGCAGGCTGGTTGGTAAGTGAGATGGGAATTTTTGTTTGTAGTTTTTTGACGTTTTCCATAGCCACAGTAAAATGTCTGTTTAAGACTGAGATAGCAGAGGATACCACGGGAAGAGTTCACTTTTAAGTGAATAATTCCACTGGATATAGCTTGGCAATAACTCTTTGAGGGGTGAAAACCTTTTCAGGAAAAATCGAATCATCATAAATTGCCTGTTCTATTGGTTCATGAATAAGAACTTTTTTTTTTTAGACTTTACAGGTCTCCTAATACCCAGAGGGGCCCGGTAAGACTAAGAAGAACCAAGTGTGACTATACTGTACAGAGACTTTTGCACACAACAGAACCGAGCATATCTACACTGGCAAGTAAAGTGCACGAGCATGTAGCATCATGTGTATGGGAGGCTGGTGGTCAGAAATCTTCTTCAGCCTCCTCTAACATCACTTCTTAGTCTTCTTCAAAGTTTTCTATGTCATGAAAAGTAGTTCCTCTTCCAATTCAGATAGAGAAGGTGTGGATGATGAAGTGCTTTTGGGTTCTGGAGAGTGATGGCTGAATTAAGGCAACTAGTTTTGCTAGGAATTCTGACATATTTACAGAGAAATCCACCTTCCTCTGTTGCATGCCTGAGATAGAACTAGGATTAGAGTCCCTTGCGCCTGGTTTTCACCATTGCTATCAGTACGGGTATTTACTTGTGGGGTACCTATAGAATAGGGCCCAGAAATGGAATTAGCGTGTCCAGGGAAGTATACACTGCCACCAAGATGGGTGTACCAATCCGGATGCACTGCTTCTACTGTTATAGTAGAAGACAATGAAGAGCTGACTGAAGAATTTCTAAGTAAATAAGAACTAGGTTTATCACCTAAAGCAGGGGTCCCCAACCCCACAGGCCATGGTTCGTTACTGGTCCGTGTCCTGTTTGCAGCCACAAAGGCTGCCCCGAAAGGGGTGTGGTGGGCATGTGCCGGTTTCCCCACTCTTGAATGCGGGATGCTCCGGATTCCCCACTACTGGGGAGATGCTGCAGGAGGAGGGATACATGTAAGTGTTTTCACTGCAGAAAATCTTTACAAATTGGCCTTAAACTGATAAGCTGCATCTGGTGTATGTGCTAGCAGGCTGCAATGAGAAGCATCTAGTGGCAGGCTAATGACAAGCAACGATGTTGCCAAGTGACACGCTGCATCTCGTGGCAGGTGACAGTGGCAAGTGACAAGCTGTATCTGGTGGCAGGTGACAGTGACAAGTGACACAATGCATCTGGTGACAGATGACAGTGGCAAGTGACATGCTGCATCAGGTGGCAGGTGACAGTGGCAAGTGGCACAATGCATCTGGTGGCAGGCAATGGTGGCAAGTGACACGCTGAATCTGGTGGCAGGCAACGGTGGCAAGTGACACGCTGAATCTGGTGGCGGGCAATGGTGGCAAGTGACAAGCTGCATCTGGTTGGAGGCGACGGTGGCAAGTGACACACTCAGGTTTCCCACTGATTCTGTATTATAGTAAGTTGAAATATTTAATTTAGAAGTTTCACATATCTCACATATAAATATTTTTTTCTGCCATTATTCATGATCTTGGTACCTGGGAACATATGAATCTGTCTTCTGCAAAGTGGTAGGATCCAGTTCAAAAAGAGATGCTATGTCATTCCCATGTGGTACAGCTACAAGGCGATACTTGATCTTCTCCCCTGCGTTTCTACGGTTAGGGCGTGTGTTTGCTACCTGAGAGAAGATCGGTGGTCAATGAAGAGGTGGGAGATGCTGAAAATTAAGAAAGGAAGGCAGAAACAAGAAGAGAAGAAGAAATGTGAGAAACGTATAGTGATAGTAGAAGGACACTGGGGCTAGTTCATAAAACAGGGTTGTTGTTCATAACCAATCTTTTTTGAGCTTTTGTACATGAGTGCCATATCAGGAAACTGTGAGCCTACACTATGGGCTGCAGAAAAACAGTTTTCCCTGAATGGGTCATAGGCACATACTCAGCAAAAGTCTGGGTCCTTACTGTGTTAAAATAAATGTCATGTTGATGCCAGAGTCATTTCAACAGCTCCTCCAGGTGGACCCTCAGAGCCTGACATTGCCAGTCTTGTATCATCCTGGATGAACAGTAGTGCTCATGTGTATAGGCCCATAAGCTTTCATGCTCTACCCTTCAGTAGAAAAGGTTAAACGGGGACCCTTTTAGGCTGCTATGGACAGTTATAAATTAACTTCACTGCCTGAATAGTAAAAGGATACAGATAGAAGTGTGGGAAGCGTTCTTGGAAAGGGAGAAGTAAAAAGACAAATGAAAGAGCAAAAAAGCACAGCAGAGACAATACAAATATGAATTGAGTGTAATACTAAACAATGTCACGGTTAAAAAATAGAAATCACAACCTAGAGCAGAAAGAATGAAAAAAAACAAAAAATAAAACCTAATTTGAGAGGAACAAAGGGCAATTTACTGAACGCACAAGTTCTCTAGGCACACAGCGATTTTGCAATCCCATTTGTTTTACAAAGCAGGCACAATTTTAGAGTGTGCACTGTGGTAAAATTAGCACTAAGCAAATAGACAGAAGCACTGGGTATGAACTAGAGAAATTTAATTAACCATCATCTGGGAGCTGAGCTAGATTTGTAATTTTAGAACTGTAGGCTTTGTTCATTTGCAGCTATTAGGCCAATCTAGCAAGTGACTATTTCAATTCTCTATACATTGTCCCAATTCTTTTTACATAAAGTTAATCTTCATGCCATTTTTATTCTGCATGTCATACAGATTCATAAGCATGCTTTAACATATTTTGGTTGTTTGAGCGCTCAAGGCAGGTTCTGTCACACTCTGGCATGTGTAATGCAGTGCAAAGAACATTGATAAGGTGCAAAGGGCTGTCATCCAAATCAGCCAATCAGATTTCACCTTTCATTAGTTCAAAACATTTGTGATTGTTGGTTACTGTGTTTTGACCACTACTCTTTGCCATGAGACAAAACATTGTGAATTTACCATGACATGTACATTCAACCTCTTAGCACACATTTTATAAACATACATTTACATAAACTTACTGCGTAGGATGCTCCAGATTTAGACTCGGGGGCATCTCCTTTGTAAGTTGGGTTTTCCTGCAATATTCAAAGCACAAAATAAAACATCCTAACCAAGGATTAAATAAATACATATATTACCAGTGTACTAAAATATTTACAATTCAAAGCTCAGTTATAGACAGACTCTTTTTCAAAGTATGCACCTTTTCTTTTCCTTTTTTAAAATTATACACAAAGGAGATTTTCACTAGTCTGTATACACGCCCACATGTGTGATGTCAATATCATGTGACCTGGCTAGCTCTGATCAACAAGTAAATGTTCTCTCCAGCATAAAAGACAACTGAGCATGTGCAGGTCAGCTACTCTGCCTGTATTAGCTGGCCTTCCACCGATAGACAGTGCAGGAGGGGGAGGATCTGTGCATACAGGATAAAAACAGCCTTTTTAAACAATGCAGAGGATTAACCCCTTAAATTCCACAGTGAGTATAACAATCATACTATGCTGCATATATAGACTGATTTTACTGGTGTGGGTTTAGTAACACTTTAATTATAACCACACAGGGAATAAAGGGATCCACGACTCTTACCTTTAGGTTAACATTTCAAAATGTATTTTTCGTAACAAATTTGTAGACTGCTGAATGCTACGGCAGATTATTTTTTGCCAATATGTCTATAAACTGTATTTACTTTCTTGTTCGTTCTTTTAAGCCTATTTACCTTTACTATATCATATGACTGAAGCCAATATGGTTTTAAATACCTAAACCTCAAGTAGGCGCAGTACAACACATATAAAATAAGCTCAGTACTACGTATATACTAGTCTTGTACACTTGCTCCTCTAGTCACTATATTGCTGTGTCTATAGATGAAAAACTTTACATGAATGTTTATACCTAAAGTGTTTTTTACCCCAACACTGATACAATGCTGCATATTTGTCACACTTAAATAAATTACTCAGATCAAACAAATTGTATTATTACACAAAGATAACCCGAGTAAATACAGAATCTAGTTTTTAAATGATGGTTTCATTTATTAAGGTAAAAAAGCTGTCCAAACCTGCCTGGCTTTATGTGAAAAAGTAATTGCCCCCCAAACCTAATAACTGGTTGTACCACCCTTGATGGCAACAACTGCAATCAAGCATTTGCAATAACCGGCAATGAGTCTTTCACATTGCTGTGGAGCAATTTTGGCCCTCTCTTCTTTGCAGAATTATTTTAATTTAGCCACATTGGAGGGTTTTCCAGCATGAAAGGCCTGTGTAAGGTCATGATACAGCATCCCAATTGGATTTACCTCTGGGCTTTGACTAGGCCATTCCAAAACCTAAATTTTGCTTTGTTTGAACCATTTGGAGGTGGACTTGCTTTTGTGTTTCGGATCATTGTCCTACTGCATAACTCAAGTGCACTTGAGCTTGAGGTCATGAACTGATGGCTGGATATTCTCTTTTAGGATTTTCTGGTAGAACTCAGAATTCATGGTTCCATAAATTATGGTAAGTCGCCCTGGTCCTGAAGCTGCAAAGCAGCCCCAGACCATCACCATGTCTGACTGTTGGTATGATGTTCTTGTTATGAAATACTGTATTCGCTTTATGCCAGATGTAACGGGACGCACACCTTCCAAAAAGTTAAATTTTTGTCTCATCCGTCCACACAATTTTTGCCTAAAAGTCTTGGGGATAATCAAGATGTTTTTGGTAAATTTGAGATGAGCCTTTGTGTTCTTTTTGGTCAGCAGTGGCTCTGGCCTTGGAACTCTCCCATGGGTGCCATTTCTGCTTCATCTCTTTCTTATTGTTGAATTCGTGAACACTGATCTTACCTGAAGCAAGTGAGGCCTGCAGTTCTTTAGATGTTGTTCTGGGTTATTTTATGACCTCCTGGACGAGTTGTCGTCATGCTTTTGGAGTCATTTTTGTAGGCTGGCCACTCCTGGGAAGGTTCACCACTGTTTCAAGTTATCTCCATTTGTGGATAATAGCTCTCCTCATGGTTCACTGGAGTTCCAAAGCCTTAGAAATGGCTTTGAAACCCTACCTAGGCCAATACATGTTTTTATATTGTGGCATGATTTGTGGCCTTTAAAAAGCTCTGGTGCAACGAATTACGGTACCTTCAGAAGTCACATAATTAGTGAGATCATGTCCACCTGTGTGCAATCTGTCATTACATATACACACCTTTTTGAAAGGTCCCAGAGGCTGCAACACCTAAGCAAGAGGCACCACTAACCAAACACTGCCACGAAGATCAAGGAACTCGCCAAACAAGTAAGGGACAATGTTGTTGAGAAGTACAAGTCAGGGTTAGGTTATAAAAAAAAAAAAAAATATCCAAATCTTTGATGATCCCTAAGAGCACCATCAAATCTATCATAACCAAGTGCAAAGAACATGGCTCAACAGCAAACCTGCCAAGAGACGGCCGCACACAGAAACTCACAGACCGGGCAAGGAGGGCATTAATCAGAGAGGCAGCACACCTAAGGTAACCCTGAAGGCAATGCAGAGTTCCACAGCAGAGACTGGAGTATCTGTAAATAGGACGACAATAAGCCATATGATCCATAGAGTTGGGCTTTATGGCAGAGTGGCAAGACTCAGCAAAAAACAAAATGGCACATTTTGAGTTTGCGAAAAAAGACATGTGGGAAACTCCCAAAATGTATGGAGGAAGGTGCTCTGGTCTGATGAGACAAAAATTTTACTTTTTGACCATCAAAGAAAACGCTATGTCCGGCGCAAACCCAACACATCACATCACCCAAAGAACACCATCCCCACAGTGAAACATGGTGGTGGCAGCATCATGCTGTGAGGACGTTTTTCAGCAGTCAGGACTGGGAAACTGGTCAGAGTTGAGGGAAAGATGGATGGTGCTAAATACAGGGATAATCTTGAGCAAAACCTGTACCACTCTTTATGTGATTTGAGGCTAGGACGAAGGTTCACCTTCCAGCAGGACAATGACCCCAAACACACTGCTAAAGCAATACTTGAGTGGTTAAGGGGAAATATGTAAATGTGTTGGAATGGCCTAGTCAAAGCCCAGACCTCAATCCAATAGAAATCTGTGGTCAGACTTAAAGATTGCTGTTCACAATAATGAACCATCCAACTTGAAGGAGCTGGAGCAGTTTTGCAAGGAGGAATGGGCAAAAATCCCAGTGGCAAGCTCATAGAGACTTATCCAAAGCGACTTGGAGCTATGGTAGCCACAAAGGTGGCTCTATAAAGAATTGACTTTAGGGAGGTGAATAGTTATACACATTTACTTTTTCTGTAATTTTGTCCTATTTGTTGTTTGCTTCACAATAAAAAAAAAGTTACATTCCTGGAATGCTGGGATTGCTAACTATCACATTTGCTTATGTCCTCACCCAAACTGTCAAACCATCAAATGGTTGGTGTCATAACTGATCACATGTGCAGCACCATGGCAGTTGTAGATCAAACAGAAGCAGCTTCCTTGGCTGTAAAGGGTAAGAGGGCTTAATTCTGCTTGAAGACTGTCTGACTAAAGTTCTGCTTTATGTATATGCTTTGTGGAGGCTGGCATTAAAGTGAAACTGTTGCTTTGCTAAGCATGGGCAAAGTACAGGTTCACTTTAAGGTGGATGAGTCAATTCACGCTAGTGTGATGACCGTTTTTTTGGCACTGTAAAATGTCAGTAACTGCTAGTGAAAATAGAAAACAATTGTTTTCTGTGTGTCCTATTTGCACTGAAACATAGCACAGTACTGATATGCTGTATTTTATCGCAGCGCTCTGGACAGCTTTGCATGTCAGTGTACAGCAGTGCATGAATGAAGTGTCACTTTTGTATACTTCAAATAAAGTTGATTGTTAAAAAAAAAGGAGCTGTGTGATGCGCTGAATCGCCCACTACCACCTGCTCACTGCAGCTGGAATGGACAGCTGGTGGATAGTAAACTGCTGCAGTTTAGGCCGCGTACACACGCGCGGACTGTTGGCCCAACTTTGTCCGTCCAACAGTTTGAGCGAACAGTCCGCTCAAACTTAGCATGGACGGACATGGCCACACACGGCGAACGAACAGTTTGCTGAAACCGTGCGCGATGACGTGAACGGCACGTACGACGGGACGCAAAATACGACGTCCTATACACTGCATTATAACTTTCGGCTTGAAAATCCTTTCTGAGCATGCGCGGAACTTAGTTTGACGAACAAGCCTACACACGGGCGGACTGTTCGTTGAAACAAGGTTTCAGCGGACAGTTTTTCGGAATTTCCGTAAAACCTTGTCCGTCCAACTGTCCGCTGAAACTGTCCGCTGAAAGCCCACACACGAGCGGACTGTCCGCCCAAACACTGTTCAGCGGACAAGGTTGGGCCAACAGTCCGCGCGTGTGTACGCGGCCTTATTGTGCAGGCGTAAATGACATGGGAGTGGGCCCTAAGGGTATGTTACAATGCAGTGGCTGCTGTGTGGTATGGTCTGGCAAGATCAGCACAGTGCTGATGAAGCAATCTTAGCGCATCAACTGTTAATTATTTTTTAAAACAAACATTATTGAAATGTCACAGAAACATTTCATAAAGTTGAACTGGCTGCTGAGTGGTGCTAGGCGGTGGATTGCCTAACACTGCTCTGAAAAAAAAGTATTGTATGCAGCTGCACCCCACCACAGTGGTGTGAACAGGCAGATAATGCGGTGGGAGTGCACTGGATTAGACGCACAACGCAGTCCCACCACATTTGGTGTGAGTGTGATTATATTAAATTGATAAAAAAAAATCTTGCTTTACCAATATTCAGTCAGCCACTAGGTTTATTAGTGGAAGCTACAAAGCCCAGAGGTAATTCCATTTCAACCAACTGGGCAACATAAACTGAAGGCAGATATTCTATAAACAGAATTATACCAATAACAGCACAATGATAAAACTACAAAACAGCTACAAGTCATAAATCACATGCTGACAAAAACACATTTAGAAGTTCTTACTGAAAATGAGACCTGCTACACACAGACACTGTAAATACTTATTGATTCATTGTGACTATGGGAGTTTAACACAAAAAAAGAAGTGGAAAAAAGAGACCAGCAGGCTCTGCCAGTGAAGAAAATGAGGATGCTAACACATTCTTTTACAAAGCCTTAGGAAACGTCTGAAAGTGCAGTGTGCTTTGCTTAATGTGCCTTTTTTTCAGTTGTGCTACTTACTGCAAGATCAGCTATGAAAGACTTTTACACTTGTTTCGGTATTTTTTTTGTATTTTGACACTACTATATTTAACTTACAACTATTTATCTGAAAAAAAAAAAATAGGCAAACATTGTACCTATTACTGACGAAAGCACAATTCTGTTTTCCTGTTTGAAAAGGATATAGCTGTTACCACGTCCAATACTTGAAATTAAAGCAAGTTAAAATAACATTGCTTATGCAACTCTATTATTAGCTTTTTATATTACAAGTGATGTAGCAATAATCCCAGTAAACATGATTTACTACTAATCACAGAACACCTCCCAACAATCCTCAAGTTTAAATTTGACCTTTCTGTAATTGTACATGTCTGTATTAATACATTTCTAAAATTAGCTGCTTAACACAGACATATCCAAAATGCAATAACAGTGCAAAAAAAAAATAGGTTCTCAAGTATGTAAACCCAACATTTCATTTTCCTAATATGTGCCTGCTGTGCCATGTACTTATATTAAAGTGGTTGTAAACCCTTACAAACCACTTTGTCCTACAGGTAAGCCTAGATTAAGGCTTACCTGTAGGTCCAAGAAATATCTCCTAAACCTATACGGTTTAGGAGATATTTATAAAAAGACAGGCACCGCTGTCTACGGCGCATGCGCCATAGACATCGGCGCGCAGGTGCACCGAGCACGCCACAGATCACTGCGATATGCCGCTCGTTTTGGCTCCGATGTGCATGCGTGGGAGTGACGTCATTGCGGCTCCGGCGAATCACAGCACCGGAGCAGCGAGACCCAGAAGTCACTCCGGGATACATGGCAGCGGCGAAGATGAAGACGGAGGACCGCTTCGGGGGCTTCGTTCTCAGGTAAGTTATTCATAATGAGCTAGTATGCTATGCATACTAGCTCATTATGCCTTTGCCTTGCGGGTTGCATTTATTTTTATTTTTTTTAAATAGCCCATACTTCCTCTTTAAAATTTATTCTGTTCTCTTTGTATTGCTTCCCTTGTGTGAAATCCCTGCCAGTCACGCTGCTTTCCTATTAAAAGCTGACCACACAGGTGAACAGGTAAACAGGGGAACATACCATAGTCGGTTCTCTAGCTATGCTGGGAACTCAGTGTGCTCTCTTCCAATGATCAGATTTGCTTTGCCCCCCGCACAGTTATTCACTGGGAAGCTCAGTATCTGCCCCCCAGCAGAATTCTCACAGAGGAATGTGAACACTTAAATAAAAATAAACATCTTTTCTCCCTTTTTTATATTTTTTATATCTATATACAAATGTTTTTCCTTTCATTTCTATTTTAAACTGAATGGGTTGCTTTACAAGGTGAGGTTTTACAACCACTTAAAAGAGCAACTGCATTTTTGTTTAGAGAATAAAATATCATATACAGGGTATAATTGCTACACAAGCCTTGCAAATGTAGTGTAAAATAGATTCCTATTTCAACCTGCACCCAGATATGATTATCTAAAACCATTTCCCAAAACATGCCTCTATGAAATAGGTCCAAAGTATGTGTAAACCCAACACTATGAAAGGTCATTCATGCGCTGGTGGTTTTTCCTCCTTGAGTGCAAACACGTAACCCCTTAAAGGAGAAGTCCAGCCTGAGCTTTTTAGGCTGGGCTTCTCCTATGGTTCACAGGAGTGCAATTCATTTTGCACTCCTGTGACCCGTTTTCAGCGGAGAGCGGTCTGAAGTCGGCTCTCCGCTGACGTCACTGCTATCATCCTGTATTCCAAAGTCTGGATCTGCTAGCTGTCTTAACTGATGGCAATAAGCTCTGAGACGCTGAGATGGCCGCTCCCTGCCCCTCCACAGCTCAGCACTGCAATGAGCGTGGAGGATCAGAGCAGGAGAGATGCTGAATGACAGGCAGCTTCCCCCCGCTCAGGGAGGGGAGAGAATGGAGCCATCAGTTCAAAGTGCAGAGACAACGGAGGACAGCTGCAGCATCGGTTTGATTCCGCATCCACCTAGGTAATTCTGAATATACATAAAAAAATATATACTTCTCTTTTAACTTAAGAAGCTAATTTTACGTTTTTTTCATTACATGTACCAGAGAGATTCTCCTAGTGCAGTATTTATCGGTAATATGTGAACACATAAAAATCAAATCAATACCACTCATATTTTACAGTGCCCCCGATTGGCACCAATATATGACAACATCTGTATATAATTACTGCTCAGCCACTCCGATACCCAGAAACGGCATGAGTTCCAAAACTCAGAAGTCGGCCCTGGAAGTGACATCACAACAGGAACAGGAAGCCCCCTAAGGATGTCGCAGCGTCGAAATGCATTGAGATGAGACTACAGATCTCACTTCCGGTCTTCAAGTGATGTCACTTCAGAGGCCGATTTGCGGGCTTTGGAGTGCTAAGTAGTTTTTATTTTTATTTTATTTTTATTTTGTAAATTCACAGATTACCAATAAATACTGCACTCTGATGAGAATCATGTTCTTTATATGTAATTTCTAGGTAATTAACTGTTTAATAATGAGATTATGGACATATGTAATAGGTAACAGAACACAAGATTTTCCCCACTGAGGTGACATCTCTCCACCAATTGTGGTAATTGTTATTGTATATGGGCAAGTAACTAGGATCACGGTCCAAATTCCAACCAGGACACCACCTGCCTGGAGTTTGCATGTTCTCACTGTGCCTTGCGTGGGTTTCCTCTCACACCCCGAAGACATGCTGGTAGGTAATTGTCTCCTGTCACTGTAATTGGCCTTTGTATGTGTATGTATGAATGTGAGTTAGGGACCTTAGATTGTAAGCTCCTAGGGGGCAGGGACTGACGTAAATGTGCAGTGTATATGTGAAGTACTGCATAAATTGACAGCACTATATAAGTACCTGAAATAAAAAATAAAAATAAAACACTAAGGGGCAGTGACATGCAGGGTCAGTCCAACATACTGGAAAACTTTTAAACGAGGGATTCACCACGGCTGATCATTTTCTTTCCCCAATCAAAAAAAAAGAAGATATTTGTACTATATAAACCAAAATATATGCACATCAACTAAAAAAAAAAAAAAAAAGACTCGGGTTTAAGTCCTTGAACCTGAAGCGCTGAGTTAGGTGACTGCACTGAAGAAATTTCTAGTTGTTCTTTAAAAGAAATGATGACGTAATGCCAGCCTTAGATACTGTAGCCCAACAGCAAAATATCTTGTTAAAATATAGGCAAGTATCTGCACTGATAATTGTTTACAAACTGCTGAAATGAATTTGAGTATTTCAGTATCAAATTACAAGCGTTAGACTAAGCGGCAAACCATTCACTGCTCCACCCTAATGTACAAAATTTTTATTTATTTTTGTTAATTCTTTTTACAGACAATAGATTTCACTCTCTGATTTTCTCTTAAGTACATATTAGTCACGCTTGCAACGCTTTGGTCTAAAACCGCATCCTATCACTGGAATGTAACCCAAAGCATCCGACTCTCCCCTGCATTCCTCAACTTCAAACCATCCTACAAATCCTATGCATTTATACCTAATGTCATTGTATCATAGCTACGAAAACTGGTTAGACCCTACCCATTCATTTTTCTATTTACTGAATTAGTATTAAGCGGATTATTGTATCAGTATATAAGTGACATTTCTAACACTGTAATAGCAAATCCTTGTTATTGCCAGCACACCCCATCTCCACACACATTTGTCAGCTAATATTTCTGTTTTCACTTATTTGCAGCCGATCTCGGTGCTTGGAAATTGTATGTACTTTTTTGCAGGGTTCTCTATGCCACTCATTTCTAACTGTACACACCAAGCTACCTTTTATGTAATGTGCATTATTTTGACACTGTAAGCTGCTTGTCTATGCCTGCCACATAACACCTTCATAATAATATATTAATAAAACATTACAATAGCAGTTAAGGCCTCTTCACAGTTCTGACATATAAACTACTAGTTTAAAAATTGCTGCTTTCAGAGCTTTGCTGACTTTGTAAAAGTCTTCCTGAGGATGTATATAACTACTGAAAATACCAAAATTGCTACCTGCCATAGTTACTGAATCTTTCTGTGTAGTTACTCTGCTAAAGGGCCTGATGGATGAAAAGTGTTCTAAAGGTAACTTTCTATTATCCACAGCAACCAATTAGCTTTTCCCTGTCATTTTTTTTTTACAGACCAATTTTCAAATAAAGGAAGGATAGGTTACTGTAGCAACAAGAGATTTTACCTTTAACATACTTTTTAAACTTAAGAGCCTTATAACCAGATTCAATAAAATCTTGCTACCTAGAAAAACAAGGTTCCAATTTGCAATTACAGTTATTATGAACAGACTCAATGAGCCCGATCTATTAAAAGTAAATGTACAAGAACAGGGAGAAAATCACTTTAATATCTTCAGATACTTTTGTGATTAGGGTTCGCCTAATGGCACAGATGTTCATGTATCCAACATGATCCCATAAAGCCAAACTCCAGCTTTCTGTCAATTTAACCACTTGCCGACTGCTGCATGTATGCCCAGATAGCAAGTCTTGACTTACACATTTTCACTGGCAAGTTGTACACTTGCAGAGTACTTGAAGCATGAGTTTTATTTGGCACTTTTCTAATTTGTAACAAATGTGTGGGGCAAGTCTCTAGCAAGAGCAAAGTTGCAGTGCTGAGTCTACAGTAAGAGCCCTGCAAGTCCTGATCCTCATCCGGACCCCTGTGGTGGGATGACTATTGCACGTTATAACTGAACCAGAACTTGCGGCAGACTTGCAGAATGTTTGCAAAGAAAGTTGATCTGGAGTCATGCAATGCAGACTTGCTGCAATTTTGCAACAAGCTTGTGAAGCCTGACAAATGCAGCAATAGCTTAGAAAGTCATTTTCAAACTTGCAGCTTAATTGCTTGCTATCTGGGTATATACTGCGGCAAGTCGACCTCCCTGCACTGGATCGCATACATGTATGTGATCCAGGTATGCCACTGCAGCTGTGCTGCTATTTGCTCCAGCACATGCTGACCAGAGGGTCCTGCCCATAAATTACTGTCCTTACTATAACTCGCAAATCGCCGCCATTATTAGTATAAAATAAATAAATACATTAATAAAAATTCCAGTATATATCCCATAGTTTGTAGATGCTATAACTTTTAAGCAAAACAATTATTGTACGCTTATTGGGATTTTATTTTTTCCAAAGACATGTAGCAGAATACATTTTGGCCATACACACAATGTATGAAGAAATTAGATTTTTTTAAAAAATTTTATTGGATAGGTTTTAGAGCAAAGAGTAAAATACACATATATATATATATATATATATATATATATATATATATATATATATATATATATTTTTTTTTTTTTTTACAAAAAGCTTTTTGTTTGTTTATATTTGCAAAAAAATAAAAAAACACAATGATGATCAAATACCAACAAAAAAAAAATCTCTATTTCTGTGGGGGAAAAAATAAATAAATGTTGTTTGGGTACAGCGTTGCATGACCGCGCAATTGTCCTTTAAAGTAGCTCAGTGCCCAAAAGCAAAATATGACCAGATCATGAAGGGGGTGCTAAAATAGTTCCAGGCGGGTCCAAACTATTACCTTTATTTTTGCAGATAACTGTTAGCACTGTATAAAGTGTATGTAGCTACAGCTACAGCGATATTCTCTGGCAGCGAAATGGGACTTCCCGTCCCGCTTCCACAAAAAAATCCAGTTGGACCAATTACTGCTTAGTCATTCACAGGAAGCTTTGTATTTTCTCAATGAGAACAAGGCCTCCTCTGATTGGCAGAGGTGGAGAATGTGATGTCATCCACCTGCCTCTCCACCTCAGCCAATTGTCAGCATTTATTTATATGGCTTAAACATTTTTTCAGAAAGAAAAACTGCTACCCTATTCACAGGGTGACAACTCTGCTGTGTGATTTAACTCTTGTCCCCCATAATGGATCTACTTATCAATGCTCACATAGAATTCAGTTCTAAAAATGGTTTGATCTTGAGTGAATGTTGTATGAATCTTGGGTCATAAATAACCACCTAAGTGTTTTTTTTTTTTTTTTACAGTCAATTTAATGATATCAGTATGCACTCAAATCTGTGTTGTTCCTGCTAAAAAAAAGTGCAAGCAAAGTGCCTTGCACATGTAGAATAGCCCTAAAAACATTAGAAAATCCCAATTTGACTCTACGTACATCACCACTGCCACACAAGTGAATGCTGTACTCCTTAACAAGCTGTATATGTAAATTAACCAAATGTATGATGTCCTCTTCACAACATTACATGCATGTAGTAAACATTGTGAACACATAATTTAGCTGTTTTGCCTAGACTGAAGGCAAATCAATGGCACAACATGTACATTAGGCCCGGAGTCCTTTTTAAATTACAGATTTATTGAGCAACAGACCTCCCTTGAGGCATCACAAAGCCTTCCTTTACAGCATAAACATAACAAACTGCACTTCTTAGTCAGTTTTACTGTTGCATTATATTTATTTTCTGCCTGCACACAGGCAGTTCGCAAAGTATTTGCAGGATGTTAAGAAAATTTAAAGGTAGATATAATAGGTAAGGCAATAAGTAAATTTTTTTGAGTTGAGAGTAGGTATTTTGCCTGTTGGTAGACGATAAAACAGTGCTTGATCAATGATCAAGAATATTTTTTTTATGCCAGATAATTCTAGTTCTATTCCAGTTATCTGAAGTTGGAAGCTTTTTGTAAGCATTTTGAATGCAAGTGCCTGTAAAGCCGCGTACACAGGGGCGGACTGTATGGCCTACTTAGTCCATCATACAATCCGACGGACAGTCCGTCATACTTTCGAATGAACGGACTTGACCACACATGGATGCACAAACAGTCCGTCGAAAGCTTGCGCGATGACGTGTACAGCAAGTACGACGGGACTAGAAATAGGAAGTCCAATACACCGCAATGCACCCTTCCGCCGTGTAAATCCTTTCTGAGCATGCGCCATTCTTAGTCCGTCGAACTAGCCTACTCACGAGCAGATTGTCTGCTGAAACCAAAGTATGACGGACAGAATTTCGAAAAATCCGAAATACTTAGTACGCCAGACTGCACGCTGGAAAAGTCCGCTGAAGCCCACACTCGAGCGGACTGTCCGCTGAAATGTGTTTCGACGGACTAAGTAGGCCATACAGTCCGCCTGTGTGTACGCGGCATAAGACACCTCACCTTATTGAGGAACAACAATGAAAACCTAGGTTGGACAAAGCTGTTTAGGTTACCGTTTTGCATTTTCGGTGTACATAGTAATCAGTAGAGAGAGTAAAAAAGGGGAGCAGCACTTGTGTGGATAGAGGTCACAGAACCAAGATGCTTTTCTCCCACATCAGCAGGCAAGTGGTAATGTACAAAAAGTTACACTTATTACAAATGTTTTAATTTGTCAAAACATATCTCCTATGCTGCTTTTGCTAGATATAAAAATAACTTTATTTATTCCCTTTATGGAACAATCTGTTCTAAATATTGTGAAAATGAAGTTTTGTCTCCAGTTAGGTTACATGGATTCATGCCTACTGTAGCAGTGCACAAGCATATATAAATATTCAGCTTTTAGATCAGACAAATCCCCGATTTTAAGGGGACTCAATCCTGCCCCTCTCTCCTCACCTATTACTATTGGCAATTAAACCTCCCTTCCAATCCAGAATATTTCAAATATTTGCAACCTATACATAAAGGGATATTACCACAACACTGTATGTTTTCAAATAACAAAATAGTGTTTGTTACAAACCCCCATACCTAGGGATGTAATTCACAATTCCTGGACTCAGCCAACAGCAGTACAAAAAAATAATTATAAATAAGTAAATCCATCATCAATAACGTCATCCAGCAATGTTAATCCATCATCAGCTACAATGGCCCACTGTCTAATGGGCATACTTGGTCAGTGACGTTACCCAAGATCACCAGTACTGTCGTTGACATTACAGCTGGGCTGGGGATCTGTGATTTAGTGGCACTAGTGCGGCGGGCATACATCGTTGAACTGTGGGCTGACCTCGCAGAGAAAAACAATGTCAAGTATTAGGTCTTCATGATTGATTTACATTTGAGAGACATTATTTACTTTTGTATTTCTATTAATGGACTTTTTCAAAGTGTCTATGTGTTTTTTTTACATTTAATTTTGGGTTATTTGTGTTGGTTTTACCTGTCTCATTCCCCTGGGGAGAGCAGATATCTGGGGTCATTTTTGTATTATAAAGCAGGCTTCCAGATTTCTAAAAGCTCTACTTCTGGCCACTTTCATTATAGTGAAAAATTTAAATCCACTGGCAAATGCACCACCAATGAAATCTTTCCACAAAGCTACAATTTGTAGAAGAATTACAACTTGCTCTACAATTTCCTCCTTAATTACAATTTTACATTATTTATCAGACTATACTGCTTCCACCTCCTCATGTTCCACCTCCAACCTCCTCCTTGTACCTCTACAATTACCCATTCACTGGAATTTATATCTCTCACCTATACTCATAAGTGGCATGCTAATTGTAAACAACATATTTTATCATAAGGGCACTGTTTTTCCATTTTCATTTAATTTCTTGGAATTGTATACCTTAATTGATTTCTTCCATATTTTGTTCTTTTACTAAAGCTCCGCTATATTTTTATAACAAAGTTGCTATCCTCTTGTGATTCTGTGGACAGCCTACTGTAAAAAATCTAAAAATAATTGAAATTGTTGTGTCATATGTCATATATGTAACAACTTTATAACCCCTGCATGATATTTTTCTACAAGTACAAAAAAACAGACATATAGGAAAATCCACCCTAATTGCTATTTCATTACCTGCTTGCAATAAGCCAGGGGGCCTCTCTTTGTTCTCTGTCTTTATGAAGAGGAGAGAGAGGTGGAGCAAAGGTTTGGTCAAGCCAAGGCTAATGGTTTGGGACCTGCTCTACTGTCTCTTTAGCCTGAGGGCCACTGGCTGCAACATCAAATAAAGTCTATGAGCTTTGAAGTAAGGAACAAAAGATAAGAAGGAAGGACAATTGTGTGTCATCTGCCTTAACAGGTAGTAATATACTGTTACATAGTTACATATAGATACACAGTAGGTGAGGTTAAAAAAAAAAGATACAAGTCCACCCTATGTGTGTGATTATATGTCAGTATTACATTGTTAAAGCAGAGGGCCGTTTAAAAAAAAAAAAAAAAAAAGTCAGCAGCTGCAAACACTGCAGCTGCTGACTTAATCAGCCCACTTACCTGTCCAGGGTGCCCGCGATGTCGGCCGCCCGAGGCCGACCCGTCCCTCGGCTCTTGGGTCCCGGCGCCGCCATTCCTTGTAAGGGAAACAGGCAGTGGAGCCTTACGGCTTCACTGCCCGTTTCCTACTGCGCATGCGCGAGTCACGCAGCGCTTTGTGAATGGGACGCGCTGTGTTCTGGAACACACAGTTCCCAGAACACAGCGCGACCCATTACACAGAAGACGCCGCACGGAGGAGAGAAGAAAGAAGATCTCCGCGGAGGAGGAAGAGGAAGATTAGGATTATGTGCCTAGAAACAGGCACTTCTGGTAAGTAAAAAAAATATGTTTTTAATTTTTTTTTTTTTGATTTTTTTTTTTTTTTATATTTTTTTTTTTTTCAGGGTGGCCCTCCACTTTAATTTGTGTTACAGTACTGAATGACCACAACATACAGGGATATATAAACATGCTGCCCAGTATCCTAGATGAAGATAGAAAAAAATGGCCTATAAAATGAGACTTTAGGTATATAAACTGACAGAAGGCAAATATGGGGTGGAAATCAAATAAGGCTTTGCATTCATTGAGAAAAGCACCTAGCTCATTTGATGACACCACGACTGCAATGTCCCAACTAGCCAAATCCAAAGCTCCTGGCTCAGATGGCCTACCTTTAGATTTTTTTTACCACCTATTCCGAGATACTTACCCCCAAATTACGCGCTTTTTACCAATCTATTTTCGAAACTGGGGTCCTACCACCCTCCATGCAAGAAGCTCAAATTGTAGTTATTCCCAAACTGGGCAAGGACCAAAATATCCTGATTCTTATCGCCCTTTCTCATTATTACAGGTATATATTATAATTCTAGCCAAGATTCTTGCCTCTCTCTCTCACTTAAATAAAGTCATACTCTCTTTAATTCACCCTGATCAAACCGGTTTCATGCGTGGGAAAAGCACTGGTATGAATATTTGATGTTTGTTCATGAATATCCAGGCCTCACACAAAAACCCTGGTTCTCAAGTGGTAGTGGCTTTGGAAGAAGCTAAAGCCTTTGACTTCGTGGAGTGGAACAACCTCTGGGAGTGTCTGCGCAATTTTGGCTTTGGCCCTAATTTCATAAGGTGGGTACAGCTTCTCTATCAATCACCCAAAGCCTGAGTACTGTATATGTTAACAGATGGCTATCGGATCAGTTTTCACTGGAAAGGGGCACCCACTAAGAGTGTCCCCTTTTACCCTTATTGTATGCTATTAGATCAGATCCCAATATATGTGGTCTAAGAGTGGGAAATACTATAGAAAAAATTGGCCTATACGCCGACAACACCATTCTCTATTTAGCAGACCCAGGACCCTCTGAACAAATTTTGTCCCTTGATCATTTTCCCCCATCGCCTACATATCCTCCGCTACCCCTATCTAGAGTGTCTTCAATAACATATTTGGGAGTGTTGATCACGGCTTGGAAATTATATCCCCCTAAATATGAAACCCTTGTATACTCTGGTCAAGTCCAAAACACAAACATGGGCTAGATTACCGGTGGTAGTGGGGCTTATAAACTTAACCACTTCAGCCCCGGACCAATTGTCAGCCTAAGGACCAGAGGTCTTTTTACAATTTCGCACTGCACTGCTTTAACTGGTAATTGCGCGGTCATGCAATGTTGTACCCAAACAAAATTTGCGTCCTTTTCTTCCCACAAATAGAGCTTTCTTTTGATGGTATTTGATTGCCTCTGCGATTTTTATTTTTTGCAATATAAATGGAAAAAGACAGAAAATTTGGAGAAAAAAAAGATATTTTCTACTTTTTGTTATAAGAAAAATCGAATAAACTCAATTTTAGTCATACATTTAGGGAAAAATTTATTCAGCCACATGTCTTTAGTAAAAAAAATGTCAATAGGCGTAAATTTATTGGTTTGGGCAAAAGTTATAGCGTCTACAAACTAGAGTACATTTTCTGGAATTTACACAGCTTTTAATTTATGACTGCCTATCTCATTTCTTAAGGGGCTAAAATGGCAGAGCAATACAACCCCCCCCAAATTAGCCCATTTCGGAAAGTAGACACCCCAAGGAAATTGCCGAGGGGCATGTTGAGCCCATTGAATATTTTTTTTTTGTCCCAAGTGATTGAATAATGACATAAAAAATAATAAAAAAATTTACAAAAAGTTGTCACTAAATGATATATTGCTCACACATGCCATAGTTATATGTGGAATTGCACCCCAAAATATATTCTGCTGCTTCTCCTGAGTACGGGGATACCACACATGTGGGACTTTTTGGGAGTCTAACCGCATACGGCACCCCGAAAAACCAATCACTGCCTTCAGGATTTCTAAGGGTGCAAATTTTTGATTTCACTCCTCACTACCTATCACAGTTTCGAAGGCCATAAAATGCCAAAATAGCACAAACCCCCCCCCAAATGACCCCATTTTGGAAAGTAGACACCCCAAGCTATTTACTGAGAGGCATGTTGAGTCCATAAAATATTTAATATTTTGCCACAAGTTGCAGGAATATTACAATTTTTTATTTTTTTTTGCACAAAGTTGTCACTAAATGATATATTGCTCACACATGCTATGGGCATAAGTGAAATTACACCCCAAAATAAATTCTGCTGCTTCTCCCGAGTACGGGGATACCACATGTAGCCTAGCCACGTACGGGACCCCGAAAACCAAGAAAACAATGCGTTTTTTTTGGAACCCTAAACTGCTGGGGACGCTAGTATAGATCTGATCAGATCAGATATTGATCTGTTCAGATTCTATACCACTACTGGAGGTTTATGCTTTGCGCGTGGGTGTTAGCGGTACTGGCACTAACCTATCGCTGCCTGGGGCGATGCAGACCCTGAACCTAAAACCTAATTGATATCACCCGCCGGGTGATCAAGGGGTTAAACCTTTATTAGGTAATAAATGGTGGGTACCTTGATGCTATAAAAAGCAAACTAACTAACCAGAGTCACCCGTAACACTTATACGGTGATCACTGGTGAAAGGGTTAACTAGGGGCAATCAGGGGGTTAAACTCTTTATTAGGTAGTATATGGGGGTCCCTGGCACTATATAAAAACCTGACGGGGAACCTAAATAACTAACTTGCTAACCAGCGTCACCAGTGGCACTTATACGGTGATCGCTGGTGAAAGGGTTAACTAGGGGCAATCAGGGGGTTAAAACCATTATTGGGTAGTATATGGGGGTACCTAGCACTATAAAAACCTGGCGGTGAACCTAAAAAAATAACTAGCTACCTAGCGGCACTAGTGACACTAATGCAGCGATCAGAAAAACGATTGCTTAGTGACACTGGCAAAAGGGGGTGAAAGGGTTAACTAGGGGCAATCAGGGGGTTAAAACCATTATTGGATAGTATATCGGGGTACCTAGCGCTATAAAAACCTGGCGGTGAACCTAAAAAAATAACTAGCTACTTAGCGGCACCAGTGACACTAATGCAGCGATTAGAAAAAAGATCGCTTAGTGACACTGGCAAAAGAGGGTGAAAGGGTTAACTCTAGGGGCAATCAGGCCCCCCACCCACTGGAAGGCGAGCACGTACATGTACGTGCTTGTGCCTGTCGGTGCAATTGCGCCGACATACAATGCAATGCAACTGTTAATTAAAATTATACTCCTCCCCAAGATTTTATATATGATGTTACACGCCCTTTAAATTCTTTAAGACGTTGGAATCTATTTTGAACTCCTTTGTCTGGGGGCATGGAAGGCACAAGCTAGCCTTGCCAATCCTTAAAAACCCTACAACACTTGGTGGGTTTGCCCTTCCTGACTTCCGCGATTACTATCTAGCCTCCCAACTATCTCACCTTTATTATTTTGACAAAGCAGATTTACAAAGATATCAATCCTTGGTATGTTGGGATTCCACTCACCCAGCCAATACCCCCCTCCAAGCTATTTTTTTGTGGGAACATATACTTGCGACCCCCTCCGATACAATGCTGGAATGCTTTCACACCACCAACGTTTATGGCAACTCACTGTACATAAACTCAATGTAACTCACATCCGCTCTCATACTCCTATCTGGTTTAATAAACACATTCCAGAACTACTCACCGTCCTAGATCCTATAGTGTGGGCCACCAACAGAATACTTATTATCATCAGATTATGACAACCATAGGGCCCAAACCATTTCAGATGCTTAAGGAAGAATTTTCTCTTCCTAACCATTTATCTTTTAGATACTTGCAGCTCTGTCATTCCCTACAAACCCAATTCACGAATGTGACTGTCTCCCTTAATACCCCCCTCCCCCCCCCCCCCCCCGTGTTGGATATCATTCTAAGCACAGAATCCTCTAAATTAATCTCCACTCTAGATTCTATTATTCACCTTCCTGCAGCTACAGCATTGGCCTATAAAGCCAAAAATGCATGGGAACCTGACACTGGGGCTATCAAAGATAATGATTGGGAGGAAGTTTTAGAGAACACCAAAATCGTCTTCCCTAAAATGTCATATCGCCTTACACAACTGTATATCATACATAGAGCATACAGTATTTGACACGGCAGAAAATAGCTCAATTCCAAACCATGCATAGTCCACTGTGCCCACCTTGTGCTTCCGCACTTGGCACTTCCTATCACTTAATAAGGAGCTATCCAAAAATATAGTTTGGCTTCAAGTAATACACTTCCTACATGATAAGATGGGTTCACCAGTAGTACCATCCCCCAAATTATGTCTGTTAGGCTTACTTCCAGATTTATAAATAGACAAAGTTCTTGCTACTTATACATATGAAATGCTCTTTTTAGCTAGGTAGACGGTGGCTCGGAACTGGATGCACCTCAACATCCAGAGATGGAAAAGGAACATTAACAATACCCTCCCCTTTTAATTAAACTGATATACCTATATAAAGGATGCCCACTTAAATATACTAAAGTGTGGGATAGGTGGCTGGTGGACTGTGAGACCTGTACCTAAATAAGGTCCCTACATTTCCTATAGTAGGATTAAGGTGCAACTATAATAATACATATGGTGGATCTTTATCTCCCCTTCTGCTTCCTCAGTTGCTTAAGGTATTATTCTCCTTTTGCGTACTAGATTGTAAATTTGAGGATCAGCTTCTGATACATGACATCACGTAATCATTGATGTCTAAGGCCATGTACTATGTTACTCATGAGCACTTTATTCAAATTTTCCTATGTTATCCCCCTATTGTTTTCATGTATACTTCAATGATTACTGTACCATTTACCTTCTTTCAATAAAGTTGTCTTTTCCAATTAAAAAAATCAGAGAAAGAATAGGTATGATTACTTGGCACTGGGAATACATTACAGAATTATTCTAGCTCATGTTTGTATATCAGGAAATCCTTTTGAGTATTATTCTTGAATACAGTATTTCAATTTTAGGCCATATGTAAGTCACTTTTGTCTTAAGAAGTTATTTTCAATAGCCCAAAATATATTTGAAACCCATTTTTTTTTTTATTTGCTTTGTCTTTAACAGGATTGTGAGGCAATAGTCAAAAAAGGCCCAAGGCTATTTGGAAGAGAAAAAGAAAACACTCTATGAATAGTTCACCTTGGAAAGAGTTTACTGAAACTCGTTGAGAAAAAACATTTATTTCTTAGGTAAGGTACAGCCAATACCACAAATATTTGCTGAACAGAATATGCAGGTCATAATTACTTAAAG
The DNA here is from genome assembly GCF_037356315.1 of Lithobates pipiens. Taxonomy (NCBI): domain Eukaryota; kingdom Metazoa; phylum Chordata; class Amphibia; order Anura; family Ranidae; genus Lithobates; species Lithobates pipiens. The sequence goes on along the minus strand of NW_027507748.1, from coordinate 271,271,384 downwards.
CTGAACTTAGATCTATTTTTTTTCCCCAAATGTGTGGCAATTCCATTCATGTGGAAGTTGATTACTCACAATTGGCTGCATGTTGTCATCTTCCAATACAATCCACTGCATCTGAAGCCTGACTCATTTCCAGCGTAAATGACTTAAAGTGGTATTAAAGGTTTGACTTTAAAAAAAACAAAAAATATGTCATACTTACCTGCTCTGTGTAATGGTTTCGCACAGAGAAGCCCCGATCCTTCTCTTCTGAGGTACTCCCCCAAGACCAGTGTCCCCCCAATAGCAAGCTGTTTGCTATGGGGGCATGGGTGTATGCCGGTTCCCAAGCCCTGCTCTATGCATCCATAAGACACATAGAACGTGGCTCGCCACCCCCCCCCCCCCCTCATTGGCTGTGATTAACAGCAGAGGCAGAGGCTCTTGTGCACATCACTGGATCATGACAGGGTTCAGGTAAGTATTAGGGGGGCTGTCTGGGGAGCAGTACACAGAAGAATGCATGAAGGTAAAACAACTTCAGCCTTTACAATCACTTCAATGCATCATAAAAACCTTTCCTCTCTCTGTTTGCTCACCTCACATCTATTTGCTTTATTTGCTTTCCCTTGCTCTGAATTTTTTTGGTTTTGCATCTTTTGTGGCCATTATCATTTAAGACTCACTCATTAATTCATGGTTGTGCCTACTTTTCTTACTATGTCTGTTGTGGGCATTACCTTGGACACTATATATATATTGGAACCCCCACTGCTCATTCGGATTCCATTTGATACCCATATTTTGTCTCCCACACTAGTACTTGGTATCCATTTTGTCGGAGGCATTTCTGATTAGCCGACCAGCGCACGACGATGTACGTTGGCACAATGGCATGGCTGGGCAAATGGGAGTACCTGTATGTCCCCTTTAAGACGTGGCTTAGTGCGCGTGCGGCCGCGTACTCTGTAAACGTGCCCGCAGGTCCCGCAGACTCGATCGTGACACAGAGCAGCTGAACGGGGAGATGCCTATGTAAATAAGTCATTTCCCTGTTATGCCTAGCAACATGACAGGGATCTACTGCTCCATGTCATTGGGAGCAGTGATCTCTGTCATGTTGTAGTGAGCCCATCCCCCCACAGTTAGAATCCCTCCCTAGGACACGCTTAACCCCTTGATTGCCCCCTTGTGTTTAACCCCTTCCTGCCAGTGTCATTTACACAGTAATTGGTGCATTTTTATAGCACTGATCACTGTATAAATGTCACTGGTCCCAAAATAGTGTCAAAAGTGTCTGATGTGTCCGCCACAATTTCACAGTCACAATAAAAATCGCAGATTGCCGCCAATACTAATAAAACATTTTTTTATAAAAATGCCATAAATCTATCTCCTATTTTGTAGACACTATAATCGATATACACTTATTGCGATTTATTTTACGAAAAATATGTAGAAGAATACATATCGGCCTAAGCTGAGAACAAAATTAGCAGAGGTGATCAAATACCACCAAAAGAAAGCTCTATTTGCGGGAAAAAAAAGTAAATTGTTTGGGTGCAATGTCACACGATCGCGCAATTGTCAGTTAAAGGGACGCAGTGCCATATTGCAAAAAGTTCTCTGGACAGGAAGTGGGTAAATTCTTCCAGGGCTGAAGTGGTTAACTGTCTACACCAAAAAAAATTTATGAGGAGCAGTAAATTAGTAAAATTAAGATTACAGAAATATCTTCCAGCTTCTCCCACCAAACAGGATCCTTCAGTAAGACCCCTTTCACACTGGGGCGCTTTGCAGGCACTATAACGCTAAAAATAGCGTCTGCAAAGTGCCCTGAAAGAGCCGCTGCTATCTCCCCAATGTGAACGCCCGAAGGCTTTTCACACTGGAGCGATGCACTGGCAGGACGCGAAAAAAAAGCAGCATCTTTGCAGCGGTGAAGGAGTGGTGTATACACCGCTGAAGGAGTGGTGTATACACCGCTCCTTCTCATTGAAATCAATGGGGAAGCGTGGCTATAATGCCGGCAAAGCGCTGCTGCAGCAGCACTTTGTGGTGGTTTTAAACCTTTCTCGGCCGCTAGCATAGAAGTAGCGGCTGAATAGCACGCAGCAAAATTTACCTTAAAACATTGCTAAAAATAGCGGTGTTTTAACGCCAATGCACCCACTGCCCCAGTGTGAAAGTAGTCTAAAGCAAAGCTTGGCCCAAAGATGATGTCACTGTGTGCCTACAAACAAGTATATTTACAAAGTGGGACTTTTGATTGAAAATGTTTAATTGAATGTCAATGGGGAGGGGGTGAGAGAAGAATAAGGGAAAGTATTATATGCATACACATATAATACTTTCGTATATAATACATAAGCTCTAATTTCACTTCTGTATACAAAAATCCAGGAAGGAGATATATTTCTCCATCTTTGAAGCCTACTTTGTTGGCTTTGGGGATTTTATGTGTGTACTTTCTAGGTGTTTTTCGATTTTTCTTTTCAAAATATGTTAACTGTAAAACAAAACACGCTGCATGTGGTGATACAGAAGGAGGAAATGCTATCAGGTAAGGAAACAAGTCAAGGGAAAGGTACGGGAACAACTATCAGGAAACATTTTAAATAAGCAAATATATCTTAACATAACATGATTGCACAGAAATTCCTCCTCAGTCCCAGAATAAATGTCATAACTGTTCAGATACAACTTGCATCACAAATCTATTATAACATGTCAACAGGTAACAATAGTGAAAACCATGGATCCATATGTATATAATGCTGTATACACGAATTTCCGAAATAAGATCATAATTGGAGTTTTGCTTTAACATCCAAACAGCAATTAAAGGCAAAAAAACTCCCACATTTACAATATATAATATATATACTTTTACTGAATGTCAGATTCCCACAATCCTCTGCACAGCAGTGCTCAAAATGGAAAAGGTTTGTTCAGCATGCTATCAGGGCTTTATTGCTTTGCAGAACTTTACCACTGTGACAGGTATAGAGGAGAGTAAAGCACAGAGTTTACTTTTTCAGTTTTCTCCTACACATTTATTGTCCACAAATGTGGTGGGACCTGGACCAGGCTTTATTGCTAAGCTGCAGTGTAGCATGCAGAGACGACCAGAACCTGATTATGTTGCCTGGTAGGGAATCTCGGATCACAAGACCAAAACCTTTTTACAGAAAAAACAGTAATAATTGTATATATATATATATATATATATATATATATATATATACACACACATACAGTATACTGTAGGGTTGCACCAACACCAATATGCACCAACACCAATAAGTACTTCCCGATACTGAGTACCAATACTTTGCAGTGTGATCTGCATCCATACAAACTGAGCAGGCTCAAATAACACTGCATATAATTGCATGAGATTTAAAACAGGAATGTGGTGCTATTTCTGTCCAAATCAAACGCGGTTTCCCCACCGCTCCCATGTGAACCCAGGCTTGTCATAGTGATTTCAGCCTGGGTTCACACATGAGCAATGCGGGAAACCACATGCAATTTGGACAGGAATCGCATCACATTACTGTTCAAACGCATGCGAATCTTTGCAGTGTAATTTGCGCCCATTCATTTTGTATGGGTGCAAATCGCACTGCAAGGTATCGTTCTCGGGGTATCGGAAGCATCTTCATGACTACAGGCACTCGTGAAAATACTTGGTATCGGCACTAATACCAGTATCGTTATCGGTGCATCCCTAATAAATAAATATATGTATAATGTATGTTTTTTTTTTAACAGGGTCAGCAGTTCAGAGAGTGGGTTGATGTCTGGGGCAATGCAAGGGAGGGTGGTGCAATATGGTTTTCAAGCCATACTATAGGTTGTGGGTGTCAGGGGAATCCAGTTATATCTGTATATTGTACGATATACATACAAGCTGATATCAAGTTGGATACACGTTTGCAGTGATGAGTTGAGTGTCACAATTATTATATTACATTATTATTATTTAGAACACAATCATAATAACAACAATAAGAAGGCTTACACTGCTGACCCTCAGACACAGCTGGGGAGTATTTAACACATATTTAAGAAATGAAATGTAAGTAATGGTATAAATGTAGTGACTAATTCAAGTACATCAATCATAATTGACAGACATTGCTCAGATAGATATTCTGGAGTTAGCATATACATGTCCACATAAGACAAAATCCTCACCTGAAATAGGACCCGCAGAGGGGTAAATGACAGTAGGCTAAAAGAAAGTATGTGGATAAGGAGTATAGAGAGGAATGGTAGGAAGGGAAGAAGTGCAAGAGGGAAAGCAAGGAAAAGTAATACAGAGGGAAAGAGGAGAAGGAGGGTGGATTGTGTGTGTGTGTGTGGGGGGGGGGGGGGGGGGTGGTAGGCCTCACTATGTACATTATATTTTTTATATTAAATTATTATGTTACACAGACACAAACATCAGTACACATAACCGCACAATGTAAAAATACATATGATAGGAAAAGTGTGCCTGCCCAGGAGAGACACAGTGGGGGAGGTGTAATTAATTAAAACTGGAGCAGACGGAAGGAAGCTGATTGGACAGTTGCTCCAGATTCTATCTTCAGCTTGTTCTGTTAAAGTGGTTGCCAACCTCAGACATGAAATATGAAAAAAGCACATCCTTCTTTAATGTCTATACTGTCTCAATCCAAAGCACAGTGCCATTTCTACTTGTTGCCTGGTTCCTGATCAACCTGATTCACTTTTTTGTCAGCTTTTTCTGACACCAAGAGTTAAAAGGTGATGGGAAGGGAGCTACAGCACTCAGCCTGTGACTGTTACCCACAGCTGTGCCTGTTTTCCATAAGGCCCCTCTCACACGCTTTACCGTCAATTTTGTGCTTTTATCCCCCCCCCCCAGACTGAGAAAGGGTTAAAACCACCGCAAAGTGCTGTTGCAGCAGCGCTATGCCGGTGGTATAGCTGCGCTGCCCCATTGATTTCAATGGGCAGGAGCGGTGTATACACCACTCCTTCATTGCTCCAAAGATGCTGCTAGCAGGACTTTTTTTTAGCGTCCTGCCAGCGCACCTCTCCAGTGTGAAAAGCCCTCGGGGCTTTCACATTGGAGACACAGCAGCGGCTCTTTCAGGGTGCTTTGCAGACACTATTTTTAGCACTGTAGCGCCTGCAAAGCGCCCCAGTGTGAAAGTGGTCTAATATGTGAAGGAAGATGAGTCCCTCCCCTCTAGTCTGGGCTCTGTGAAGACTTCAGACCCCCATCACTTTTGTGCTTGTCATCAGGTGACATCATAGATGTCTACGTTTAAGCCACACTGACTTAGGACAGTCGGCTGTTAATAGCTAGTGAGTGGAAGACACTGGTTCCTTACATGAAGACTTGTGGTTAAAAAAAAAACAGTTAAGTCTGAATTTTATCATATATTATACATTTTTTAACATACAGACAATATATCTGCCAAAAGCGTCTAAAGTAATTAAAGTAGCAAGATGTATTTTAGCATAACTTTATTTGTAAGCTATTGTTCATGACGACCAGCCACGTTTCATCTTTTATTCCCATGGGAAAAAGAACCAGTTACTATGAGCAAAAATTCTACTTTTTGTTCCCATCTTTTTTTGTTTGTCCCAGTTTTTTATAAATATGCCGTACAGGATTTGTTGCTTACTAAATAAAAGCTATAGGCTTTTTGTTTGTGAAATAAGTAACACTGTTACATAAAGTTCACCTTTGCCAGAAGCTTACCTCTGCTGCTAGATAATTCCCAGTAGCAAGATGTTTAAATCGATAAAGACTGTTCCAGTGCCCTGCTCCTCCTCTACAAGGATCATGATGCACAACCTGTATGAAAAGATAGACATAGCGTAATCCGTTAAGACATCTGAAAGGCCTTTCCAATGCCTGTACTGCTGGTCTCACTGTAGTCTAATCCTAAAAGATTTGTGTAACCAGCTTAGAAAGTCTTCAAATGAGTTTGTAATTCAAAATATTAGTGACAGTCAGGCTTTTTGCATTTAGACCAAATATGTTTTATTTTTCCTCAATTAATAAGTACACTCAAATACTATTTTATACTCAGAACTAAACATGAAAAAATTACAATCATATGTATTTGGGCCGCTCTGGCTGTATGGGAATGAAGTCCTGTGCCCACTACTGTGAGTGCTGGCTGGGAAGGGAGCTTGTCCATGCTCCAGGCAATGGTAGAGAGTGATAGGTTCTGGTGGGCAGAGTGAAACATGTTGGGGGCGTCACCTGGGGGGGGGCAGGCTGAGGCTGCTATTCAGTATCACACAGCAGGCTTTAACTTGGATGTGCGGCTTCCGGGACACCTATCACTCTCTACCATGATAAAAAAATACCACCAACCAGAAAAGTGCAACTAAGTATTTCCTTGGCCAGGTATGTATCTTAAGGTTTTTGTGTTAGCTATGTAACCAGTCTGAGATGCTCAACCACTTACTGTCCGCGCTATAGCCGAATGACGGCCACAGAGAGGACCTGAATTTCCATATGACGGCCTCCCCTTTGCATGCTCTCTGCACGCTCCCTGTAGGGCCCCCGTGCAGCGGGCGCTGTGATCACCAAGTCACTGAGACTCGGGTGATCACAGATCCGAGTAAGGGGCCAGTCCAGGCCCCTTACCACGTGATCAGCTGTCAACCAATGACATCTGATCACATGATATAAACAAAAGCTCAGTAATCTTCTTTTTTCCTCCTCACGCTGACTGCTTATCGGCAAGGGACATCGGTTCCGAAGAGGAAGAGGCAATTATGCCTCATCTGTGCCCACCAGTACCTTCTGCCAGTAGCACCTGCCATTGTCACCTGCCAGTGCCCACCAGTGCCACCTATCAATGCCCATGAGTGCCACCTATCAATGCCCACCAGTAGTGCCAATCAGTGCCACCTAGAAGTGCTGCCTATCAGTGTAACCGATCAGTGCCGTTATTGACGCCCATCACTGCCACCCATCAGTGCCCATCACTGCCACCTATCGGTGCCCATGAGTGCCCCCTCATCAGCATACATCAATGAAGGAGAAAACGTACCTGTTTTCAAAATGCTATAACAAAAAAAAATATATATATATATATATATATATATATATATATATATATATATATATATATAAAAAAATTTATTCGTTCTTTTTAAATTTTTTTAACAAAAAATAAAAACCGCAGTGGTGATCGAATACCACCAAAAGAAAGCTATAGATGTGGGAAAAAATGATAAAAATTTCATTTGAGTACAGTGTTGTATGACCGCGCAATTGTCATTCAAAGTGTGGCAGCGCTGAAAGCTGAAAATTGGTCTGGACAGGAGGGGGGTTTAAGTGCCCAGTAAGCAAGTGGTTAAAAGATAAAATTAGATGTAAACTTTAGTATTTGCAACTTATATGTCTGTACAGGGAACTGTACTTCTTAAAATGCAGGAGATGTCATGCTCCTAAGGGCCCTTTCGCACGGACGGACCGATTGAGTCTGCCTGTCGGTTTTTCAGGCAGACCCAATCGGATCCTTCAGCCTCCTCTATGGAGCGGTGGGTCTCAATGGACATGTGTCCGTTGACACCCACCGACATCCGACCCTGTCCACTAAAACAGGCGGATGGGGATCTGTTCCTCATCTGTCTGGAAGATCAGATTGCAGTTGGGTGTAAACAGACAGGCGGTCCATTTTATATCTGACCACCCATAGAAGAGAGTGGGCTGTGTCTGTGTCCATTCTGCATAAGCAGAGCAGACACAGACCAGCCATCCACCTGCTCAGTGGGGATCAGCAGACAGATTTCCCACTGAGCAGACATACTCCAAGAGAGCCTGCCATATATGTAAGGAGCCTATACTGCTATATTTGCAGCCTACCATTGCTGATCTAATTTAAAAATTACTATTTGACTAGAGGTCTCTAGCCTCAGTACTTTCTAGGGCTCTGACCAAGGACAAGCACGCAGTTAGTGAAGTCAGAACTTTCAGTCTAAATATTTGCTTCTAAATAGAGATTAAGGAAACTAGAAAACAAATTCAGCAATCTAGGGGTCCCCACCAGTCCACACACACCTACCGGTCCATCAGCTATGCATCATATGCTTATATTTGTAAATGAAAATCTTTCAGCCAATAATACCCAGAACATAAAAAAATCTCACAGGTGGCTCATCCTGTCTTTAACCACTTGCCTACTGGGCACTTTTACCCCCTTCCTGCCCAGGCCGATTTTCAGCTTTCAGCACTGTCGTACTTTGAATGACAATTGCGTGGTCATGCAACACTGTACCCATATGAAGTTGTTATATTTTTTTAGACAGATAGAGGTTTCTTTGGTGATATCTAATCACCACTGTATATGAGGCTGCACTAATTGGCACTGATGGGCCCTGATGAGGTGAAACTGATGAGTCAGCACTGACGAGGCTGCATTGATATGATGGGTACTGATAGGCAGCACTGATGGGGCTACACTGATAATCAGGGCACTGACGATCAGTGTTAATGCCCCCTTTGTGAATTGCCAATACCTGCACTCCTCTCCTCACATTGCGACAGCAAGTGAGGTAAGGACTGTCGCTAGCCGGCAAGTCTGTTTACATTGTGATCAGCTGTGATTGGACACAGCTGATCACATGGTAAAAAAGCACTGTGATTGGTCTGTAATCTGTGTCTGAAGAGCACATTGATCACAGAGCGTGTGCCTGATGTGTGTCCCAGGGGGCGCGCGGGGGGCATGGTTCAGGGAGGATTTGAATAGAATTAGATGACCATGCTGTAGCTGTCTTTTGGCTATAGTGTTTAGGCATTTCTCATCTGCCTTACCAATGTATCTCTTGCACATTTGTCTCACCTCAGTACCCCCCTGCTCTTCTGTCCCACCTCTGTTCCCCCTGCCCTCCTGCCCCACCACTGTAACTCCTAGCTCATCTGTCTCACCAAGACACCTCCTTTCACATCTGCCACAATGCTCTAACCCCCCCCCCCCCCCGATTTTCTGTCCCACCACTGAACCCCCTTCTCATCTGCCCCAATACTTAACCCCCCTGCTCATCGGCCCCAACACAGTAGCCCCCTGCTCTTCTGACCCACTGCTGAACCCCATTCTCATCTCTACCACCGGTGTACCTCCCTGCACATCTACGCCGCAGTTGTGCTGTGTAGGGAACTCTGAAATTGGGAGTGCATTAGTGTCTCACTGACACTTGCACTGCTCTGATGATGGGGGAGGGAGTTGAATGCCGGCAGAAGAAGCTTTGCCCGGGGTTGCCTACCCCTGGTCTAGCTCCATCTTTCTCAATACACATAGGCATGTATTGCTACATACAAAGTTGATTATTTTGTTCACCTTTTGATTGTGCAGGTTGTTAAATAATCCATTCTATGCAAAAGTATATTATAATAGTAGTCAAGCTGTCTAATTGTTCACAGCTACCTACATTTGACAGTAGAATGTTTACATACACACAATGGTCACAAAAAAAATAGTAGCCTCATAAAACTGTAAAAAAAAAAGTACATTGTAATATATGGAGTTTAACTAACACTGAATTGTCATTTTGAATGAGATCACCAACTTCCAAACTAGTTCTGAATTGGAATGTACTTTTCTATTACTGCAGTTTGAGTGAAGACAGTTACTCTTACCTCTACTTCCCAGAGAGCATTGGAACTAGTAGCTGATGTGGCTGACTGCCGCAGAGTAGTACGTAGAAAAACATGGAGCTTTGACTTGTACTCATCACATGTCAGAAACTTCTCCTGCTCAGCATGGAAGAGCCGTACCACATCACCCTGGATGAAAGATTTTAAAGAAATGTATTTATACACACAGCATTATGATAAAGACCAATCTTTGTATTTACAAAAACAAATTAAAGAGAAAGAAAATAACAAACAAATTGAAAACTGTTATCACAAGGCACAGATGTGTCAGGATTGTGTTATGGTACCACTTATGTGTAATTATGCGTGTTAAAGAAAAAAATATATTTATGTGTAAAATAGCTTCTGTCTCCTAGCCTGATTTTGTCCCTGTCAAATCCAACAGTTGTTCTATTAATCTTATAGCGCAGACTTGTGTGTTCTTGTGCATGGAGCTCAACCAAGCGGGAAACGTAATTGTCGCCTTTGGTCTGCTAACAATAGTTGTAATACTTCACAGAAATACATTAAAACAATCTTTTCTTAAAAAATAAATAAATGTTTTGTTTAGTACAATTACACTTATTGTTTAAATAGGGAATAAACTGACATTTGATATTCTTTATAGGCAACTGTCTGTAAGGTGCAAAAGAAGTATGTGTTATGGACCTTCTAGGACAGAAGCAGTAAGAAGTCAACAACTTTTACTTGGTCCTTATTGGCCACAGGGGTTCATCATTTATGGCAGGTGTTAGGCTGGCCATAGATTATGCAAATTTATTTACTTCAACCATGGATGGAAGCAAAGAAAATTGCTTGATTCCCCTATCAACACATTCATTGTTAGGCTGGGTTCACACTGCTGCGGGGGGAGATCCGGATGTGATTCGCACAGCAAATCACATCCGATCTCCGTAGCGATGCGAGTTCAGCCATACAGATAGTATGGCTGAATTCGCAGCGCTCCCGCAGCAAACTCGCACGGGACCCTTTTTTGGGTCCGCAACAGAATCGGATCGCATGGGGGTTCACACCATGCGATCCGATTCCTGTGCGAGTCGGCAGATCGCACTGCGATATGCCGACGGATCTGGGGGTGTCATTAACATAACATTGACACTCCCAGCCGTCCGCATAGGGCAGTGTGAACTGCCGGCGGGAGGTGTGTGATGCGGGAAAACGCCGCGGATTCGCGGCGTTCCCGCATCGCAGCGGTGTGAACCCGGCCTAAATGGGGGAATCCTTCCCACTGTCCTATTGTATTCTGACAGCGGGGGGTTTCCCTGCCGTCAGAATACAATTATCACTGCTGACAGCTATTCCTCTGGCTGTAATTCTACGTAAAAAACAGACAAGCTGGTTGTGCTGAAGTCAATCGATAGATCAACTTTAGTACAACCAATCTGCCCATAGATGGATCGAAATGCAACCAGTTCTTGCTGAATCATCTGAATTTTGATCCGTGTGTGGCCGGCTTTAATGATCATCATGAAACTCATGATTTCTTTAAGATCTCATTCTTGCAAACAGGCACATTCTACCACCTCCTGTGGTCCTGCCCCTACATTCAGGGCTTCTGGAAACAAGTGGTAGATTTTCTTCATGACAAGTAGACCCCAAACCACGCCCACTGGGTATTTTCCCAGACCCTGATACTGACAAATACACCAAAACTTTTATGTAGGAGACCCTATTTTCTGCCACGAAACTATTGCTAAACTCTGGATGAGACAAGTTCCCCCTAGATTATCTGACTGGAAAACTGACATTACTAGCACATTGCCCTATTAAAAAATCTGTCTACATTAATAGAGGGTGCTCTGCAAAATATAACAAAGTCTGAGACCATTGGCTGAATTTAACTGACACATGTGTGTAGCACTGCAGAGCACATCTCTTTTAAAGTACCACCCAACTGAATCTATACCATACAGCTCATTCTCTTCAAATCTGTATAATAGCAAATGATATATTGATACCACAAAAGATCTACTGTATTGCTACATTGTAACGGTCTTTATAATTGACCAGAGACTTCTGGCTATCACCTACGTGAGTAATATGTATAATAATTGTGCTGAACAAAACACATAATGTTTATACATTGGAAAATTATACAATTATTTTTTTTTGGGGGAAATACAAACATTTTAATAAAAAAAAAAAAAAGATCTCATTCTTGCACTGGGGCCCATCAAAGTCAAAGGGTGAGTCCAATCAAAAGTCCCATTTTAGTTATAAGAAACCATGGACTGACCCAGCCTACTACTTTTCACCTATATGTCTTAAATATTACATCAAGGAGCTCTCCCTTCCTTAACCACCTCTCTATTCTTGTCTACCTGATAGTTTTAAGCATTTCTACCCATATTTCCTTGTCTAAGAACCTACTGTTGCATTCTTCATAATACAGTACAATACAACAGAGAGACAACCCCTCTCCCCAATTTAAGGTACATTTCTGCAGGGACCAATGGCAAGACTCTATAACAAAGGAGCTTCAAAAATGAAACCTATACAAAGACCCACATCCTAGCTACGTGGGGTCCTAGGAAAACAACCCATTACTTTAGAATTTCCTTTTTTAAGATTGAGCTGTGGGACTTTGTCAATTTAAGGAATTGGCCTTAATGATTAAAGTTCTATCCTGGCATTTCTGATCAGATTTTAACTTTCATACCAAAGATAGACAAAGCCAAAGCAAGAATGTGAATAGAATAATCACTTTTCATTTGTGTTAATATCTTGAAAAGCCTATGAACACATATTATTTATTAAATATACAGTGGTGTGAAAAAGTGTTTGCCCCCTTCCTCATTTCCTGTTCCTTTGCATGTTTGTCACACTTAAGTGTTTCGGAACATCAAACCAATTTAAACAATAGTCAAGGACAACACAAGTAAACACAAAATGCAATTTGTAAATGAAGGTGTTTATTATTAAAGGTGAAAAAAAATCCAAACCATCATGGCCCTATGTGAAAAAGTGATTGCCCCCTAAACCTAATAACTGGTTGGGCCACCCTTCGCAGCAACAACTGCAACCAAGCGTTTGCGATAACGTGCAATGAGGCTTTTACAGCGTCCTGGAGGAATTTTGGCCCACTCATCTTTGCAGAATTGTCCTAATTCAGTTACATTAGAGGGTTTTCGAGCATGAACGGCCTTTTTAAGGTCATACCACAACATCTCAATAGGATTCAGGTCCGGACTTTGGCTAGGCCACTCCAAAGTCTTCATTTTGTTTTTCTTCAGCCATTCGGTGGTGGACTTGCTGGTGTGTTTAGGATCATTGTCCTGCTGCAGAACCCAAGTTCGTTTCAGCTTGAGTACACGAACAGATGGTCGGACATTCTCCTTCAGGATCTCTTGGTAGACAGCAGAATTCATAGTTCCTTTTATCACGGAAAGTCTTCCAGGTCCTGAAGCAGCAAAACAGCCCCAGACCATCACACTACCACCACCATATTTTACTGTTGGTATAATGTTCTTTTTATGAAATGCAGTGTTCCTTCTACGCCAGATATACTTGGACACACACCTTCCAAAGAGTTCCACTTTTGTCTCATCGGTCCACAGAATGTTGTCCCAAAAGTCTTGGGGATCATCAAGATGTGTTGTGGAGAAATTGAGACGAGCTTTGATGTTCTTTTTGCTCAGCAGTGGTTTTCTCCTTGGAACTCTGCCATGCAGGCCATTTTTGCCCAGTCTTTTCCTGATGGTGGAGGCATGAACGCTGACCTTAACTGAGGCAAGTGAGGCCTGCAGTTCCTTGGACGTTGTTGTGGGGTCTTTTGTGACCTCTTGGATGAGTCGTCGCTGCGCTCTTGGGGTAATTTTGGGTGGCCAGCCACTCCTGGGAAGGTTCACCACTGTTCCATGTCTTCGCCATTTGTGGACAATGGCTCTCACTGTGGTTCGCTGGATTCCCAAAGCTTTGGAAATGGCTTTATAACCCTTTCCAGACTGATAGATCTCAATTACTTTCTTTCTCAATTGTTCCTGAATTTCTTTGGGTCTCGGCATGATGTGTAGCTTTTAAGGATCTTCTGGTGGACCTTACTGTGTCAAGCAGCTCCTATTTAAGTGATGCCTTGATTGTGAACAGGTGTGGCAATAATCAGGCCTGGGTGTGGCTAGAGAAATTGAACTCAGGTGTGGACAACCACAGTTATAGTATGTTTTAACAAGGGGGGCAATCACTTTTTCACACAGGGCCATGATGGTTTGGATTTTTTTTCACCTTTAATAATAAACACCTTCATTTACAAATTGCATTTTGTGTTTACTTGTGTTGTCCTTGACTATTGTTTAAATTGGTTTGATGTTCCGAAACACTTAAGTGTGACAAACATGCAAAGGAACAGGAAATGAGGAAGGGGGCAAACACTTTTTCACACCACTGTATTTACCTATTTTGTTTTACAAAGTGTATCAAGGCTAATGATATAGTTGCCATGGGCCCATCCATGTAATTATCGCCCTTCTTAACAAAGCACAGTGCAATGTGTACAACTTCAGAAGTGTCAGCAAATCAATCAGAAGAGGGTTTTTAATAAGCTATAAAAATGTCAACATGAAATCTTACCCCCTTTAGGACATCCTCCATGTAATCTCGGAACTGCATGAAAAGATTAATCTTCCAACTGGTGTTTGAATTAAGTGAATTCACCTGAATGCAAAACAAACCATAACAATGGATGTAAGTAATATTCTATCCTTAGAGTTAACCTGTCAGCTATGTTAAACTTTTTAAAAAAGTTAGCAATTTAAAACTCTTATGCCCTGTACACACGATCGGACTTTCGTCTGAAAGGTGTTGGCTCAAACTTGTCTTGCATACACACGGTCATACAAATGTTGGCCAACAATTATGAACATAGACGTACTAGACATACTAGGTGGTTTTTCAGCTCTTTACGCCACCCTTTGGGCTCTTCTGCTAATTTCGTGTTGGTAGAAGTTTGGTGAGTGTTGATTCACGCTTTTCTTTTTGCGTTTTTTTTTTCATTTTGTGCTTTTCAGTTCATTTCAGAATGGCCGTTTGTCAACCAGACGTTGCGGAATTGGAGGAGATAACGCGTTATCTATTATTAGCCTTGGAGTTATTGCTTTGACATTTTTTTTTGGTTGAATAATGATTTGATCTGGTGTATTTTCTATATTTTTGGATGCAGAGAATGCACTTTTTGGTTAAGTTCTATTGGGAGATAGCATGTGTAAGTTGTTTTTTTTTTTTTTTAATGTACAATAAAAAAATTGTGTAGAATAATGCTTGGCTATGTGTTTTAATTCAAATGACAGTTTCAGAGTAGGCAGTTACATTTAAAAAAAATACAATATAAAATTGACAAGGGACACCAACATAGTTGTATCTTTGTTCTTAAAAACTCGGGCATAATGAAGTTGTGGTAACTTGCACAAATAAAAAAAAAAAACGAATATTATTCTTGATATCACTAGAAAAACAAAGTCTTTAAAAATTTGTTTGCAATAACTCCATCAAGTATCACCAGCAAAGCAGCTTCATTATTATCCCATTAAAAAAGAAGAGAATTGTGCGCTGCATTTGGAGATTTCAAGATTTGCCACGTCACAAATGTTAATTCTCCATTATGAACAGCTTCTGCTTCTGAACATGCATGTTTGTTTTTTTAGATGCATAGAATGCACTTTTTGGTTAAGTTCTATTGGCAGATAGCATGTCTAATTTGACTTGTTTTCTTTTTTTAATGCACAATAAAAATATTTGTGGAGAATAATACTTGGCTATGTGTTTTACTTCAAATGACAGTTTGGGAGTAGGCAGTTACATTTTAAAAAATACAATGTCAAATTAACAAGGAACATAGTTGTATCTTGATTTTATAAACTATGGGATAATGGTGCTGTGGTAACTTGCACCAAAAAATAAATAATATAACCAGGGGTCAAGTCCTGGGGAAAAATGTGTGGGAACTCCGACCCAAGATCCACTCCCCCACAAAAAAAAAAAAATGATACGCTCATATGCACGAACGCTTCAAAAGCGGTATTTTTCATCCAATTTTCATATTGTGTGTATGAAGCTTAACTGTTTGTATTTCATTGAGGGTGTTTTTTTATATACTAACTACAAACATGAATACGATAATTCTCTGAATAATCAGCATTCATTCAATTGTGCTTCCATGCAAATGTGAACATCATGTTCTGATCTTTATAGGGGAATGTTATTTTGTATATAGTGTTTATGTGGTGAGTTTACACTTTTCATTGAACAGAGTTTGGATAACACAGGGTTAAACGGAAAGGTCATAAATTAACTGCACATAATCTGGACAGAATGCTTGGGGAGATAGTGATATATTCCTGCTTAGGAGATGTATGTTAGCTTGGGGGGACGGCAAACTCTGCAGAGCTCCAACACACACTCGCTGCTATTCCAACCCTTCACATATTTCCACATAAACTTCCCTCCTGGCATTAAACTTTGCCAGGTATTGTGCTCAGCTTACCACCCCAAACTGATGTTCCTCCCTCAGCTCACCTCTCTCCCTGCATGTCCTATGAGCAGAATAGCTGTGCTCCTCCTCTGGGTTCTCTCATCATATGGCACTGAAGATAGAGGAGGGGGGATTCAGCGGGACACACAGAGCAAGTATGCAGGAGACTGGGGGGGGGGGGGGTGAGGAGACAGAAAATCAGGGGGGGCCAGCAGGGAGGAGCGCATCACGAGAGGTCTGCCTAAATACAATCTCTTAGCAGCAGGGACCTGATCTACCCGTCAGCTAGCTGTGATTGTCAGGTAGTTTGAAGAGGAAGCTGTCATGGGGCCCCCTACTAGCAATGCCTGAATGGTCAGTCCACCCCTGTTGTGTGGTACTTACTATTGCGAGCTGTGTTGACAGCTGCTGGTGTAGCACCTTCCACACAGCTTGCATACTTAAAAGTCTTGCAGAGCACGGCTGCTAACAGGAACTGAGTTCCTGCTGTGGAAAAAGTGCAGGAACTCCGTTCCCATGCGTTCCCGCAGGACTTGAGCCCTGAATATAACGCATATTAGTTTACAATAACTCCATCAAGTATCACCAGCAAAGCAGCTTCATTGTTATCCCATTAAAGAAGAGAATGTGCGCTGCATTTGGAGATTTCAAGATTTGCCACGTCACTCATTTTAATTCTCCATTACGAACAGCTTCTGCTTCTGAACATGCGTGTTTGTACTTTGGACTTTTGTCTGACAGACTTGTGTACACACGTTCAGAAGGTCCAACAACACACATGGAAATTGTCTGTACACACTTGCCTACTGTTACAGTGTTTTCCAAGAAAATACATAGTCCTAACAATGCTTGCCAATACAGTTTTAATTGCCTGACAATGAGCAAGTGTGGCCAAATATGGGTGTGGAAATTATTGTAAATGAATGATCAATGACATCAGACATGATCCAGGGAATTAATTAGGCTTCCTGTACCATTGAAATGGCACAATAAACTGTCAGGTGTGGCCAGGAGAGGGGGTGGGCAGGAGGGGAAACTGCCCTGGGCACAGTGAAGCAAAGGGGCAAAAAATGAACACAGGGTGGTAACCCATTTTACAGCATGTATTATTAGTGGGGGAGAGGGCCCAATTCTGCATTCTTGCCCTGGGTGCTGGGTGACCCTGTCCTGGTACTGGGAGTGGCATGCACAGCATTAACTAAGCAAATAGACCTGTTTCAGGTGTATCTGTGCCACCAGTGCCAGTTTATATTTCTGAGTGAAATAGAAACTAGCACAGGGTCTGCCATAACCATCAGACAGAATCCAAAAGTTTTCCATATAGAAAACTGCCGCAGATTTCTGTCAGGTATGATCTTGTCATTCGGCAATGATTACACTAAATGAGCAGAGCCTGCAGGGTGAACAACCCTCTTCCCTCCCACATTGAGCCAAGGGGAGGAAGCACAGCAGAGCAATCAGAGCAGACATCTCCAGTTTAGAAGAGTGGTACAAGCTTGTGCTTGCACCACTCTTTGTTAATTCTCTCTGATGTGCTTGTATTTTGCAACAATGTCAGGTAAAATCATTCATCATTTCTAGGGCCGAAACAACGAATCGATTAATCGACAAAAAATCGATTAAGAAAATAGTTGTCAACTATTGAGCTGAGCCAGGCCATTTGTCTGAATAGATGCAAATAGCCCAGCTCAAGATCGAGTACGCACAACTGCCCCCATATGAAGCTGCTTCCCATTGGGGGAACCTAATAGGGGGAAGCCAGGGTTGAAAGCAGGAGGCGCCCAGAAGAAATCAGGGGGCCCCAGAAGAAGTGGTCCAGGGCTGCTCTGTGCAAAACCAATGCAAGGAGCAGGTAAGTGTATTATTTTTAAACAAACAAAAACCAAAGCTTTACAATCGTTTTCAGTGAGACATTGTCATCTTCATTTGTCAGCAGTAAGAACAAAATGCCCATGTATGCTTATTTCTGTAAAAGGGCTGATTCAAGGATACTGGAGATCGGTAAAAGACTTTGTGATCGGCTAAGGTTCAGTCCATATGGCCATATATGGACAATCTCATTAACCAAACATGTCCATATTAGGTCAGCAATGTCACCAGCATCCATATCCCCTTGTTGATTGCAGCTGTGGGTGAAGAATTCCATGGCCGCAGTAAACTGGGCAGGTGGTCTGCTGTCATGTGACAACGTCATGCTGGTATGAGCCAATGTGGGTTTGTCCCAAATCTTAGCTTATCACTACACAATTTTTTTTACAAAAAATATTAAGGTGGATAGGTTGCTACTGGTAATATTTTAATTTCTACGGTTATTGTCTCAGCACTGCAAAATCTTATGGGCATTTGGCAGGAGGGAGGGACCAGGATCGCCAGCAGGAGACCAGAGAAGAGGAGGATCAGGGCTGCTCTGTGCAAAACCATTACACAGAGCAGGTAAGTATGACATGTTTGTTCTTTTTTTTATAAAAAATGTATTGCCTTTCATGTAACTTTACGCAGCCAACAAAATGTTGTACTACCGAGCTACACATGCAAAAACTGATCCCTTGCTTAGCGTGTAAGTTGTTTTAGAATCTTTAGAACAAATAAATTATAATAATCTATTTGTTTATCACTACATATGCAGATGACAATAATTTGATCATCACAATAAAATTAATATGATTAAACATTTAAAAGACAAAATAAATAAAAAATTGGGCAACGCATAATGAAACTGTTTAACTCAAGCATTCCTTGCACTTGCTTGAACTGCATTATTTCCTGACAACTTAGCAGTCAGAGCCACTCCTGTCTTAAGCACACATAAACTGAACGCAGTGAAGCTATGAAATGATTCACAAAGGAAGGAAACCTAGGCAAATAAAATCTACTTTATTATCTCTATCACTTGGTCACCTCTTTGCAGCCAGGGTTGTCAGAGAGCTCATAGTTGCTAGCGTGCAAGGGTTGTCCTGCATTGACTGGGTTAAGATTCACCTTATCACCAACCACCACCTGTAATAGAAATCAAATATTACTTACAGATTTAGTAAACATTTCACGGATATAATATGTTAAA
Organism: Lithobates pipiens; assembly: GCF_037356315.1. NCBI lineage: Eukaryota > Metazoa > Chordata > Amphibia > Anura > Ranidae > Lithobates > Lithobates pipiens. The sequence continues at coordinate 271,252,226 of NW_027507748.1, read as the reverse complement.
GCCCATGTGTTAAACTAGAAATTCTTAATCTAAGGTATAAGTAATACTCCATACTTACAGTATATTAGCTCATACATATTGAGGTAATACAACAAAAAATTGAATCTCATATATACAAGTTTAATTATGAGTTAATAGTAATTTTTTATCCACACTCTTGTCCAAAAGATTTCCACTTGTTCCCAACTTTTTACCCTTTTCCCCCCAGTTTTCGCCTTTAAATTATGACATTTATCTTGTTTAAGTTAGAGCAGGAAAGGGTTAGAAACACTGTTAGCTTGTTGTTGCTGTCTGTGTCCAACTGGAAAGGTTCACTTTCACTTTCTGTTATGGTAGCTATAGTCACCAGGACGAAATCTCAGTGCAAACCTAAAATATAACAATTTCTACCCAAACAAGAGAACAGGGGAAACATGATCATGTGACAGCTAAGGTGGGATTTGTACTTCTTTTTGGAGATTATCTCCATGCATTTGAACATGAAATGAGGGCAAATCCGCTTGCAATAAAAACCTGACAGACCTGCCATATCTTAGCCACAAAATCCAAAACTAGGAAAAAAGCTGGACATTGTCCTCCAATCTCCATATTGAATTAAATCCCCAGTTATTTTTCAGGCGCTTTTCTTACATTGTCTCCATTACTGCGCAACTTCCAAAATGGTTGAATAAAGAGCCAGGAGCCTTCGTTTCCAGTTGCATCAAGTGTCACCCGCATGGCATTTTTTTCCAGAAGTGCCGGAAGACGCTTATTTACAGTGAGGTATTTATTACTCTTCATGTGTAGCAGCTGTAACATAACACAGATATTGTATGTCTGTTAGTCATTGCATGACAACTGTATGAAATTTAACAAATGTCTCTTTGGTACACTACCATAAGCAAAAGAAAAATGAATAGACATAACAAAAATATTATTATCCTACATGGACGCATAACATTTACAGCCTCTTCATATCTCTACTTTCCATTGTGAAATATTAGTGTAGAATAATGGCCATTGTTTTAAAACAACTCATGTATTAGGAATTTTCCACCAAAGAACATCAACAGAATGGAAATGCAGGCCTGCACATATTTTAGTGCAACCCACCAGATTGCAGTGTGAGTTCAGCAGCACCTAGTTTACTTGTGCTTGACATTGTAAATCTGTGCTTGTATTAACAGCATGGATGACTATGAATTCATTTTATACATGTGTATGTATGTCTACAGTGTGTATGTATATATTTTATATATATATATATATATATATATATATATCATCTGGTCCTGGTGATTTATTTATGTTAAGCTTCTCTTCTTTCCGGACTCCAGCCTCTGTTAGCCACAAGGCTAGATCCTGTGACGTGTTACTAACAATACTGTAGTGGTCGGTGTATCCTACCTTTTCCCGTGTGAAGGCGGAGGAGAAGAAAGCATTTAGTACAGCTGCCTTCTCCTTGTCCTCTGTAACCAATTTCCCTTCCTCGTCCTTTATGGGGCCAATGTGTTCCAACCTTATCGTTTTACTGTTAATATATTTAAAAAACCTTTTTGATTATTTTTACTCTCCTCCGCTATTTGTCTCTGATAGTCTTTTTAAGCCACCCTGATTGCGTTCTTACACTACTTTTGGCATTCCTTGTATTGTTGGAATGCTGACACTGATCCCTCCGCTTTGTACTTTTGAAAGGCCATTTTTTGTCCTTAATATGACATTTTACTTTTTGGTTTAGCCACCCAGGTTTAACCTTTGTTCTTCCATATTTATCACCCCTTGGAATGCACTTCAGTGATACTTTTATTTAATATGTTCAAAAAAGCATTCCCATTTTTTCTCCGTGTTCAATGCTTCAAGGATTTGGTCCCACTTAATATCCTGTAGCGTTGAGCGCAGTTTAGAAATGTTGTCTTATTTGAAATTTTGTGTTCTTGTTCTCCCCTTGTGCCTCCCTTTCCTATGATTTCTGCGGTTCCTAAGTTGTCCCATATTTCCACATCTGCAATCTGATATGTATCATTTGTAATTAACAGATCTAGCAATGTGTTACTTCTAGTCGGGAAATTCCCCAGTTGGGACATGAATGAGTGGGCTGTTCCTTCTGCTCAGTCAATGTCGGGATAGTTGAAGTCCCCCATTATGATGACATTTCTCTGTCTTGCTGCCATTTCTAACTGTAAACAGAGATCCAACTCCACATCTTCCCTCAGGTTTGGGGCCTTACCCCCACTATTTATTTCCCTGGTTACTTCCACCCTTTGGAGTTCTACTCATACGGACTCCACCTCACCCCTTGCCCCATTACTGATGTCATTCCACTCTTCCACGCGTAAATCATTTCTGATATATAGACACACCCCTCCCCCCTCTACTACCCTCCCTGTCTCTTCGATATAAGGAATACCGCTAGATGTTTGCCAGCCAGTCATGTGAGCTGTCAAACCAGGTTTCTGTTATTCCCATGAAGTCCACATCCTCCTCGTGTAATAGCAGCGCCAGTTCCTCCATTTTAATGACTAGGCTCCTGCCATTTGCGATCATTCCCCTGCAAATTCAATAATATGACAAATGTTTTCTGGTTGTTTCCCAGGAAAAGTCCAGGGAACAGTTTGAACTTCCATTCCAGGATACATGTTTCTCAGAATGGAAGGTCAACCGTGGCACAATGTGCTAGAATTTTTCTTATAGTTCAAACTGAAAACATGGAAAGATGCTATACTTAATTTTTAGAAAATAAAAGATTAAATTTTCCGTAGGATGCTGGAGAATGACAAGGATATTTATGGTAGTGAAGTGTACCTAGCCATCTATCACACCATGCTACAGAAAAATTGTCAGGTTTGTGTTCTGTTATTTTGAAATGCACATGGGATAAGTAAAGTAACTGTAGCTGCTAGTATTTGAAGAGTCAACATGGTGAATCCATGTTCCAAGCAGCAATCACCCTAGCATAAGTGAATCTGTGAAAACCGATGCCTCTTAGTAGCCCTAGCCCTTATTTTTTTCTTACTTAAAAACATGTTATAGTTTTGCAATACTCCAGGAAATAAGTACGGAGAACAGCTTACCTGTATCACACTTCCATATTTTACCACTTCACCATGCACCTTCTTATTTTCTGTGTCATTTTGTTTTTGCTCCATTTGAGCAGCATGCTACAGATACAGAAAAACACACTTCTCAAAAATGCTGGACACACAATAAACAACATATTTACACAAAGTTAGATATAAAGTACAAATAAAGCACTCTCTATATATAAGGATAGCTATGCTTTTGAGATAACATATATAAAATTACAACACATGTCATTTTTCAATTTAGCATAATGAAAACTACCCACTTGATCTGTCTCGCTCACACCACAATGCAAAATATGTAACCCATGGCAAAGCACTTTATATGTATGTTGTAGTGAGTTGCTAAATCATTATTAATTGCACATCAGTGCATTTTGGTGCACAGTGTAATTGTCCTGCGTTTTATAGCGAACTACGCTTTGAGAAATAAATCAGATGAGCTATGTTTTGATGTGATATCAGGGTGTTTTTTATTTGTGTGATAAGGCCAAAATGACTGGGCTTTAACAACAATCTGTATATGTTGCACTTTTTATCTTTCACACTGTACGTTTTTTTGTCATTCAATCAGTAGGCTGAACAAAAAAAACCTCACAGATTCCTGCATCCACACAAGCCATGTGCAAGAATCTCCTTTGCTATTTTATTCTGACAGTAGGGACTCCCCCCACTGGCAGAATACACTGATCAGCTCTACAGTCATTGGCTAGTCTTTAGCAGGACCATTCAACAGAAGGAGATCTAACGACTGGCTTCTGTTGAACAGGGATACACACAATTCGAAGTTCGTCTGGTTCCTGTGAATTGACTGAATTTCGATCCGTGTATGGGTGGTGTAGTGAATTAGTGGATGGCGCCACCATACAATCATCATAAAATAAGGATCTTCACCAACCCAAGTTGGTATAATGATAATTTTGTCCTTTATTCACATAAAATAACAGGCATTACAGGCTGAGATTTTGGGACCTTACAGGATCCCTTGAAAAATGTCCCAAAACGTCGCCCTGTGATGCCTGCTACTTTATGTGAATAAAGGACAAGATTATCACTATACCAAGTTGTGCTATCATTAAAGCCGGCCATACATGGACTGAAATTTGGCCGGTTCAGAAGGGATGGGTGAATTTCCATCCATGTATATGGGCAGGCTGATTGTACACCAGTCAATCCATCGATCAACTTGTGTACAACCAGCCTGTCATTTTTTTTTCAGTGCCGCAGCCTATAGCCGGCAAAACTTACAATTGTATTCTTATGGCAGGGAAGGCTCCCCGCTGTCAGAATACAATGCCACAGTGGGATGGATTCCCACCACCCCCCATCCATTGCGAATGTGTGAATGGAGCAATTGGATAATTTTTTTTGTTCAACCCGCTGGTTAAACAAAAAAAATAAAAAGCTTAATGTATAGGCTGCCTTAGGCCCCATTCACATAGGGCATACTAATGTGTGCGCCCTCGGAGGGGCCATGCATGGGGATGCACAGGAATCCCTGTGCCAGCAATTATATTGATATCAATTGGGACGCAGAGACTGCATGAACACAGATACTGCTCCCAATTAAATATACATGAATGGCCCCGAATGTACACTTGTGTGGGTCAATACAGTACACCCCTTGTGAACGAGGCTTAAACGTTAAGCTTAAACGAAATTTGATCGAAGGAAGTAAGTGGAATCCATATGTTAGCAGGACACAATGAAGTAATTAAAAAAAAATCTTGCAATGTGTGTAACAGACTTTTTAGATTTTTTTTTCTTGGCTTTCTGTTAGCAAAAGTTGAGTTAAAACATTACTAAACTATTTTAATAAAGCAAGGTGCAATATGCAATTTATAGAATGTATCATCGGGGCAAAATTAGAATCTAAACAAGTGCCCTCTTAATTCTCAAATTGCTGGCTGCAGGTATGTGATTCTACTAGCTGTGGAGATAATCTAAATGTGTTATAAATAAAGGAAGCCATGCCAGCATCGTCAGGAAGCTCAGCATCAGGAGCTTCCTGATGATGCATTATGTGAAACGCGTTGAGACATAGCAGAGCGATGCGCACGTCATTTCCTGTACCTGGTTATTGGAGCATCTTTTGATTGGAACACACGCAGGCTTGTATACGGAAACTTGATACAGATACTTGACACAGATTGCTGGAAAAACTGGGTGCCAGTCTAAGGGCACCTCTAAATGTGAGTTAGCATTCTTGCATGGATGTACAGTTTTAAATTGAATAAATATGTTGCACATCAATGGCCTTTTCTAATTGCATGCTTGCATGAGGGGGAGAATTACTACATTGGCTACAAGACCCCTGGTAGATTGAATGAGTGGAAACATTTTTTAATAACTACACTCTAAACTTGTTGGTCTTGTGAGTGAGGATAATACACCTTACTGGTGGAGAATAAGCATGCTGAGCATGGAATAGAATTGAAGAATAAAGTTTAATGGTGTAAGGACACTAAGGAATCACGATTTTGGATCGATGGACATTTTTTATTATTATTTTTCACAATATGATTATTATTTTTGCAAACTATTCAGCTGTATGTTAGAGTGAATATTGTTGTGATCACAGTATTTGGTTGATTAGATTGGGGCTTTTTGACTAAGCTGGCATCGCTTCCTTTATTTATAACACATCGAGGTGCAATATGCAAACAGTTTTCACAGCAGTTAAATCACTTTTTACTCATCTGACTTTAGTAAAAATGAAATTTCATTCAAATCTCTGGATTAATATACTTTGCATATCACCAGTGTCCTCTGTGTTGACCTTTTACAAAGTACCCATTTCTTTTATGCTGTGCTCATTTAGCCACTTAGTGAATAACCAAGTATAGCACACAGAGTAACAACAATAAACATATCTGGAGAGTGAAATATATGATCAGATGGTAACAGTTTGGCAAAAGGGTGTTCCGCAAACTGCCCTCTAAAAGCATCTATTTATAAGAATTTTATCTTTTTGCATCATTTAAAGTGGTAGTAAAGCTCAGACATGAAAAATGAACAAAGTACAGTACATCCCACAATTGTGTGTATTAGCCTAAATCCAAAGCACCAAGTGTGGTTCCTGTCTGTTCTATCCTCTCTCTGCATGAATCATTGATGATAGATTAAAGAAGACACACACATCCCCCCCCCCCCCACTCCAGCACACAGCAGGTGACTTAAGCCTCAGCTCTGTATGTTTTCAATAGCCTGTGTACAGGGGGTATGTGTTTATCAGATTACATGGGGTTCTGTGCACTAGTTGCTCCTACTTTCTACTGCTGAGAAATATCCTTTGATATGAGTGTTGTAGAAGGCTCTACAGGATAAATTACTGCCGATAAGCAGGTACAACATCAGTAGGAGGATCTGTTTCATCTCTGTGTATCACCTAAAGCGAATCACTTTACAACCACTTTGAAGGAAATTAGTATTAATTTCAACCAAAAAAAAGTTTTTATCGTATGGGAAATTCCCAGGCTAGATAGACAGACAGACAGAAAGATAGAGGGACAGATATAGTATTACCTGCAGTTTCTGAAGAAGGAGAACATCTGATATTTTTTCTTTTTCTTGTTTGGCCTGTTTAGCTTTCCAGTATTGTTTCTGAGAAGAGTATCTGTTCATGGGACATACCTTAAACAAGCAGTCTGGGAAGACATGGAGAAGGGAGAGTAAGGTGGATGTTTGCAGAAATAACCATGTGCAGTGGGAGATAGGTATGAAAGAAGGGTTAAATCATTGATGAACAAAATATTGGATCATTGTCATCAGGTCAAAAAGTGTTAAAAAATCTAAAATGTTATGGTTTTCACTGGAACGGGAAGAGAGGGGAATATTCTTTCAATGGGGATATCTGTTTAGATGACAAAACTCTAAAAACAGACCATAGATGGTTCGAATCTTGGCTAGTTTAACAGGGACTGGCCGAGATTCAATCCTTGTATGGGCAGGCTGACCCACGTCAATCCATTGACCAGCATGTCGAATTTCTAGCATGCAATTATTGCCAGTGACTATAGCCACTAGCAATAATCACTGTGTTCTCCTGGCAGGGAAGGCTCCCTGTGCCATTCCCCCCATAGGGGGAACACAATAGCTCAGCGGAAGGGATTTTCCCATGAACACTGACTGTGTTGTTGGGGGAACCAAGCAATTTAATTTCCTGCATCTCTTGGGAAAATCGCATCATCTACGGCCTGCCTAATGCTGCCCATACATTATACAATTTTCTTGTACAATTTTCCTACAATTTACCAAAACCATTTAATATGAAGTCAAACCTAAACACTTTCAATTTGTATGCAATCAGGCAGGCCCTTGCACTACACTGAAGCTGAAGGTAAATCTAAAGGAAATTGAAAATTGTATATGGGCAGCTTTAGTGTAGAACATTCTTTGTTTTCAAGATTTCCTCTCATATTCTGTTATGTTCTAAGGAAAGGAAGTGAAAAAAATCTAGAAACAAAAGCTTGTTTTACCCCTTCCCCATTATATCTAAAACTTAAAATGTCTTTAATCTTCTCGTTTAAATGATGCCAAGCCAAATAATACCCTGATTTCCTTTTATCTTTTTGGAACTCCAATAGTATGGTATTCTTGACAAGTAATTTTGTTCTTTGTTTTAAAGTAGGGAAATGCAGAACTAAATGCTGATAAAGGGTAAGCTGTAGCATAGCTCCCTATGGCAAGAGGGGAACTTCAAGCCTTTAGTACACAAGCAGCAGGAAGGGTTTTGCAGCTGCATACAGAGATTACCCTCGCGATGATAAGGGAAAAGACACAGACACCGACACTCATGTTCTGTTTTTGCTAAAGTTTGCCATACATTAGTAAAATTTTGTTAGAAAATTTTCATTTTAAGAATGTTTGTTTCATTTTCTAAGCATTGGTGGGGTCAAAACGACATTAGTTTTCTACTACAGGGATGGGAACATTTAAAGGAACTGGATGTTTTTTAAATGGAATGGAGAATGTGGTTTTCATTTGGGAAAATCCACTAACTCCAAAATTAAATGTTAATAGCAAATTCTAAGCCCTTGGCGCCGGCCACACGCAAATATGTGGCCTCTTGGCGCCTGGTCCTTGGTGCCGAGGGGCCGCATATTTGTGTGAACTGCTGACCATACAGCACTTACCGGCACCTAACCGAAAGCTCCCGATCGCAAGCAGCCAATTTCGGATCACATGACCGCTGTGACAGCCAATCACGGTGGTCACGTGCTGTTAACCCCCGCCTCCTGGCATCATAAAGGGCTGGGAGGCACTGACATTAATTAGGAGGATAAAGTAATTTCAAAAGACATTTGTCCTGTCATCGAATGTACTGATGAGAAATTTTGCACAAATGTTCTTACAACCATTCATTCAAAAATCGTCTAGTGTATGGGCCCATTGACACCAGAAGCTGCACATAACTGCATGCATTTGACTGCATGTTTACATGTTTACAAGTTTTTGGGCTTAGATTTCTTGGCTTAACGAGGCATGGTGCAGTGCATTTGAAGTGCATTTGTAGCGTGTTACCTGCGTTTGTGGTGCGGAAAAATGCAGCATGCTCTACTTATCTTAACTGCTCTGAACTGCACTGCAATCATGTGAACTATGTCCATAGGATTACTTTTATTTTGGGCTGTCTATGCAGATGGAGTGCAATTCAAAATGCATCAAACTGCAGCCAACTACAATCAACTGCGTCCGTTGTGAAAGAGCCCTATGGCAAGTTGAAATGTAATAAGGGTAGTACATGATATAGTCTGATCCCCACCAACTCTATAAGTTATATTCACCTTGGCTTATTCAAAATATTTGTCTAAGTCTCTAAGCTAAGCTGTACCCCTAGATGTACCTTTTGTTTTTAGATGTATTTCTACCCAACATTCTGGGAATTAGAAGGCCGGTATCATTATTAGCAAGTGTTTCACATTTTAGACTACTAGAACAACTAGTTTTTCTTGGTCACAGTTGGTCTCTGCTCACAAATTAAAAGAAGAAGAATAAAAAAGTCTCAGATGTCATAGAGTTTCCAGTTAAAATAAGTGCAACGATTAAAAGTTGTAAACATCAAAGTGATATTGATGCTATTTTGAAAAGGAAAAAACAAGCATACTCTGCTGAAATTGCATTGTCTGGAGGAGATAGTCTTGTTTTATTTTTTTCAGAGAAAGAATGCAATTGGTGAGGATGGCTGTTATGACATTATAGTGTTAAAGTGGTTGGAAAACCAGTTACACCACTTGTATTTACAGGTTAACCTATAATAAGGCTTACCTGTGGGTACTGTAACTATCTCCTAAACCTGCATGGTTTAGGAGATATTTACCATATACTCTTTTGCTACTGCCATCGGTGCAGGCGCACTGAAGAAACGGCTTGATGGTGTCATTTCTAAATGGCCTGTGCCGTGACCAGCGACTCCCGCACGCATGCGCGGGAGTGACATCATCGCGGCTCAGGCCAATTACAGCGCCGGAGTCCTCAAACCCAGAAATAACTCCAGGAGACATGTCATTGGTCACAGCGGTGTATGGGGACCGATGCAACAGCTTCGATCTAAGGTAGTATTCTATAATGAGTTAGTATGCGATGCATACTAGCGCATTATGCCTTTGTCTTGCAGGTTTTTTCAGGCCTCATGCACACCGGATGTCTGTTTAACCCTCCTGACAACCAAAACTCCTGGCAGGAGAAAAGTTGCTTAAAACACAAAAAAAACAAAGCACTTACAGGAGTCAAGCATTTGAATGGGCCACTGGAATGCATTAACGTTCAAATGTTAAGCGCATTTAGAAGCGTTTACATGCATTTAGGTTTGTTTAGCATTTTTTTTTTGCTATTCAGCTCCTCTTCTGAACATACCTTTGTTTTTTTTGTCAGCCTGTAAACACTCCTCTTCTAATATGCCTTTTAACATCTTTGTAAGCATGGGCACATAGGCTTACATAGAGGTGCTTTTACAGATTGAAAAAAAAAAAAGCCAATTGCCTGTAAAAGCATTTTTTAAGCCCAGTGTACATGAGCCATATAATCACATATCAACAAAAAATAGAGTGCAGCTAGTAACATAATGTTCAGTAGCTGTTAGAAGGGTCAGCCAATGAAACAATCAACTATCAAGCTAAATGGTCCAACAATGAATGGGTGGTGGTTAGTCGTACATTGAATAGCACATAAGGGGGGAGACCCCTGTCAATTTGTTTTAACTTTTTTTTAAATAGCATCAGAGTCAAACAGTCATCAGCTACAAATTCTGAGGTGGGATTAATACAGTATATAAATTATTTGGTTTTGACAGAAATACACTCCCATACACTTATACAAAGATTCTAGAGTTTGTTTTCTCACCTCTAAATTTTTTGGGTGGGTTGTCTAGATCTCCAGCTGCTGGCTCCACCACACATCTATCATCAACCAATCTATATGAGAGCAAAAAAAAAAAAATCAATACAAATGCCTTTTATTAGTTTTCAAAGGTATTTTCCTTTACTAACATATCTTCTTGATCCCTTATCCTCATTACTTACTGCCAAAAATAGTAAAATCGTTCTAAAGAGCTAATACCAGACAACACGTGGAAGCCAGTTCAATTTACCTTTGTTTAATCTAAATACTTTGTAATCTGCTGCAGCCAGATTCCAGACAGGTTCTCACATGTGTGGTGAGTGAGTCTATTTCTTGAAGCATGTAGTAGGTGACTTGTCTTCAACTGTTTATTGCAGGGGTTTCCAAACTGCAGCCCGTGGGCCAGGTGTGGCCTTTTGCTTGCCTTTATCTGCCCTTGGGGCACTATTCCTTCCACTGATATGGGGCACTTTTCCTCCCATTGACACCAAAAATTGGATACTATTCCTTCCCCTGACACCAGAGACATTCCTTCCACTGTCCCACTGACCTCAACCATTGGACACTATTCTTCCAACTGACATCAAAAACGGGGTACTATTCCTTCCACTGATACCAGAGATGGGGAGCTAATTCCCACACTGACACCAACAACTGGGCACTATTCTTCCCACTGACCTCAAAAATGAGGTACTATTCCTTCCACTGAAACCAAAATGGGGTACAATTCCTTCCACTGACACCAGAGATGGGGAAGTAATTCTCCCACTGATACCATTTTATTTTTTACCCCCACTAACCACCAAGGCTATGGCATTGTTTTCTCCTGCTGATGTCGGAGTTTTTTCTACTCCCACTGGCCACAGTCCAGCCCCCCCTAAAGTATGAAGGGGAGTAAACTGGCCCTTTGTTTTGAAAGTTTGGGGACCCTTGGCTTAGTGCTTAACCACTCATTAACAATCACATGGAAGGTTTAAATCTGGGGGGTTGCTACAATGTAGCAACGCCTCTTACCCTTGTACTGACACTGACAGAGCAGGCTTTCTGGTAGCAAAGAACCTGCAGTGAGTGTGTTTGGGTATACCTCTCCTGTAGTACAAACAGATAAGAAAAGGTGGTTCCCAGGTCACCAGATTGTCGCAGCAGGCTTTAATCCCTGTTTGTATCCCATGGTTTACTTTCTAATGTTGTTATGCCAAAATATGTACAAAATAAAAGCGAATTTTGCAAATTTACTTGTAGAAGTATACACAAGTAAAATAAATTCTATCTCTCAGAATGGAAATGTAACTTCTTCATATTAACATTTTACATGCCTATTTCTTCACACTTATGCACACGCGTATAAAATACTGCCAACTCAGTTTTGTTTTTTTACTTATTTATACGCAGTGCATGTTTACCTGCCATACTGAAAGCAATAGGGCTTCATTTAGATCAGGAAAAAAACAAAAGCACCCATATGACTAAAAACACTTTTTTAGGCAGCAGTTTGCAAGAGACCTTAAAGTGTTAAGAAACCCAGTAATATGAAAATAGTTCATCTGAACCCCTCCCCCCCCCCAACAGTGCCCACAGCTTATAAATCTTCTTTTTACATTAAATTATTGCCACTATATACCTGTTTGGCTGATCTGTATACCCCAAACAGTAATAAACTGCACAGTTTCTCCATTGCTGAGAGTTCAGGAAGGTGGAAATTTCTACTGCATCCCGTTTGCACACCCACATATGTAATGCCAATATCATGTGACCTGGCTAGCTCTGATCAACAAGTAATTATTCTCTCCAGCATAAAAGACACAACTGAGCATGTGCAGGTTGGCTTCTCTGCCTGTGTTAACTGGCTTTCCCTAGATAGACAGTGCAGGAGGGGGAAGATCTGTGCATACAGATAAAAACAGCCTTTTGCCACAATGCAGAAGATTAACCCCTTAAGTACAGGGAGCCTGGTCCTTCTTCTAGACTAGGCAGAAAAAAAACTGTGCTGAGTTGCTGGAAGCAGAGTGAGGGGTTATAACCAGTAGGACCGCCACCTGGGCGGTACTGTGCTGTTTTATTATGTGTTCTGCCTAGTCCTCTCCTTAAGGTGGCGATATAACCCTAAGGTCAAGATTAAGGTGTTGTGTCCGTCAATGAACAAAAGAGAAGCAGCCTTTTTACACAATGCAGAGGATTAATCCCTTAAATTCCACAGTGAGTATAACTAGCATGCTATGCTGCATATACAGACTGATTTTACTGCTATGGGTTTAGTAACACTTTAATTCTTCCTGAAGAATCCTCAGCTGTTGGTCCCCTCTGCTAACAGTCGCAAGACCAATGCCTCGTTTTCTTCAAAATGCAAGAACAGTATTCAGGCAGAAATGCTCATCGCCTGGTTGTGCTTGAAGAGCAATACTTTTTAAAGTACTCTGCATTGGACAAATAACCCACCATAGAAAGAGGGAGCATAAAACAATGCTTTGAATCATATCTTCATCTCCTTCAGGATGCCATAATTGTGACCGTGCCTCAAAATGATGACTACTGGGAGGCATACCCTTTGAAATTATACTTAATTCTATAATATGGTGACAAAACATAGATTGCAATAGGAGAGTTGTTCCACAAGTAAATACTTATTTCAACAACGTCTCTTACTAAAAGGGACATTATCCATCCTGCTTGTCCTTACTACAGATTAGAAGTGGCGACCTATAAAAGCCAGACAGTTATGCCATTGCTTATCAGTATCCATTTACTACCAATCAAACTGCTTTACTCAAGCTCTGAGTTGATGATAAGCCAAACCACATCAATATACACACACAGCATGTTCTAACCCATTTATCCTGTGCAAACTGTCCAAATACTAGCTGCTCATTCAGATCCATTCTTGTATGATCACAAAATCACAAGCTATCCTTATAAATGTATTTGTACGGCTGAGTAAAGATGGTTTAACAGGAATTAAAAGTAAATATTGACCATGATCTGTAAATTATACCTTTAAGTTGCTTTTTTTTTTAATGTAAGTATACTGGTTCAGAGGCCCTGGGCAGGTTTTTTTTTTTTGCTCTCTTGGTGTTATAGGCCTCCAGGCAGTTGGCATTTATATGGTATTATGTATTTAAACAATGAATTCTATTTTTCATTTAATTAAAACTGTTAATGACTGCTACATGTAATGACAATAAATAGTTGACTAGGATAGTAACCTTTTTGAGCTTGGAATCCAATGCAAATGGCTCTTACAGTATTTCTTAAAGTAGTATTAATCCAAACTTCCCAAAATAAATTCTGTATAAACATGCATACAGTATAAGTTCTTTAATAATGAGGGAGAGCTGTACTGTACTCAAAGTATTGGAATTTACAAAAAGGGGAAGAGTGATCACAGCTCCAAGTAGATCAATGGAAATAAACCTCTCCTCAAAGTTGAAGCAACAGGCGCTGGCAATGCATATAGCAATTAGGATGAGAGAAGATTCTGGGCAGCCGCACTCCAAAAATGAGCCTTTATTCATAAAAAAGGGAATGGCAAAAATACGTGTCACAGCAGAATACAGCACAGAAGAGCTGACACGTTTCACACTATCAAACAGTGCTTAATTAGCTATGATTAATTAGGTCAGAATTTTAACATCTAGCGTTCCCCATTTCTAACATAGGAGATTGAATATATCAGGATGTAGGGCCTATTCCCCTTAGTCCAGGCAGTAACAGCTGAGGTAATCCACCTTCCAATTTTCCACTCCTGGGATTTCAACAGCAAAGAGAGCTGGTCAGTGTTTCTCCATCCATAGGATGATCAGACCTACTTCCATTAAGGTTATCTGACTGCTTCCTGGTATCTCCTTGTTGGTTGATACAGACCATGGCATTGTCTGACTGTACCTCGAGTGGATGACCCTGAAGAAGGAGGTCCTATGATTCAGAGCTAGTTTTGTTGCTGTAAGCTCCAGAATGTTAATAGAGGCCTTGGATTCCTTGGGTGACCACGTCCCCTAAACTGTGAGGATTGGAACACTCCTCTCCAGCCTGTGATGTTGTTATCTGTTGTTATCTCATAAAAATAAAAAATAAAGCGTGCTCATTTCAGGCAAACAAGATGTTAGGTTGGAAGGGTTTTAAATAAAATTGAGTGAAGAGGATGGCCTCTAATGAGGCTACCATAAGGCCCAGAACTCTTGCTGAGGGATGTTTCTTTGATCTTAAGATCTGAGAATGAGTAAAAAAAATAATAAATAATTGCCCCGGAGTGTGTATAGAATGAGGCCTAAGTATTCTAGACAAAGCAAAAGTTTGGAGAGCAGACTTTTGAAAGTTAATTATTTGATTACATTTCTAAAACATGAATAGTCCTTTGGATGTTAGACAGATGAAGAGGAAATGAGTCCTGCAGAAGGTCACCTTCTTACTTGAATGATCTTGTTTGAAGGCAAGAAGAGGTGAAGGTACCTTTGTGATTATTATGAGGTCAAAGGATAGGTCACATGGCAATCTAGAAAATTGGAAGTGTTTTGTCTCTGTGAAGTGCAAGAAGCACTAATGAAGTGGACAAATGGGAATATGTATATGTCACGAATCGCCAGTAATACCTTCACGCCCTGTCTGTCTGCTTACCTGGTGTGTGTGTCAGCCTTGGGCTGCACTCACTCCTGCATGGTTAAGTAACCTTCCCTCAGTGTGGCTCCACCCTAGCCTCTACAGGATACACTATTTAACACTCTGCTGACCAAGCCTGCCTTGCCCGAGCAATATTGTGTGTTTGGTTTCCTGTCTCCTGTTTGCCATGTGCTATACGTCTGTTTCTGTTACCGATCTTGGCTTGCTCTTTGACTATCCCTGCCTGCTTGCTACCCTGACCTTTGGTGTGTTCTCTGTTTATCCTTGTCAGCTAGTTGCCCTGACCTTTGGCTTATCTCCTGACTAGCCCTTGTTGTCCTGGGCTGCTGCTTCCACTCTATCCTCCTGTAGGCTACCGTGAGCATGAGCTGGGAGACCCTGGGGGCCATGACCTGAAGCCAGTTGCAGCGCAGTCCATCCTCACCACTAGAGGCGAACACCTGCTGGCTCTTAGACTCTGCGCCCTGGGGAATCTTCTGCTCTAGATCCCAGTGGGATCCATGTTGGTGGTCCACCCAGAGTTTCATCCGCAGCAGTCAGCCATAGGGTCCGCTACCATAGCGGTGCACTCCTGACCCCAACTTTGTGGATCTGTTACCTGGCCTCAGGTGACCTGACAAAAGATAAGCATTTTGAATTTATACTGATGTAAAAGTATTTCTCTTTTCTCTGACAGGCAATAACAAACTTTATGGATTTCATAGAAAACTTTGTATGAAGATCCTTGTTTAGGACAAATACCCCCGTGGGGGTTTAGCACTGTGAACAGGTTTGAATAGAATATTTGGAATCTGTCCTTGAGAGGGATGGGAATAACCACTCCCTGTGACAAGCGATGGTTTAGAGAGGTTTGCAGATCTGAATGTCTTTGAGAAGATTCTGGTTGGTTTGAAAGAAGAAAACAATGAAGAGTTAGAGGGTTGACCTCTATTTTGTACCCCTTTGAAACAGAAATAGGCAAACTGTAACAGATTTCCCCACATACCACTTCATTGTTCCAAGTCTTGTGCTGAAAGGAAGGACTGAGATTTGGCCTGAAGATAAAGCCTGAGGAGAACAACGGGGGTAGAAGCCCCCAAAGAAGGTGGTTTTGGAACACACTATTGTGGAAGTACTTTTCCTCCAATGACATCTTTGATGAATTTGAATTTAAAGTCCCATGGGCGAAGTTTGTTTTATTGTATGCACCCTGTACACAGTAAACCTCCGAAACTCTGCACTCTGTACGTACCGCACTCCTCAACCCTGTACTCAGAACATAGCGCACCCTTAAATCCTGCACTCTGTACACAGCACACATCTAAACTCTGCACCCCTGGAACTGCACTCTGTACATAATGCACACCTGAACTCTGCATTTTTAACGTATCTCACTTCTGAACCTTGCACTCTGTACATAACTCACTCCTAAACCCTGCACTCTGTACAGATACAACCAGCCCTTACAGGGCATCTGAACTACTGATGCGGATGCATCCAAATTGAGTTTGACACCCCTGTTCTAGGGCATCCACACAAAAAGTAAGACAGAGGACAGTGTCTGCAAATGTTTTGTCAAGGTTCAAACCTGAAAGACAGGATCAGGCTGGTTGAGGTTGTGGTCTGGGATCTCAATCTCAATTAGCTGCGGTCTGGCTAAGGCTTTTGCGCACAGCAGAAGTGATCATAGCTACACTGGTACCAGTCCAGATGCATTGACTCTATTACTGATTTAGAAGGCATTGGGAGTTCTTTGAAGAAAGCAAAGACAAATAATAAACCAGTAAGCAAATGATTTCTCTGGAAGGGAAAATAGGTCCATCACCATAGGACACTAGCAAAAAATTAGGTCTTACAGAGTTATGTATAGGTGTACATGCAGGGGTGTGTCCAGCAAAGTGCCAGCATATAACCCAGAGCCTATTAATATCCAGACAGTGTTCTGTACTGTGCAATTAATATAACACCTTGTCGTCATTTCACACAATACAGAGAACCAGCCAACAAAATATGCCTTTTTATTTTTTTTTATTTTTGTGCTAACTGATGTTCTCTTGTCTGTGGTGTATTACCTGATATCCTATCAGTGTCAGTGTTTATTCAAGCATGTATAATATATACAAATATAACAATGGATTAAAATATACACTGTATACTTAAAGCAAAGTTACTGTAAAAGCTGGTATCTAATGCTGCATACACATGGGAGGCGCTTCAGGAAGTACAGGTCATGCACGGAAAACATGGTTAAATATAGCCCAGTATTATAATTTTAAATAGCTGACAATTTAACATTTTTACCTAAGAACTTTTCACGGAGCGTTTAAATTCTCGCCCCATCATTTCTTATGTAACAATGAATTACAAACTGTATAAGAGGCTAAAGATTATTCAAATTGTACTTTAACAAACATTCATAGAATACATTCTAATTTTATTATAATCTATTAAGCATTGAAAGGAGAGCAAATTTCAATCACATATACAGATGTTTACCCTATCTGAACATTACAAGACTTCACAGTGATATAACTACATTGCAACCATATTTATAGAGTAATAAAACATTTTATTACACTGATTTATATTTATCAGTGTTCTAGAAGTGCAAGGGTATCCCTGTGGTTCTAGCTTGTAAAAACCCTTGCCCAAAAGAGATCCTTAATAAATCATCATACCATAAATGTTCACTCAAGCATCCGAAAGCTGGATCTTTTGCACATCTGTTCTACAGTCAGGCTCTGATCATTTTTCTAAATGTATGGCTATGAAATATTAGAAATAATCTGCTAATCTGGTTGCACATGGATATTATGATACTTGTATGCTGCACAGAGTGCATATGAGTACATATGAACAATTTTGTTTGTATGCAAATAATCTGTAAACAGTATGTCCCTATGGGCAAATGTGGTCTAAGAGTTCACTGCTCATTAAATAAAACATAAGGAGCATCAGTGTACATACTCAAGAGATTATGAAAAAATTAGACGCAACCCTAGGCGATAACTGGCCCCTGTATTGGTATAGCACAAAATTCCTGCAAACCACTGTAAAAGTTATATTTATTTATAACACAATTCAGTTATGAAAACATCTTTATTTGAAATTATTAGGGGTTGATTTAAACTGTAGGGTGCAAGAACTGGTGTAGCTGTGCATGGTAGCCAATCAGCTTCTAACTTCAGCTTGTTCAATTAAGCTTTGAAAAAAAAAAAAACATGTTAGCTGATTGGTTTCTATGCAGAGCTGCAACAGATTTTTGAAAAACCTTCTGTCACTCAGCAGCCCTCAGGGCCCTCATTACATTTACCTGAGCCCTGTGTTTCCCACAACGGGAACAAGCACACCAACTCTGGTCAGTGTCTCGTGTCCTGATTGGATAGATTGATAGCAGCGCATCCATTACCTCCCGCTACTGCCAATCAAATCCAATGATGTGTGTGCTGTGGGGCGGGGCCGAGTCCTGCTTTCTGTGTGAACAGATGCAGAAGCAGGACACGGGAGCACACCTACACGGGTGTGCACGAAGGAGAGCGCTTCCCTGATGGGGCACTGGAGAAGAGGAGGAGAGTCAAGAGTGCCGCTAAGAGATCCCCTGAAGAGGAGGATCGTCTGCAAAACCAACTGCACAGTGGAGGTATGTATGACATGTTTGTTATGTTTTTTTTTAAAAACCTTGAATGTTTACAACCCCTTTAAACAATCATTTCACTGTAACTATTGAAGATGTTTCTTCTTTCAAAGATTCTACAGATAGAACATTTAAAACACACCTAAAATCTCTTTTAACTTTTAACTTAAGACTGCTCTTCTACCAGCTTATGGCAAATTCCATAGCACAGTTCAGGTGTTCCAGACTTTTGGTTGGGAGATCAATTTAACCAGTTGCCGACCGCCGCACGACGATGTACGTCGACAGCATGGCACGGGCAGGCATATTGGCGTACATGTACGTCCCTTGCCTCCCGCGGGTCGGGGGCCCGATCGGGCCCCCGCCCGGTGCCTGCTGCGGTCGGTTTTCGTCCGGGAGCGATCCGGGACGAGGGGGCAGCCATTCATTCATGGCCACCCCCACGCGATCGCTCCCGACGAATAGGAATCCCCCGTGACATCACTTCCTCTCCTGTAATGTAAACACAGGAGAGGAAGTGATGTATTCTCTCCTCCGTGTCGGTATTTTTCGTTCCGACACGGAGGAGAGCGGATCGGTGAGTTGCACCAACACTCTACACACACAGTAGAACATGCCAGGCACACTCACACCCCCCCTTTACCCCCCGATCACCCCCCCAATTACCCCTGCCCCCCAGTCACAGTGACACCAATGTCATTTTTTTTTTTTTTTTTTTTTTTTGCATTGGTGTCATTTGTGACTGTAATAAATGTTAGGGCAGTTAGGGTTAGCCCCCTTTAGTTCTAATGTACCCCCCTAACCCCCCCAATAAAGGTTTAACCCCGTGATCACCCCCCGTCGCCAGTGTCACTAAGGCTGGGTTCACATTGCAGCGGTTTATGAGAACGAATGTGATTCGCACCGCACTGCAGTGCAAATCACATCCGATCTCTGTGCGATTCGAGTTCAGCCATTCGCCGCACCCGCCGCAAATTCGCACGGGACCCTTTTTTTGGCCCGCAGCAGAATCGGATCGCATGGGTGTTCACACCATGCGATCCGAGTTTGCAGATCGCACTGCGATATGCGAACTGATCTGGGGGTGTCAGTAACATTTCACTGACACTCCCAGCAGTCCGCATAGGGCAGTGTGAACTGCCGCCGGGAGGCATGCGATGCGGGAACCCGCCGCGGATTTGCGGCGTTTCCGCATCGCTCCAGTGTGAACCCAGCCTAATAAGCGATCATTTTTCTGATCGCCGTATTAGTGTCACAGGTGACGCTAGTTAGGCAGGTAGGTATTTAGGTTTGCCGCAGCTTTTTATAGCGCCAGGGACCCCCATATACTACCGCATAAAGCCCCCTGATTGCCCCCTAGTTAACCCTTTCACCAGTGATCACCATATAACTGTTACAGGTGACGCTGGTTGGTTAGTTATTTTTTTATAGTTTCAGGGCACCCGCCATTTATTACCTAATAAAGGTTTAACCCCCTGATCACCCGGCGGGTGTCATTTGTGACTAATAACTGTTAGGGCAGTTAGGGTTAGCCCCCTTTAGTTCTAAGGTACCCCCCTAACCCCCCCAATAAAGGTTTAACCCCGTGATCACCCCCCGTCGCCAGTGTCACTAAGGCTGGGTTCACATTGCAGCGGTTTATGAGAACGGATGTGATTCGCACCGCACTGCAGTGCAAATCACATCCGATCTCTGTGCGATTCGAGTTCAGCTATACAGATAGTATGGCTGAATTCGTGTCGCACCCGCCGCAAACTCGCACGGGACCCTTTTTTTGGTCCGCAGCAGAATCGGATCGCATGGGTGTTCACACCATGCGATCCAAGTTTGCAGATCGCACTGCGATATGCGAACTGATCTGGGGGTGTCATTAACATTTCACTGACACTCCCAGCAGTTCGCATAGGGCAGTGTGAACTGCCGCCGGGAGGCATGCGATGCGGGAACCCGCCGCGCATTCGTGGCGTTCCCGCATCGCTCCAGTGTGAACCCAGCCTAATAAGCGATCGTTTTTCTGATCGCTGTATTAGTGTCACAGGTGACGCTAGTTAGGCAGGTAGGTATTTAGGTTCGCCGCAGCTTTTTATAGCGCCAGGGACCCCCATATACTACCGCATAAAGCCCCCTGATTGCCCCCTAGTTAACCCTTTCACCAGTGATCACCATATAACTGTTACAGGTGACGCTGGTTGGTTAGTTATTTTTTTATAGTTTCAGGGCACCCGCCATTTATTACCTAGTCTCACTAGTGTACCCCTAAATTTAGGGGTGTCTACTTTCCAAAATGGGGTCATTTGGGGGGGGTTTGTGCCATCTTGGCATTTTATGGCCTTCAAAACTGTAACGCCCTTAGAAAGCCTGAAGGCGGTGCTTGGGTTTCGGGGCCCCGTACGCGGCTAGGCTCCCAAAAAGTCCCACATATGTGGTATCCCCGTACTCAGGAGAAGCAGCAGAATTTATTTTGGGGTGTCATTTCACATATGCCCATGGCATGCGTGAGCAATATATCATTTAGTGACAACTTTGTGAAAAAAAAAAAAAAAAAAAAAAAGTTTGTAATTTTCCCGCAACTTGTGGCAAAATATAAAATATTCCATGGACTCAACATGCCTCTCAGCAAATAGCTTGGGGTGTCTACTTTCTAAAATGGGGTCATTTGTGGGGGTTTTGTGCCATCTTGGCATTTTATGGCCTTCAAAACTGTAATAGGTAGTGAGAAGTGAACTCAAAAATTTACGCCCTTAGAAAGCCTGAAGGCGGTGCTTGGTTTTCGGGGCCCCGTACGCGGCTAGGCTCCCAAAAAGTCCCACATATGTGGTATCCCCGTACTCAGGAGAAGCAGCAGAATTTATTTTAGGGTGTCATTTCACATATGCCCATGGCATGCATGAGCAATATATCATTTAGTGACAACTTTGTGAAAAAAAAAAAAAAAAAAAAAAAAGTTTGTAATTTTCCCGCAACTTGTGGCAAAATATAAGATATTCCATGAACTCAACATGCCTCTCAGCAAATAGCTTGGGGTGTCTACTTTCTAAAATGGGGTCATTTGTGGGGGTTTTGTGCCATCTTGGCATTTTATGGCCTTCAAAACTGTAATAGGTAGTGAGAAGTGAACTCAAAAATTTACGCCCTTAGAAAGCCTGAAGGCGGTGCTTGGTTTTCGGGGCCCCGTACGCGGCTAGGCTCCCAAAAAGTCCCACATATGTGGTATCCCCGTACTCAGGAGAAGCAGCAGAATTTATTTTGGGGTGTCATTTCACATATGCCCATAGCATGTGTGAGCAATATATCATTTAGTGACAACTTTGTGTAAAAAAAAAAAAAAAAAAATTTTTTTTTGTCATTATTCAATCGCTTGAGGCAAAAAAATAAAATATTCAATGGGCTCAACATGCCTCTTATCAATTTCCTTAGGGGGTCTACTTTCCAAAATGGGGTCATTTGGGGGGGTTTTGTACTGCCCTGCCAATTTAGCACCTCAAGAAATGAGATAGGCAGTCGTAAACTAAAAGCTGTGTAAATTCCAGAAAACGTACCTTAGTTTGTAGATGTGACAACTTTTGCGCAAACCAATAAATATACAATTATTGACTTTTTTTTTACCAAAGACATGTGGCTGAATACATTTTGGCCTAAATGTATGACTAAAATTGAGTTTATTGGATTTTTCTAATAACAAAAATTAGAAAATATCATTTTTTTTCAAAATTTGCGGTCTTTTTACGTTTATATCGCAAAAAATAAAAATCGCAGAGGCAATCAAATACCATCAAAAGAAAGCTCTATTTGTGGGAAGAAAAGGACGCAAATTTTGTTTGGGTACAACATTGCATGACCGCGCAATTACCAGTTAAAGCAGCGCAGTGCCAAAGTGTAAAAAGACCTCTGGTCATTTACCAGCAAAATGGTCCGGTCTGAAAGTGGTTAAAGGATACGTTTACCTTTTTTTTTTTTTCTAAATTCCAGCTGCCCTATGTACCAATATACCATTAATGTACTTCTTTTCCAAAAATAAAACAGCTTTTTATTTATTCTCCACACGTTTACCTCACTGTCTTTATGGTTGTTTCAAAACACTCCTCTGTTACGTCTGCCTTACTTTCTGGACAGACTTTAGGTCTTGACACAGAAAGGAGGGTAGCTGAGGGTAGATAATGCAGGGTGTGTGCTAATGAGATCAGCTGGTCTACTCCTTCCTGTGTCATGACCATAAAGACAGTAAGGTAAGCGTGTGTAGAGTAAATGGAAAGCTGTTTTATTGTTGCAAAAGGAGTACATTAAAGGCTAAGTTCACCTTTTTATTTAATGCTATATTATATTATATGCTATATTCTTTGCTTAGAATACTTAGGTCTGGTCCCATAATTTCATGGGTGGAAACTCACTGTCCAGCAATATTTGCAGTCCTTGTCCCAGGAGTGGACAACTGGAAAGCAGATTACCTGAGCCGCTACCTCCTGGATCAAGAAGAATAGGCTCTTCACCCAGACATCTTTAATCTGATATTTCCGAAAAGGGAAACTCCAGATGTAGACATCCTAGCCTCAAGATTCAATAACAAACGAACTCTGTTTGTAGCCAGGACCAAGGATCCTCTAGCGCAAGGAAATGTAGTCTTGCCTATTCAAAGGATAGAACAAGAGAAGAAAACTGTTTCTCATTCCACCAAACTAGCCCTGAAAAACTTAGTAGATAGATAAACTAAAACGTCTAGCAGATGCCTCCTGGCCTCTCCCCAACAGGTCAGATTGTTGTCTCAGGGCCTTTCATCCTGCTTCTCAGTCTCTAGCCGTCATGCCATGGCTGTTGAAGTCTAGGTCCTAAAAGATATAGGGGTCTCTGAGTCTGTTATTCCTAACTTGCTGATAACAAGAAAAGCCACTTCCAGGAGGATCTACGACCATACCTAGAAATCCTTCTTTGCCTGATGTGAACACAGACACTTCAATCCAAGAGTGCCTCACATTCTGGATATCCTAAAATAAGGTATTTGCCAGACCTTGGCCTTAAGCACTCTGAAAGGACAGGTTTCAGCCTGGTCTATTCTGGTCTATTCTCCATGTGGCCTCTGTTTTTTCTTCAAGATATACCTCACATTAGGCCCCCCATTGCAGCACCCTGTGCTTCCATGGCATGTTAATTTAGTTCTCTCTGCCCTGTACAAGCCACTCTTTGAACCCATCAGGTATATTGACTCCTCTCTCTCTTGTAAAGAGCTGTTCCTCATACTTCACAAAGACAAGGCTGTCTTATGCCCAAGAGCATCTAATGGAAATCAATGGCTCTAACTATGTCCAGGAAAGGAAACATGGAGTCTACCTCAAAGCTACAGCATTGACCAGACAGACAGATTGCTTATGTTCCTATCCTCATGGCCTCACAAGTGAGACCCTGCTTCCAAGCCTACCATCGCCAGATGTATAAGAAATCTGATCGCTAGAGTTTACACACTCAAGAACAAATCTTTTTCTGTATAAGAGTAGTGTAGCACCAATAAATACAATAAACAAGTCAGTCATCAGTGCAGCATCACCTGTGCCCAACAATGCAGCCTACCCGTATCCATAAATGCAGCCTACCTGTATCCATCAATGCAGCCTTCCTGTGTCCATCAATGCAGCTTCACCTGTGCCCATCAATGCAGCTTACCTGTGTCCAACAGTACAGCCTACCTGTGTCCAACAATACAGCCTACCTGTGTCCAACATGCAGTCTACCTATGTCCATCATGCAGTCTACCTATGTCCATCATGCAGTCTACCTATGTCCATCATGCAGTCTACCTATGTCCATCATGCAGTCTACCTATGTCCATCATGCAGTCTACCTATGTCCATCAATGCAGACTACCTCTGTCCATCATGCAGCCTACCCCTGTCCATCAAGGCAGCCTGTGTCCATCAAGGCAGCCTGTGTCCATCAAGGCAGCCTGTGTCCATCAACGCAGCCTGTGTCCATCAACGCAGCCTGTGTCCATCAACGCAGCCTGTGCCCAACAACGCAGCCTGTGCCCAACAACGCAGCTTGTGCCCAACAATGCAGCCTGTGCCCAACATTGCAGCCTGTGCCCAACAATGCAGCCTACCTGGGGAAGAGAGAAGAGGATTGCTGGCCCTAATCAGAGCTTTGAGGAACATCGCTGTAGCAGCTTTAATTTCAATTGCCGCATGTTCCCCACGCTCGCTGTCACATACAGCGCTGTCTTCTGGCCCGGGGACTTTGATACACATCACATGTCCCGGGATTGGACAGGTGATCTGTCTATCAAGCTGCTACAGCAGTGTTCTGTGCTCTGATGATCTGACCAGCTCTCTTGTCTCTCTTCCTCTGGACGATCGCTGGGAAAAGAGCTCCCATTCAACCCTGCCTGCGCAGGAAAAAGCATGTGTTAATGTGACCTATGTTTTGAATGGCCAAGTTTTAAATAAAAAGATAAAAGATTCTACACTATAGAGGCCTTTCTCTTTTTCTCTATGGAAACTCTTTATGTGTATGAAGATGCATTGGTGAAAAGAGTGAGGAAGGTTTTGAGAAGCTTGAGAGTGGCTCTGGAAGGTGTAACCCCCTGGGGAAACATACTTTTAATGACCTACCATATTATAGGAAGTCATGGTTATCTGTAGGTGAAGGATCATGGAGGTTATTCATGGATGATAAGCACGTGAAGAAAATGGCATAATATTTCTTGAGGAATTCTGCACAGCATGGAGCACTTTTTAAAATATTTTACATGGACACTTTAATATGTTTGGTGTATGAGGTTAAGATGCACGTCAAGCGCTGTATATTGTAATTAATATTTAAAGTGGTTCTAAAGCCTAAGGGTTAATGCATTCTCCCACTGCTGTCAATCAAATCATGTGACGAGAGTGAGAGGCAGAGCCGAGCCGTGCTGTTTGTGTCAACAGACGCAGGCAGGGCAGCTCAAGAGCGAGCCTGCAGGTGTACCACCATAGAAAGTGGCTTTCTATGGGGGTATTCAGCATAGTGGAGGAGCCAGGAGCGCTGGTGGGAACCCCAGAAGAGGACAGGGGCAGCCCTGTGCAGCACCATTGCACAGAGCAGGTAAGTAGGACATGTTTGTTTGTTTTTATTTTAAAAAATAAAATAAATAAAGCTTTACATTCACTTTAAATGTTAAGCTTTTCTTATAGAGAACATTAGATAAGAAATGTTAAGTTTTTTAGGTCTGGCCCTCTTGCATTTTAGTGACGAGACCACTATTGTTGTTACAGAATTGGCAATACCAGTATTATTGTAGAACCAAGGTTTTAATCAGGTCACATTTTACAGGAAGAAATGCAGTTAAGTATTTTGCATAAGATGGACAGAGTACAGAGTAGCTGAATATAACTGTATATTGTGCCGAATAGTTCTAATTTAAACTGGTTCTCACTAAAACATGTACTGTTTTACATATAACTTTTCAGAAATGCCAAATGTATTAACAGGGGATTGTATTTTAGAATACAAATGAGCAAAGTCAATGTATGATTCTAACTGAGCATTTCTATAGACAAACAATTGAAGGAAACCAGGGTGGACACACAGAAAGTGCAATGGCTCATGGGTGACTGGGTGGCTCAACACCCAAGGAACTGGACAAACTTTCCGTGTTAGGTAAAGCCCTTGATAAAACTAACACCCCTCATACAAAAGCAACATGAACAAAAGAAAAAAAATGTTTTCTAGAATCTCTCTAATACAAATCTCAATTTTCGAGTTCTAATGAAATTACCACAATATTAAAATATACTTGTTTACAAGTTAATTGTGGGGTCCTCCCACCCCCCACCTGAAAAAAATACTTTGATTTAAGCCCATACCAATGCATCCATTAATAGAAAAAAAAATGGTGGTTTTATTGTTTTGCAGATTGCAGATATTAAAATACAAAATGCCAGTTTATTTTGCATTGAACCAAACAAACAGAGTGAAAACTGGCCTTAAATAATGTCAATAATTTTGCTTCCACCCAAAAGTGGAACTTCCGCTCATTTGCCTGCTCCCCTCTCTGGTGCCACATTTGGCACCTTTCAGGGGGGAGGAGAGGGCAGATACCTGTCTTTCACAGGTACACCGATACCACTTCCAGGAGTGCGGGCCGCAGCCTTTGAGGTCATCGCTGGGGCTTCCTCCTCCTTCACCTGCCGCCGAGCCAGTAGGAAAGAGGGGCAGAGCCTTGCGCATGCGCAGTAGGGTTTTTGGCGTGAAGCCGTAAGGCTACACTGCCGGGTTCCCTTACCCACAATGGCGGCGGCAGCACCCGACAGCTGATGGAAACACCAGCTGCGATGCTGACATTGTTGGACTCCAGGACAGGTAAGTATCCTATTACTAAAAGCCAGCAGCTGAAATATGTGTAGCTGCTGGCTTTTCATTTTTGCAGCGGAGGGCGGACCTCTGTTTAAAATCTCTTTTGATAAAAATGAAGCCTAATCTCTTGGCGGGTAGCAAAAAGCTCCCAACATTCTTATTTAACCACTTCAATACCAGACACTTTTCTCCCCTTCCTGCCCAGGCCAATTTTCAGCATTCAGTGCTCTCACGCCTTAAATGACAACTGCCTGGTCATGCACCACTGTACCACAATGACATTTTTATCATTTTGTTCACACAAATAGAGCTTTCATTTGGTGGTACTCAGAATATCAATTTGCAAAATTGTATAACAGTCTTCATAGATTTAGACCAAAATATATTCTGCTATATTTCTTTGGTAAAAATAGGCCAAATCAGTGTATATTATTTAGTCTGTAGGAAAGTTATAGTCAACAAACAGTATACATATTTGAAAATCAATCAATCCTGATGTCTTGAGAACAAAAATATCAGCACAGTACAGATATCCACCCAAATGACCCCTTTTTGGCAAGCAGATAGTCCAATGTATTTAGTTAAAGAGGAAGTAAACCCTGATGGGTTTACTTCCTCTTTTTTTCCCTGCAAAGGTAAAGCATAATGGACTACTATGCATCGCATAGTAGCTCATTATGTGTCACTTACCTGACACAGGAGCCAGCGAAGTCGCCGCTGATCCCTGTAGTCCGCCGCATCCATCTTGCTGGTGGCGTCTCGCAGCTCCGACCAATGACAGCGGCGAAGCCGCGATGACGTTACTCCCGCGCATGCGCACGGGAGTCGCGTCTCGCAGCTCCGCCTCTGCCATTCGGCGAAGCCGTCACTCCCGCGCATGCGCACGGGAGTCGACAAATTAGGCAAATCCATTCTTGGATTTGCCGCATTTAGTGCGCCTGCGCGCCGCTGTCTACGGCGCATGCGCCGTAGACAGCGGTGCCCATTTTCGGGCAAATATCTCCTAAACCATATAGGTTTAGGAGATATTGCTTGGACCTACAGGTAAGCCTTAATCTAGGCTTACCTGTAGGTCAAAGTGGTTTGAAGGGATTTACTTCCTCTTTAAGCCTCGTACACACAATTGAATTTTCAGCAGGGAATTGTGTGGTGACAGACTATTGCCTAAAATCCGACCGTTAATACGCTCCTTCAGACAATTGTTGTCCAACTTTCCGCCAACAAATGTTGGATGGCAGGCTAGTCAATTTTCGGTGGACAATGGTCTGTTGTCAGATTATTGTATCGTCTGGACTTGTGTGACAGACTTGTGTACAAAGTACAAACATGTATGCTCTAAATCAATGCTCACCCAACACGACATTAGCAGAAGGTGCCCAAAAGGTGGCACTCAAGAGCTGAAATTCCACGTAGTACGTCACTATGTTCGTGTTTGTTGGCCGACAATTGTGTGCCGTTTGTATGCAAGACAAGTCCCTGGCACACACCCTTCGAACAAAAGCCTGGCGCTTTGTCTGCCAACAATCTGATCGTGTGTACGAGGCTTAAGAGGCATGGCGAGTTTTTTTTAAGTTGTAATTTTTTGGAAAATTAAGAAATTAAATAGTTTGTTTTTCACAATTTATTTTTACATACTGTCACAGGTGCAGTGCAACGTCATGTGGTGGTGATCAGGGACACTGACTGGTGATAGTATGTTAAAAATGAAAAAAAAAGAAAAAAAAAAACTTAATAAAAAAGAAAATTATAAGAAAAAAAAATGAATACTTTTTTTTTTACATACTGTGTTTAGGGCAGTACAGAATTACCATAGTAACTCTGTACTACTCTGGGGAGGTGATCAGGATTTTTTTTGTTTTTTTACACAAAAAAAGAGAACACAATGAATGGCTATGAATGGAAGCCATTCATTGTGTAAAATTGCCATATGATCTGCTGAGATTGTTCTATATCTTCTGAACAGTGAACACCAGTGCTCCTCCTTATTTAAATGCTAAACCTCCTCCCATTACACATGCAGCTGTGAGGTTCCCCCTTGCACTGGCCCCTCAATCCCTCTTTGTCCTGCAGTTCGAAGGACAGTCGATAAAGAGTGTTCAAACTGCATGTTCTCTAGCTGAGCTCAGTCGTGGATGCACCGGCCCATTCAGCCTGTGCACAATTGTAGTGTCTAGCCTGCCCTGAAAATTGTAGGATGTAGGGTGGTCAAGGGGCCAGCATTTTTTGTGGAGAGCCTTTTCCATGGCTATGTCTGTAATGGAAGGAGTTGCAGCACTTGAAACATAAGGTTCACTGGTACGTACTATTCAGAAGATATGGAATTCAATGGGGGGGGATTTTGGAAAATGTTGCTGAAGGTGAACATTTTACATTTTGTAAAGAGTAAAATGTTGCTAAAACCAGGAACCTGCATATCACTATATCCCACAGTACACAGAACATGGAAATGCAATTATTCTAGTTAATGTAAATAGAATATAAAGTCTTGTGACTTCTATCAGTGTCCAGCCAAGCACTGGTTAAAACTTGTGGGAGGAGTTTTCTGACTGTCCTATGAGACTTCAAGACCCCTGACCCTCTGTCTTGACAGTGCCGATATGCTCTGGGTTGATCACATACACTCTCCCAAGAAAAAAATACCTCTCTAGCAATACACACCAAACTGAGCATGTGCAGCCTGACTCCATAGACTCTTATCAGAAAATTATCAGGGGACAGTGAAATAAGGGGAGGATCAGAGAAGACAGGATGAAACACAATGCAGAGGATTAACCCCTTAGGTTCTAAAGGGAGTATAACAAACATGTTTTACTGCATATACAGACTGATTTTTACTGTTTTGGGTTTAGTAACACTTTAATTGGACAGCATCTTGTTTCTTAATCTTAATCGTTAATCTCACTGGTCAGTAGTTCCCTTTAAAATACTGGGCGATATGTATGACATTTGTTCAATAGACTTGTCCATAGACTTATTCAAGTTTATGGTAACGCTTCACAAATGCTCTGGCAGGCAGTTGTGGTGCTATTGCGGGGCATTAAGATTAGATCATTTACTGTAATTGAATAGGCATTTGTGGAGCAGTTTTAACATGCCTTAATGCTCAATAAACGCATCAAAACTGCCCATAGGGCATTTTGGGAGCATTTTTAACTCCTCATTAACGCTTTTAAAATGCCGGTCTAATGCCCATTCTAAAACTCATTAACCTCCCAGGCAGGATGATTATTTCAGATTTTAGGTGCTGAAAGCGGTACCATTATTTTTCATGGAAATTTGGCGTTTTATATTGTAGACTTGTAATTCTTATGCCACGTACACATGACTGGACTTTTTCACAGCAAAGATCCAACGGAACAAGTCCGTCGGACAATTCAATCTTGTGTGGGCTCCATCGGACCTTTGTTTGCCAAAAATCCGGCGGACTTTAGAAACAGAACATGTTTTAAATTTTTCCATCGGAACGCCGCCGGACCGAGAAATCCGTTCTTGTGTATGCTAGTCCGACGGACAAAAACCGACGCTATGAACTTCCTTATTCTAATCCGGTCGTACATCATCACGTTCAAATCCGTCGGACTTTGGTGTGATTGTGTGTGGCCAAGTTCGTTCATTCTGAAAGTCCGTCGGAACTCCACCGAAAGTCCGTCGGAAAGACCGTCGGACCTAGTCCCTCGAAAAGTCCGGTCGTGTGTACGCGGCATTAGAAATAATTCACTTAAATCTGTCCAAACAAGAGTCTAATAGACATCCCGGGTATGATAAAATTTGAAATATGAAATCATAAATTATAATATAATATATATATATATATATATATATATATATATTAAAATAAATAACTATACATAATAACAAATAATAATATAATAATAATAAAAATTATTCAATAATGTAATCAAATCAAAAACACTGAAATATGCTGAGTTGCAGAATTGTCACTGTCATTACTTTTAGTGTTTGATGACGAATTTCCCCACAAATTACTATCGCTCAATTCTGCGAGTCATTCTAATTTATTATCGCTGTTTTCTAGCTGATCTATAACCACTTTTGATGTAAACTGACATTTTTTGGTTGCTATGGACAATCTCCAGTTTCCTGGCATAAAGAACAGTATTTATAATATAAAACTGCATGTAGAGCACTGAACAAACCACTAGGGACAAAGGGGATGTGTAATTATTTGATACAGTACTGTAATCTGTAAGATTACATTATACTGTATCTATACTGTGTTTTTTACTTTTTGAATTTGGTGCCAAACTCCATCCCTGTGCGTCGCAACGCTCACAGGGAATGGAGCCCTGCGCTGTCACAGATCGAGCGAGACACGGCGGCTCGCTGATCACAGCGGGGGGGCATCGCTGGATCCAGGGAACAAGGTAAGTAAACCCTTACATGGATCCAGCAATGTGATCCCGAGTCTGGCTTGGGAATACCGCTTATGGTAATTCAATCTCACTCCGAGCCAGACTCGGGAATACCGCCAGGGAGGCCACCATGAGTCTAACACTATAGGAGCGTTTGTTCACACTTGACTAAATTTCTAACAATTAACAAACTCTTAGCATTTGAAAAGTTAAAACGTGAGTTTTGTAATGGCCTGCTAATACAAAATGCTTCTTTGTACATGAGAATGTAAAAAATAAGGACAGAATGCTTTAATACCCTAGCCAATAGCCGAATGAGAACTGAGCATTTGTTCCTTATTTATTAATTAAAGATAATGGGGGGGATTTATGAAAACTGGAGAAGCCAAAACCTGGCGCAACTGGAAATGGCAACTATTCTATCTTCTATCTTCAGTAGATGATTGTTTGCCGATCAGCACAGATCTACTCTCTAGAAGATTTCCCCTCATCCCTGTTCCTGTTATAACTCGAAATCTTTGGATTTCCCCATCATATTCTGTACAAGAGACAATGGTGACCAGAACAGAAAAAGAGGGTGAATCTCCCCGGCAGGGAAACAGACATCCATAAAGCCTGAAAGGTATTTTAACATTTCCCCACTCAATTGGCTTTACACACATTTTAAAGACAGGCAATGACAGGTAAGGTGCAAAGAAATGTGACAGTGCTAGGCCTTGGCACTGTGTAAACACAGGTAAAAAGTAAATGGGGTTCTCAGAAATGCAGAGTGATGGGCTCTGGAATGTTCTTGCTGAAAGGAGAAAGGTGGTTTCACACCTTTTTCCAGGTTTAGGTATTCTCAGATCAGGTCCCAGAGCTCGGAGACTTTAGGAGGGATGAAGCCCCCAACCCAGTGTCCAGGTCTTACTGGCTCGGGGATAGTTCAGGTTCACGCCTTTCCCAGTCTTCTCTGTGAGGCTGCAAGGAAGCAGCCAGAGGTGTGAATGTTTGCACAGTTCAAGTGACATCTGTCAGTGAATAAACTAAGGCCCTGAGCCTGAACTCAGTACAGTAGGAATTTGAGAGAGTGCAAAGGTGTTGCGAGGCCATCCAAGAGGAGATCATACCTAATGCTGAGGCTTGAACCCTGAGCAGCGGCACTGCAAGAGAGTAAGAAGGCTGAATGTAATTTATTTTCATGTTAGAAGTGATGGTGGAACCCCTGCAAGTATAACTAACTGACAGTTTTATTCAAACTCTTCTTTCGTTTTAAAAGAAAAGTGGGCCATCGAGCCCTGAAAATGAACTTCTTGGTTGGCGTGGATTCACTGAAAGCTTCCCCACTACAGACATACCCCACTTTTAAGTACACAATGAGGTTTATTTACTAAAGCTGGAAAGTGCAAAATCAGGCTCACTTCTACATAGAAACCAATGAGCTTCTAACCCCAGCTTGTTCAATGAAGCTTTGGTAATAAAACCTGGAAGCTCATTGGTTTCTATGTAGAAGTGAGCCTGATTTCCCACTTTCCAGCTTTAGTAAATAAACCCCATTGTGTACTTAAAAGTGGGGTATGTGTGTATATTAAAAATAGGGATGAACACAATAATTTTGCTTTTCTAGGTCTGAAATTGTATTGTAGGGATGATGTTTTAGGAAATGTTAAGGGACCAGGTGCAATAGTATACGATAAAAAATATATACGGTATATATCAGAAAAGATGACTAGCAAGGATTTATGAAAATACAAATGTTGTGTTGTATACAGGTGTGCCTGTGCCTATAGTATATTTGCTAAAGTATCTCCCCAGTTGCACACAGTCACCTGATATCTGTTAAGGGAGAAATCTAGTTGTATAGACTGTGTTTAGAGTTCTTGTTATTGTTGTTTGCGTACCTGTTCTGTAGCTTTGCCAGTGGATTGATTTACTAAAGACAAATAGACTGTGCACTTTGCAAGGGCAGTTGCTCCGGAGCTTAGTAAATGAGGGAAGCTCTGTTAACTTCCATCATCCAATCATGTGTAAGAAAAATGCTGCTTTTAATTTTCCTTACATGTGATTGGGTATTCTTTGCAAAGTGAAGCTTCATCTCCATCACTAAATAATTAAATAAATAAAATATCAGTACAAGTGATATTACTTACTGTACCTTTAATGTGATGTTTTCTGGTTTGACAGAAATCTTCCTCCTCCAATGACCCTCACCCTGCTACCGTAATCTTTTGGGGCGATAGGGGCTTAGTATAACTGGGCTGTGACAGGCACTCATCAAGAGTGTCCAACTATGCCCACCCTTTCCTTCCAAGGCTTCCATTGATAAAAGTGGATACTACAACTTCTATGAATGGAACGCAAGTTTAGTAGCAGGAAGAGGGCAGGGCAGCCATGTTGTAAAGATTTCCACAGAATCCAGCTGCCTGCACATTGTAAAAACTTTTTTTTACAGGTAAATAATGTGATCAAAGCTGTAATGTCATAAAACTGAGATTTTTTTTAACACACCTTCAGCTTTATAATGGGCCTTTTATGAAAATGCAAGGTCTGTGTAATAACTAGCCCCCAATGCTCAAATAAAACACTGCTAGAATAATAAATCTCCTTAGCACCAACCATACACACATATACAGCCGGTACTGTTTTTTAGAGCAGGCTGTCGGCTCTTCAGATCGGACACCTGACATTTTTGACACTTTTTTGGGAACCAGTGACATTATTACAGTAATCAGTGCTAAAAATATGCACTGTTATTGTACTAATGACACTGGCAGGGAAGGGGTTAACACTAGGTGGCGATCAAGGGGTTAAATGTGTTCCCCCAGCTGTTTAATAACTGTATGGGGGACTGTGTGACTGAGGAAGCACACGGATCCATCTTCCCGCATAGCAGAAAGACAGGATATGTGTGATCTCCCCTGTCCGAACGGGGATTTTCCTTATTTCCCCGTTCTGTCACAGCGAGGAACGTTTGCAGGTGGCCGGTGGACATCGAGTCTGCCCCACCCACTGATTGGCTCCCCTGCTAGCCAGTGGGTGTATGCGCACCCACAAATTGCCGTGTACGAGCCGATGTACAATGACGCGTGGGATCGAGCCACATTGCCGCAGTACAACTGCGGGGGCTGGTCCTTTAGTTAAATCAAAGACATTACTTTGCCTTGCATGAGTAAGCACAGGTTTGCTTTAACTCTTAGTGGAACAAATATGTTACTTTGCCTGAACCAAGGAAAGGTTAGGTTCATTTTAAAATGTAGCCTGGGGCGTGGCCTGGACATGGCCGAGTGAGGCTGTTTTCTACAAGAGCTCCCGGCCTGCACCCTCACTTCCCTGCAAATTATACTGCTATGGTATGAGCTCTGCTAAGAAGCATAGGACTAGAGCAGCTACACGGGGGACCCCCTCGGGCAGAACTCCGGGAGAAATCCATCGCTACTTCAGGCAGTTGTAGCAGAAATCCCCCGGAGCCAGAGTAGCGGCACCATGAGGCCCAGCGCACAGAGCCACAAAGAGGACGCTCACCTCAGACTCTGCTGAGTTCCAGCCCGACTTGCAGAAAGCACCTGATGGTTCCCCAGACAATCCCGCCGATCCACAACCAGCCACGATGTCTTCCACCCTGCAGCCCAACGCATACACTCTGGACCAGGACATCAGGGAGATGTTACAGGCTCTCCCCACCCAGCCGGCCACTGAAGCCCTGATAATCCGCCTTGAGGAGACTCATAGATGGGACATGCAGGAGGTGAGGGGGGAGGTGTCCGGTTTGGCAGAGCGGGTGACGATGGGGGAGATGGCTGTGTCCTCCCTGGAGGTCCGGGTGACTGTGTTGGAACAATCCCGTGATCAGCACCGGGGCACCGCCATGGCACTCCAACTCTACCTAGAGGATATCGAGGACTGGAGCCGTTGTAATAATCTGCAGCTCTGCATGATCACAGAAGCGGCAGAGATGGAGGATGTGGGGGCTACGGTCAGCGGGATCTTCCGGGCTGTGCTTGAAGACCCAGAAGCTGCCATCATTTTGGGCAGGGCACACAGAGCCTTAGGACCCAGACCCATCGACCCAGGCAGACCGTGGGATGTGATCTGCAGATTGCACCACTATTCCCAAAAGGAAGACATCCTAAGACGTGCCTGGGAACACAGAGACATAGAGGTGGATGGATCACAGGTCAGAATCCTGCAAGACCTGTCCAAATCAACACTCGTCCATCCCCCCATCTCTTCTAGCCAGAAACCCCCCGTGGGGATACCTCCCACAATGACCTCTCGGCCCCCCTCGGACCGCCCGAGGGTAACACCTATCCACTCTCCCCATAGGGAGCCCCCTGAAGCCGTTAACCAGACTTGTGGTCTGGACTTCCCACGGCAGTCTATTTATAACCCCCTATTGACACCTACTTGCATGGAAAGACTGCCTGGTTCTTCCTTGAACAACCCCAGGGACACGGGCACCCCTGGATTGGCCCTAATACGTCACCCACCTCACCAAAATGCCGAAATGTAACTGAACAAAGAACTGCAACTCACCACTGTTCCATTGAGGCACGGAATAAACTGTGATCAAAGCAAACGACTTGCCCCATTGTGCGGTAGGTGGGGAGATGTTCAGCGGATGCTTGTCCCTGGGGGGGGGGGGGAGGAGCATCCTGGGGAGGGGGGGAGAGAATAGGGCACTCCGGTAGACTTGACCCGGATGGAGGAACTCCTTAACCATTTTTACCCCGCACACGTCCATGCACCAGTACGCCACCTTCTGGAGGGCCACTTCGGTGCTGCCCCCCCCCCCCCCCTCGCTCTGCCCTAGGTCAGCATTTCTTGCACACAAGGGAGAACAACAGGTCTGATCAGGACCTCATGGGGCTACACTTGTCTACTAACCGCTGTTTTGCGGTGGCCAGTGGGGGGCAATGGGTGCTAAGACCCTTAGATCCAGGGATGGGGATTGAATCCCACTTGGGAGTACCAAGCTGCTCCCTAATCATAACTTTAACTGATAATTGCACTGTTATTCTGCACTGCACTGCTATTTTGCTGTTCCAGTTCTGTTAAAGGTAAGACTGCTAAATATGAGCTTTTATCTCCTTGCTTTTTATTTTTCTGAATATATGCTCATAGCTCGTTGATATAGTCTACCTATCTCACCATACCGTTACCTGTTTGACATACATACACAGATTGCCGGGGGGTGGGGAGGACCGGGGGTTCACCTCTGGGCTCTGTCTACCCGCTTCCCCATCTAGGTCCTTGCTCCATATTCGGGGAAATCCCTGGGGAGCGCCTTAGCCAATAGGACTACACTAGCTACCTTCCTATTGCTGCACTCTCTTGTGGCGGCTTCATAACCCTTGATCTTTTTTTCCAGAGCTTACTCCTTCTAACCTAACCTTACCCTCTGCCACCCTCTCCCTAATTCCCCTCTTCCACACAAATTCTCCTAGCCCCCTGGTCTTAGCCCTCGAACATGGATGTGGCTCAACATAATATCCCTTAATGCAAAGGGCTTAAATACTCCCAAAAAACAACCGATGCTACTTCACGATATGCGCCAAGCCAGGGAAGACGTGGTCCTACTGCAGGAGACACACTTTAGAGAGAATAAACTCCCGATACTTAAGAATAGACACTACCCCCTGGCCTACCATTCCAATTACACTGAAGCCAAAACCTTCTTCTCAAAACCACACCAGACTTATTCACGCATTGACTATTTCCTAATACCCCACGGAAAAACTGCACATGATCCAGGAAACCACCATCGGGTCGATCACATGATTAGACCATGCCCCAATCAGTATGCCTTATACCCTATCAGATACGCAAATGAGACAGTGGCCACAGTTGAGACTTAATTAAGGCCAAATACAGAATTCCGAAGTCCTGGCTGACGTAATCAAGGAACTGGGACACTACTTCGACACCAACACTACACATGACAGCGAAGCAGGGGTGATGTGCGAAGCCCACAAAGCCGTGATCAGAGGGGTTCTCACCAAGCACGGCTCCAGATTAAAACAGGCACGGGCTGCACAATTAGATGCATTTCTCACCAAACTCCAGGCCTTGGAGTCCCCGACCAGGCAGCTTGGGATCGAGCTTAACACGGTTTGCTCACAGGTTACCGACCTCCTTCAATTTAAGGCCAAGGCTGCGCTGCAATTCGGCCGTAAGAAATATTATGAATGGGCAACAAATGCGGGAGACTCTTAGCTCAAACACTGCCAAAACAACGGGTAGCGTCCTACATCCCATACATTAGGACTGCCTCGGGACTGCTAAGGTCAATGCCCCAACAAATCACGCAGGAGTTTAAAACCTACTACAGCTCCCTGTACAACCTGGCTACAGCATCACCCCCACCCACCACTACGACAGAGTATCTCGACCAATCCCAAATGCCCTCACTGTCACAGGAGGCACGGGAACTCCTAGAGGAACCCATCACACCACCTGAGCTTCAACTAGCACTAAAAAACGCTAAATCAGGCAAAGCCCTGGGCCCAGACGGCCTCACCGTCTCCTACTATAAGACCCTACTCCCAACCCTGGGCCAACACCTAGTGTCAATATACAATGGACTAGGAACAGGGAAAGCTTTCCATCACACTACATTACAAGCCCAAATCTCGGTT
Source organism: Lithobates pipiens (assembly GCF_037356315.1). Lineage (NCBI taxonomy): Eukaryota > Metazoa > Chordata > Amphibia > Anura > Ranidae > Lithobates > Lithobates pipiens. Next base: position 271,214,299 of record NW_027507748.1, on the reverse strand, counting down.
ATTCCTAAGGAGGGCAAAGATCCGGCTCTGTGCGGGAGCTACTGCCCGATTTCCCTCTTAAACACTGACCTGAAAATTTTTACCAAAATTCTGGCCTCCAGATTACAACAACACTTACCCCAACTCATCCACCTGGACCAAGTGGGATTCGTCCCAACCAGGGAGGCTAGAGACAACACCACCAAAGTCCTCAACTTACTACATATAGCGGTCCATAGCAAAAAGCCAAGCATTTTCCTGGGAACAGATGCCGAGAAGGCATTTGGCCGTTCATGTTCGAGATGCTGAGACATATATGACTGGGAAGTAGGATGCTGGACTGGGTGACCACGGCCTACAGGATGCCGTCGGCCAGGGTGAGGGCGAATGGTGTACTCTCGGAAACGCTCCCGATCACAAATGGGACTAGGCAAGGCTGTCCCCTTTCACCCTTACTATTCTCCCTGACCCTGGAACCTTTCCTGTGTCACATCCGGCTAAACCCAGACATCACCGGAATAGGAGTTAACGAGACGTGGCACAAAGTATCCGAATATGCGGACGACCTCATGTTCTCCCTCTCGAACCTCTCAACCTGCCTTCCGTATTTTATATGGGAATTCGACATTTACGGTCAACTCTCTAATTTGAAGATCAACTTTACCAAATCAAAGGTTATGGGCATAGGGATACCGACACCTCAGCTTAAGCGACTTAAAGACAACTTTAACTTAAAATGGACTGATTCAGCCCTGAAGTATCTAGGCACCTACATACCCACCTCACCATCCCAACTGTTTAAGCTCAACTCCCCCCCCTGCTAAAAGCAGTCCATAAACTGCTCGACGAATAGGGAGACGGCCTCCACTCATGGCTAGGCCGCTGCAACATCCTCAAAATGTCAATAAACTGTAGCCTAACCTGATTAAAAATCTTCTAATCTATGAGTTGGACCATTCACAAATTTAAACCACACCACAAGTTAAAAAAATTGATCATGTAAGATCTGTAAACAAATCAAGTTCTTCACATCTGGATGCAAAGAACTATTCAAAGCCTTGTTTGCATTTTATCTGTACAAATATGAAATGTGAAACAGGTATGACTGTAATTATCTTGTTCTGCTATATGTCAAAACTAGATATACTGGGCAACACTAGGGGGGTTATTTACTAAAGGCAAATCCACTTTGCACTACAAGTGCACTTGGAAGTGCAGTCGTTGTAGATAGGAGGGGGACGTGCAAGAGAAATAAAAAAACAGCATTTTAGCTTCCACATGATTGGATGATAGAAATCAGTAGAGCTTCCCCTCATTTCAGATCTACCCCTTAGATTTAGAGTGACTGCACTTCCAAGTGCACTTTCAGTGTAAAGTGGATTTGCCTTTCATAAATAACCCCCTAGGTATTCTGCAGCGCTGTCAATGGAAGGAAGCGAACCAATCACTTTACTCTGTATTACACACTCAGCAGAGGCTCGCTATCAAGCAAAGTAAACAGTCTGACTATATTCAATTGAAGTCATGAAAGCACTTCAGTTCTTTCCAGTCACATATTCCAATGAATACCGTACATGCTTTTAAAAGAATATAGTAAAAATAGAAGTATTACAGGAAACAAATAAGGAACACATTGATATAACATACAAAAACTAGTTAATATATTATATCTATTGGCAACTTTGTAGGCTATAGCTGTATTATCCTGTAGTATGCATGCAGCTCTAAACCACATTACAGGCATACCCCAATTTTAAGTACACAATGGGGTTTTTATTTACTAAAGCTGGAAAGTGCAAAATCAGGCTCACTTCTGGATATAAACCAATGAGCTTCCAGGTTTTATTACCAGAGCTTAATTGAACAAGCTGAGGTTAGAAGCTAATTGGTTTCTAGGCAGAAGTGAGCCTGATTTTGCACTTTCCAGCTTTAGTAAATAAACCCCATTGTGTACTTAAAAGTGGGGTATGCCTGTAATGGATTATAACTTGTTCTTCTGCATTCGGTAGATAATTATATTATTAAGGGGCTCCAGGTGTGTAAAACTAGTTTTTAGAAACACTTGACCAGCTCTATATGTACCTACAGAAATATTAAAGGACGTGAAGCAAAAAAAGTAAAAAACGGGTGAAGGGCACAACATGGGTTCTGCAGATGTACAAACGTGTCTTAAGGATGTGCGGAATTATACTGGTCATTTAAAAATTCCTTGGATGCCACTGCTGTTGCAAGACCTGTATGACCTATTGACACGGCAGGGTCACAAAATATTTGCAACACTGTGTTATTTTCTTTTTTAACCTGTTAGGTTTATATGCAAAATTAAGGAACTGAAATAGAAACCAAACCAGAATGTACTTTGCAAGTAACATGAAATACAGCTTTGTCACTTCAAAGTAAACTAGTCACAAGCTATATATGCAGATGTAGCCAAATGATTAGCAGATCAAGAGATATAGGCACCTGACATTACATTTAGGGTTTATTCACACCATACTATATGTGTATCGGGCGTCTGACCTATATTTTTAACCTGCACTGCATTGAGCTGCAATGTGTTTTTGACATAAACTGCAGTGTTTTTTTTTAAACCCTCTTTTTTAACTGCATGCATTACAGGACTCCAGGACCCTGTGAAAAAATGCCCCATTTTCCTAAGTCCTGTTTTGAAGCTGCTGGTGTAAACAAGCACTTAAAAAGGTACAGTCCATCATAAATAACACCCACATTAATGGAAGCGAAAACATGCACATTATTATTTTTTGCATTTGGACCTGCATCAGGGCATCATGGTTGCAGTGCACAGGCTTCTGTGTATTTCTTCACCAGCCCCCTTTGGTTATGTGCCCGGAGAAAGTACACAATGGACATTACCACACTTGAGATCTATGTATCCCTCTGCTGCAGTGGTAGATGGGACTTGTAGTCCTTTCATTCACAGAACCTGTGAATTGATCTGTGAAGCCACGCTATATTCAAAGGATAAGAGGACACTCCAAGGAGAAGAACCCTGTAATTCATGTAAACGAGGAGGGGGGCGGGCTTTGGATTATGGTCACATTACAACTAATAAATGGGTGTAACATGAAACATGGTCAGAAAGGTGAATTATTCTTTTAATGTTTTCCCTTCTAAAAGTTGCATCTGGTCCTTTACCAAGGAGGATGGTTTAAGGTTTTAAACTCTAAACATTTTTTACCCTAATGCATTCTATGGAAGTAATGGAGCCATGCTGTGTGTGTTTATGGACACACACAGCCCAGCTTGGCAGCGTGCCCACACAAGTGACCCCATAGCACAGGACTTGCTATGGAGGCACACATAGGAGAGGAGGAGCAGAGAGAACCAGCAAGGGACTCCAGAACAGGAGGTAAGTGACCGCTCTGTGCATTACCATTGCAAAGAGGAAGGTAAGTGTGGGCATCTTTTTTTGTTTTAATAAAAAAAATGAAGGTTTACAATATAAAAAGACAACTGTACTTTTATTACTAGTCATATACTTGTCCTTGCTCATCAGAGGTCTTTATTGCATGGGCCACACTAAGCTGAACCACCACCAGTTCGAGAGATTTTATAAGACATGCACAGTGGTGTAGTGGTTAGCACTCTCGCCTAGCAGAAAAAAGGGTGGCTGGTTTGAATCCCAACCACGACACCACCTGTCTGGAGTTTGCCTGTTCTCCCTGTGCCTGCGTGGGTTTCCTCCGGGTACTCCAGTTTCCTCCCACATGCCAAAGACATGCTTGGAAGTTAACCTCCCTAGCGGTACGATTATTTTGGATTTTAGGTGCTAAAAGCGGTACAATTATTTTGCATGAAAATTTGGCATTTTAATAAGGACACTTACCTGTCCAGGGCGCCTGCGATGTCGGCACCCGAGGCCGAACCTCCCCTTGGTCCTCGGATGCTGCCACCGCCATCTTCATTAAGTGAATCAGAAAATGAAGCCTTGCGGCTTCACTTCCCGGTTCCCTACTGCGCATGCGCAATCCAAATGGTCCCTGCTGTGTCTGGGACCCGTGTGTGTCCCATCAGAAAAGGGGGACGGGAAGTGGCCTAGACTCATACCTTAGACAGGTATCTGCAATCCCCTCCCCCCTGAAAGGTGCCAAACGTGACACGAGGGGGGGGGGGGTTCTGGAAAGTGGAGGTTCAATTTTTGTGTGAACTTCCGCTTTAAGGGGGGTGTGGGTTATGCAAATGATTCCCTTATGATCCAGAGGCTAGCTGTGCAGCTAGATTCACTAGTATATACAATATAACAGATACTGCCTACTATTATGGAGCCATTTCTTTCACCAATACCTGCAAGCAAGTTTGCCGCTGATGTATGCAAGTAAATTAAAGTTATATTATTTTGTAAAATAAATACTTGGATCTGGGTGCACACTCAGACAATGCGACATAAAAGAATGCATAGCTTGTCACTGGCCATCTGTAATGCAAGTAATGGCTGATAAATATACTCTGTTTTAAGATGCAAACACTGTACAGTACTTTGTTTACTTTTAGGTTCTGTATAGTCTCCTTACGGGCCCATTCACACCAGAAACTGCATGTTTACATGCATTTGAAGCGTGTCTGCAGCAACCTTGACACGCACCTGAATGTGTTTTGCGCTGTGTGTAGCACTGCATTTTTCTATATGTTTTTGGTGATTTCTTGCATTTGTGGTGTGGGAAAATGCAGCATACTCTACTTTTTTTTTAACTATGCCCGTTTCACACTGGCACTGCTCCGCGTTAGCTGTAAAGCTCCCCTAGTTTTAGCAGCACTTTACCGTCATTTTTGCATCGCTTTTTGGCCACTAGTGGGACACTTTTTGATGAAAAGCTTAAATGTACCTGAAAAGTGCCGCCGCCGAATCACTTTGTAGATTCTTCGGCATTCATTTCAATGGGCAGGGGTGGTAGAGGAGCGCTCCTAAACCGCTCCAAAGACACTGCTTGCAGGACTTTTTGTTAACTCCTTGCAAGCGGGCCCCCCCCAGTGTGAAAGCACTCGGGCTTTCACACTGGGGCTACAGGGGAGGCATTTTTCAGGCGCTTTAAAGGCCCTATTTTGAACCCTTTAGCACCTGAAAAATGCCTCCAGTGTAAAAGGGGTCTTACTTTGATTCTGGGATGTCTATGCAGTTGGAGTGCAGTTCAAGGTTCAGCCAACTGCATCCCACTGCATTTGGTGTGAAAGGGCCTTACAATAACATGCTTGGTCTGCTGTACACGCAACCTGCCACAGGTAAACAAATATCATAAAATATTGGGATCGCTGTAATGGAAAAACATGTCTATATTTACTTTGGAGAATTATACATTTTATGTACAAAGCTTTGTGGTGTCCGCAGTAAGACTGGCAAGTCACAAAACCTGTCTTTCCTTTAGAGAATGATGTTTGCATAAAGGGAAGTATAGAAAGCTACTTTATGGGCACATCTACTCTAATAACTTCATATGTCTGAACCATGACTCACAATATATCACCTGTTAAGCAACCACACAAGAAAAACAGTTAGAAATATTAGCTAATTACCAATTAATATACACGGTCCTGGGCAGGAGCATCAGGAAAAATACCTGGGAGGCCTTGCTAAATGTAAAACCTAAAGGCTATAATCACTCCCAATTTACACTTCTAATGATTACTCGTACAGCTGCCAAGTAAACGCTGGCAAAGGCGTAGAAATCAGCAATACCTACGATAACCCAAGTTAAGCATAAAATGTCTTGTTATCTAATAAACAAAAAACTTTCTGCGTCATTGTATGACACCTTGCGCACATGCTATAAAGTGTGGACATGGTGGAAAACACATTATATGCCCCAAAAATGTCCTTGCAGTGCTAATGATTTAAACATCGGGGCACATGTCCCCCATGGGATTGGACAACATCAGGTGCTTTCATCCTTCCCTTCCACCGCTTGAAATCCTCTTCCTTCTACCCCCTTTTGCTTTCTTCTCCTCACTTTCTATTCTTAACTTTTGGATAGGTACAAATAGCCTATGTGACCAAACTGACAGTCTACAGTATAATGTTTGAAGATTTATCCAATATTTTTTGTATATATATTTTTATATTGCTGCCATTGTGTCTTGTTTCCGTTTGTTATTATGATTTTGCATTGTTTTTGTTCAATGCAATTGTATCTAAATAATTTATCTTTGGAATTAATAAAGTATCTGTATTTGTTTACCACTTGTTCACTGTTGGTCCTTTACCACTACAGCATTGTGCCCTGTTGTACTTCTTATGTTTAAAAGCCAAAAAAAAACGATTAAAACAGAAAATATTACCTAATCCAGAGATAACTTAAATTGTAAAATATTGCATATACTCCAAAGAAGTTACTAATTTAATACATGAACTATTGCCAATGACTAGATGAACAGAAAAAGAGATGCATTGTGTCCTGGCCCTTTCTCCTCCCTTTTCCCACACTTGTTTCCTTTCTTTATCTGCAGGCCACAGAGACATAGCTTTCTTTAACCCGTTCAGAGGAATGTTTGCGATCACTTTAGCATGACATGCCCTTTATAAATGATTAGGAATTCTGAATCATACCAGTATGACACACCGAAGTTACTAAACAGATATTTAAAAAGAAAAACACCACCACTGACGTGTAACAACTACACAGAAACAGAACTCTTCATATACTGTACATTAGTGGGCACATCTACCGCATAAAGGCAACTCAAGATCATCTGTATAGTTTTTATTTGTAAGACTGTCTAGATCCGCCTTTCCAACACAGAGGAACCCTTGAAATAATTCTCCGGTCTCGGGAAACCCCTGCTAAAAATGAGAAATCTACAACTCATGATACATTAGTGTGATGGTCAGTGGGAAGAATGGTCCTTACACTTGTGGTCATTGGGAAGAATTACCTCCTTACAGATAGCTAAAAACATCAATGATGTCATTGGAAACTTATACTTAAGAGGCAGAAATGGCCAAATGCTGAAGGAACCCCTAGCAACCTATATAGGAACCCTGATTGAGAATCACTGGTCTAGATGTTTAAATACAAATGTTAAACCTGGGGTGTCCAACGTTTCTACTTTCCTGGGCCACATTGGAAGACGAGAATTGTCTTGGGCATAAAATACACTTAAAATAAGGATAACTGATTAGCAGAAAAAGGCAGGCAGATCACAAGTGAACAAAAATGTATTTTTTTTTGTAATACTTTTTTATTATAAAAGTAAAAGAGGGTGACATAAAACAATATTTGACTGTTTTTGATAAACGAACACATCAATATTTGGTTCGGTGGATGTAGTAGCAATTATCAATGAATTCTCATTTGGAACTAATTATGCACTTCATGTGCTTCATCCCTGAAAACAGTTGCTCATAAATATAGGTGCTGTTGAAACTGATGACATGAATAATGTGTGATTGTGAAGAGTAGGAGATTTCTCTTTGGGAAGATGAAAGTCCCGTAAAGAGAAACTGGCACATTTTTCTTAGGCCACGTGTTTGCTAAGTGTAAACTCATTTTTACAAAAAGCTCCCCCCACAGGCTAAAGCCTGCTGCCAGCCGACATCACAGAGCTGGTTCAGGCATGGCAAAGATCCTGACTTTACAGTTGGGGGCCACCGAGAAGCCTGGACCGGAAGCTGGCACTGCCTCTCAATGATCTGCTTAGACCCTGAGCCAGCAGCTCCCGCCTCTTCACAGTCCATTGCTCCAATGATCACTGGAGGTGCAGAGCAAAGAGCCAGTGACTGACAGTCACCAGCTCTCTGTAGGTTGAAGACCAAGAACTGAGCGATCAGCAGTGTTTGATCACTCAGTTCTCAGCCTGGAGCCGGTGGGGGACAGATGCAGAATTCAAAGGGAGTATAATTTTGTTTTAATTTTTCAGGAATCCCATACTTCACTTTAAAGTTAATGTATGATTTTGTATCGGGCCACATTCATAGCCATCTTGGGCCGCAGGTTGGATGCCCCTGCTTTAAACAAATGTGCCAGTTTCTGAAGGTGGGGGCTGCTTTTTCACTATGCAAAAGAGCCGAAAATCATTTTTGCCTGCACCCAGCCTTATCTTAGTTAACATTTTCCAGGGAACATCAGTATCAAACCCTGAGTAGTGACATGCTAAGTAACATTTTTCATATTTAACACTTTTTTATGAAAAGGTGCTTTTACAGTGAGATGTAAAATGTGGTAACAAAAGGTGCATGTTTATATCATTGGATGTCGTCCAGGTCCTTGCTTGTCACTACTAGCGATAGCTATGGCATGCTGAGGAGAGGGTGTGCTTATCAAAATTATTCTTTATACTGAACAAATAATGTACATATGTACAAACTATTTTTTTCCTCTAGAATATATCACTAATGAATTATTTTATTATATCACTAATCCGAATTCTTCCTAAATATTGGGTGTCACTTATCTGTGAGTCTTTTATATGAACAGTCTTTTCTGCTCCTCAGAAACCAATAAAATTTAAAGTGGTTGTAAACCCTGTTACACCACTTTTCACTACAGATAAGCCTATAATAAGGCTTACCTGTAGGTACCATGAATATCTCCTAAATGTGCACAGTTTAGGAGATATTCACTGTATCCGCATGCGCCAACGTCATTGACACATGTACACTGAAGAAACAACACGAGTGGGCAGCGCGTGACACGGCGGCTCCCACGCGCATTCGCGGGAGTGATGTCATCGCAGCTCTGGTAAATCACAGTGCTGAAGCCTGTGGACCCGGAAATAACTCCGGGAGACATGTCGCTGGTCACAGAGGTGTGCGGGTACCGCTGCAACAGCTTCTACCTAAAGGAAGTATTTCATAATGAGCTAGTATGCAATACATTTTTTCTGTGTTTACAACCACTTTAAATGTCCAGTTCCCAGACATTATATTTAATATAATGTTTGGTGGTCGTTATATACAGGTAAATAAACATTGATAAAGAAAGTTTACTATTGTTACAACAGGACCCCTAAGACAGTATAACCTTACAGAAACTGTATTAAAAATCCTGCAGAGCATACCTTAGAAACCACAAATATGACTATGGAAATAAAAGAATGCAAATCAATCACCATCCTATGTCATACCAATCAATTTTTACAACACCCTCAGTTAGTGGGGGGAAAAAAAATCAACCCAAGTAATTCTAAATCCAAATGCAGAATATATAATATAATAGGGATTCCACATCTCACAGCTTAACGGCAAGATGCCAAGCCCTATGGGAAATATTGTGGTGCCTGGCACTTGCACTCCTAAAGCAGCATGCTTCAGCCATGCCATATAGCACTGAAGATTCAGAATACGAATTCAGACACTTTTTAGCCAAGTTCACAAAACAAAGGAAGCGTAATTACAATCTAAGGTTTCCATGAGCACCATGGCAAAATTACAGGCTTTGTAGGAATGCCCCTACATACATATAAAGACAAAATCTTCCGAGACCATGGGCTTTTTAACATTGAATTTTCTCATCAATTTGCTAACAAGCCCTTGAAATCTACCACGTTTCTACCATTTATAGCCTGTATTTTTTTTACCTTTGAAACTAAAAAGCTAAAAGGCTAAATAGTTGTATTGTCTCTTATTTTCAGACCTGATGCTAGCCGTCCCTCCTTTTTATAAGCTTCTCTTCCATTTATTGTTAGTGCTGGCAATTTGGGGACACTTTACCTGAACAAATGATAGTAATGAAACCTTCAGCAGCATTTTCTAACCTGCATTCAAATATGGCATCTTTAATCAGATTGGTCAGGCAACATGTTCACTCTCGTTTGCTTGGTTATCTACAAATCAGGCACGGTTTTTCAGAAGAAGTTCTTTTGGCTTTGAGTCACCCGATCTGTCTATACCTGTATCTGCTAAATCTGAACTAATATGTATGATAAAAAAAAATCTGCTCTTCCCTAATTATCCCACAAATAGCTCCAGGGCTTAATTAACCCCCTGGACAATTTGATAATGTGTCCTCATTTTTAAACACATGATTTGTTTTTTATTTCGCATATGTGCTGATTATTTGACACTTTTACTTTAGTCAAATAACCAAGGAAGATACACGTATTTTAAATATTTTTTATTTTTATTTTTTACTATTATTTTAGTGCTGGGCACGTTGCACATACTAAATCTGAACTAATGCCTTTCTAAATTACCTCCATGTCATTACCACTGAAAAAGATAGACTTCAGTTATCCAGTAAACTATTTAAACCTGTAGGGAATTAGTCCAGCAAGACCAGTGGGACAAGTATTTCTAGAGATTTAGCGGCTACAATGTAAAGCATATGCATTGAGACAAGCATTGATGTGTGTTTAGTATATTATCATACATGATGCTGGTAACTGATAGATATGCAAAGCATTACATATAAGTGCAAATATATGCAAGATACTGTTTTATAGGTCTGCTCTAAAGTATGTTTAATGGCACCGCACCCTTTAAACTCACTGCGCAGTACTCTATCCTAATACTGGCAAAATACTCATTGTTTACTCACTGTGCGGCCACACTGCAGTCTGTTAACACCTACACACTTTCCAACACACATTCTTATTGTATTTATCTACTGACTCCATTAAAGTGTGACTCCGTCTCCATTTAGTGTCATCCACAATATTCCACTACAAAACAAAACTCTGGTATGTGTACTATACTTAAAAGTGGGGTATGCCTGTATAAGTACACAATGGAGTTTATTTACTAAAGCTAGAAAGTGCAAAATCAGGCTCACTTCTGCATAGAAACCAACGAGCTTCTAGGTTTTATTACCAAAGCTTAACTGAACGAGCTGGGGTTAGAAGCTCATTGGTTTCTAGGCAGAAGTGAGCCTGATTTTGCACTTTCCAGCTTTAGTAAATAAAGCCCATTGTGTACATAAAAGTGGGGTATGCCTGTATTTGCCTGTATCATTATGATAAAGAAAGGGTAGAAATGAGGCGCTGGGCACAAAAGATGACAAAAGTCATTGGGGTTGATTTACTAAAACTGCAGAGCGCAAAATCTGATGCAACTGTGCATGGTAGCCAATCGGCTTCTAACTTCAGCTTGTTCAATTAAGCTTTGACAAAAAAAAAAAACGGAAGCCCAACTGCACCAGATTTTGCACTCTCTAGCTCAGTGTTTCTAAACTCCAGTCCTCAAGGTGCCCCAACAAGTCATGTTTTCAGGCTTTCCATTATTTTGCACAGGTGATTTGATCAGTTTCAATGCCTTAGTAATTACCACAACAGGGAAATACTGAAAACATGACCTGTTGGGGCGCCTTGAGGGCTGGAGTTGAGAAACACTGCTCTAGCTAGTTGTCTGATAGCTTGGGTTTAGAGGCTCCCCACAAAATGAGGTGTCCACCAAGAAGTAGGCTCACCCAAACTGAGAGATCAATGTGTAACTGAACCAGCAAGAACATCAAAGTCTTATGAGTCCAATGTCTCTTATTACTTTCACAAGAAAGCAAACATCATCTAATATGTTTTTTGGGGAGGGCCAAAAAATCCACCTTCTTGAAAAGTTTAAAAATATATCAAAAGGTTTTGTGAACTCAAAACAATGCTCCTGGGCAAACACATCTATAAAAGAAAATGTTCAAAGAACCGCTAGTGCTTGGTTCACAGTGCTGAGATGTGATTTGGATGTGACTGTCTATAGGGCCAAATCTGACTATAAATCGCACCAATGTAGCATAGGAACCTTTTACAAAGTCACACTGTGCTGACTCGCATTGATAAGAACCCTTGAATGTAATGGGGCTGACTTACTAAAGCTGGAAAATGCAAAATCTGGTGCACAGAAACCATTTTTTTTTGTCAAAGTTTAACTGAACAAGCTGAAGTTACAAGCGGATTGGCTACCACGCAGAGCTGCACCAGAGTTGCACTCTCCAGTTTGAGTGGATATAAAAAGTAAGGGGCAGATTTACCAAATAATTTTTATGTCATCCTACATATCTCCCATGAAAATCTGATTAAAAAGGAATCACACCTGTCGCACAAGTGTGAACCAGCACTAAATGGCAAATTCATTTGTGCTCCCCATTACTTTGCTACTGACACCGGTTGTTCTGAACATCCCTTGTCATAAGAACTTAGGGGGTTGATTTACTAAAACTGGAGAGTGCAAAATCTGGTCCAATCAGCTTCCAGTTATATCTACCCAATACACCGACACATAAACACAACACAACACCACCATGGACGGTAATAATCCCTTGCTGCTGGATAGCAGCAGGACATAACATTCTCATTGTTTTCTACCTTCTATGTCAGCAGGTTTGAACAGTCCAGCCGTGTTTACAGTAAGGAGAGCCAATCCTTGGCCCAATAGCTTCAAGGAATGTGACTGGCTCTAAACTGGTTGCACGAATCAGGAGACTATTGGACCGTGCAGGATGTAACTACAGGGCAATACCAAAGCTTCTGAAGGTTTGTAGTACATGGAGATCTTCCAACATTTGGAGTGTCTCTGTGCAACCAAATGCAAATTGTTCACTTTTCTATGGAGAAAGAGAATCCTCATCTCCTAAAATGTGCACTGCATCTATACACTTTCTTGTTTGGGAGCACCTCTAAATGAGTAATGATCTAAGTGAGAAAAATCCTTGCAATAGGAGTAATCATTTCCCATTGTTGGCCTAGCCTAACAAAAGAAGAACCCTCAAACTTTAAGGGCTCTTTCACACTGCTCCATTGCAAAAACATGTTAAAAATGCATATGCGTTTCCAGTGCATTTTGCGCCTGTGAAAAATGGACATGACTTAAAAAATAGCACCAAAAAGGAAACCATATTCTTTCTGTCCATTCTTTTTCATCTCTTTTTTTTTTTTTAAATAAGAACTCTCAAATATGGGAGTAACTGTAAATTGTGATGGTTATGCTTTGTGTTTTTTGCTTACGGCGTTAAAAAGGAAAGTGTAGTATAGTCTATTCTGATGTTTCAGTTATGCAACGTTGTTTTATTGTTTACACTTACCATACATATGTTTCACATTTGATTTGTAGGGCCCCTTTCACATGTGTGGATCCTGGGAGGGTCCGTATCCAGCCATCTGATGCTCAGCGGGGATCGCTCCGTTGATTCCCGCTGAGCCGGTGGATGACTAGAGATGCAGAGAAGGACCAGTTAGATCTCCGCTTTCCTCTATGGGTGGGTTGGATAAAAATGGACCGTCTGTCCGTTTTCATCCAATCCACAGACAGATGGAAAAATAAGGATTTCCTCCGTCATTAGTTTTGAATCATAGCGGAGACTGATGTTCATCCGCTGACATCCGCTATCCCATAGGGATACATGTATGTCCGTTTTTCATCCGAAAATGGATGGATGAAAAACAGACATACGGCCCCCCGCCAGTGTGAAAGGGGCCTAAGACTATGGTATGTATTTGAGAACATTTTGAAATAAAAAAATATAATACAACCAAGCGTGCGTTTTTGGGGCATTTTTCATTAATTTCAATTAGGAGGTGTGTTCTGGTGCTTTTTTTTTTTTAACCACACCAAAAACACAACATACAGGACTTCTAAAAATCCAACTGATTGGGGTGAGGAGTTCCACAGGATTTAATGGTCATGTATTTTTCTTCTGCTTTTGGTAAGGCAAAAATGGAAGAAAAACTGATCAGTGTGAAAGGGCACAAAAAAAAAAAGACCCTTGGTAAAGCTTGTCAGCGCCAATATAGTTTTAGAAACTTTAGCGCAATCTTTACTTTTTTCAGAGTTTTAAAACTTTTCTGATATCACCAAGTGTGTACTGGGATATCTGGACAATTGATAGCCTTGCAGACTTGTGTTAATGTAATTGAAATATGCCTGACAATGCCAGATTTTGCAATGTAAAGGTCCCACGTTTATTCACAAGCAATGCTTAGACGTATACAAGTGTAAATTCATTCTGATGGCTAGAATAATAATTCGCCTAGCCACTAGAATAAATGTAGGTGTATATGCACGCATGTTTACATACATTTAAGCACTTCTGCATCTACACTACTCCAAAATTGCAACGCGAGATTTGGGCATTTTGTTTTTACAGATCTGATTGCAACACCCTGAATATGCTGCTAAGGTCTCTGTGCCCACTGGACGCATTGGCTATCATAGAACTGCATTTAGATCCGTACCAAAAAAAATAATTCTATATGAATCTAAATGTGACGTTTGTACAGTATGTGCGCAGGAGCCCTGAAACATTTATTCAGTGTTCTCACTGACTTGTAATGTCAGAACTGATGCAGCCGAGAACCTGAAAGAGATTCCGTGGACAAGTTCAACCTCATAAAGTATATATATAATGCCCACGCTTTTTAAATAATTTTGGATTGAGGAGAGGACTAAACTGCTGTAAATTTTTTCTGCCATCTCTTTCTTATTACAGTGATATCCCTCTCAATTCTTTTTCTGTAAACTCAACAGGAAGTGAGGGGAATTTTTCCAAAAGAGAAGAAAATCTACTCTAAGTGCCGGGTTCACACAGGGGTGGCTTCAAAGTCGCCCAATTCTCCTCCGATTCTGAAGCCGCTGCATACAATGCGACTTTAGCGTGGCTTGCAGAACCACTACTGTATAGAAGTCAATGCAAGCCGCTCCAAAGTTGCCCCAACTTGAGTCGCTCCTATTAGAACGGTTCCATTGTGATGCATGGAGTGCACCTGACAGGTCGCACCTGTGTGATCCGGCACCAAGGCTCCGTCCTCACCCGAGCGTAGCACCTTTTAGGTTTTTGTTTTTCTTTTTACTTTTTGAGCACTTTTAGAAGTGTATTACAAGCGTTTTCCAGCTTCAGGCATTTTTGTTTAGGCAATGCAAAGCACTAGGGGTAGGAGATGGGGAGGAAATGACGGGAAGAGAGCTCCAGTTTGAGCAGAAATGTGCAACAAAACGCTAAAGTCACGCTTTTTCCAGCATTTTTTTCTAAGTCTTTGGGGCCAAAAATGCTTGTAATCTGACAAAAAGAAGCTCCTGTACTTCTTTGAGCGACAGGCATTTCCTTCATGTGAATGAACGCTCATATGTGAACAGAGGTCATTGAAATGAATGGGATTTGGCTTGCTGAGTATTTTAGAGCTACAAGCAGAAAATTGCTCAGGTGCGAACAGGGCCTTAGACAGTTGTCGCAAGAATAAGTGTCCCCATTAGAAGATTTCCCCCTTATTCCTGTACTGGTTGCAACGCAAAATTTTGGATCTACCCTCACTTTCACTCCCAATGAAATTGAAGATCAAGACAATTAGAGAGTGAGTGCCTCTAACGTGGATACAGACAGCAGTAGAAACCTGACAGTGGTTCTATCACTACCCTATCCAAATCTGAAAAAAACTTTAACCATTATTTATACTTTTAGGCCTTGTTCACATACCCTGCTCCAGAAAACTTCGGCTCTCCGCAAGGGCACACAGAAAACAATTGTTTACTAAGTGCCCTGTTCACACTTTAACACAGCCTTTGTGTGAGTTGCAGCAAAGGCATTTGCAACATGTCCAAAGCATTTTTTCATCCTGCCCCACAGCTCACTGGCAGCTCTATTTCGCTTTGCATTTCTGCTCACCACAGCTCAGCCGAGACGCATACAAGTGAAGGAAATGTCACACTGTGACATTTTAATGGAGTTAAAGCTGTATTCCAGGGATTTTTTCTTTTTTGTGCATTGTTACACTAAACCAGCTCGGACCAATGTAAATCTGGGTATACATACATCGTTTTTTGTTTTTTTTGTCAGGCTAACAAAAAAAATAAAAAATATTCCCGCATCCACACAAGGGAGTTTGATGGTGGAATCCTCTCTGCTGTGCCACTGTATTCTGACAGTGGGGTAGTTGCTCTACCAATCGGCTTCTGACAAAGAGGGAGGGCGACACAGAGATCAAAATTCGTCCAGTCTCTGCAGAACCAAATTTCGATCTGTGTGTATCAAGTTTAAAGAGGATCTTCTCACTGTTTGAAAAAAGAAATAAAAGACCACAGCTACAAATACTATCGCTGCTGACTTTTAAGCAGTAGTGAACCACGGCAGAGTTAAAAAAAAAAAAAAAAAAAAAAACACCTGTTGCATCCAATATGAAACGCTTACCTTAGAGCAGCGAATCTTGGCACCCCATATGTTTTGGAACTACATTTCCCATGATGCTCCTGCACTTTGCAGTGTGGTGGAGCATCATGGGAAATGTACTTCCAAAACATCTGGGGTGCCAAGGTTCACCATCACTGCCTTAGAGTAAGGCCCTCCAGTGGCGTGTTGTTACGCTGGGAGGGCTGGGATTTCCCCCCTGTCTTTCTTACGGATTTGTGAGCTTTAGCACTGTGAGTGGCCGAAGGTGCAATGACATCACTCCCGCACATGTGCGCAATAGCCCTTGGTTTCGGCACAAAGCTCTGAAGGTCCAACATGGTATGCCCGACCTTCAGAGCACATGCGCCAGTGACCTCACTGGCTCCATCCAGGGTGAATATCTCCTAAACGGTGCACATTTAGGAGATATTCATTCTACCTACAAGTAAGCCTTATTATAGGCTTACCTGCAGGTAAAAATCACACAGCGGGCTTTACTACCTATTTAATAAAAGGACGCTTACCTGTGCAGGGATCCAGCGCCGTCCTCATCCAGGCATGTTGTTCGGATCCTTCGCTCTGTTATTCCCTGCAGCTTCCCACTGCACATGTGTGTGACCTGTGCTGTGCTTTTTGGAAGATCCCACAGCCTTCAGGGGCCTGTCCCACAAGTTTGCGTGCAGTGGGGAGAACTTCTGGTGGTAGTGGCATGGTGATCCGACCGGATGTTGAGCAGGTACCTGTCAAAACCAGGTACCCACAAACCTCCCCATCCCAAAAAAATGGCAAAAGTAAAAGGGGGAGTATAAAGTAGAACTTCCTCTTTAGTGTATGTATGTGTGTGTATGTATAATGTATGTGCCATACTTGTCCAACCCCTGTGAAAGCTGCACTATAACAGGCACCACTACTAGCCTGGTCCCATGTTGAGTGGCTGCCCTGCTGCTAAGTTGCCTGCTTGTTACAGATATTATCTCAATGAATGCAAAGCGTTCTTTGATCGGATGAGGTGGAAATCATTGCGTTACCACCCTACCAAGCGGATAAACTCAAGTTTTCACCGAGGCCTGGTGCGATTTCAGATGCGTCTTGGGTCTCACAGGCTTGCATGACAAGGGAAATCGCATGGTTTTCGATGGTGCCAGTTCACATCAATGCAGCACAGTGCAGTGTGATTTTGGAAAAGGCTCCTGGGCTACTTTGGGGTAAGGCGTTCCATAGGCTTTTAAAGGCTCTGGAAAAGACCTGGAAAAGTCCTGCTTAGGCTTGGTCCACCAATCTGTCCGTCTATCTCCTACTCTATTAGCTTTTATACGATCCCTGAAAACCCCTCTCTTCAGAGAAGCTTATCCTACCCACACCTAACAACTGTATTTTCATTTTGTCTATCTGATCATCCCCCACAGCTACTACCCTTTGTTCCACTTGACCCACCCTTCTAGATTTTAAGCTCTAACACACAGGGCCTTCTGATCCCTCATGTACTGAATTTTATTGTATATGTACTGTTTTCCCCGATGTTGTAAAGCGCTGCGCAAACTGTTGGTGCTATATAAATCCTGTATAATAATAATAATAATAATAATAAGCAGCTGGGCATGGGACGCTGAAGCCAGTGGCAATCACTGTAATAATGGTGCCTATTACAGTGATTTCCAGCTTCTCCAGGGATCCTACAGGTATGGTATATAGGTATATACCTACAATGGTCCACACTGACCCAATGTAACAAAAGCCATACCTAAACTTGAGATTTAGAAAAAAAAAAAAAAAGTAGTGCTCTGTGCTTTAAAATGTTCGCTGCCAGGTCCGTACATCATATGGACCTGACAACAGAGAGTTTTACACACAAGCCATGGTAACTACACCCACAGGGATTGTATATAAATATGACAAGCAGACCCCCATCTGTCAAATGGAAGCATTTCCACACACCCCCAGTAATGTGCCCCTGCCATGTATCCGGGGTTCTGCATGCCCATCTATGGGCTTGGGACCAACATAGCAGATCCTGCCCTCCTTGCTTCCTTGATGCTGAACTGGGAAGTGACGTAGTTGACGTCACATCCAGGTCTGCCTCTCGGGGTCTACGGCCAGCATACCCGGGAAGGAATGTAATGCAATGCGATCTGCAGCATACCCAGGAAGGAATGTAATGCAATGCGATCTGCAGCATATCTGGGAAGGAATGTAATGCAATGCGATCTGCATTGCATTAAATTCAGTGGAACACCAGGGAGACAACCAGGGTCTAAAAGAGAAAGAGAACCTGTCACCAAAAAGATATCAACAAAAAGTCCCCTATGTGGGAAAAAAAATGTTAGACAGGGTTCACACTGCTGCGATATCCAAGATCGGATGTGATTCGCACTGCACTGCAGTGCAAATCACATGCGATCTCTGTGCAATGCGATTTCAGCCATACAGATAGTATGGCTGAATTTGCATCGCATTTGGACCAAAGTCAAACAGGACCCTTTTTTTGGTCCGCAGCAGAATGGGATTGATTCCTGTGCGAGTTTGCAGATCGCACTGCAATATGCAAACTGATTTGGGGGTGTCATTAACTTTTAACTGACACTCCCAGCAGTTCGCATAGGACAGTGTGAACTGCAGCCAGGAGACATGCGATGCGAGGATGCGCAGTAGATTTGCCCCACAGCAGTGGGAACCTAGCCTTAAAGTGATACCCAAGCACATAAAATCCCCCCCCCACAAAATATTTGAGGCCCCCCACATATATACGCACGTATGAATGTAAACGCACATTTATTGCATTTGTGTGCCCTAAAATTAACTTTAGTGTATATTTTAATAGAACGTTGCCTTTCCTAAACCTCTGCGTTAATATTGTGTGACATAAAAAATACGTTTTCTGAAAGCTATGTAATTTCCAGGCCTAAAATGACATTTGTATAAGCATGAGTGCAAAAAAAATGCAAAAAAAGTCTCTGGCAGGGAAAGGGTGCGAGGTAGCGGCATCCAGAAGCGACTTTTTGGGCGTAGTGTGAACCAGTGGCGTCTTTTTTGCGCAAACCTCAGCATGTTGCAGAATGTTCCAGTACAGGACACCTTGCCATCATTAGAAGGAAGCAGGGTGATAGAAGAAGCTTGTGTGTGCCATGGGGTGAGAAGGACTACTTCTAGGAACTTACACACACTGTCTTGCCCCCATACGCTGCCCACACCCAGCTCTGTTCCTATGTCCTCACCTAATCCTATTCAAATGCTGTGTGCAGTCATCCTCCATTCATCTCTGTCTCTCTCATCACTCATACTCACCCCAGGGTGCTGATAAAGCCGCACACCGATCCCTCAGCGTACAGGGAGAGGATGTCCCCAATGTGGAGGAAGCTGGACATCTCACTCATGGTCACCTTGTAGTAGGGGGTCCCAGCAATGAAGTTCAGAGTGATGTATGGAGAGAAAACATAACAGGCTCAGCTCATACTCCTGAGACTGGCACTGCTCCTGAGACTGGCACTGCTCCTGAGACTGGCACTGCTCCTTGGCTCTCCTGTCGGTGTGGGCACTGTGTAGAAGAGCACACCTCCCCGTCCTCTCCTCAGTCCTCACTGAATGTACAGGCTCGTCCTGGCGCCCTCTTATCAGGCTCTGCTCCTCTCACACTCCTCCTCCTCCTCTCTCTTCTAGTCACCTGTACACAACCAGGAAGTTTTCTTCAATGCAAATAGTGTCTACACTACAGACACACCCCTGGGCTCCAGCACTGAGCACACTGAGCACTGAGCACACAGCTCATTAACTCCAGGCATGCTGCCTTCATCTCCTCCTCAAATGTGTGCCGCCTCCCTCCTCACAGGAAACTCACACTTCTTTCTAAAGGCACTTTTCATATCTGCACTATCTCTTCAAGGACTTGTGAACACTCAGCAATAGAAGTGCATGGGAAAGACATAGGGCTTGGTTTACTAAAGGCAAATGCACTGTTATAAAGTACAGTTGCTCAAGAGCTTAGTAAGTGAGGTACGGGGGTCAGTTCACTAAAGGCATATAGAATGTCAACTTTTCAGAGTGCAGTTGCTCCAAAGCTTAGTAATTGGGGTACAGGAGTTAATATACTAACCACTTGACCACTGGGCACCCCATCTTAACCAGACCAATTTTCAGTTTTCGGTGCTCTCACATTTTGAATGACAATTACTCAGTCATGCAACACTGTACCCATATTACATTTTTGTCCCTTTTTTCATACAAATAGAGCTTTCTTTTGGTGGTATTTAATCACCGCTGGGTTTTTTATTTTTTGTGCTATAAAAGAAAAAAGACAGAAAATTATGTAAAAAAAATGAATTTTTCTTTGTTTCTGTTATAAAATTGAGCAGATTAGTAATTTTTCATCATAAATTTTGGCAAAAATTTATACTACTACTTATCTTTGGTAAATATAAGTACAAATTGGTGTATATTATTTGGTTTTTCTGAAAGTTATAGAGTCCAAAAGCTATGGTGCCAATATCTGAAAATTGATCACACCTGAAGTACTGACGGCCTATCTCATTTCTTGAGACCCTAACATGCCAGAAAAGTACAAATACCCCCCACATGACCCCTTTTTGGAAAGAAGACATTCCAAGGTATTTAGTAAGAGGCATGATGAGTTTTTTGAAGTTATCATTTTTTTCCACAATTCTTTGCAAAATCAAGATTTTTTTTCCTTTTTTTTTCACAAAATTGTCATAATATCAGTTTATTTCTCACACACAGCATATGCATACCACAAATTACACCCCAAAACACATTCTGCTATTACTACCGAGTATGGCGATACCACATGTGTGAGACTTTTACACAGTGTGGCCACATATAGAGGCCCAACATGCAGGGAGCACCATCAGGTGTTCTGGAGCAACCAGGACAATTCTGACATTTCTCTCCTACATGTAAAAATCAGAATTTATTTGCTAGAAAATTACATAGAACCCCAAAATTATATTATATTTACATTACATTATGTAATGTATTACATTATTACATTATATTTTTTTTTAACAAAGACCCTAGAGAATACAATGGTGGTCGTTGCAACTTTTTATCTTACACGGTATTTGCGCAGCAATTTTTCGAACTTTTTTTTGGGAAAAAAAAACAGTTTTGTGCTTAAAAAAACAAAAACAAAACAGTAAGGTTAGCCCAATGTTTTTGCATAATGTTAAAGATGAAGTTACGCCGAGTAAATAGATACCTAACAAGTCACTCTTCAAAATTGCACAGGCTCGTGGAATGGTGCCAAACATCGCTACCTAAAAATCCCCATAGGCAACGCTTTACATTTTTTTACTGGTTACATGTTTTGAGTTACAGAGGAGGTCTAGGGCTAGAATTATTGCTCTCGCTCTAACGTTCGCAGTGATACCTCACATGTGTGATTTGAACACCGTTTTCATATGTGGGCGGGACTTATGTATGTGTTCGCTTCTGCATGCGAGCACATGGGGACAGGGCGCTTTAAATTTTTTTTTTATTATTGTTCATTTTACTTTATTTATTTTAGTTTGAATTTTTTTTCCCCAAAAATAAATTTTTTGATCACTTTTATTCCTATTACAAGGAATGTAAACATCCCTTGTAATAGGAATATGGCATGACAGGTCCTCTTTACAGTGAGATATAGGGTCAATAAGAATAAACACAGGTCACACAGAACCAAACTGTGCTATAGAGGTACTAGCAAGAAATGGCACAAACCGACAGAGCGATAAGAAACGGTGTCGCCACCCCTATACCTCACAGTCCTAAAAAGGTTTGCGAGTTGTAATAAATATCAAAGGATAATATATGTATTAGAAGGGGCTAGGCGCTACCAGTAATGACTAAAAAGAGGTGTGTGCATATATGTGTGTAGGCATAAGTATGAATACACATACAGCACCACCAACTAAAAAAAAAGTTTTTTTAGTTGGTGGTGCTGTATGTGTATTCATACTTATGCCTACACACATATATGCACACACCTCTTTTTAGTCATTACTGGTAGCGCCTAGTCCCTTCTAATACATATATTATTCTTTGATATTTATAGGGTCAATAAGACCCCACATCTCACCTCTAGGCTGGGAAGTCTGAAAAAAAAAAAAATAATAAAAAAAAAGATTCTGGCCTTGATAGTATTGGCGAGTTGGTAGAAGCACCGGAGGACAGCGGGAGGGGAGGGGTTGTCCCCTCTCGCCTCCTGTAAGAACGATCAAGCAGTGGAACAGCCGCAATGATTGTTCTTATCGTGTAGGGAATCGCCGGCTGAAAAAGCTGATATCTGAATGAAGCCTGTAGCTACACCCATCATTCAGATATCCCCGCACAAACTCAAGGACATCATATGACGGCTGGCTGGGTATTGCAGGGTATCACCGAATATGGCTGGGTATTGCAGGGTATCACCGAGTATGGCTGGGTATTGCAAGTTTTCTCCGAGTATGGCTGGGTATCTCCGAGTATGACTGGGTATTGCAGGGTATCTCCAAGTATGGCTGGGTATGGCAATTTATGGCAGAGTATCAGCAGGGTATTGCAGAGTATTGGTAGGGCATTGCAGAGTATTGGCAGGGTATTGCAGAGTATTGGCAGGGTATTGCAGAGTGTTGGTGTGCAGTGCAGTGTATTGGCGGGTATTGCAGAGTATTGGCGGGTATTGCAGAGTATTGGCAGGGTATTGCAGAGTATTGGCGGGTATTGCAGAGTATTGGCGGGTATTGCAGAGTATTGGCAGGTATTGCAGAGTATTCGCGGGTATTGGAGAGTATTGCAGAGTATTGGCAGGTATTGCAGAGTATTGGCGGGTATTGCAGAGTATTGCAGAGTATTGGCGGGTATTGCAGAGTATTGGCAGGTATTGCAGAGTATTGGCAGGGTATTGCAGGGAATTGAGGGGTTCATTTTCGGTGAGCAGCACTGTGGGCACTGCAGATGCAGCCCACAGTGCTGCTGACATCGATCTCTTCCCCCTCCGCTGTACCGATCGGTACAGAGAGGGGAGGGAGGAACCGGCGGGCATTACAGAGTATTGGCAGGTATTGCAGAGTATTGGCAGGTATTGCAGAGTATTGCAGAGTATTGGCGGGTATTGCAGAGTATTGGCAGGTATTGCAGAGTATTGGCGGGTATTGCAGAGTATTGCAGGGTATTGCAGGGTATTGGCAGGGAATTGAGGGGTTAATTTTCGGTGAGCAGCACTGTGGGCACTGCAGATGCAGCCCACAGCGCTGCTGACACCGATCTCTTCCCCCTCCGCTGTACCGATCGATACAGAGAGGTGAGGGAGGAACCGGCATCATAACATGACGCCGATTTGTTTACAAGTGATCACTCCGCCATTTGACGGTCACGGATGCTCTCAAGCAAAATTCTGGGAGGACGTTATATAACGGCCTTTCAGAGTTAAGCAACAGCCCTGTAGCCGTTATTTGGCTATGGGGCGGTTGTTAAGTGGCTAAAGACCAATATACTTTGGACTCTTGCAAGTGCAGTTGCTGCAGAGCTTAGTAATTGAGGTACAGGGGTTGGTTTATTAAAGACAAATGCCCCATACACACGATCTGACTTTGTGATGGGAAATGTTGTATGTGAGCTTGTTGGCTGAAACTCCGACCATGTGTATGCTCCATTGAACATTTGTTGTCGGACTTTCCACCAACAAATGTTGGCTAGCAGGTTCTCAAATTTTCCGCCAACAAAACGTTGTTGTTGGACTTTCGGATTGTGTGTGCACAAGTCCGTCGCACAAAAGTTCACACGTGCTCGGAATCAAGTACGAGCCGAAAGTACTCGGTCTTGTACAACAAGCGTTCGTAATGGCAATATCACGTACGCCTTGTACGTCACTACATTTGTAATTGTTGGCCAACATTTGTTTGTGTGTTTATGCAAGACAAGTTGGAGCCAACATCCTTCGAACAAAAAGCCACAGTTTTGTTGTGAGAAAGTCCGATTGCGTGTACGGGGCATAAAAGACCAGAGCTTAGTAATTAAGGTACAGGGGTTGATTTACTAAAGACCAAAAGACCAGAGCTTAGTAATTGAGGTGTAGGGGTTGGTTTACTGAAGATCAAAAGACCAGAGTTTATTAA
Organism: Lithobates pipiens; assembly: GCF_037356315.1. Taxonomy (NCBI): domain Eukaryota; kingdom Metazoa; phylum Chordata; class Amphibia; order Anura; family Ranidae; genus Lithobates; species Lithobates pipiens. The sequence continues at coordinate 271,190,205 of NW_027507748.1, read as the reverse complement.
TTGAGGTGCAGGGGTAGGTTTACTAAAGACCAGAGCTTAGTAATTGAGGTGCAGAGGTTGATTTACTGAAGACCAAAAGACCAGAGCTTAGTAATTGAGGTGCAGGGTTTGGTTTACTAAAGACCAGAGCTTAGTAATTGAGGTACAGGAGTTGATTTACTAAAGACCAAAAGAGCAGAGCTTAGTAATTGAGGTACAGGGGTTGATCTACTAAAGACCAGAGCTTAGTAAATGAGGTACAGGGGTTGATTTACTAAAGGCAAATAAGACTGTGCACAAATGAGGTAAATATTCACTTTGCAAAGAATTCCCAATCACATGCATGTAAAAAAAATAAAAATCAGCATTTGTGTTTGCACATTGTATGTCAGAAGTCAGCAGAGCTTTTGCTCATTTGCTAATCTGGAGCAATGGCACTTGCAGAGTGCAACTGCACCTTTGCCTTTAGAGAATCAACCACAAAGCTTCACTTTACAAACAATACCCAATCACATACAAGGAACTTATTTATTTATTTTTGTCATTCCAATCGTTTGTTACTTGTAAAACCCTTCAATAAAAAGAGCAATGCACGTAAAAACCAGTTAACAATTTTGTCACACAGTGAGATCCTACACTGAGCAAATGAATTGCAAAAGTACATAACACATATGGTGTCAACAGATATGAATATTTCAAGCATTAAGCACTACTGGTAAACAGAAATAAGGTTAGGGGCGCAGTCCAGTACCCTCCAGACACCCCAATTGGGATCAAACTGTGTTGAGCATATAGACTACCCCCCACCCTCCTCTCCTTCTTCAAAGGTGTATTTTCTGGTTGTGAACTGTAATGGACCAAAGAATCAATATCAACTAAACAACAAATGTGAATCTGCACATCCTGTAACGTATCGGTAATAACTTTGAGTGATAGCCGGGAGGAAGAGCTAAAGAAATGAAAAGGCAAGGGGACTAGGGACTCCATTCTCCTCTGCTAGGGGATTCCAGTATTTAGGCCAAGATTTGTGCAAATTCATCTGTTGTTACAAAGTGGTGCCAACAGGACCATATCTACCGCAATGCAAGCACATGGGGACAGGGGCGCTTTAAATTTATTTTCTTTTTTTATGGTTCATTTTACTTTACTTATTTTAGTTTGACATTTTTTTCCCCAAAAATAAAATTTTTTCCCCAAAAATACATTTTTTTATCACTTTTATGCCTATTACAAGGAATGTAAACATCCCTTGTAATAGGAATATGGCATGACAGGTCCTCTTTACAGTGATATATGGGGTCAATAAGACCCCACATCTCACCTCTAGGCTGGGAAGCCTGAAATAAAATATAAAAAAAAATAATAATGATAATAATAATAAAAAAATGATTCTGGCTTTGATCGTATTGGCGAGTCGGTAGAAGCACCAGAGGGCGGTGGGAGGGGGGGGGGCGTCCCCTCTCGCCTCTTGTAAGAACGATCAAGCAGCAGAACGGCCACAATGATTGTTCTTATGGTGTAGGGAATCGCCGGCTGAAAAAGCTGATATCTGAGTGATGCCTGTAGCTACAAGCATCATTCAGATATCCCCGCACAAGGTAAAGGACATCATATGATGGCCGGCGGGTAGGAAGTGGTTAAAATGCTTTTTTTTTTAACACAATATTTCTAACACATAGCATGTACATACCAAAAATGACACCCAAAACAGATTCTCCTACTCCTCCTGAGTACGGCGATACCACATGTGTGAGACTTCCACGGCCTGGCCACATACAGAGGCCGAGTACAGCCAAGCATGGCTGAGCATGGCCGAGCATGGCTGGGTATCACCGAGTATTGCAGGGTATCGCCGAGTATGACTGAGCATGACCGAGTATGGCTGGGTATTGCAGGGTATCAGAGTATGGCTGAGCGTGGCTGGGTATTGCAGGGTATCACAGAGTATGGCTGAGCATGGCAGAGTATGGCTGGGTATTGCAGAGTATCACCGGGTATGGCTGGGTATTGCAGAGTATCACCAGATATGGCTGGGTATTGCAGAGTATCACCGACTATGACTGGATATTGCAGGGTATCACCGACTATGGCTGGGTATTGCAGGGTATCACCGACTATGGCTGGGTATTGCAAGGTATTACCGAATATGGCTGGGTATTGCAGGGTATCACCGACTATGGCTGGGTATTGCAGGGTATCACTGACTATGGCTGGGTATTGCAGGGTATTACCGAATATGGCTGGGTATTGCAGGGTATCACCGACTATGGCTGCGTATTGCAGGGTATCACCGAGTATGGCTGGGTATTGCAGAGTATGGCTGGGTATTGCAGGGTATCACAGAGTATGGCTGGGTATCACAGAGTATGGCTGGGTATCACAGAGTATTGGCAGGGTATTGCAGGCTATTGCAGAGTATTGCTGGGTGTTGCAGATTATTGCTGGGTATTGCAGAGTATTGGCAGGGCATTGCTGGGTATTGCAGAGTATTGGCAGGGAATCGCAGAGTATTGTCAGGGTATTTCAGAGCATTGGAAGGGCATTGCTGGGTATTGCAGGGTATTGGCAGGGCATTTCTGGGTATTGCAGAGTATTGGCAGGCCATTGCTGGGTATTGCAGAGTATTGGCAGGGAATCGCAGAGTATTGTCAGGGTATTGCAGAGTATTGGCAGGGCATTGCTGGGTATTGCAGAGTATTGGCAGGGCATTGCTGGGCACTGCAGAGTATTGGCAGGGCATTGCTGGATACTGCAGAGTATTGGCAGGGCATTGCTGGGTATTGGCAGGGAATTGAGGGGTCAATTGTCGGTGAGCAGCACTGTGGGCACTGCAGATCCAGCCCACAGCACTGCTGACACCGATCTATCCCTCTCTGCTGTACCGATTGGTACAGCGGAGAGGGAGAGATCAGTGTCAGCAGTGCTGTGGGCTGGATCTGCAGTGTCCACAGTGCTGTTTACCGCGATGAGCGGCCGTTTACTGTGATGCTCTCGAGTGTGTGCCCCAGGGGGCGCACAAGAGCGGAATTCTCGGAGGACGTCATATGACGGCCTCCCAAAGTTAACCCCCTTGGCGGTGTTACCAAGTCTGACTCAGGGTGGAGATTCTGTACCAAAAGCGGTAACCCCGAGCCAGACTCGGGACCGCATCGCTGAATCCAGGAGGACATTTACTTACCTTCTCCCCTGGATCCAGTGATGTCCCTGCGCTGTACGAGCGGCTCGTCCTCCGCTCGACTCATTTACGGAGCCGATCTCTGTTCCCTGCGAGCGTTGCGACGCACAGGGACGGAGATCGGCGCCAAATTCAAAAAGTGAAACACACAGTATACATACAGTATAATGTAATCTTACAGATTACATTGCTGTATGTAATCATTTCACATCCCCTTTGTCCCTAGTGGTCTGCCCAGTGTCCTGCATGCAGTTTTATATTATAAAAACTGTTCTTTATGCCTGGAAACTGGAGATTGTCCATAGCAACCAAAACTGTCCCTTTACATCAAAAATTATTTTAGACCAGCTAGAAAACAGTGAATATATAATGTAATCACTCGCAGAATTGAGCGATAGCGATTTGTGGGGAGATCCATCATCAAATATTGAAAAGTATGACAGTGACAATTCTGCAACTGAGCAAATTTCAGTGTTTTTGATTTGATTACATTATTGAATAAGTTTTATTATTGTTATATTATTATTTGGTATAATTATTTATAGTTATTTATTATATTATAATTTATGATTTCATTCTTCAAACTTTATCATACCCGGGATGTCTACTAGACTCTGGTTTGGGCAGGTTTAAGTGAGTTATTTCTAAGAATTACATGACTACAATATAAAAACCCAAATTTTCATGCAAAATAATTGTACCGCATTTAGCACCTAAAATCCTAAATAATCATACCGCCAGGGAGGTTAAGCAACTGCCCTGTAGCTGTCATTCGGCTATGGGACTGTTGTTAAGTGGTTAACTGACAATTGCACAGCCATGGAATTCTGTACACAAACATTTCTATAATTTTTTAACACAAATAGAGCTTTCTTTTGGTGGTATTTGATCCCCACTGTGTTTTTTATTTTTTGCAATATAAACAAAAAAAGACTGAAAATTTTAAAATAAAACAATCTTTATTATTTTCTACTATAAAACATATCCAATAATAAATACAATCAAATTTCTTCATACGTTTTGGCCAAAGTGTATTCTACTACATGTATATTGATTGGTTTGCATGAAAGGAAAAGGAGCAAAAATGCAGCAGAAAAAGTAGCAAAGATGCAACAAAAAGGATGACACTATATATGAAGCTTATGGTAACAAAATGAATATGAGTGGTGGATAGTAAAATATTTAATAATACATAGATATATGTATACATACATTGTATTTCATATACAAAGAAATGCACACTTCCATGTAGGGTTGCCACCCGTAAGGGATTTACCCGGACAGTACGGGTCTGGCAACTTGTGCCCGGGTTTCTGTTCCCTGGAAACCCAGGTGCCTCTGTGTTCAACTTTCTTCTCTCTCGCCCTGTGCCTGCCGCCCCCCTTCTTCCCGCATTATCTACTTTGAAGTCATTGGCAGCTATGACCAGTGTCCTAGCAACCAATGACGCTTGTCGATGCTCGGTCCACCTCCGCTCTGCCCCCTAATTCCGGCTCCCTCAGTCCCTCTCTGCATGCAGAGCACAGCAGCGGCCGCCCTGACCCCCTCGCCCCTGTCAATGCAGCACTTTTGGAGGAGCCCAGCAGAAGGAGCAGCCAGTGCACAGGGAGCAAACGCAATCCACAGCTTACAGAACGGGACAGCAGGAGAGAGGTACGTACAGTCCATCCCACTGTCCCCTATCCATCCCACTGTCCCTCTATCCATCCCACTGTCCCTCTTTCCATCCAACTGTCCCCCTATCCATCCCACTGTCCCCATATCCATCCCACTGTCCCTCTATCCACCCCACTGTCCCCCTATCCATCCCACTGTCCCTCTATCCACCCCACTGTCCCCCTATCCATCCCACTGTCCATCCCACTGTCCCCCTATCCATCCCACTGTCCCCCTTTCCAACCCACTGTCCCCATATCCATCCCACTGTCCCCCTACCATCCCACTGTCCCCCTATCCATCCCACTGTCCCCCTATCCATCCCACTGTTCCCCTATCCATCCCACTGTCCCCATATCCATCCCACTGTCCCTCTATCCATCCCACTGTCCCTCTATCCATCCCACTGTCCCCCTACCATCCCACTGTCCCCCTATCCATCCCACTGTCCCCCTATCCATCCCACTGTTCCCCTATCCATCCCACTGTCCCCATATCCATCCCACTGTCCCTCTATCCATCCCACTGTCTCCCTATCCATCCCACTGTCCTTCTATCCACCCCACTGTCCCCCTATCCATCCCACTGTCCCTCTGTCCATCCACTGTCCCCCATGCATCCCACTGTCTCCCTATCCATCCCACTGTCCCCCTATCCATCCCACTGTCCTTCTATCCATCCCACTGTCCCCCTTTCCATCCCACTGTCCCTCTGTCCATCCCACTGTCCCTCTGTCCCCCTATCCATCCCACTGTCCCCCTATCCATCCCAGTGTCCCCCTGTCCATCCCACTGTCTCCCTGTCCATCCCACTGTCCCCCTGTCCATTCCACTGTCCCTCTGTCCATCCCAATGTCCCTCTGTCCCCCTATCCATCCCACTGTCTCCCTATCCATCCCACTGTCCCCTGTCCATCCCACTGTCCCCCTATCCATCCCACAGTCCCCCTATCCACCCCACTGTCCCCATGTCCATCCCACTGCCCCCCTGTCCATCCCACTGTCCCCCCATCCGTCCCACTGTCCCCCTATCTGTCCCACTGTCCCCCTATCCGTCCCTCTGTCCATCCCACTCTCTCCCTGTCCATCTCACTGTCCCTCTGTCTATCCCACTGTCCCTCTGTCCATCCCACTGTCCCTCTGTCCATCCCACTCTCCACCCCACTGTCCATCCCACTGTCCACCTGTCCATCCCACTGTACATCCCACTGTCCCCCTGTCTATCCCACTGTACATCTCACTGTCCCCCTGTCTATCCCACTGTCCCCCTGTCTATCCCACTGTCCGTCCCACTGTCCTCCTGTCTATCCCACTGTCCCCCTGTCTATCCCACTGCCCCCCTGTCCATCCCACTGTCCCCCTGTCCATCCCACTGTCCATCCCACTGTCCCCCTGTCCACCCCACTGTCCCCCTGTCCATCCCACTATCCCCCTGTCCATCTCACTGCCCCCTTTCCATCCCACTGGCTGGCACTTTGGGGTGCCTTAGATATGATGGACTGATTAGTAGTAGTGTTGAGACAGAATGGGCCACTTTGGTGTGGTTTTGATAGTGTGGATTATAGGTTGGATGGGCTACTTTGAAATGTCAGTGGAAGGGTGCAGTGGATCGTAAGGGTTGTTGTAGGTAGGGTGGGTTTAATTTAGGCCCCTTCCACGGTTAATGCAATGTGGCTACACCCTCTGTTCACCATGGCGTACACAGCACACTATGTTACTACTCTTTAAGCCACCTAAAGGTATCCAAGGTCTTTTACAATCCTATTGTCTATATAGTGATAACTAGAAAGAAAAATGCAGCGCGCCAGAAAAGTGTTCGGGTTTGGCTTGAAGAAAAGGTGGCAACCCTACTTCCATGGTGGCTATTTCTAAAATGGTAATATCTGGTAGTAACATATTTAAAAACATTAATCACATGATAAGATTCATGATTGGGTATACACAATTGAAAAATAGCATCTGCAAGGTCTATGGTCTTTCTGATCCCTGTCACAATAAAAATTGTATACATATCTTAGTGGGCATGTAATTTGTTAACATAAGCTTCATATAAAGTCCCACCCTTTTTGTTACATCTTTTCTGCTTTTTCTGCTGCATTTTTGCTCCTTTTCCTCACAATGTTAGGCAGGGCCGTCTTTAGCGCAGGGCAAACGGGGCACCTGCCCTGGGCCCAATGTTTGTAGGGGGGCCCGCACTGCTACCTGCGAATTGGGGCCCCAATGAAAGTTTTGCAGAGTGTGCAGAGGACACGGGACGGGAGGCTGTATTCCCGTGCTAGCCAGCAGAGAAGAGGCGGGGCCGGGAGCTCCACTGACACTCTGACCCCGCCCCCGTGAAGCCTGTATGCTCGGAACAGAGCGGCTGTAGTGAGAGCCAGTGATCGGAGTGGGAGCGTCAGTGGACCTCTGTATTCCCCAGCCAGTATAGAGGGGGCGGGGCCGGGAGCTCCACTGACGCTCCCACTCCGATCACTACAGCCGCTCTGTTCTGAGCATATAGGCTGCACAGAGGCGGGGTCAGCGCGTCAGTGGAGTTCCCGGCCCCGCCCCCTCTCAGCTGGCTAGCGCGGGAATACAGCCTCCAGTGTCCTCTGTGCACTCTGCAAAACCTTCATTGGTGCCCCAATTCACGGGTAACGGGGGCCCCCCTACAAAGCATCAGTGGAGCTCCCGGCTGTTGTAGTGAGATCAGAGAATGGAAGCCCCGCCCACATACCTCTAAATGTATGTAGTGAGTTTGGCTGCCCAGGTATGTCCTTGCACCCATAAAATGCCTGACTGCTTAAACCCTGAGCTGTGTTATTCAACTATCAAGCTGTGCGTTGCTGAAAGTTCTCTGACCATCACCTGTAGCATGTCCGCAGTCTCTAATTGTCTCCTGCAGTATGTCCGCAGTCTCTGATTGTCTCCTGCAGTATGTCCGCAGTCTCTGATTGTCTCCTGCAGTATGTCCGCAGTCTCGGATTGTCTCCTGCAGTATGTCCGCAGTCTCTCATTGTCTCCTGCAGTATGTCCGCAGTCTTTGATTGTCTCCTGCAGTATGTCCGCAGTCTTTGATTGTCTCCTGCAGTATGTCCGCAGTCTCTGATTGTCTCCTGCAGTATGTCCGCAGTCCTTGATTGTCTCCTGCAGTATGTCCGCAGTCTTTGATTGTCTCCTGCAGTATGTCCGCAGTCTTTGATTGTCTCCTGCAGTATGTTCGCAGTCTTTGATTGTCTCCTGCAGTATGTCCGCAATCTCTGATTGTGTCCTGCAGTATGTCCGCAGTCTCTGATTGTCTCCTGCAGTATGTCCGCAGTCTTTGATTGTCTCCTTCAGTATGTCCGCAATCTTTGATTGTCTCCTGCAGTATGTCCGCAGTCTCTGATTGTCTTCTGCAGTATGTCCCCAGTCTTTGATTGTCTCCTGCAGTATGTCCACAGTCTTTGATTGTCTCCTGCAGTATGTCCGCAGTCTCTGATTGTCTCCTGCAGTATGTCCGCAGTCTTTGATTGTCTCCTGCAGTATGTCTGCAGTCTTTGATTGTCTCCTGCAGTATGTCCGCAGTCTTTGATTGTCTCCTGCAGTATGTCCCCAGTCTCTGATTGTCTCCTGCAGTATGTCTGCAGTCTCTGATTGTCTCCTGCAGTATGTTTGCAGTCTCTGATTGTCTCCTGCAGTATGTTTGCAGTCTCTGATTGTCTCCTGTAGTATGTCCCCAGTCTCTGTCTCCTGCAGTATGTCGCCAGTCTCTTATTGTCTCCTGTAGTATGTCCGCAGTCTCTGATTGTCTCCTGCAGTATGTCCGCAGTCTCTGATTGTCTCCTGCAGTATGTCCGTAGTCTCTGATTGTCTCCTGTAGTATGTCTGCAGTCTCTGAACCTCTCCTGTAGTATGTCTGCACTCTCTGACACTCTCCTGTAGTATGTGTATTAATGTGCCCCTTTACTTGCTCAATTATTTAGGATTGCTCCACTGTTCAGTGAGAGGTAATGATGTGCATTAACCTGTAGCAACCAATCAGCGAACAGTAGTGATCTGCTTTAATCTCTAGCAGCCAATCAGTAAGTGGTAATGATGTGCATTAACCTTTAGCAACCAATCGGCAAGTAGAAATTATGTATTGTAACTTCTAGCAACCAGCCAGCGAGCAGTAAGGATAGGCTGTAACCTCTGGCAAACAATTGCAATCACTGCGTGATCTGCTGCAGTAAACTGATTTTGAGTCTACCTGCTATTTTTTGTATGTCTCAGAATGGAGGGGGGGGGGGGGGGGGGGGCAATAAAATGTTTGCCCAGGGCCCAATCAAAATTAAAGACGGCCCTGATGTTAGGGATGGAGGCACATTACCTTACCTGGCCATGGCTTCATTTAAAGTCCAAAATACCCCACCCACCACCCTCCTTTTTTATGGTTTGCATGAAAGTTATAATGCCTACAAACTATGGTATAAATAGTAACTCTATCTTCAATCACCAGGCAAGGGTTGTGGGGATGAGGCCTTTGTCCCCATCAACATAGGGACAAGGTGTTTTGTGGGGGACCCCATGTTGAGGGCATGTGGCCTGGTATTGTTTGGGGGGCGCTCTCTCACCCCCCCCCTTTTCCTGCTGCCTGCCAGATTACGTGCTCAGATAAGGGTCTGGTATGGATTTTCGGGGGGACCCCAAAGCCATTTTTCTTTTTTTTGGTGCAGGGTTCTCCTTAAAATCCATACCAGACTTGAAGTAATGGAATGGGGGGGGGGGGGGGGGGACCCATGCCGTTTTTTTCAATGATTTGTATGTATACTGCAGGGATCTGACAATACATTACAGCCACGTCTTAAATTAAATTTTTTCCTTTAGATATGTCATTTTGCTTCTCTCATGCATTACACTATGTACGGCAGCATTACATAGTGTGAAGCATGGACTTAGCACCCAGCCTTTAGCCAATCATGGCTCTCACAGCAGAGTGGGCTGTGATTGGCCAAAGCATGCAGGTCAGGTGCATGATTTGGCCAATCAGCAGCCCTCAGTGTACTGCGATCTCGCAGTGCATTATGGGATGTTCCGCTGGCGCCCTATAATGTTCAGAATTCGGTGAACGGGTGAACACCCGATGTTTGAGACAAACTTACGTTTGAGTCTAACCGCAGGCTCTTTCCTAGAAAGGAGTAACATCTAGGGCAACCAAGGGGTTAAATGTATGTCTAATTATGTGTAATGTGTGTAACATGTGCTGCTTTGCAGGGACGAGAAACTGACAGATTGTACCCTCTGTACAGTCACAGAGCTCTGGGTTGTGATTTCACACAGTTGATCAGCAGATCCCAGCCCTGAATCATTGGCCAGGACTTGCTGACAGACTCCCGCTGTGCACAATCATAGTGAGTGCCGGGCAGGGGGGCATGCATGTACGCACCCTAAACCCGGAAGTAGGTAGCAGCGTACCAATACGTCACTTTGTCTACAGCGGCTGATTGCCCGCAGTACATTGCAGGCGGGGGGTTATCAAAGGAACCTCTACAACCCACAGTGGTTAAAGTTGAATGTGCTTCCAAAGCTAAGACATTTTTTACTTTAATGCATTCCCTGCATTAAGGTAAAAAATGTCCCAGTAGTAATTTTTACCACTAAATTATTTATTTATTTAAAAAAAAGTCCTCACTCAATCCAGCCCTGTGCCTATCTGTAGCGGCTCTCTCCTCTTTCTCTCTGCATTTACAGGATACAGAGGCAGCAGCCAAAGCCAATGGTTCCTGCTGCTCTAAATCAAATCCTGGGAGGAGAGAACAAGGGGGTGGGACCGAGTGACACTATGTGTATCTATGGATGCACGCAGCCCAGCTCGGGAGCAAGCCCAGATAGGAAGCAGCTTGCTATGGCAGCACACACAGAAGAGGAAGAGCCTAAAGCACCAGTGGGGGACCCCAAAAGATGAGGCTCAGGGCTGCTCTGTGCAAAACCATTGCACAGAGCAGGTAAGTATAACAAAGTACAAAGTATAACAAAAGTGTAACCTTTACAACAGATTCAATTTTAGGTATGCCAATTTTTTGATAGTTACATTGGTCCAGGATACCATATCTGTGGGATCCCTCTAGAAGATGGAAATCTCTACACTAGACACAGCTACTTCAGAGATCTCTAGCATCCGGGTCCTATGCTGAACCACTGCACTGATGCTTACTGAACATGGTGGCCTTGCCATGTAGGCAATCTCCTATTCAGAGAACACATCCAATCATAGAACTTGGGCGGCACAGTGGTGTAGTGGTTAGCACTTTCACCTAGCAGTAAAAAGGGTCGCTGGTTCGAATCCCAACCACGACACTATCTGCCTGGAGTTTGCATGTTCTCCCTGTGTCTGCGTGGGTTTCCTCTGGGTACTCCGGTTTCCTCCCACACTCCAAAGACATGCAGGTAGGTTAATTGGCTTGTGTCCAAAATTGTCCATAGTATATGAATGGGGACCTTGGATTGTGGATCCTTGAGAGTAGGGACCGATGTGAGTGTGCAATGTACTGTACAGGGATAGGGATAATTGTAGACACTCACTCAGGTTGAACTGGATGGACTAGTGTCTTTATTCAACCTTACTAACTATGAAACTGTGAAACTTGCACACTATTCTCTAATTGGACAAGGTGGAGATCATAAAATCATGGCCCAACCTCTCCACCTTGTCCAATCAGAGAATGCTTTGCATTCATTGAAAACATGTAAAGGGGTAGATTTACTAAAGGCAAATAAATAGTGAACTTTGCAAGAGCAGTTGCACTTTGCATGAACTTTTGCTCCAGAATTTAGTAAATGAGGGGAAGTTCTGCTGACTTTAATCATCCAATCATGTGCAAACAACAATGCAGTTTTTTTTATTTTCCTTGCATGTGATTGGGTATTCTTTGCAAGGAGAAGCTTCTAAGCTCAGATTTTGCACTTTGCAAGGGTATTTGCACCAATTTGCCTTTCCTAACATCTATGCTGTGTAAGAAAGATGTATACCATCTGTCTGGCAGTGCACTGTGCAGGGCACTGGACCAATGGGATTCTACCAAGCCCGTCACCCCCTCACAGGCACATGACCAAATCCAGAGGCCCCTATTGGCCAGAAGACCGGATAAAAACAGAAGCTGCTGCATCGGACAGTCCAAGGGTGCTCCACTGTAAGGTGAGTGCAGTCCTGAAGGGAGCGACCCATGCCCCCTCCCCCCAAAATCCCCCAGCACCAGCCGCCACTTCATGTATATACTTGTCTATTTTCAGCTCACTCCAGTCTGGTCAGATGATCTCCCCTGTCTCAGTCAGCTGTGGCTGCAGGGGAGAGGAGAGAGTGCTTTGACAACGACTAGTAAAGCCTGGAAGAGTAACGTCACCCTACTCTCTCCTGCAGCAGTGCACAGGGGAAGCAGGATCATGTGACCGGATCAGAGCAGCGTGAAAATAGGTAAGTATATACAGTACATCATTCTCACACAGGTTAGTCAGCATAGGTGTTAGGAGGGGACAGTTTTAAGAGTAGTTAGGGTTATCCTGAAATTCCTCTTTAACCATTTACCAACCACATAAGAAATACAATAAATGCAACGTTGATCCATGTCAGCCTCAGGTTGTGTGCCTAGACTAGAGCATGCTGTCCAAGTTGTCACTCACAGCTCTCAGTCATGGCTTTTGACTGGGAGTCAATGTGTGAGAGCCAATCACAGAAGTCACATGATAGAGAAGCTGCACTATCTACCGGGCATTAAATTGGTTGTAAACCCTTACAGACCACTTTAAGTTACAGGTAAGCCTAGATTAAGGCTTACCTGTAGGTGCTTGAAAAATCTCCTAGACCCACACAGTCTAGGAGATATTTGCAAATCGTTGTACGGTGATTTCTTCTGCTCATGCGCCAGAGTTATGCCACGTACACACGTAGCCGACTATCCGGCGGACTTCCCGCCGGACTTTCCGAACGGGCTAGTTGCCCACACACGGCACTTTTTCAGTGGACTAATACGGCATACTAAGTCCGCCGTACTATCCGCCCTACTTTTGAAATGAACGGACTCGCCCACACACGCAGAGGAAAGTCCGCTCATTTTGATCGCGTCTCCAGATAGGCGGGGCCCGCGAAGGAGACGTCGCTGGCCCCACCACCTGGTATGGACTTAAAGGGGAACCCCAACGGCAAAAAAATCGGCGTGGGGGTCCCCCCAGGTCCACATCAGACCCTTGTCCGAGCGCGCTACCCGGCCGGCCAGGAAAGGGGGGGACGGACGAGCGCCCCCCTCCTGAGCCGTACCAGGCCCCACCACCGAACCGAAGAGGGGGTCAAGACCCCCGAAGTCGGAAGACGAGGAGAGGAAAAAAGCCGGGCTCCTCCGCTAGTAAAAGAGCTAGCAGAAGATAGCGGAGGAGTCCGGCGAGAGGACCCCCGAAGACGGAAGACACCCGGAGCTGTGCAATAAACTATTTTAACCCTGTGTTGTGTTTTTTTGGTACTTTTTTTTACAGTTGAATGGGTAGGGGTACATTGTACCCCATACTTATTCACATAGGGTGGGGGGCCGGTATCCGGGGGCCCCCTTATTAAAGGGGGCTCCCGGATTCCGATAAGCCCCCCGCCCGCAGACCCCGACAACCAACGGCCAGGGTTGTCGGGAAGAGGCCCTTGTCCTCATCAACATGGGGACAAGGTGCTTTGGGGGGGCCGCGCAGCCCCCCCTTCCCCATGGCACCCCCCATGTTGAGGGCACGGCCTGGTACAGCTCAGGAGGGGGAGCGCTTGCTCGTCCCCCCTTTCCTGGCCGGCTGGGTAGCGTGCTCGGACAAGGGTCTGATGTGGACCTGGGGGGACCCCCACACCGATTTTTTCGGCGTTGGGGTTCCCCTTTAAGTCCATACCAGGTGGCGGGGCCAGCGACGTCTCCTTCGTGGACCCCGCCTACCTGGAGACGCGCTCAAAATGAGCGGACTTTTCTCAAGGAGGGAAAAGTCCATTCATTTCAAAAATACGGCGGACTGGCATACGCACGGCCGGATTGTCCGCCGAAATTCAAGTCCGGCGGGAAGATTGGAGTGCAAAACTACTTTCTAAGTCCGCCGTACTTTCGGGTAAAAAAAGTCTGCCGGAGGCTACACAACGGGGGATTGTCCCGCGGACTTGAGTTTGCCGTTCTTTTCCACCCGATTGTTTGATCGTGTGTACGCGGCATTAGAAAGGGCACGCTGTGCCACTTCTAGCTCAGGTCATGCCGTGACTCCAGCCAGTCACAGAGCTGGAGTTTGCAGCCCCTGAAGGAAGAGGGGGGAAGAATGGATGCTCGCTGCTAGCGAGGAAGATGGGGACATCGCGGGCTTCTACTGCAGCTAAGGTAACAACAAGGCCTGGAGTTTGCCCAGGAAAAATCCAAGCCTACTTACCACCAGCTCGCAGACAACCAAATTGACCTGTCTAACAGTACGTTAAAAACAGGGGTTAAGTCCGCACGCATTTGCAAACGCATGCGTAAGCCACAGAGCCTCGTCAAGGCACCCTTGTATCTGTGGTCCTAACACTAAAGTATGAGTGTCCCCAAAGTGGAGGCACATGCATTCTAATGGATAGATGAGGTCAGGTGGACTGAACGGGAGCCCACCCCTTCTTAAAGGTACATGCAGTACACCAAACACCCAGCATGTAGCACAATGGCTGCAAAGGTGTTGGTGCATTGCTGCACCAATACAAATACAATATGAAAAAACTTGCCACTGCCCTTATCTATAGCTGGCTATAGCAGTAAGTGGCATTGGAAGGCTAAATCAGGTAACAACAAGGCCTGGGGTTTGCCCAGGAAAAATCCAAGCCTACTTACCACCAGCTCGCAGACAACCAAATTGGCCTGTCTAACAGTACGTAAAAAACAGGGGTTTAGTCCGCACGCATTTGCAAACGCATGCGTAAGCCACAGAGCCTCGTCAAGGCACCCTTGTATCTGTGGTCCTAACACTAAAGTATGAGTGTCCCCACAGTGGAGGCACATGCATTCTAATGGATAGATGAGGTCAGGTGGACTGAACGGGTGCCTACTGCATTTAAGTGTCACTAAGCGATGCATAGTAGCCCATTATTCTTTACCTTTGCAGGGAAACAAAGAGGAAGTAAAACCCATCAGGGTTTACTTCCTCTTTAAAGCACACCCAAAGGGGTTTTGGGAGGTGGCATTAAGTGGTTAAAAACCAACATTTATTTACCTTATTTTATTTACCCCTTCATAACCAATGTGTTACTAAACCCAGGACCCTGCATTCACTATATCTGCTCTCCCACAGTACACAGAACACGGAAATGCAATTATTTTAGTAAATATAAACTAAATCTGCTCTAACTGCTGATGAGAAAAGGTATTTAGCAGTTTTGTGACATCTATCAGTGTCCAACCAAGCACTGGTTAAAGCTTGTAGGAGAAGTTTTCTGACTGTCCTATGAGACTGCAAGACCCCTGACTCTCTGTCTGGACAGTGTTGATTGGCCCTGTGCTGATCACATGCACCCCTCCAAGAAAAAAAAACCTCTCCAGCAATACACTCCAAATTGAGCATGTGCAGCCTGACTTCATAGACTCTGTGTTATCAGGAAACTATTAGGGGACAGTGGAAGGTGGGAGAATCAGAGGAGACAGGATAAAAATACTTACTGTATCTAGGTGGATTTTACTTTGTTTTTTTCACAATAGATTGACCTTTTATTTGGCAGTAAATGTTAAAGAGGAAGTAAACCCTGATGGGTTTACTTCCTCTTTTTTTCCCTGCAAAGGTAAAGCATAATGGACTACTATGCATCGCATAGTAGCTCATTATGTGTCACTTACCTGACACAGGAGCCAGCGAAGTCGCCGCTGATCCCTGTAGTCCGCCGCATCCATCTTGCTGGTGGCGTCTCGCAGCTCCGACCAATGACAGCGGCGAAGCCGCGATGACGTCACTCCCGCGCATGCGCACGGGAGTCGCGTCTCGCAGCTCCGCCTCTGCCATTCGGCAAAGCCGCGATGACGTCACTCCCGCGCATGCGCACGGGAGTCGACAAATTAGGCAAATCCATTCTTGGATTTGCCGCATTTAGTGCGCCTGCGCGCCGCTGTCTACGGCGCATGCGCCGTAGACAGCGGTGCCCATTTTCGGGCAAATATCTCCTAAACCATATAGGTTTAGGAGATATTGCTTGGACCTACAGGTAAGCCTTAATCTAGGCTTACCTGTAGGTCAAAGTGGTTTGAAGGGGTTTACTTCCTCTTTAATGGATATCTCCAGATTTGTTTTATTTATTTATTTATTTTTCCAAAAGTTTTTATTGTTGTTTACATAAGTAAGGTTACATCAAACATTGAACAACAACTTTCCATAACAGATACCAAAGGGATTTTCACAGGGATCAAGGCCACAGACCACCGGGAAATCCCCCATATGGACAGAAAGGGGGATGGAGACCATTTCGGTACCCACCAAGAAATCAATACCAGGGTCCACCCAGAAGAAATGGAGGTTGGAATCCCAGATGGAATGGCCCAGGGCAGACAAGAAGAGAATACACGGAATTCCCAGAGAACCAGAGGAGAGAATACAGACCACCAAGATGGGTAGAAGAAAACGAAAGAGGGGAAAGAGAGGAGGCAACAAGAAAAAGAAGGAAAGGCATCTATAATCTTAGCCGGGTCACTTTTAATGAGGAGGAACTCAAAATACTAGACCTAGGCCTAAAATTTGCACCAGACAAGAACCTGGACAAGTTCGAGACCTTCATAGACTTACAAAAGTTCATAAGGAAATTAAATATAAAGAAGTTTTATGCTAATAAGAATTTTACAAATATGGATAGGGAAGAGACACAATACAAACATTCCCAACTAAGAAACAATTCTGTCTTCAACCCTAACCAACAACAGAATGAAGGTATCAAAGTTTTTAAAAAAATGGTAGAAAAGGATATCAGAGAGTTAACAATCAAACCCTCAAAAAGAAAGGGCATATGGAAGACCATCAAACAATTAGAAAAGAAAAAAGACGTAGTGATCAGACCAGCAGATAAGGGAGGAGGATTGGTGATATTGGACAAAATCGCCTATGAGGAAGAAATGATTAAGCTCCTTAGTATTCCAAACACCTACAAACAATTGAAGAAAAACCCAAAAGAAGAGCATAACAAAAAATTAACAGATTACGTTAATAAGGGTCTAAACAAAGGGATACTCAATAAGAAGGAATCGAGGTATCTCATACCCAAGGCACCGAAAATTCCAGTGATATATTATGTACCGAAGATACATAAAAATCAAACACAGCCCCCAGGAAGACCCATAGTGAGTGGGATAGACTCCTTATTTTCAAGACTGGGGGCCTATGTAGATGGATTCCTACAACCACTGGTAGTGGAAGGCAAGTCATATCTGAAGGACAGCAGACAGCTCCTAAAGGAACTCCAAGACATCAACATAGAAGAAAAGGACATATTAGTAACAATTGACGTAAATTCTCTCTACACAAACATTAAACAGAAAGATGGACTAAATGGAGTAAAGTGGGCCCTCCATAATAGATCCAAACTAAAACAAGAACAGATTGACTATATACTTGAAGGACTAGAGCTGGCGATGTCCCACAACCACTTTTGGTACAAAGGCAAACACTATGTCCAAACTAAAGGAGTAGCAATGGGGGCTAAATACGCACCCAGCGTGGCAAACCTCTTCCTGGACCATTGGGAGGAAGAACAAATTTATGGAGTCACTAGAAAAAATATCAAGATGTACAAAAGGTACATAGATGATATTTTAATTATCTGGGGAGGCACCAACTTGGAACTACAGCAATTTTTAGAGGAGATAAATCAAAACATTTATGATATTACGTTCACAGGAAGTTGGGACAACCAGAGCGTAGACTATCTGGACTTACAGATTTTTAAAATGGATGGATCCTTGGGCACTAGAACCTTTTTTAAGGCCACGGATAGAAATGGCTACATTCCTACCTCAAGCTGCCATCACCCAAGATGGATTAGTAACATTCCTAGAGGACAACTTGTAAGATTATACAGGAATTGCACAAAAAAAGAAGATTTTAACAAACAGGCCGAGGTCATCATTAATAGGTTCATCAGTAAAGGATATAAAGAAACCCAACTAAGGGCTCTCAAAGATAATGTATTAAAAATGGACAGGAAACAATTGCTAGAGAGCAAAACAAATACCAAGAAGACCAGGAATATGGAAACCGCCTTCCTGACAGGTTTCAACAGACAACATAAAGAGATAGAAAAGATTATCAAAAAACGGTGGCCTATTTTAAAAACAGATGACGTACTAAAACAAATCTTGCCCAATAATCCCTCTTTCATATACAAAAAAGCTCCCAACTTAAGAAACAATTTAGTGAAAAACACGATTGACCCCCCACGACAAATCAAAATCGCCGAACATCTTAAAGGCTTTTTTAAATGTGGCCAATGTCTTCCCTGCCGTAAAAGTAAGAAGACCAGTAGAAAAATTACAAAATTTACTTCAACTACCAACGGGAGAGAATTCAACATTAAGGAACTCATTTCATGCAAAAGTACGCACGTTACGTACATTATAGAATGTCCTTGTCATAAACAATACGTGGGTAGAACCACAAGAGAATTGCATGTGAGAATTAAAGAACATATTAAGAATATCAGGAAAGGATATGACAAACACAGTGTCTCAAGTCACTTTAGAGACTTTCACAATCAAGATCCGAAACAGATGATTTTTTATGCAATTGATAAAATCAAGGGACATTGGAGGGGAGAAGATATGACCAAGAAAATTCCCCAAAATAAAACCAGATGGATTTTTAATATGGAAACATTGCAACCAGATGGAATGAACATAGACTTGGACCTCAATTGCTTTTTAACCAATTTTTAACCAATTTTTAACCGACTTCTGTCCTAACACATCGTGTGGAGATCGAATGCAATACAATCAACGAGGTCTTTAATGAAAAACTTATGTTCTATTATCCTAATGTCCCAAACACTTTAATTCTCCTACCCAACGCAAAAATAGTAACACTCCTATTTTTATTGTTAACCATATTCTATTCTACCTTTTTAACAAAAAAGTTTTTTAACATATAAGTCTTCTAATATACATGTTTTTAATATATACATTTTCACATGTTTTATATATTGATAGCTTTCTATACATATGCATATTTCATTTATTTCATATATCCCTATTTACGTACATTTTGTACACATTACCTTACTGAAACTTTGCCATCACAACTGAGGACGAAAGAGTTTTTTTCCCTTCCTCTAAATATATCAAGCATTCTAGTCCTTGGGCAACATAGCATATAGTCTAATATTTCAAAAGTAATACACTAAAGCCTGTCAAATATAAATTTTTCCATTCAAACATCTCTGGAACCCAACTAGCCTCCTTCACATTTGAGATGAAGTCTAATATAAATTTAATGTTAATTTTAATTTCAATTTAGGGATTACCGATTTAATTTACCTTCAGATTCCATAATAAGACATATACACATAGACTAGTCCCCCTTTCTAGTCCTTCCTTCAAATTTCTCCTCTAATTTTCAGTCTCCTTTTTATAGATTTTTATGGTAATTTTTTAATTTTTTATTTTAAATATTGCCAAACTATTGTAATTCCATAAATATTGTCAAAATATTGTAATGGCTATATAATTTAGGTACATTAATTTTTCTATTAATTGTTCTATGGTTACATCAATTTATATGTGTGTGCATAAAGGTGTTATAATAACATATATTCCACTTAAGTAGGAATAGTGCCCAATCTGCGTTTAACAAACAGCAGCAGGCACAATGATATACTGCCTGCTGGGCCGGCATAACAACAGGCTTAGTATTGACAATTCCCTCAGCCAACATGGCGGCCGGGCCGGCATAACAATAGGCTTAACATTGATAATTACCTTAACAAACATGGCGGCTGTGACCCCGCACATGCGCGATTGGTTACTATACCCTATAAAAGTGGAAAGGTGTATGAAGATGGCCGCTCCAGATGACGTCTGAATGACGAAACGCGTAGGGCGTGGCCGGATACGTACACCTTCAGCACAAACGGCGTGTCAGCCGAGTGGACGTTCCGAACGCTTTTAATACAATACGTGTTTTTTTCGTACTAAATGTAAGTATTTTTAAGGTTGTTTCAAATAAACTGAGTTTCAAACATACTACACCATGGGCAGTCCTCTTTTCTATCACATGTAAACGAGGTACAACATCCCCACGGAAGAACGAAGGATCTCCCCAGCAGCATAGCAGAGACAGCCCAAGAAGCGACACAGTGGCTTATACTGTGGAGGCTGATCCACCCCGGTCGGGGTCATATCTCTGGTGAGAGCAAAATCCATAAACGTTCACTGCAAACGTTCACTGCGAACGAATATTGAAGTCACTTTCTTCACTTACTTTTTTCACCACCAAATATTCGTTTCATGTTTAAATATTAATTTTAAACTTTATTCAATTGGACTTTCATATTAGACTTGTCACCGCAAGATTTTTTACTTTTTACTTTCTGGACTAAAACTTTTTAATCTTTTATTATTTTTCATTTCCTAACTGTATTTAATTTTCTATTTTTTTATTTTTATATTGTGGTATTTTTGGCATGTTTTGAGATTTGACACAGTGTGTTCACACCCACCACCCCACCAGTATTCACGTTTATATAGGTTTGATTGTTCCCCTTGTGTTCATTCATTTGGTTGTGCTACAATCACAGTCACAAGCAACTTTAGTAGTTTTCACTATTGTGTATTGATTGATTCATGATAGTTTTACTAATTATTTATTTAAATATTTATTTATTCACCTTTACCTAATTTGAGTGGACCGTACAGTTTTATTGCATTTACTAACCAGCAGGCTGGAAAATTTATATTCACTTTGCATTCACTATTTAATAAGGACTAACCCCCAGCACTTTATTATTTATTGATTTTACTATTGATTTTACTATACAGTCCATTAAGGTTTCTCGCTGTTTTTAAAAAAATACTAGCCAGCAAGCTGGAAAATTTGTACAATTTTATTTATATTATATTACATTTTATATTTTAGTGAGTTTAATAAGGTATAGCGCCACATCTATTTTCCTTCTTTCACCTATTTTACTGTTCCATCCATCTGGATGGAAACATAATAGAGGCTGCTCTTACCTATATTACACTACATACTCTCTGTATAACAGATTCCATAGCGCACCCTATCCCTCTGTTTTAATTACATCAAACATTGAACATACACATTGCACAGAAACAATATGAACATGAACAGGGATAACAAGGAATCAAGTGTACGATTTTACATTGCTTTCTTACATATCTGTGCTGGTAGCGTGTAATTTAACTGACAGTGTGTAGGTTCCAGCTTTAGGCTTACTGAGTCTGTGGGTCTGTAGAGGTTCCTATGTTATGCTCGTCTTGTCTAATGAAAAGGTCTGTATTTAGGGGTGTAATTGGTATGAGTCGGGGTATATATTTATGTATAACCCCTTCGGCGTCTTCACTGGTCTTCTCTATTGAGAAGGTTATTATGTGATAATCGGTCTGTTGCATGTAATTTATTAAGGGCTTAGGGTATGGCATATGTGAGTTGTTTTGTCTGTGGCATCCTGTTCAAGTAATTGATTATTGATTTATCAGGGGGGGAGGTAGATGGGGAAGACGTGGGGCAGGCTATGGGGAATAAGTTTGGGATGGGTGTTCCTAAGAATGGGGGGCTGATGGTATGGGCATATATTAACGAGGAGTGTAGAAAAAGGGGGAAGAGGTGGAGGGGGGGGGGGGGGGTGATGTTATTGAAATTTGAGAAGTATTTTATAATGTGGTAGCAGTCGTGGTCCTCTCTTGCCTCCCTCTTCTGGAGGGGATCTCTATGAGACCAACATTTGCTGTTCAGTCTTATGGGTATCAGGTGGCCATATTTGCGCAGTAGTTTCGGGAGTTGTGTTAAAAAATTAGATAAATAGAGGATTCTTGGTAAAGCGTTCATTTTTAGAATTGCTGGTCTCCCGAACCACGAGAACACCGGTCTATTCCAATTTTTGAGGTCTTCTGTAAGTTTGTTTAGGATCGGCAAGTAGTTTTTCATGTTTAAGTTTGATAGTTTTGCGGGTAGTTGTATTCATAGGTAGGTTGCCACTGGAAGGGGAAATTTGCTTTGCAGTGATAGGCCAGGGGCGAAGGTAAGGAGACATTAAAAGTAAAGGATTTAGTAAGGTTGATTTTAAGGTTGGAAATCAGACCAAATTTTCGAAATTCTTCGAGTAGTACTGGTATTGTGATATCTGGATGTGTAAGAGATAGGAGAATGTCATCCATGTATGCGGCTAATTTGTATTCTCTTTGGCTGGTAGAGACATCCCTTATGTTGGGGTTTTGCCTTATTGAGCATAGGAGGGGTTCAAGGATGAGGACAAAGAGAATGAGGGAAAGAGGGCACCCTTGCCTTGTTCCGTTGTGGATGGGGAAGACAGGGTGTCATTTACTCTAATTCTGGCTGAAGGTTGGGCATATAAAGAAAATATGAGATTAACCACTTCAGCCCCGGACCATTTTGCTGGTCAAAGACCAGACCACTTTTTGCGATTCGGCACTGCGTTGCTTTAACTGACAATTGCGCGGTCATGCGACGTGGCTCCCAAACAAAATTGACGTCCTTTTTTTCCCACAAATAGAGCTTTCTTTTGGTGGTATTTGATCACCCCTGCGGTTTTTATTTTTTGCGCTATAAACAAAAATAGAGCGTCAATTTTGAAAAAAACGCATTATTTTTTACTTTTTGTTATAATAAATATCCCCCAAAAATATATCAAAAATTTTTTTTTTCCCTCAATTTAGGCTGATACCTATTCTTCTACATATTTTTGGTAAAAAAAACGCAAAAAAAGATTATTGATTGGTTTGCGCAAAAGTTATAGTGTTTACAAAATAGGGGATAATTTTATGGCATTTTTATTAATAATTTTTTTTTTACTAGTAATGGCGGTGATCAGCAATTTTTATTGTGACTGCGACATTATGGCGGACACATGGGAAATTTTTGACACATTTTTGGGACCATTGTCATTTATACAGCGATCACTGCTATACAAATGCAGTAAATCCTGTGTAAATGACACTGGCAGTGAAGGGGTTAACCTGTGGGTGGCAGTGTAGGGGTTAAGTATTCCTAGGGGTGTGTTACTAACTGTCGGGGGCTGGGTTTTCATTTAGTGAACACTGATCTCTGCTTCAATTACATGGAGCAGAGATCAGCATCACTTGTTGCTAGGCAGAACGGGGAAATGCTGTTTACAACAGCATCTCTCCGTTCAGCCGCCCCGTGAGACGATCGCGGGTATGCCCGCGGCGATCGAGTTCGCGGGACCCTCGACCGGACTCACGGAGGTCCTGACCAGCACGCGAGAGCGCCGCCGGCGGCGCGCTCGTTATGGCAGGGCGGCATTAAAGATTAGACGTACCTGTATGCCAATATGCCTGCCCGTGCCATTCTGCCGACGTACATTGGCGTGCGCTGGTCGGGAACTGGTTAAGCATGTGTGGGCCTATTCCCAAGGCATTTAGGACTGCAGCCATATAATCCCACGACACCCTGTCGAATGCCTTCTCCGCATCCAAAGAGAGAAAAAAAACTGCCTGTTTTGAAGTAGTCTTAAGGTGGTGTAGATTGATTGCTTTTATAGTATTGTCCCCAGGGCAGGACTTAGAGTGGTGGGATTCCCTGGGCTTGAGTCACTTTCGTGTATAACACGCACCCCAAATTTAGGAGCCTTGCCCCAGTGTCATTTGCAGCCTTGTCATTGCAGTCTTGAAGTTTAAAAATGGCGTCTCGGGGCCTCTCGACGGCTCTCGGGTCCATCTCGCAGTCCTGAGCAGAGCTGAGAGTAGCCGAATGTACTCGGCTTGGCTCACAGTCACACCCAATCCCTGTGTTATGTCCATCATAGGGCGGGACTGGGCGTGACTGTGAGTGGAGCTGAGCCGAGTACACTCAGCTATGCATCGGGGCCCCCTATGCGGGGACCCATATTGGGCGAGGCCTATGGGCTTTAGCCCAGTCAAGCCCAATGGTAAGTCCAGCCCTGATTGTCCCTGGCTTCTGTGTCAGGGACAAAACCAACTTGGTCTCGGAAGATGATTGATTGAATTTTGCAGATAATCTTAATGGCCTGAGGGTACACCATGTATCATGGAGAAGAAGAGATAGAATGCTCAATTTTATTTGGCATAGTACTCTGTATGGTAGGCTAGATGTCGCTGTAGATGTGTTCAGGAGAGGGTCGAGAGGGACATCGAGATCTCTTCCGAGTACGAGTATGTCACTTTGGAAAGAGGCAAGGGATCGCAAGGCTTTGCGAATAAATGGGACTTGGGATACATTGGGGCAACAGATGTTTGGTAGCGTAATTGGCTTATTTTGGATATTCAGGAAGATATATTCCTCAATTAGTGTGTCTGTTATTTTGAGAGAGGTGTTCTTTGAAATGAGGATTGTGAGTCCTTTCGTTTTCGACGCATGATGTCCCGGGGTGTCACTGCACTAGGGGTAGGTCTCTCAGAGGAGGGAAGCAAGAGGGGGTGCTGGTTTTAAAGGGCACAGAGGAGGGGGGTTGATAGGAGTATGGGGGGGTGAGAGGGAAAATGTAGGGTAAAGAAGGTGGAGGGAGGGGAGAGATTGTTTGAGAGCTGTTAAGAAGGGGTGTAAGTGGGTAGTAGGTAGAGAGTTGTGGTTGACTGGTGGGGATTAGGAACTATTTAACAAATCACTTATATTGAATCCAGTAGAGGTCAGTCGGTACTCTCAGAGTCCGCTGTGTGCGGGTGTAGTTGGATGAGATTCCTAGATGGAGTGATACTCTTGATCCAGTGAGGTCTGGGTGTTAAGTATAAATATTGTTTAGTAGTAGAAGGCAAATGGGCCAGCGTATATGTGGATTCAAGCTAAGTTATGAGAGTGTGTAGGTCAGTGTGGGGAGTAGATGTTGGATGATAGTATTGAGGCCTCAGACTGAGTAGTTTGAGGGATTTTATGTGTTATGTGATGTGTTGTCATTGGGATTCTTATGAGGAATAAAAGTGCTTAACGTTTTGCATATTAAAGTCATAAAGTATACAACAAAGTAGAATTGTTACAATATAGAAGATTTGTTGAACTTACCACATATTGTTTTTGAGTTAAACGAACTGTGTAACATGTATATTCCTACTGTAGCTATTCTATGTAGCTATGTAGCTATTCTATGGTAGTAGTCCTGGAGGGGGGGGGGGGGTGTGAGTCAACGCCTCTAGGACCAAAAGCCTTCATGTCTGCAATGAGCAGAGCAAGGCTACTTGGAGTTCTATTAGGTCGGTGGGGGGATATTGTTTTATTTCGTTTGTAGATAGCAGGCTAGGTATTTGTATCATTAGGTTAATTTGAGCTCAAAAATTGTGTCAGTGTCAGTGGTAATCAGGGAAATACTGGTTGGAGTCCACTCGTCTTCAGAGTGTGGGAGAAAGTTAGGGTCAGATGATGGTGGCACCAGATAAAAGTTCCCACGAGCGCGAGCCAGAGAGCCTGTGCCGCAGATTTCGCGCAGGATCTCCATGACATTGCCCCCCCCCCCAAGGGGCAGCCTCCGGATGCCCCTCCAGGCAAATTTCTCGGGATGGGCCCTCTTCAAAGATTGAACCAGACTCTTAGCCTGAATGTTGTTCTCAGGCTCCCAGGAATTCTCTTCGGGACCATACCCCTTCCATTTAATTAAGAACTGGTTCTGGTTTCTTCTTCTTCGGAAGTTTAGGATAGCCTCCACTTCAAATTCTTCCTCACCGTCTACTAAGACCGGATCAGGAGGAGTGGTACTTCGGTTAGGAAATGGGTTGAGAACGGAAGGTTTCAACAGGGACACTGGGTGGACCTTTAATGAGTCTGGGAGTTCCAATTCGAAGGCTACTTCATTAATCTTCCTTCTAACTGGGAAAGGTACTAAGAACTTGGGACCCAGTGTCCTTGAAGGGCACGCCATATTCAAGTTCACCATGGATAACCACACCAAATCACCTGGTACCAGTACCAATTCCCCTTGTCTCTTCTTGTTGAGAGTTGTCTTGTTGTGCTCTTGAGTTCTAGTCATGGTTTCTAGCAGAAGTTGGTTATTAGTTGAGAAGAAATCCATCTTTTCCTGAACCACTGGCACTGTACATTCGGGAAGGGAGTTGGGTAGAAACGAAGGGTGGAAGCCATAATTGCCGAAAAAGGGTGTCTGCTTGGTGGCGGAGTGGATAGAATTGTTGTAGGCGAATTCGGCTACTGGAAGCAGGGAGATCCAATCATCCTGTGCAAAAGAGGAGAAACAGCATAGGTATTGTTCAAGGGTTTGGTTCGTCCCCTCAGTTTGCCCGTTGGACTGAGGATGGTAGGTGGAAGAAAAAGACAATTCAATAGCCAAAGCCTTGCAGAGGGACTTCCAGAATCAAGAGGTGAACTGCACCCCGCGGGCTGAAATTATATTGGCTGGTACCCCATGGAGCCTGATGATTTCCTTGATGAATACCTGTGCCGTTTCAGGGGCTGAGGAGGTGGGAATGAAGTGTGCCATCTTCGACGGGCGATCAACTACCACAAAGATAGTGGTATGATCTTCTGCAGGGAGCAGTTCAACCATGAAATCCAGAGACAGCATTCTCCATGGCCTGTCCGGAACAGGCAGGGGTTTGAGTAGGCACCAGGCTTTAGTCGTATGGCTCTTACTCCTGAAACTTCCACAAACTTCCACTATCCACAAACTTCTTGCAGTCTCCCGCAACTGACGCCACCAAAAGGTATGTTGTACATCATCAAGTCGGTAGCCTTGATGATGCCAAAGTGCCCGGCGAGTGCGTGGTCCTGAAATAGCTCTAAAACGGTTACCCATAGGCCCTCGGGAATGTAGATCTTGTCTTTGTGCCACAGTAACCCATCTCTGGCTTGTAGTTCTGGTTCGGGAGAAAGTATTTGCCCCACGGAGGCTTGTCTGAGTTGGGAAAGAAGGTCTTCCTGAAGCAGAAGGAAATTCCCAGGAGTGAGAATGGTGTCTGGAGGATAAATTTCTTGGGACTTGTGGAACATCCGTGACAAGGCATCTGGTGAACCAGGAGAAAAAGAGCGCCCACCTGGCTTGTCTCGGCTTCAGTCTTTTTGTGGATCTCAAATACTCCAGGTTCTTGTGGTCGGTGAATATTAAGATTGGGTGAGAAGCTCCTTCCAGTAAATAGCGCCATTCTTCCAATGCAGATTTAATTGCTAACAATTTCCGATCTCCTACATCGTAGTTCTTTTCGGTTGTTGATAGCTTGAATGAGAAGAAAGCTACGGGATGGAGCAGGGCCCTGTCTCCTTGTCTTTGGGACAATATTGCCCCTACGGCAATTTCAGATGCATCCACTTCTAGAACAAATGGCAGGGAGGAATCCGGATGTCTTAAGACAGGAGCAGAGGTGAAGAGTCCCTTGAGGATTTCAAAAGCTTCTTGGGCTTCACGGGTCTAACGGAAACGGGTTCCTTGTTTTGTTAGCTGCGTGATTGGTGCAACAATAGCTGAGAACCCTTTGATGAATTTGCGATAAAAGTTGGCGAACCCGATGAAACGTTGAAACCTTTCCTGTCCGCAGGAGTTGGCCAATCCAGAATCGCAGCGATCTTCTGGGGGTCCATCTTTATACCTTTGTTGGAAATGATCAAGCCCAAGAATGGTATACTTTCCTGCTCAAATTGGCACTTGTCGGCTTTTGCATATAGACCATGTTGTCGGAGCCGACCAAACACACTCTTGACATGCCTGGGATGGGATTCGAGGGAAGAAGAAAAGATTAAAATGTCATCTAAATAAACAACAGCAAATAAGTCCAGAAAGTCCCAGAGCACATCATTAATGAAGTATTGGAAGGTGGCAGGGGCATTACACAACCCGAAGGGCATCACCAAGTACTCGAAGTGCCCAAATCGGGTAGAAAAGCGGTATTCCACTCATCTCCGTCCTTGATACGGACCAGATTGTAGGCCCCGCGGAGATCGTGTTTAATGAAAATGGGTAGGAACCGCTACCCAGCCTTTGAAATAATTCCGGAACTAAAGGAAGAGGGTAACGGTTCTTTTTTTTTTTTTTTTTTAAACAAAACGAGTTTATTGGTAAATGGCACAGTATACAAAAAAAAAGAAGAGTTACAGGTGTTGGTACATTTTACAGCCAATGGTGATAACATTTAAAAGTAGCTCCATCACATCGAGAAACCCAGAGCAGATCTATAAAAACAGCGTCAAATATGTATGTGTGAGCACCGTAGCAGTGTTGCAGAGTAAATAGAGTAACAGGACGGGGAACCCAGTAGCGCCTGAAAACAGATCCCTCACAGGGCACACCCATAGAGGTTTCGACTCACTAGCTAGTTCCCACAAGTATCGGGGTCATTAAGCCAAGGATCCCAAACCTTATTAAACTTGCCAGGGCACCCCCTGTGTGCATATATGACTTTCTTTATTGGCAAGGTAGAATTAACCTCAGTCATCCAAGCCCTGAGTGTCGGGGTTTCGGGCCGCATCCACAACCGGGCAATTAATTTCCTAGCACTGAACAATGTTTCCTGGATGAAAATAGCATTCGAGGGTTCCATCGGGCCTCCTAGCTCGAGGCCCAATAAACAAGTTTTAGGGTCCACCTGGAGGGGGGAGCCCATGTGGTCATGCAGGAAACGAACTACCTGTAACCAGAAGGCCTGAATGTCTGGGCAGGACCACATTAAATGGTAGAAGGAGCATGGGAGACTCCCGCAGCGCGGGCACCCCGGTTCCAGGGAGGGTTTATATCTGCGAATCCTGGCAGGTGTAAGATAAGACTTATGCAGGATGTACAATTGAGTCAGCCTGTCAGTCACCCTAGGGGAGACTTTTTTAACCACATCTAAGATCTCCTCCCACTCCTCCCCCTCAATCGGGCCTACATCCTCCTCCCACCTGTACCTTGCTACCTCTGTGAGACCGGCCACGGCACGTCTTCTAAGGGAGTCATAAAGTGTCGAGATTAGTTTCGTGGGCTCCTCTCCAACTATAGTACCCACGACTGACAGTTCCTGTGGATTAGGGAACCCCCCCTCAAATTGAGCCCGAAGGGCGTGGGACAACTGTGCAAAGCGAAATATCATATATGGGGGGAGCTCGAACTCCCTCTGCAGCGCACGGAAACTGCGTACTCCCAGCGGGGTGATGACCTGATAAAAGTACACCACCCCTTTGGAGGCCCAGAGACCCGCACCCGGCAGCCCCCGAAGTTCCCTTAACTGGGAGTTGTACCACAGGGGTGTATGGGAGTGCACCCAATCTGCGCCCAACATCTTCTGTGCAATGCCCCATATCCGCCTGTGCTGGGTCAGTAGAGGGGCACATCCCCTCACTCTCCTGCCGGACTCCCTCCCCCTAAATAAAACCTGGAGGGGGGAATGGGCACAGCTATGAGACCTCCCACATAGCAATGTCTGGTACCTGGAAGCATCCATCTTGTGTAAGTGGAAGAAGTGGGAGAGCTGGGCGGCTACATAATAGGCGTGAAAGTCTGGGAGTGCAGCACCCCCCATATCGGTAGGATTCTTGAGTGTATTCCAGGCCAACTTGTGCCTACCGGAGCCCCAGACAAACGAGTTAAGAATAGTGTCTATAGTTTTAAAATATTTAAGGGGGATATAAGTAGGAGCCTGCCAGAATTTATAGAGGAACTTGGGGAGAAGAATCATTTTGATTAAGTTTATCCTTCCCATGACACCGAGGGGGAGCCTGGCCCATGATTGAGTTTTAGATTTCAGGTAAGAGATCAGGGGTTCGATGTTAAGGGCTATATAATCGGAGGGGTCCCTGGTTATCTGGATCCCCAGATACTGAATGGAGGCCACCCTGCACAACGGAAGGGACGCCGCATCCCGCTCCGGCGGAGAGAGGTCAATGGGGAGAATAAGTGATTTTGCCCAGTTAATGGTAAGGCCCGAGTGTTTACCAAAATCCTCGATAATACTAAGAGCCGCTCTCAGAGAGGGTCCCTCATCCCCAAGATACAGGAGCATATCATCTGCGTACATGCTGACCGTTTCCGTGATGGACCCCGCTCTAAGGCCCTCAATATGCGCGCTGGACCTGAGGGAAATAGCTAGCGGTTCCACCGCCAGGGCGTATAGAAGCGGGGATAAGGGGCACCCCTGCCTGGTCCCCCTCCCCAGGGGAAAGGGGCCCGACAGGCAACCGTTGACCGCCACACACGCCTCCGGGAGGAAATATAATAACTGGACCCACTTCAAAAACCTGGGCCCGAACCCGAATCGTTGAAGGCACTCCCATAAATATCCCCACTCCACCGAATCAAATGCCTTGGCCGCGTCTAACGCCACCACGGCCCTAGCACCGCCATTGTCATGAGAGGCTTGCAGGTTCATGTGGAGTCTACGGATGTTCATTGCCGTGTTTTTACCGGGCATGAAGCCTGTTTGGTCCGGGTGGATAAGGGATAAAATATGGGGGCATAACCGGGACGCCAGGATCTTGGCCAAAATTTTCATGTCTACCTGCAACAGTGAAATCGGGCGATATGAGTCAGGGCGGTGCGGATCTTTACCCGGCTTTGGGATGACTATAATCGTCGCTTGACGTAGAGTATCGGGGAGGGAATTGGACTCAAAAAGGTAAGTATATAAATTTAGTAACTCAGGGGCCAAAACTTCAGAGTATGTTGCGTAGAAATCTAACGGTAGACCGTCACGTCCCGGGGCCTTAGCCGTCGCCAGGGACGACAGCGCCGATGTCACCTCCTCCAGCGAGATCGGAGCTTCCAGATCAATGATCTGGGCCACCGACAGCTGAGGGAAGAGAACATCCCAAAGAAAAGTCCGGGTCTCCTGAGGCGTGACCTCCACACGAGATGCGTAAAGGTCAGCATAATAAGACCGGAACATCTCGGCGACAACCCCCGGTTCAGAGACAAGAGCTCCGTTCTCATCCACCAGAGATACCACTACCGGCGGCCTCGTATCCTGATGGGCGAGGTACGCCAAAAGCTTACCCGCTCGCTCACCCTGCTCAAATATCCGCTGTCGCGTAAACAAAATGTTTGCGCTTGGCCCGTTCGAAGTGTAGCTGATCTAAAACACGAGTTTGGAGCTTAAGGGCCGAGGCACTCGCCTCGCTGGGGTGCAACATAAACTCCCGGGTGACAACCTCCAACTGCTCCTCCGCCTGACTGATTAACATTTTAGAGGAACATTTCAATCTATTGATCCGCCTTATCAGAAGGGACCGTGCATGGAGTTTGAATGCCTCCCAGACATCTCCCCCCGCTGCCGTCCCCCGGTTAATAGCAAAAAAGTGACTCCACTCCTCAGATAGGTCATCCTGCTCCCCTAGCGCCTTCAGCCAAAAGGGATTCAGGCGCCAGATTCTAGGTCCCGTCTGCTGTATCAGCGACAGGGTGGCCCAACAGGGAGCATGGTCCGATAAGGATCTTGCATGGAACCCCGCATCAACTAACTGTGGGAGAAGGACATTGGATGTCAAAATATAATCTATGCGAGACATAGTAGAGTGCGTGGCCGAGAAGCAGGAATATGCCAGGGTCGTGGGGTACCTATATCGCCAGACATCTGTCAGCGCAAACTCTCCAAGGGTGCGACCCAGCCTAGACCCCACTTGGGCCACAGGGGCGGAGCCACCCTGCAGCCTGTCCATGTTCGGGTTAAGAGCCAAGTTAAAGTCCCCAAGCCATATGGCAGGGGTATCAGGGTATTGGGCCATATATGACAGTCCCTCAGACACAACATTAGCAGAGTATGGGGGTGGTATGTATACTGCCATGAGCAGATATCTCCTGCCCTGGATAGTGCAATGTATAAAAACAAAACGGCCCTGGGGATCAGTCCGTAGGTCCAGCAGATGAAAGTGCAGCGCCTTAGCTACCAACAGGGATACTCCTCGAGAATAGGGAGTGTGAGTTGCGTGGTATGCCCAGCCAACCCATGGCCTTCTGAGCGCCAGCTGGAGCCGGCCTGTGACGTGAGTTTCTATCAGTACTACAACATCCGCTCTGTAGGATTTAAGGCACGTAAAAACGTCCGTACGCTTAAGCTTGTCCCTAATACCTTGGACGTTCCATGTTAGAAATTTAACTGGAGCCATATTATAATATCGTTCAGGTTATACATCTGGCTGGGCGGACCGATCCCCAGTGCGGAATCCATCACATCCCTCCCAACCCTCATCCACCAACCAAGCACCAAATACTGGAGCACATTCCTTTGTACCATAAACTCAAAAAGTAACAAATAAATCAACACAAACCTGAACCCCCACCCCACCCTCCCTCCCCCCACCCAGCTCTCAGTCCCTCCAACTGAACCGGAGCATATGACCCCAACTTGCCAAACTTTCACCCGTGCCCCATGTAGCAAGTGCAACCAGCAGATCCTCCCCCCGCTGCCCGGATTACACGTAGCCACAGGGAGACAAACCGGGCGTTTAACTATATAGGAGGCGGTCACTCGCTGCATAAGGCTCATAGAGTAGCCCAGCGGGCCAAGCCGTGAAGGGTCGCGGCCTCCGCCCCCGGTATTAGTAAAAAGGGTATTTTAAACAGCACTACATAATTAAAAGGGCATGGCAATAAGAAAGATAACAGTAGGAAAAGGAGGAGAGGAGAGATACCTAGACAGGGCATAAGAAGTAGAAGAGGAGAAGAAAAGCACATGTTTCGGCAAGGTATACTCATGTTATATGGTCAGCCATGTAAAAGCAGGGAGACACACTTCAAAAAGTTTTCAGGCTCCCTCCACAGAGAGGAGAACACGGTCAGGCTCGAGCTCAGTATGTCCCACGGGAACAGTCACAGTTCAGCAATTGCTCGGTCGAGGCCTGGTGCATGGAATAAGGGCACGGGCAGCCCTGCACGTAACACAGAATGCCAACAGTCATTAACAGTGCGGAGCACGGCAATAGGTAGAATAGTCTAGTCACTTACAGGTAAAAGCCAGTGTCCAGCGGTATGTAATCAAACAGGGACAGATCCCAGGAACAGTAGCTCATAACTGGCAGGACGGTCCGCTCGCTACGCCCGGTGATTTCTGTCCGCCTCTCTTCTGTCCAGCCATTCCATCACTTGCGCCGGGTCATCAAAGAAATGAGCTCGGTCTTCACCCAGGACCCGTAGCCTCGCCGGGTACATCATGGCGTATTTGAGGTGGCCAACACGCAGCCGCTTCTTAACCTCCGTGAAGCGGGCCCGCTGCTTCTGAACTTCCGCGGAGAAATCTGGAAAGGCCATAATATGACCTGCCTGATACGGAATGTTGCCCTTCTCCCTGTTCAAGCGCAAAACAGTGTCCCTGTCCCGAAAATTGAGCAGTTTGGCGATAAATGTGCGGGGTGGTGCGCCTTCCGGTGGGCGCCGCGCTGGCATGCGATGCGCCCGCTCTACAATAAAGGTAGTGGAGAATGCTTCCCGTCCATAGGTTTTAGTCAGAAGATTCTCAAGAAAGGTAGGTGGATCGGAGCCCTCCGCACCCTCCGGTAGACCAATAAAGCGAAGGTTCGACCTGCGTGATCTGTTTTCAAGGTCGTCTTGCTTCTGGGCAAGAAGATGGATTTGGCGCCTCACCTCCTCATGTGAGTGTTGGAGCGGATGCAGCTCATCCTCCACTCGGCCAAGCCTGTCCTCAGTCTCCTTCACGCGGTCTCTAAGTTTAGACATGTCCTGTCTTATAAGAGAGATGTCGACCCTGATCTCCTCAATTTTGGTGGTAAGGGAGGACTGGCAGGTGGAAATAGCCTCCAGCACCTTGTCCGTGTCATTTGCCGCTGGATGAGCTGTTGAAGTCGCGGAGGCGCCATCTTGAGCCGACTCCTTATCCTGCCTGCGGAACTTTTCCAGGGTGGCCGTCGCCGAGCCGTGTTTCTTTGTAGGGGACATGTCGGGAAGAATACCACCGGGTCCTCATCCACCGATTTCCCTCAGTCGTAGGCTGTCGCCGAAGCACAGGATAGCCGTTCAGGATAAACCGAGAGCGGAACTCAACTCACTTGCGACTTACTCCATCGCCGTCCAGGCCACGCCCCCCAGGGTAACGGTTCTTTATTGTAATGTTATTCAATTTGCGGTAGTCTACACAGGGTCGAGGGGGGGTCGTCTTTCTTCTCGACAAAAAAAATACCCGTGCCTGCTGGGGACATGGATGGGCGAATTAACCCTTTCTTCAGGTTTTCATCAATATATTCTTTTACCTTCCCTTGCTCTACCTCTGTCAGGGGAAAAATCCTTCCAAACGGAATTTCGACTCCAGGGAGCAGTTCAATGGAGCAGTCATAAGCTTGGTGGGGTGGAAGCACCTCCGCCTTTTGTTTACTGAATACGTCGAGGAACTCATGATAAGCTTCAGGAATGGACTGACGTAATTCGACTTCCGAGTCTGGACATAACAAGGTGGATTGCCCCAGAGGGTCGGGAGAGACACAGAACTTCTGGCAGTAAGGTGAGGAGAAAGTAATTTCCCCTGTGGCCCCAGATTGTGGGCCTGCAGCCATGGCATATCGAGTATTACGGGAAAGAGTGGAGAGGAAATTATGTCCATACAAAGAAATTCTCAGTGAGAACTGGAGATAACAGCAGGTAGTGGGGCAGTCTCTTGAACTACAGGGCCAGATTTGATAGCAGACCTGTCGGCCAGATGAACAGAGAGTCCATGGGTCTTAGGCAGGAGGGGGATCTGGTGTTTGGCAGCAAAAGATGAATCCATAAAACAGCTACATGCCCCGGAATCAATAATGGCAGGTGTCTGTAAAGTCTTTCCTGGGAGCTGAAAGGAGACAGAAAGGGCAAGGTGAGATGAAATCTTGGTTAGAGGATCTCTGTAACCAGAAGGCATAGGTGGACACTTACGGAGTTTTATAGGGCAGTTCCTGACGTAATGTCCAGATTCTCCACAATAGAGACAAAGATTATTATTCCGACGTCGTTGACGTTCTTCAGGGGTAAGAGACGGCCGCAAGACCCCAAGTTGCACGGGCTCAGGTGTGTCAGAAGTGGATGCTGGTCGGGCGGCTGGTGCTGGGTGTAGATGGCTTGGAACTCTTGGAAGCATCCAGGTTGGACGAGAGAATCCCGTGGCCCTCTCAGCCCTCCATTCTCTCAGGCGTCGATCGTTCTGTATAGCTAAATCGATTAGCGCATTTAAAGTCTGTGGAACACCGACTCTAGCAAGTTCGTCTTTTAGGGAATCAGAGTCCAATGCGGAACTGATGACGAAGGGCAGCATCATTCCAGTTCGTATCCGCACCCCATGACCTGAACTCAGCCACATAGTCCTCAACCGATCTTCGTCCCTACTGGAGGGTACGCAAGACGTTTTCTGCAGTTGCTGAAAGTTGAGGGTCTTCATACAATTGAGCCATTGTGTCAAAGAAGGTGGTGAGATTGGTTAAGGCTGCATCCTTCTGTTCTAAGCGGCGGTGAGCCCAAGTCTGGGGGTCCCTGGTAAGTAAGGACGCCACAAAGCCCCCCTTGGTGGCTTCCAAAGAAAAGCTCCATGGTTGGCGGGTGAAATACAATTTGCAGGAGTTGTAGAAGGCCCTGAAGCTGCTGCGGTCCCTGGAAAATCACTCAGGTGTAGGAACTCTAGGTTCCGGAAGGAGCATCACAACTGTAGGCGCCGGTCCTGCTTCGGCTGAGGGAGCTGATGGATGAGGGGCTCCCCGGGTACCGTTGTGGTTGGACAGGGTCAGCACCCATTCTTCCAGCTGGGTGTAGCCTTGTTGGAAATTCTTAACTGCCTTGTGAGTCCTGCCAGGTGTTGACACAGTTCTTCCATAGCGGAGGCTCCCCACTCGGGCTCAGACATGGCTATCTGCTACTGTCACGTACCTAATGGTTTT
The DNA here is from genome assembly GCF_037356315.1 of Lithobates pipiens. NCBI lineage: Eukaryota > Metazoa > Chordata > Amphibia > Anura > Ranidae > Lithobates > Lithobates pipiens. The sequence continues at coordinate 271,154,476 of NW_027507748.1, read as the reverse complement.
GAGCCCGAATTGCAGAGGGAGGCATCACTTACAGCTCCCACTCCTGGTTCCCTGGTAAGGTAAGAGGAGACACAGGAGTAAGGAGGGGCACGGGTGCCTGGCAGGATCAACAGACCGGAAAGGATTAACAGACTGGGTCAGCTCAGCAGACAGGATCAACTCAGCAGACTGGATCAGCTCAGCAAACTGGATCATCAAACAGGCCAGGTATCAGGCTTGAAGCAAAGGTACAAGGGAGCAGGCAGGAGAGAAGTCACAGACGGGCCGGGGTCGGGTGCAGGCAGTTAAAGAGGAAGTAAACCCTTCCAAACAACTTGGACCTACAGGTAAGCCTAGATTAAGGCTTACCTGTAGGTCCAAGCAATATCTCCTAAACCTATATGGTTTAGGAGATATTTGCCCGAAAATGGGCATGCGCCGTAGACAGCGGCGCGCAGGCGCACTAAATGCGGCAAATCCATGAATGGATTTGCCTAATTTGTCGACTCCCGTGCGCATGCGCGGGAGTGACGTCATCGCGGCTTCGCCGAGTGGCAGCGGCGGAGCTGCGAGACGCGACTCCCGTGCGCATGCGCGGGAGTGACGTCATCGCGGCTTCGCCGCTGTGATTCGTCGGAGCTGCGAGACGCCACCAGCAACATGGATGCGGCGGACTACAGGGATCAGCGGCGACTTCGCTGGCTCCTGTGTCAGGTAAGTGACACATAATGAGCTACTATGCGATGCATAGTAGTCCATTATGCTTTACCTTTGCAGGGAAAAAAAGAGGAAGTAAACCCATCAGGGTTTACTTCCTCTTTAACAGGTATGTCACAGACAAGCCGGGTCTTAATCACAGGTAAGTATTTCAGATCAGGTTCTCGGGCACACAATGCTATAGAGCAGACAGCGGGGACCGTCTGTGACAGACAGGCTTAAATAGCCCATCTGGTGCCAACAGGGGCACGCTCCGGAGCCAGAGAGCCTGGGGCGCAGATTTCTGGCAGTATCTCCATGACAGCTACCAGTGGACATTTAATCCTGGGTTAATGTCTTGCCGTTATCTTTAACTGAAAAAGCCATTATGCAATCTATGTCTTTCTTCTGATTTTAGACAGCGATTGGAGAGGTAGGGGATTGATCCTATTTACGAGTGATGAGCTCTGTGATGATCTGGGGATGTCATTTTTTGGGATCCCCACTGTTTGGGATGACAAGAGTGGAGGATGTCTGCAGCGACATTGGATACTGAGGTATCCCAGTTCAGTGATGCCCTCCATGGAGGCTATGTGAAGTGGAGGAAGACGGAAGTCACTGTACCAGTCAGGTAGGTCCACCAATGGGAGGTTTCATAGTTAGTAAGGTTGAATAGACATCAGTCCATCCAGTTCAACCTGAGTGAGTGTCTACAATTGTCCCTATCCCTGTACATTGTACACTCACATGGGTCCCTACCCTCAAGGAGCCCACAAGGAGCTCATTCATATACTAGGGCCAATTTTGTACAGAAGCCAATTAACCTACCTGCATGTCTTTGGATTGTGGGAGGAAACCGGAATACCCGGAGGAAACCCACGCAGGCACAAGGAGCACATGCAAACTCCAGGCAGGTAGTGTCATGGTTGGGATTTGGACCAGCGACCCTTCTTACTGCTAGGTGAGAGTGCTAACCACTACACCACTGTGCTGCCCCAGGTTGAGCGAGGTATGACATTTTCCAGTTCTTCTGGCACTGAGATTTGCAGAAAGGGAAACTTCCAAAGATATATTATGTTTCTAGCTCTTAGTACATCAAGCAGGGGTCTCATTTCTCTTCTCCTCTTCAAAGTTATGTTGGATAAATCTTGAAATAGTTTGATGTCAGAGCCCTGGAAGGAGAAATGTATGCAGCCTCTAGCTTTACGGAGGATTTCCTCCTTCAGAAGGAAATCAGTTAGGCAACAAATTATGTCTCTGGGTGGGTCTGTGTCCCTTCCTCGCGTAACGCTCTATGGATGCATTCCATAGTAATAGGGGTGTCTGGGGATCTTTCCAGGAGCTCATTAACCGCTTGCTGACCGCCTCACGCAGATAATCTGCCTGTACGTGCTCTTCTGCTGCAGTATAACGTACCTGTACGTTGCCCTTTAAGAGCTCAGTGAGTGTGATCGTGGGTCCCGCAGACTCGATGTCTGTGGTGATACCCGTGATCATCTCATGGGGAGTAAGAACGGGGAAATGCTAATGCAAACAAGCATTTCCCGGTTCTGCCTAATGACACTGACACTGATCACAGCTCCCTGTGATCAAGAGCGGTGATCAGTGTCATGGCACACACAGCCCCTAGCTCCCACAGTTAGAAACACTCCCTAGGACACACTTAACCCACTACAGCACCACCTAGTGGCTAACCCCTTCACTGTCAGTCACATTTACACAGTAATCAATGCATTTTACATTTTTATATAAATATGAATGATCCCAAAATCGCACCAAAAGTGTCCGATGTGTCCGCCATAATGTTATATTCCCGATAAAAAACGCTGATCATCGCCATTACTTGTAAAAAAAAAAAAAATTATAATAAAAAGGCCATTAAACGATCCCCTATTTTGTAGATGCTATAACTTTTGCGCAAACCAATCAATAAACGCTTTTTGCGATTTTTTTACCAAAAATACTGTAGAAAAATATGTATCGGCCTAAACTGAGGAAAAAAAATGGCAAAGAAAGAAAGAGAGTTAGTTGGGACTTTAAATGAGGTATACAGGGGCCGTTCAAGTCCCCTCCTCCATCCCGGTTCAATATATAAAAAAATAGAAGAACATAGATAGTGGGACTTTTCCATGAAGCACACGGGAGCAATGAAACAGATTGGATAAAGGTAATTTTTAATTATTCGAATTGTTTATGAAATATTTGTATCAATTGGTTCCATACATTTTACTATATATTAATATTTTTATATTTTTTACACATATACAATTCATTAAAAATTATTATTCCACATTGATTACAATTTCCAACAAGAAGTTGATACTTCTATTACAAGATACAAACAGTAATTGAGACATGATTTAATGCAATGAAATTTATGACTATACAGATGTCACAGAGGAGCCATAAAGAAACAAAAAAAATGAAAATAAAAAAGAAACAAATAGCGAAGAACAATTAAAGAAGGAACGGAGATCAGAGGAATTCATACGTATATACACGCGGTTGTTGTTAGCTCTACGCGTTTCAAGGCCTTATAGCCTATCATCAGGAGCAGAACCGTGGTAGGGATCTATAGAGAAAATATTAAGAGGGGAATGAATAATGTTTTACTATAACAAATTATTAAAAAGGGCCAACCACGGACAGGGGAAAATACCCCTGAACTTAGTTAGCCCTGTTACTTACATGAGGGTCCTTGCAGTGGTGGCACAGACAGTGAGATCCCCAGACCAACCAAACAATGCCCCGTCCGGGAACTGAGGGGACGTAGTGCAGCAGGCGGCAACCCAAACTGGACAACACCTCATGTGAATCGAAATGTGTACTAACGATATGATGGGTGGAAAAACCCCTATGTTGAGGAGCTAGGTGAAAAAGCAAAAAGAAAAAATGCTAAAAATAATAAAATAAAAATGTGAAAATTTGGGCAGGATTAAAAAAAAAAACAACAGAGGAGGGGGGAAGGTGATCAGTATGGGGAGAGAAGTTAAAAAAATAATAAAAAACAATTACCAGAATGACCGCAATTGAGGGCAGAGTGCCTCTGTGCATCTATGGTGACTGATATAGCCGATGTGGTCAGTGCTAAGTGTTTGGTGCGAATGAGGAAGGGGCCCATATAAGCACCGCCGCCACCGCAACCACGCCCCCAACGTCACGCGTCAGACCGCTTGGGGGATGGAACAAACCATTCCCCGGTGGGTCAGAAGGTAGTAAACACACTGCCGGTCATGTAGCGTCAAAGGGCCAAACAGCCGGTGTGGCATGCGTGACGTCGACGCACAGTGAGGAAACCCCCCAGCCCGCCCAGCGTCAGAGTAGGGCGGGGGGAGGATCCACAGTGCGCGTCGCAGCTCCCGAACGGAACACATGAGGCAAGGTCCAGCGAGAGACACAGCCAGAACCAACACTGCACACATGCAAGCAAAACTAAAAAAAGGGCTTAAATTAATTAAGAAAACAAGGGAGAAAAAAATCAGAAATCCAATTTACATTATTGGAAACAATAAAAAAATTTTTTTTCCATAAAGACGACTATAAAAAAAAAAAAAAAAAAGCGTTTGATAATTATTGTTAGTGCAATCCGTGTGCCTCCATCCCTTATTTTTATTATAAACGGCAAAGAAAGAAAGAGAGTTAGTTGGGACTTTAAATGAGGTATACAGGGGCCGTTCAAGTCCCCTCCTCCATCCCGGTTCAATATATAAAAAAATAGAAGAACATAGATAGCGGGACTTTTCCATGAAGCACACGGGAGCAATGAAACAGATTGGATAAAGGTAATTTTTCAAAGTTTCATTGCTCCCGTGTGCTTCATGGAAAAGTCCCGCTATCTATGTTCTTCTATTTTTTTATATGAGGAAAAAAAATGTTTTTTATCTATATATTTTTTGGGGATATTTATTATAGCAAAAAGTAAAAAATAATGTGTTTTTTTCAAAATTTACGCTATTTTTTGTTTATATCGCAAAAAATTAAAAACGCAGAGGTGATAAAATACCACCAAAAGAAAGCTCTATTAGTGGGGAAAAAAGGACATCAATTTTGTTTGGGAGCCGTGCCGCACGACCTAGCAATTGTCAGTTAAAGTGTCGCAGTGCCAAATCGCAAAAAATCGCACTCATGCTAATCATCTCTTTAGTCTGGCCGCAGTCTTATACATATGGGATAGTGAATACTCTGCAATGACACAAGCACATGACCTTCAGACTGATAGACTGGGTAGCAACTGCTATTGTGTTCCCACCACAATAGCAGTTGGGAACACAATAGCAGTTGCTACCAAGTCTATCAGTCTGAAAGTCATGTGCTTGTGTCATTGCAGAGTATTCACTATCCCATATGTATAAGACTGAGGCCAGACTAAAGAGATGCTTGGCATGAGTGCAGCATTCTAGTTCAACTTTGGAGCTTTGCAGAAAAAATACCTGAGCCCCCTATTTTCGTGGGATGAGCACTATAGGAGGATCACTTACGGATGATTTCATGACCTGAAGACTTGCGGGAGATTACACACTAGATCAGTGATGGCGAACCTTGGCACCCCAGATGTTTTGGAACTACATTTCCCATGATGCTCATGCACTCTGCAGTGTAGTGGAGCATCATGGGAAATGTAGTTTCAAAACATCAGGAGTGCCAAGGTTCGCCATCACTGCACTAGATGTATGATTATCTGGTTTGTTAACCTACAGGCCCATATGACTCGAGAGGCGCAAGCCTTCCTCTGAGTCCACGTGATTTGGTAAGCCTCCTCTCCCCTTCTTTATCACGGTGGTGGTGGTATTATTCTACACATCAGAAGTTGAATTTCACCTTTTTTACGTCACCTCAAGTTTGGAATTGTGATTGATATTACACATTTCAAGGACTGTTAGACGTTCACTTGATGGACTGTATATGTTAAATTAATTTTATTTACTTTAACCTTTTGTGTGCATGAGGTTCATGCACTCTTCCACCTGGGAGTAAGATCTCTTGATATACAATGGAATTTACACATATTTGCTTCCTTTTTTCTTGAAGTGTATATAATTTTCTTTGCTTGAATTAGTGTCTTACTGGTTCATGTGGTTTGTTGCCACCTAAGCGCCACACCTTTTTGTTTTAATTTCAGAAATAGGGATGAGCCGAACACCCCCCGGTTCGGTTCGCACCAGAACTTTCGAACGGACCCCAAATTCAAACGAACTTTAGAACCCCATTGAAGTCTATGGGACTCGAACGTTCGAAATGAAAAGTGCTAATTTTAACGGCTAATATGCAAGATACTGTCCTAAAAGGGGTTTGGGGACCTGGCTCCTGCCCCAGGGGACATGGGTCAATGCCTAAAATGTTTTTAAAAATGGTGAAAAAGTGAAAAAAAAAGTGAAATGTTCCTTTAAATATGGTGCCTGGGGGGTGTCTGTAGTATGCCTGTGAAGTGCCACGTGTTTCCCGTGTTTAGAACAGTCCCTGCACAAAATGACATTAAACGAAAATAACACCATTTAAAACTGCTTGCGGTTTTAATGTTATATCTGGATCCTGCAATATGGTTGAAAATCCTTGAGAAAAATGGCATGGGTAGCCCTCCCTGCCCATTACCAGCCCCTTTAGGTCTTGTACGCAAATTAAGGGGAACCCCGTACCCATATTAAAAAAAGGAAATGCGTGTGGCCCCCAGGCCCTATATACTCAGAACAGCAGTATACAGGCGGTGCAAACAAGACAGGGACTGTGTAGGTTTGTTGTGTTAAGTTGAATCTGTTTGTAATTTTCAACTGGTACATTTTTAAAGTGTAGCTCCAGTCAAAAAAACTATTTTTAAGCTTTTTGGAATACATAGGGAAGGGTTATCACCCCTGTATAATTTGTTTTGTCGTCCATCTTTTTTCATCTCACTTGCTGTTGTCTCCTTCCGTTTGCAAGTAGGAGATGTTTGTAAATTGGATGTTTGAAAGTAGGGGCCTGCCCTATATGCTCTGCAGAAATGGTGGAACAAGGTGTTGGTTTTGCCACAACATTGTAAGCCCTCAAAGTGACTCTTGGTGGGCGCTGGAGCGCCCTGCTGTGAACGATTATATCAAGAATTGGAATTACATGCCATTGTTGAACAGTGGTAGAAAAATTGACCTTTGGTGGTTGTGGTGCTGGTGCCACAACACTATAAGTCCTCACCGTTACTCTGGGTGGGCACAGGAAGGGGCCCTCCTGTGAAATATTATATCAAGAATTGTAATTACATGTCCCTGTTAAACAGGGGCAGAAAAATTTGGCCTTAGGCACTGCTGCTGGTGCCACCACACTGCAACCTCTCCCATATACTCTAGTTTTATTGCAGGAATTAGCCCTGCTGCAAAGCATTGCATCAAAAATTGTAATTAAACGCCCCTGTTAAACAGGGGCAGAAAAATTGGGCTGATGGCATCAACCAGAACCAGAAATGTTCTTCCAACATATCAGCGGAGGAGGAAGAGGATAGATAATCAACATAACAGGACAGTCACTCAGCATCAGCATAGGCAGTCTTGAAGGGATGTGATATTTCCAAAAAAATTATTCTGTTACATCAGCTTCAGGTGCTTGGTAGCTGTGGGTGATCCAAGACTGATTCATCTTGATGAAGGTCAGTCGATCAACTGATTCGGTGGACAGGCGCACCCTGTGATCGGTAACAAAGCCACCAGCAGCACTGAAGGTGCGTTCCGAAAGAACGCTGGATGCAGGACAGGCCAGTAGCTCAATTGCATACTGTGCAAGCTCTGGCCAGTGATCCATCCTCAAGACCCAGTAAGCCAGAGGATTTTCAGTGGGAAAGGTGTCCAAGTCTGACCTTGCCCCTAGGTATTCCTGCACCATGTAAATCAGACGCTGGCGATGGGTGCTGGAACCGATCATACCTTGGGGCTGCGGACTAAAAAATTGTCTGAAAGCATCAGTCAGACGGCCACCTTCTCCACCGCTCCTTCTGACCGATGCCTCAGCAACACGTTGTCCAGGACCAGGAGTTTGTAACCTCCCAGTCTCTGGGAACGCGTTGCACAGACCTTTCTGCAAGGCCTCCCGGAGATGTCTCATCCTCTGCTCCCTCTGCGATGGCAAGATAAGGTCGGCAACCTTACCCTTGTCATGTGGATCAAGGAGAGTGGCCAGCCAGTAATGGTCCCTCTCCTTGATCCGAAGAATACAAGGATCCTTCCGCAGGCTTTGCAGGATCAGGGAGGCCATGCAGCGTAGGTTAGCTGAGGCATTCGGTCCGGAGTCCTCTGGGTCACTAAGGACAACATGATCGGCAGCTACCTCCTCCCAGCCACGTACAAGTCCACGTGTTTCTTGGGACTGTAAATCATCCCTACAAGACTGCTGCTGCTGCTGCTGATGCTGAGTGCCAGCTTCCACCTCCATGCTGCCACAATCATCCTCCTCCTCCTCTTCCTCCTCCTCATCCTCTTCCTGTGTGATGGGTGGCACAGCAGGAACACTGTCTGGATAAAGGGGGCCTTGAGAGGCAAGGAAGTCCTCCTCTTCCTGCCTCTGTTCTGCCTCAAGTGTCCTGTCCATTATTCCACGCAGCGTATGCTCCAAGAGGTGGACAAGAGGTACAGTGTCACTGATGCATGCACTGTCACTGCTCACCATCCTTGTGGCCTCCTCAAACGGTGACAGGACAGTGCATGCATCCCTGATCATGCCCCACTGGCGTGGTGAGAAAAAACCAAGCTCCCCTGACCCTGTCCTGGTGCCGTAGTCGCACAGGTACTCATTGATGGCCCTCTGCTGCGTGTGCAGCCGCTGCTGCATGGCCAATGTTGAGTTCCATCTGGTGGGCATGTCACATATAAGGCGGTTCTTGGGCAGGTTCAACTCCTTTTGGAGCTCAGCCAGCCGAGCACAGGCATTAAATGATCGGCGGAAATGCACACAGACTTTCCTGGCCTGCTTCGGGACATCCTGTAAGCCGGGGTACCTGCCCAAGAACCGCTGCACCACCAGGTTAAGGACGTGAGCTACACAGGGCACATGGGTCAGTTGTCCCTGTCGGAGGGCGGAGAGGAGGTTGGTGCCATTGTCACAAACCACCATTCCTGGCTTAAGCTGGCGTGGCATCAACCACCTCTCGGCCTGCCCCTGCAGAGCTGACAAAACATCTGCCCCAGTGTGGCTCCTGTCCCCCAAACAAACCAGCGCAAGCACGGCATGGCATCGTTTTGCCTGCGTACTTGCGTAGCCCCTGGAACACCTACGAAGCTCCGCTGGTTCTGAGGACAGAGCACTGGAAGAGGCCATGGAGGAAGAAGAAGAGGAGGGGGTGGAGGAGAGAGGTGTGTCACAACCAATAGTAGCATTTTGGAGGCGTGGTGGCGGAACAACCTCCAACACTACTGCACCTTGTCCTGCATCCTTCCCAGCTGCCAGAAGAGTGACCCAATGGGTCGTGAAAGACAGGTAACGTCCCTGTCCATGCCTGCTGGACCATGAGTCAGCGGTAATATGCACCTTACCGCTGACCGCCCTGTCCAGCGGGGCAAGGACATTGCCTTCCACATGCCGGTAGAGAGCCGGAATCGCCTTCCGTGAGAAAAAGTGGCGTTTGGGGACCTGCCACTGAGGAACCGCACATTGTACAAACTCACGGAAGGGGGCCGAGTCTACCAACTGAAAAGGCAGAAGTTGAAGTGCTAGCAATTTAGCCAAGCTAGCATTCAACCGCTGGGCATGTGGATGGCTGGGAGTGAACTTCTTCCGCCGGTCCAGCAGCTGGGGCAGGGACATTTGCCTGCTATAATCGGACGTGGGTGTACCGCTAGCAGAGTTCCCGGAAGCACTTGGCTGTGACACACCTAATTCTACACCTTCATTCCTCTCAGAGCAGGTTTCAGAGAGGACTGAAGGTCTAGTGGGGTTGGAGATGCCAGCTGATGAGAAGCAAGGAGAGATCCGCTTTGTTCTTTGGTGTGGGTCTTTGAGGTACGCTTTCCAACGAGCTGCATGGCAGGTCAACATATGTCTGGTCAAGCATGTGGTGCCCAAGCGGCTGATGTTTTGGCCACGTGAGATACGCTTGAGACATATGTTGCAAATAGCAGCGGTGCGATCTTATGCACTCGTCTCAAAAAAGGCCCACACCAAAGAACTTTTAGAATAACGTGCAGAGGCAGCGCTCTGCACAGGCGGAGCTCTGCGGTGTTATTCAGTCGGTGTGCTGCCCCTAAGCTGGCCCCCGGAGGGCATCCTGCCTCGTTGGACATGTGCCTCCTCCTCCTCCTCCCTCCTTCCAGGCACCCACGTGGAGTCAGTGCCCTCATCATCCCCTCCCTCTTCATCGCTGTAGCAAACCTGGCAGTATGCTGCAGCTTGTGGAACATGACTGCCAGATTGCTGTCCTTCTTGAGCATCCCCTCTCTCTGCGCTCACGCTACTGCCTTCCTCTAGCTGAGTGTCATCATCAGAGCCCACAAAACACTGGGCATCCTCCTGGAGCATGTACCCAACACTGTGCTCAAAGAGTTCAGGAGACTCCTCAGGAGGACGTGGTGGGTCTAGGGAAGGAGTCACTGATGATGACATTGAGAGGAGGGAAGACGATGCGTTGGCAGCTGCTTTGCTAGTACCCTGAGACTGGGTGAGAGAGGATGAGGAGGATGAAGAGGGCTTGGTCATCCACTCTACCAAGTCGTTGGCATGTTGCGGTTCAACATGTCCAGCTGCCGAAAAGAAGGACAAGCATGTCCCATGGCCACGTGCTGATGACAATGCACCGCGTCCACGACCAGCACTGTTGTCTCTAGACACAGAGCCTGCTTGCCCTCTTTTATCGGCTCGCGCCTGTCTGCCTCTCCTTGCTGGCCTTCCAGACATGGTAATGGCCTGAAGGGAGTTGAGTAAAAAAGCAGTTGGGTAGTGTTTATTGTGCTAGAGGCACACAACACCCACTAACTCCTGCAGATGCCTTTATTATAGAACACCAGAGATAAAGGGGTATATACAGATGTATACTGTGCTGTGCTGGAGGCACACACAACTTCCAATAACTCCTGCAGATGGCAAGTGGGCTCAAATAGAGAACAGCTATGTAGGTGGATATAGCGGTATGTACTGGGTACAGAGCACGCAGACAGCACGCACTATCTCCTAACACTACTGACTGCAAGCTCTATTATAAAAGATAGATCACTAGCTATATAGGTGAGGTGAATATAGCGGTGTATACTGCGGTCAGGGCACGCAGACAATAACCAGAGAACACCAGAGATAAAGGGGTATATACAGATGTATACTTTGCTGTGCTGGAAGCACACACAGCTTCCAATAACTCCTGCAGATGGCAAGTGGGCTCAAATAGAGAAGAGCTATGTAGGTGGATATAGCGGTATGTACTGGGTACAGAGCACGCAGACAGCACGCACTATCTCCTAACACTACTGACTGCAAGCTCTATTATAAAAGATAGATCACTAGCTATATAGGTGAGGTGAATATAGCGGTGTATACTGCGGTCAGGGCACGCAGACAATAACCACTACACAACAGCAAGATCGAAAATCGGCCGAAAACGATCGGTGTGTACTGTGTTGAAGGTACACAGAACACCCACTGCTTCAGACGCCAACACACTACACAAGGCCGCCGCGCTGGCGGCCCTATATAGTGTGGGGGGTGCACTACACAGCCTGAGCTATGATTGGCCACAGGCTTCCTGCCTGTGGCCAATCATGGCTCTCCTCGCTGCTGGCGCTGCGATTGGCCAAGCATGCGGGGTCACAGTGCATGCTTGGCCAATCATGAGCCAGCAATGCACTGCGCCATCGCAGTGCATTGTGGGCCGTGAGCGCCACAGGAATTTGGCGCGAACGGACCAAAATGTTCGGACTTCGCCGAACGGACGAACAGCCAATGTTCGAGTCGAACGTACGTTCGACTCGAACACGAAGCTCATCCCTATTCAGAAATAGCAGCAGACAGTGTATTTTTAATGTCTGCTGCTACTGTGTGAAGTTCGGCTAGTCTTGCTGAGGCAGCTTGCATGTTAGATGAAGGAGGAGGGCTGCGGCTCCGGTCTCTGTGCGTGTCTCTGCTGCCTGAGCGGGATGCATGAGATGGGGCCTGTGATGGCCGCGTGCCTTGCTGAGGCTGCGTCTGGAATATCTCTGGTATATTGTGGCTTAATTGCTGGTCTTGGTCCCTGGGAGAGTGGGATCGGGTGGCTGAAGCGCTCCTGCGTGTGCTTCCCATCGTGCGATCGCTGGATGGCTGCTGTAGGCTAATAGCTGGACCTCGAGGAACAGGAGCATAGGATTTAAGCGTCCATCTTAGAACGGATCCAGGCCCCGCTCCCCTTGTTTTAGTCTCAAAGGAAAACAGACAGTTAAATTTAAAAATAGAATTTTTTTGTTTTTGTTTTTACAATTATGGGCCAGTTTTTATACCATTAGTATGACCCAAAGCCAAATTAAAGATGCAAAATAAATTCTCCTCCTCCTGATGATCGTGACAATGCCACATGTGTGTGATTTGTTGTATGTAGCCACAATAGGGCCAAGAAACAATACTACACATTTTTTTTGTTTATTTTTTGACCTACCTAAACACACTGGGGTTGATTTAATAAAGGCAAATTGACTTGTGCTTTTCAAGTGTAGTTTCACCCTGCCAGTACAGCTTCTCCCAGAGCTTAGTAAAGGAGGGGAAGCTCTGCTGATTTCTATGATCCAATCACGTGCAATCAAAAATTATGTTTTTTTTATTTTCTTTGCATGTGATTGGGTATTCTTTGCAAAGTGAACCTCCCCCTCATTTACAAAATTCTTGAGCAACTGCACTTGCAGAGTGCAACTGTGCTTGCAAAGTGCACAGTCTATTTGCTGATAGTAGGTCTGGATTTGATTTTTATGTACTTTCAGAAATATTTAACTATAGGGAAACTGAACTGTTGTAATAATACAACTCATGTTGTAAAATGCTAATGAAATGGTGACCACCCACTCTTGCTACAAGCAAGAAACAGTCCAACTTCTTGTCTTGTCACATTATTTCCTTTGTCTACATCTTCACAGGCTTTGCACAATGTTACTCCCCTTATCTACTATTTTGATTATTATGTCAGTCCTTCAAGAGAAGTTTTGTAATGTATCTTCTTCTTTTTCTGTGTTTTAAATGTGTCTCATCATGTTTCTAATAGACCCATGGTCCTCCCATGTTCCTAAGCAGGGACTTACTAAAACTGGTTCACACATAATCTGGCACACTTGTGCATAGTAACCAATCAGCTTCTAACTTTAGCTTGCTCAATTAGGCTTTGACAATAAAACTTAGAATTTGATTGGTTACTATGCACAGCAGCACCAGCTTCTGTGTCCTCCAGTTTTAGTAAATCTCCCCTAATGCATCTTTTCCTTATCACAGAGGAGAAACACTACTGGAGCGAGCTTTCACAGTAGTGATTGGCTAATTACAGTGATCACATCTTCGGAAGACAGCACTCCCAGCTCCCGATCATTAGAAGGAGACCTAGAGCTGTTGGTAATAGCTCACTCTTAGTGCTGGGAGCAAGTGATCAAGCAAAGGAGTTGGGTGCCTAGGATAAAAAGCCCACTTTCTGGATGCTGCATATACAATGTGTGTCTATTAACCACTTAAATTCGAAAATTTTCAGCTTTCAGAGCTGTCACACTTTGAATGACAATTGCGCAGTCATGCAACATTGTACTTAAACAAAACTTTTATAATTTTCTTCCCACAAATAAAACTTTCCTTTGGTGGTATTTGATCACCTCTGGGGTTTTTTATTTTTGCTAAGCAAACTAAAAAAGTCCATCATTTTTGAAAAAAGAAACGTTTTTCGTAGTTTCTGTCATGAAATTTGGTTTTCCCCTTCACTGACGGGCACTGATGCGGCGACACTGATGGGCACTGATGAGTTGGCACTGATGTGAAGAGTTGATGGGCACTGATAGGCAGCACTGATGAGCACTGATAGGTGGCATTGACAGGCAGCTCTGATGGGCACTGACAGGCAGCTGTGATGGACACTGATATGTGGCACTGATTGGCACGGATAGGCGGTACTGATTGGCACTGACAGGTGGCACTGATGATGAGGTACTGACAGGTGTTATTGCTGTGCACTGATTGGCATTGTTATGGGCATCAGCAGACTTTATTATTGGGGCACTGCTGGGCACTGATTGGCAGCTGATTGGTCACAGCTCATGGTAAGAAGCCTCTGACAGAGGCTTCTTATCACATTCAGAGATGCGGCATATCAGACTGGCACGCTGCATAAGCCCCTGTGGGCACGCGCTGGCATACTATCCTGCTGGGTGTCATATGATGCCCAGTCAGAATAACAGAACCACTGATCGGCCGTCAATCTGCTATAGGCCGGGCGGGACGTGGTTAAATAACACACCTTTATTTATACTATGTAGTGCTGGCTCCTGACGAGCATGCACTATATGTTTTTAAAGTTAATATTCCTGAAACCACAGTTGGGTTTTAGGGCTAATTTTACTAAATTACGATTTCAGTACCAGTCCAGCTGGGTTGCACTGGGTTCTACTTGGCCGCAGGTGTCGCTGTCACCGCCGGCAAGTGTGAGAATGCAGTTTAGCTGGGTTAATGAGTGCCACGTTTTTCTCGCAACCAGCCCAGTGGGAGTGTTCTCTTGCTGTGCATTCTGGGAGGTGGTATTTAACCCCCCTGGCTGTATTCCCGAGTCTGGCTCGGGGTGAAAATTTTGTACCATTAGCGGTAACCCCAAGCCAGACTCAGGACCGCATTGCTGAATCCAGGGAGAGCTTACTTACCTTGTCCCCTGGATCCAGCGATGTCCCCCCGCTGTATGAGCGAGGCGCCCTCCTCTCGATCTATCATGGAGCCGAGCTCTGTTCCCTGCGAGCGGTGCAACACGTGGGGACGGAGAACGGCGCCAAATTTAAAAAGTGAAACATACACATTACATACAGTATAATGTAATCTTACAGATTACATTGCCATATGTAATTATTTCACATCCCCTTTGTCCCTAGTGTTCTGTCCAGTGTCCTGCATGCAGTTTTATAATATAAAAACTGTTCTTTATGCCTGGAAACTGGAGATTATCCATAGCAACCAAAACTGTCCCTTTACATCAAAAATGGTTTTAGACCAGCTAGAAAACAGCGATAATAAATTAGAATCACTTGCAGAATTGAGCGATAGCAATTTGTGGGGAGATCGTCATCAAATACTGAAAAGTGAGACATGGGTGGATGATGGAAATGCCAGCTGTGGGAAATTCATGAAGGATGGCAGGCTTTTGAGGTACGAAGCCTTGCCAGTAGGAAGTCAAGGTTCACGGATGAACTTTTGGAGATACAGACAACTACACCACTTCTTTCAGGTAGATGGTTAAACTATTAGAGACCCCTCGACCCTCACTCCATTTGAACGTATTTTTCTCACGGACGAACCGACACCATACTTGGTCTCTGAACTATACCAGCTTCTGTATATATAAATCAGTGCAGCGCTTAAAGGCACCTATCTCAATAAGTGAAAATATATGTTTCAAGCAAACAGACAAATAGTAGTGATAAAAAAGTCCACTAGATATGTGTAAACAGTCCCAAAATTAATCACTGGTGCATCTGGAGCTTTGTTAGAGTCGTCAGATGGTGTTCAAGGCTGAATAACTTGCAACGTTCTCAGATCTCAGAACCTCTTGAAAATGGATTTTAAGCAAGTTAAAGAAGGTAGGTACTCTTACCAGATGGGTTGGACACATCCACCTTATACTAGTGTGTCTTACGAGCTTATGGGGGGGCTCCAGCCACTCGCCCCAATACACCGGCCGGATGATATTTTCCTCTTGGGATTACTTGCAATATCCAGATGGAGAAGGTGAATGGAGTTTCCGTACTGTGAATCGCTATAGAACCTGGTGCCAGAATTCTCGTAAGGCTCACCATAAAAGGGACAAAACATAAAAAACGCCTCGCATGGTGAAATACAACCAATGATGGTTTATTGGAAAATTCAAATAAACAGGACTAAAAAATGTTTTAAAAAAATCACGTGATACATAAAAACAAAATAATTTCAATGTGGGGAGCAAACAACTGCTGGCCCTGGTTCCCAGACTACCCCTGCCTATATTAGGCTCTGGGAGACTGACCTAGGGATAACATTCACAGAGACGCAACTATCCCACCTATATTTTCTCACCCACTCATCCTCCATGGACTCCAAAACTCAAGAGACCAACTTTAAACTTCTGTCACGTTGGTACAGGGTGCCAGCAGACCTGGTCCGTATCTATCCCTCCACGTCGGAGCTATGTTGGAGAGGGTGTGGACACCGAGGAACATCAATTCACATTTGGTGGGAATGCTCCCTAATCTAGTCCTTTTGGGAAGACATACAGGGTGAAGTAAAAATAGTGACAGGGATAGTGGTCCCCTTCTCTCCGATAAACTTTCTTCTGCGGGTTCCCCCGATCCCGCTCAGTGTATACAAAAAAAATGTGCTGGCTCATCTGCTGAATGCAGCAAGGCGCCTGGTTCCAATTTATTGGAAAAAGCCTGGAATTCCCACCCGGGAAGAGTGGTGCAGAGGGGTGCATGCGGTGAGAGGGGCAGAGAACTGGGTAGAAACCTGTAAGGGCCTTGAAGGCCGATTTTACAATATCTGGATGCCCTGGACTGAATACACTTCAGACCCTAACCAGGTACCCTCTAGCCTGGATATGGCACTGCTGGAACTGGCAGATCCTACACTTAAAGCCCTCAGGCTGGCCAGGGCTCGAGGGGTGACTGGGTCGCCCCATAGTAAACCAAAGAGAGGGATTGCTACTCGCAGAACCCTATGCTCGCAAGTGGAGTGCTCGGTGCAGACAAAGAAGACACTTAAATTCAATGCTCAGGTAATTTGACCTACTCTACCTGTCCCCTCCACCCCCCCCCCTTTTCTCCCTCCTTACCTTCCCTCAAATAAACCCTCTCCTCTTTAGTCCACTGCGTAAGCAGTTAACTCTCTCTTCATACCTCGTGTTCTTCTTTCCTTTTTCCTTACTTCTTCCTTTTTCCTTCTATCTTAAACTTCTCCTTTGCTCGAATGTCATGGGACCTTGGTAAACCCGATTTGGATTGGTGGCAGACTCTGACCTTTTTTTAGTCCTAAAACCATTGGGTGGAACACTATTGTTATTGTAGAGTTTGGACGTCCTGACCGGACCCTTGTTGTGGCTACGAGGTTACCCTGACACGTGGGGGGTAAAGGGTGGTTAGCTGAAGGCCATTGCCCCCCCCTCTGCCCCAGCTGCGGGTCTTGGACCACAGTCCCAATATATCTTTGGCGCCAGCATACCCCTCGACCGATCTTGGGGATAGGAAGCCAGTAGATTAGTCTCAACACCTCCCAGACTCCTTTCACCCCCGAAACCCTCCTGTCGCCACATGGCTGTCCATTCCAAGTGAGCCCACGACAATCTCCCTTTCTCAGAAATTTCCCTCTTTGTGTATATGTCCCTGTTCAACCTATGTACTGTTGAAATGACTTCTATATGGCCCTAAGTAGCCGATGGGTTTTGCACTTTTACGATTTTTTGGACTTGTCTTGTTTTAATGTTTCTATTTCTGTTATTCTGCAAATAAATACTGATTATACAAAAAACAAAATACTGAAAAGTATTGACAGTGACAATTCTGCAACTGAGCAAATTTCTGTGTTTTTGATTTGATTACATTATTGAATAATTTTATTATTGTTATATTATTATTTATTATTATAATTATTTATAGTTATTTATTATATTATAATTTATGATTTCATTTTTCAAACTTTATCATACCCGGGATGTCTACTAGACTAGAATTTCCATGCAAAATAATGGTACCGCTTTCAGCACCTAAAATCTGAAATAATCATACCGCCAGGGAGGTTAAGGTGCTGACATCACGTGCTATGGGGTCCGACCAGAAGGTTTTCTGTCTGTTTGGTTCTGGTCCTCTTGACCAGCCCCCATGGCCTCCCTGACCTGGGCTGCGGTTCCATGCATTTCTAAGTCTCAGGACTGGATAGCCCGAGGCGAAGCAACTGCAGGGACAGGCCTAAATGGATATCGGGGCCTGGTGATTCAAGGGGGGTCTGGTGCCATCTCATATAAGGAGAGGCCCAGCAACTGGAGAAGCATCCAGGGGAGGACTCTTCAGGAGAAGGCCATGCACAAGGCTGGCTTCTCTGAAGGAGCCTGGAGGCTCAGTTGAAGGAAACTTCGTGGATCTACACTCATACGGTATCGCCGGACCGACTGAGAGATACTGGTACCGTATGATAGCTATATAAATTTGTCTATGTCCCTGAGTTACGCTCAAGTCTGTGGCAGAGACTTTTTCTAAAGTATTCTATGCTCAAGTCTGTGGAAGAGACTTTACTTTACTTAACACCCTACCGGCTGCTAGGCCTAGTGAAAGGAGGTCTATCCTGAGGTTGTGAAAATCCATCTGTGAAACGGTTATTCTCTGGATTTCTTCTATAAAAGATTTTCAATTTTTGGCAGTCCAAAGTACCTGAACTTCCTCCTAACCCTCTACCCTAAACTGAGAGATTCTGTTTCTACTTCAAATAAATAACACAAAAGAAGATTCAGTGTAATTTTCTAAATTTTTTTGGGCCATCTACCACAGGAAACCCTACACGGAGACGAGGTCAAGAAGGTAACGGTAAGCCCAAATAAAACCAGCAGCTCCTTCTGGGGTCAGTGCTACATGTATTACAAATGTAATGCTGGTCCACTACAATATATTCCCCATTTGCACTAATACATTGCTGCAGTCTTGTTTTTCACTGGTCAAAGGCATGGAGAAAATACATTTCTGTCACCTGTTTCAACATCCGTCGTTTTTCTTCTTTACAGCATCAACTGACTCAAAAATAGTCCCTTTAAGCACTGATTTAACTTTTGGGTAGTGGCAGCCGCTGCATCATGGGTGCATGGGCGCCCCCGACACCACCACCACCCTCCCTATCCATGCATCCAGCCCATTTAAGGACGCCAGGCACATGAATTCCTATGGAGGGGATGGGTGGGGTGTGTTTTTTGAAGCACATGATTAGAGCCAGAAGCTCTAATAGGCTTCAAAAAATATTGGTTGCCTAAAGTGGAGCCAGGGAGGAAGCCGCTGGAGTCAGAGAGGAAGCCCGCCACCCTGGAACTGCTGCCCGGACCCCGCACCCGCTAGCCTGGAGACACTGCCTAGACACTGCACCCACTAGCCTGGAGCTGCTGCCCACACCTTGCTGCGCTGGATGACACCACCCATCTCTCTGGATCTATCTGGATCTATCTATCCAGGTAAGTGCCGGACCAACCTGCAGAGGCAAGAGGGGGTGGGCTGTTAGTGCCACGCCACCGGGGGGGTGGTTTTTTGCCACCACCCCAGAACAAAAACCCACCAGCCGCCACTGATTTTGGGAAAAGTTTTACTTGCTTTGACAAGCTTTTTGCATTCTTGGTGATGATGTGGTTTTCCAGTGCATTAACTGTCTTTTGGTTTCAGAATCATACTGGAAGATCCAGGTTTCGTCACAAGTGATTACTTTACAAATCAGGTTTGGATCTGTGTAAAGTTACTGCAGAATGTCAATACAACAACCCTTGAGATGTTCTTTTTTCTCTGGTGTGAGAACCCTTGGGGGCATCTTTGCCCAATTTTTTATCATGTTGGTATACTCGCCTAAAATTTTCTATGTGGTGTCTTTGTCAATGTTCATGGATTCAGCTATCATTCAAACACTCAGTGGTCCTGTTGAAAAATATGACTAATTTTCTTTGGTTCTTGAAGCGCAAGGTCATCCATGGTATTCATCATGTTTGACATTCTCATGTCCCTCGCTGAATCTTTTGTGGGACTCAAACACACGCGCACAAGACATGCCGTCATTCCTATAAGCTGTAGTAAGCAATTGAAAACATTTTGTTGGTGTTTTGTGCAAATTTACAAAACATTTTGAATTGACATGTTGTTCAACTTTTAAACTTAGCATTTTTCATCACACTACAGAAAACACAACCAAACTAAATAGCGACTTACAATCAACGGAACATTATAGAGTGTTACTGCTTGTCATGTAGGTTCAAACATGTTTAAGGTTGACCGAGCGTAGTTATAACTGGTTCTAACTGCTTTGTTTAGTAGGTAAAATCACCTTGTTATTTAACCCCCCTAGCGGTAATCCCGAGTCTGGCTCGGGTTAGGAATTTACTGATAGAAGCGGTAACCCTGAGCCAGACTCGGGATCGCTTCGCTGTGTTCTCCGCGCTGTGTGATCGAGCTGTCCTCTGCTCGATTCACAGTGCCGAATGCCGCCGAGCTCCGTTCCCTGCGGCGTTACGGCGCACGGGAGCGGAGAACGGTGGCAAATTAAAAAAAGTAAAAAGACACAAAACACACAGAGCGCTGTAATCTTACAGATCAGAGATTACAGTACTGTATTAAAAATTACACACCCCCTTTGTCCCTAGTGGTCTGTGCAGTGCCCTGCATGCACTTTTATATTATAAATACTGTTTTTTCTGCCTGGAATTTGGAGATTGTCCATAGCAACCAAAAAGTGTCCCTTTTTCAGTGTTTTAGGATTTGATTACATTATTGAATAATTTTTATTATTCTTTATTATATTATAAACGTTATCATACCCAGGATGTCTGCTAGACTCTGGTTTGAAGAGATTTAAGAGCGTTATTCCTAAGAATTACAGGACTACAATATAAAACGGCAAATTTCCATGCAAAATAATTGTATCGCTTTCAGCACCTAATTCCAGAGTGAATCATACCACCAGGGAGGTTAATAGACACACCTTGTATGTGTTATATGGTCATAAAAGGGTTAAACCTTTACTACTTCCACTTGTATCTTGTCATCCAAGTGAGTCCTACCACCATTCACCTAATGCACTCACCTGGAACCTCTGACCTATAGATTAAATAAGTCACCATGCGCTTTTCCCAAATCAAGAGGCTATTTCCATGTTATCTCCAAATGTATCATCCCCCTCCACCTTCTCTTCAGTTGATTTTTATCACAACACCCAGAGTCTGCATTTTTAAACTGAAGAGTTGTCTTTAGATGCTAAGTGAGACCATCAGAGTAGAGGGCTTCACCTTTGGTTTTAAAGGTGGTTTTAAACGGTTGGAAAGGTTACACTTTGAATATTTTAAAAAAATACATGAATGCTTCCACTGTATTTAATAGTTTTTAAAGGTATTATTTACATACAGCTAAAGTAAATACCAGAATCTGTCCTTATTGTAAGCATCCTGTAATCTCCTGCACAGCAACATGTAGATACAGAGAGGATCAGCACTTTGAGCCAGCCGGAGATTTCATGTTAAGCACAGTGCTGTCTGTGAACATGTTTACACAAGGGAAGAGCATCTTTGTTGAGTATGCCCCGTCTATAACCACATATTTAAGCAGTGAGCACTGAAAACTGCTAAACCACAATACAGCCCAGGGGAATCTTCTGTCATTCATTATCATAATCATAATCTTTTACTTTAGCACAGCATTTATAGCTTTGTGGTAGTTACCCGTTCTTCTTAATTGTCATTAATCTGCATCTACACTGGATATACTTTGCTAGCTAGTTTTACACACACACACACAGGCCAATAGTTGATAGACAGATAGTTAGGGCCTTTCAGTGAAGTAGTGAAGCATAAGCGTTATAATTTGTACATCAAGATAAAAAATAATGAAAAGTGTCCTGCTTGGCATGTGTGTGCTGTAACAACCCTGTGTACCACTAATATTTGGAAAATGCAACAGTTGCCATTCATGTTGTTGATGATATCTTTGGCAAAGATACAGTGCCTTGAAAATGTATTCATACCCCTTGAAACTTTCCACATTTTGTCATGTTACAACCAAAAACATGTATTGTTTGGGGATTTTATGTGATAGATCAACAGAAAGTGTACATAATTGTGAAGTGGAAGGAAAATGATAAATGGTTGTAATTTCTTTTTACAAATACATATGTGAAAAGTGTGGTGTGCATTTGTATTCAGCCCCACGAGTCAATAATTTGTAGTACCACCTTTGGCTGCAATTATAGCTGCAAGTCTTTTTGGGTATGTCTCTACCAGCTTTGCACATCTAGAGAGTGATTTTTTTGCCCATTCTTCTTTGCGAAATAGCTCAAGCTCTGTCTGAATGGAGAGCATCTGTGAACAGCAATTTTCAAGTCTTGCTACATGCTCTCAATTGGATTTAGGTCTGGACTTTGACTGGACCATTCTAACACATGAATATGCTTTGATCTAAACCATTCCATTGTAGCTCTGGCTGTGTGTTAAAGGTCGTTGGGCCTGGGGAGGAGGTTCTCCTTCCAGCAGGAAAAGTCTTTTGCATACTCTAAGCCCTTGTACACATGGTCGGACATTCCGACAACCAAATCCGACAGATTTTGTCCGTCGGATTTTGTTCGACGGATTTTGTCCGAAACTGTTGCATACACACGGTCGGACAAAGTTGTCGGAATGTCCGATCGTTCAGAACGTGATGACGTTATTTCATTACGATGGGACTACGTTCACGCTAGTAGCCAATAGCTTTGTGTCAGGTACTCACCAAAGCCGAAGTGCTGAGAGCGGTTTCCCTTGCAGCTGGGTGCACAGTACCCCCAAGGGTGGAACAGTGGGTACAGGGCACAGAAAGGCACGGGTTGCCAGCAAGTGACTGGAATGCAGCAGGTCTACTGAAGGAAGAGATGCCCGTGCAGATGATCTTGGAACTGGTAGAAGTAAACGCCTGCCAGGGGTTCCAACACCTGGAGTGAAGGCCGAGGGTCAAACACAGGTACAGTCCGTGAGACAGAGAATATTCCGGAGACAGGCCGATGGTCAAACACAGGTATCAGTCCGTGAGGTAAAGGATATTCCAGAGGCAGGCCGAGGGTCAAGCACAGGTATCAGTCCGTGAGATAAAGGATATTCCAGAGGCAGGCCGAGGGTCAAGCACAGGTATCAGTCCGTGAGCCAGCAAGGCTAAGTGCAGAAGGTACGTTTAAACAAGCCAGGGGTCAGATCAGGAGAGAATCAGAGTGGTCTTCAAACAAGCCGGGTCACAACAGGAAGTGGTCAACAGGAACAGGAAACAGGAAACAGGAACACAGGTGAGCTGAGGAGACAAACCAGCAAATACACAGAGCACATTAATGCCTTTTATAGGACTGTCAGGCCAATCAGGTAAGGCCCATAGCCGTGTGCATAGGTTTGCACATGCGTGTACGACATTATATCGTATGACGCATATGTATGCGTCGTTGTGCAGCTCTTCCCCGCAGGCACACGAGGAAGTGCCGACGTTGAAGTCTGGTGATTCTCTGACAGTGCCCCCCCCCAAGAGGCAGCCTCCGGATGCCCAATCTGGCTGGTAGCTTGGGGTGTCTCCGGTAAAAATCCCGTATCAGGCGAGGAGTGTGGATGTTACTGGAGGGTTCCCAAGAACTGTCTTCAGGGGGATACCCTTTCCATTTTACCAGGTATTGGGTCTGTCTTCCCCTTCTTCGACAGTCCGTTATGGCTTCAACCTCGAATTCTTCCTCACCTTCGACTTGGACGGGTGGAGGTGGTGCCACTTGTCTTCCGGTGAAGGAGCTTGGAATCACTGGTTTTAATAGGGATGCATGGAACACCGGGTGAATTTTGTATGAACTAGGTAGCGCCAGTTCAAAAGCTACTGGGTTTACCACCCTTTTGATTTCAAAGGGGCCAATGAACTTGGGACCGAGCTTCCGTGACGGGTATGGCAATCTCAGGTTGGCAGAAGATAACCAAACCTTATCCCTGATCTTGAAATTTGGGCAACTCCTTCTTCCTCTATTGTAGTACACCTCATAGTCTCTTTGAGCCTTCTTCATGGCCTCCTGAATCTGTAGGAAATTGTCCTGAATTGACTTTACCCGTTCTTGGACTGCAGGAGCGGAGACTTCAGGGACGGAATCTGGCAAGAAAGAAGGGTGGTAGCCATAGTTTGCCCAAAATGGAGTTTGGTTGGTAGCGGAATGTACAGAGTTATTATAGGCAAATTCCGCACAGGGCAGGAGAGAGGACCAATTGTCTTGAGAGCAGGAGCAGAAGCAACGAAGGTATTGTTCTAGTGTCTGATTCGTTCTTTCTGTTTGCCCGTTGCTTTGCGGGTGGTATGCGGAGGATAGTGAGGTCTTGATTTCCAGTGCTTTGCAGAGGTCCTTCCAGAATTTGGAGGTGAATTGGATTCCCCTATCAGACACGATGTTGGAAGGGACGCCATGTAGCCTCACGACTTCCTTGATAAAGATGCTTGCTGTAGCCGAAGCAGAAGGAGTGCTACACATAGGTAGAAAATGTGCCATCTTCGAGAGACGATCTACCACTACTAGGATTGTAGTAAACTGGTTAGAAGGTGGTAAGTCAACAATAAAATCCATAGAGATCTCTCTCCAAGGGCGTTCGGGAACAGGTAAGGACCTCAAAAGTATCCCAGGCCTTGGTGTTTGCCCCCTTGTTACGCTGGCAAGTGATACAGGATTGGACATAGTTCTTGCAGTCCCTTCTCCAACCCGGCCACCAGTACGAACGACTGGATAAATCGGCAGTCTTCTGGATCCCAAAATGTCCTGCCATCTTGTGGTCATGAAAGGTTTGCAAAATCTGAGGTCTTACTGAAGGAGGAATGAATACTTTGTTGTGTGCCCATAGCAAACCGTGTTTTCTTTCCAGGGAGTTGGTTAGTGGCTTGTTTGATGGCAGTTTCTAGATTGGGCTGGATAATTTGGAGGAAGTTGTGTGGAGACAGGATAGTAGTGGGTTCTGGAAACATTCGGGAGAGTGCGTCTGCTTTCCCATTCTTGGAACCGGGACGGAAGGTGATATGGAAATTGAACCTGGAGAAAAAGAGAGCCCAGCGTGCTTGTCGGGGTCGGAGGCGTTTAGCAGCTCTGAGGTACTCCAGGTTCCTGTGATCTGTAAAGATCATGATGGGTTGAGACGCACCCTCCAGCAGGTACCTCCATTCTTCCAGTGCAAACTTTATAGCGAGAAGTTCTCGATCTCCGACATCGTAATTCCTCTCCGGAGGACTGAGTTTCCGGGAAGCGAAGGCTTCTGGATGAAGGAGAGCCTTCGGCCCACTTCTTTGGGAGAGGATAGCACCTAATGCGAATTCAGAGGCGTCCACCTCCAACACATAGGGAAGGCTTGGATCTGGATGTAGGAGGATAGGAGCTGATATAAAGAGTCTCTTTAATTCATCGAAGGCTTCCTGTGCTTGTGGAGACCATCGAAATTTTACCTGCTGGCGGGTTAGTTGAGTGATGGGGGAAATAATCGTGGAGAAGCCCTGGATGAACCTGCGATAAAAATTGGCAAAGCCAACAAATCGCTGTACAGACCTTTTGTCTGAAGGTGCCGGCCATTCTTGGATGGATTTGATCTTTTTTGGATCCATTGAGATTCCTCCTGTGGTGATGATAAATCCAAGGAACTGGATGGTGTCTCTTTCAAATTCACACTTTTCTCCCTTTAGGTAGAGCCCATGTTCTCTGAGGACAAGGAGGACCTTCCTGACGTGAGTACGGTGCAGTTCTAAGGAATTGGAAAAAATCAGAATATCGTCAAGATATACTATCACGAAGTTGTCTAGATACTCACGGAATATATCATTCACCAGATGCTGGAATGTGGCCGGGGCATTGCAGAGCCCGAAGGGCATCACTCGATATTCAAAATGCCAGAATCTAGACCTGAAAGCCGTCTTCCACTCGTCCCCATCACGGATTCGGACTAAGTTATATGCTCCCCGAAGATCTAGTTTAGTAAATATCTTGGCAGTTCTTAGGCGTTGAAAAAGTTCAGGGATGAGAGGCAGTGGGTACCTGTTCTTAATGGTAATTTTATTAAGTTCCCTGTAGTCCACGCAAGGCCTGAGAGAACCGTCCTCTTTTTCAACAAAAAAGATGCCTGCACCAGCTGGAGAAGAGGATGGTCGGATGAATCCCTTTTCCAGGTTTTCATCTATGTAAGAGCGTAGGGCTTCTAGTTCAGTCTCTGATAATGGAAAGATCTGACCAAACGGAATTTTGGAACCGTGTAGCAAGTCTATCGGGCAATCATAGGGCCGATGGGGTGGCAGAGTAGCAGCCTTCTTCTTGTCGAAGATGTCCAAAAAATTATGATAGGCTGAAGGGACATGTCGCAGGCTATCAGGAATGGTCTGTATGGTTAGGCAGGAGGTGGACTTGTGGGAGGTCGGCAGGTGACAGTGCTGTGAACAGTAGGCAGATGAAAAGAGTACTTCTTTCTTGTTCCAGTTGATCTGTGGGTCGTGGGCTTGTAACCAAGGGAAACCCAAAATGATTGGGAACATAGGAGAATGGATAACGTCAAAGCGAAGAAATTCGCAGTGACCAGAGTCTGTGGATGTCAAGATTGGTACTGTTTCCTGGGTCACAGGACCGGAGCAGGGTAGGGAGCCATCGGCCAGATGAATCTGAAGGTGTTGTTTTTTAGAGCAGAGGGGAACGTGCAGGCTCCGAGCTAGGGTTATGTCCATAAAGCAACTGCAGGCCCCAGTCAATGATGGCTCCCAGCCGAACCTCCTCTTCCGCCACCTGTAATGAAACCGGGAGGATAAGGTGAGACCGGGTGGAAACCGCAATCTGAGAATTCACAGCAACACGAGGTCGGCACTTACTGGGTCTCACAGGGCAGCTGCGTAGGAAATGGCCCGCTTCACCACAATATAGACAAAGGTTTGCTTGACGCCGACGGAGTCTCTCGTCAGGGGTGAGTGGAGCCCGGACCAAGCCCAGCTGCATGGGTCCGCCATCAGTAGAGGAGGTGGGAGCTGGAACAGGTGCGGGTACCGGAGGTACTCGGGGTAGCATCCACATGGGTCTAGGTGACTGGAGGCGTTCAGAGCGACGCTCCCGTAGACATCGATCAAGTTTGGTAGCCAACTGGACCAGATCTTCCAAGGATGTAGGGGTGTCTACTCGGGCCAGTTCATCTTTTAAGGTCTCAGACAGGCCCAGACGGAACTGATACTTAAGGGCAGCCTCCTTCAAGTTAGTGTCCCCAGACCATTTCCGAAATTCCACAATGTAATCCTCTACTGGTCTCTTTCCCTGGGTTAGGGAATGCAGGAGGGCTTCAGCCGTAGCGGTGCGCTGGGGATCGTCATATAGTTGTGACATAGCTTCAAAAAAAGTCTCTACCGAATCAAGAAGGGGGCTCTTCTGTTCTAGGAGGTTATGGGCCCAGGACTGTGGCTCATCGGATAGCAGGGAAATGATGAAACCCACCTTTACCGACTCAGAATGGAAGGTCCTAGGCTGCAAAGCCAAATACAGGAGGCATGCGTTTTTAAATGACCTAAAATTTTTCCGGCTGCCCGAAAAACGCTCAGGAGTAGGGACCCTGGGTTCCGGAAGGGTCATGACTACCACAGGTGTAGCACCGTCTTGGGCTTGTGAAGCAGAAGGGCTGCTGGCTGTGGACGATGAAGAATCTGGTAGACTGGGAGAGACTGCCAAGTGCTGAAGGCAACCCTCAATCTGGAAGTAGCCATCTTGGAGTCGCTGTACCGCCTGGGTGAGGGCTGCAACCTGCTGGCAGAGAGCCTCCAAAGGTGAGCCAGCCCTGTCGGCTTCTGACATGGCTGGTTTGTACTGTCAGGTACTCACCAAAGTCGAAGTGCTGAGAGCGGCTTCCCTTGCAGCTGGGTGCACAGTACCCCCGAGGGTGGAACAGTGGGTACAGGGCACAGAGAGGCACGGGTTGCCAGCAGGTGACTGGAATGCAGCAGGTCTACTGAAGGAAGAGATGCCCGTGTAGAAGATCTTGGAACTGGTAGAAGTAAACACCTGCCAGGGGTTCCAACACCTGAAGTGAAGGCCGAGGGTCAAACACAGGTACAGTCCGTGAGACAGAGGATATTCCGGAGACAGGCCGATGGTCAAACACAGGTATCAGTCCGTGAGGTAAAGGATATTCCAGAGGCAGGCCGAGGGTCAAGCACAGGTATCAGTCCGTGAGATAAAGGATATTCCAGAGGCAGGCCGAGGGTCAAGCACAGGTATCAGTCCGTGAGCCAGCAAGGCTAAGTGCAGAAGGTACGTTTAAACAAGCCAGGGGTCAGATCAGGAGAGAATTAGAGTGGTCTTCAAACAAGCCGGGTCACAACAGGAAGTGGTCAACAGGAACAGGAAACAGGAACACAGGTGAGCTGAGGAGACAAACCAGCAAAGACACAGAGCACATTGATGCCTTTTATAGGACTGTCAGGCCAATCAGGTAAGGCCCATAGCCATGTGCATAGGTTTGCACATGTGTGTACGACATTATATCGTATGACGCATATGCATGCGTCGTTGTGCAGCTCTTCCCCGCAGGCGCACGGGGAAGTGCCGACGTTGAAGTCTGGTGATTCTCTGACAGTGCCCCCCCCCCAAGAGGCAGCCTCCGGATGCCCAATCTGGCTGGTAGCTTGGGGTGTCTCCGGTAAAAATCCCGTATCAGGCGAGGAGCGTGGATGTTACTGGAGGGTTCCCAAGAACTGTCTTCAGGGGGATACCCTTTCCATTTTACCAGGTATTGGGTCTGTCTTCCCCTTCTTCGACAGTCCGTTATGGCTTCAACCTCGAATTCTTCCTCACCTTCGACTTGGACGGGTGGAGGTGGTGCCACTTGTCTTCCGGTGAAGGAGCTTGGAATCACTGGTTTTAATAGGGATGCATGGAACACCGGGTGAATTTTGTATGAACTAGGTAGCGCCAGTTCAAAAGCTACTGGGTTTACCACCCTTTTGATTTCAAAGGGGCCAATGAACTTGGGACCGAGCTTCCGTGATGGGTATGGCAATCTCAGGTTGGCAGAAGATAACCAAACCTTATCCCTGATCTTGAAATTTGGGCAACTCCTTCTTCCACTATTGTAGTACACCTCATAGTCTCTTTGAGCCTTCTTCATGGCCTCCTGAATCTGTAGGAAATTGTCCTGAATTGACTTTACCCGTTCTTGGACTGCAGGAGCGGAGACTTCAGGGACGGAATCTGGCAAGAAAGAAGGGTGGTAGCCATAGTTTGCCCAAAATGGAGTTTGGTTGGTAGCGGAATGTACAGAGTTATTATAGGCAAATTCCGCACAGGGCAGGAGAGAGGACCAATTGTCTTGAGAGCAGGAGCAGAAGCAACGAAGGTATTGTTCTAGTGTCTGATTCGTTCTTTCTGTTTGCCCGTTGCTTTGCGGGTGGTATGCGGAGGATAGTGAGGTCTTGATTTCCAGTGCTTTGCAGAGGTCCTTCCAGAATTTGGAGGTGAATTGGATTCCCCTATCAGACACGATGTTGGAAGGGACGCCATGTAGCCTCACGACTTCCTTGATAAAGATGCTTGCTGTAGCCGAAGCAGAAGGAGTGCTACACATAGGTAGAAAATGTGCCATCTTCGAGAGACGATCTACCACTACTAGGATTGTAGTAAACTGGTTAGAAGGTGGTAAGTCAACAATAAAATCCATAGAGATCTCTCTCCAAGGGCGTTCGGGAACAGGTAAGGACCTCAAAAGTATCCCAGGCCTTGGTGTTTGCCCCCTTGTTACGCTGGCAAGTGATACAGGATTGGACATAGTTCTTGCAGTCCCTTCTCCAACCCGGCCACCAGTACGAACGACTGGATAAATCGGCAGTCTTCTGGATCCCAAAATGTCCTGCCATCTTGTGGTCATGAAAGGTTTGCAAAATCTGAGGTCTTACTGAAGGAGGAATGAATACTTTGTTGTGTGCCCATAGCAAACCGTGTTTTCTTTCCAGGGAGTTGGTTAGTGGCTTGTTTGATGGCAGTTTCTAGATTGGGCTGGATAATTTGGAGGAAGTTGTGTGGAGACAGGATAGTAGTGGGTTCTGGAAACATTCGGGAGAGTGCGTCTGCTTTCCCATTCTTGGAACCGGGACGGAAGGTGATATGGAAATTGAACCTGGAGAAAAAGAGAGCCCAGCGTGCTTGTCGGGGTCGGAGGCGTTTAGCAGCTCTGAGGTACTCCAGGTTCCTGTGATCTGTAAAGATCATGATGGGTTGAGACGCACCCTCCAGCAGGTACCTCCATTCTTCCAGTGCAAACTTTATAGCGAGAAGTTCTCGATCTCCGACATCGTAATTCCTCTCCGGAGGACTGAGTTTCCGGGAAGCGAAGGCTTCTGGATGAAGGAGAGCCTTCGGCCCACTTCTTTGGGAGAGGATAGCACCTAATGCGAATTCAGAGGCGTCCACCTCCAACACATAGGGAAGGCTTGGATCTGGATGTAGGAGGATAGGAGCTGATATAAAGAGTCTCTTTAATTCATCGAAGGCTTCCTGTGCTTGTGGAGACCATCGAAATTTTACCTGCTGGCGGGTTAGTTGAGTGATGGGGGAAATAATCGTGGAGAAGCCCTGGATGAACCTGCGATAAAAATTGGCAAAGCCAACAAATCGCTGTACAGACCTTTTGTCTGAAGGTGCCGGCCATTCTTGGATGGATTTGATCTTTTTTGGATCCATTGAGATTCCTCCTGTGGTGATGATAAATCCAAGGAACTGGATGGTGTCTCTTTCAAATTCACACTTTTCTCCCTTTAGGTAGAGCCCATGTTCTCTGAGGACAAGGAGGACCTTCCTGACGTGAGTACGGTGCAGTTCTAAGGAATTGGAAAAAATCAGAATATCGTCAAGATATACTATCACGAAGTTGTCTAGATACTCACGGAATATATCATTCACCAGATGCTGGAATGTGGCCGGGGCATTGCAGAGCCCGAAGGGCATCACTCGATATTCAAAATGCCAGAATCTAGACCTGAAAGCCGTCTTCCACTCGTCCCCATCACGGATTCGGACTAAGTTATATGCTCCCCGAAGATCTAGTTTAGTAAATATCTTGGCAGTTCTTAGGCGTTGAAAAAGTTCAGGGATGAGAGGCAGTGGGTACCTGTTCTTAATGGTAATTTTATTAAGTTCCCTGTAGTCCACGCAAGGCCTGAGAGAACCGTCCTCTTTTTCAACAAAAAAGATGCCTGCACCAGCTGGAGAAGAGGATGGTCGGATGAATCCCTTTTCCAGGTTTTCATCTATGTAAGAGCGTAGGGCTTCTAGTTCAGTCTCTGATAATGGAAAGATCTGACCAAACGGAATTTCGGAACCGTGTAGCAAGTCTATCGGGCAATCATAGGGCCGATGGGGTGGCAGAGTAGCAGCCTTCTTCTTGTCGAAGATGTCCAAAAAATTATGATAGGCTGAAGGGACATGTCGCAGGCTATCAGGAATGGTCTGTATGGTTAGGCAGGAGGTGGACTTGTGGGAGGTCGGCAGGTGACAGTGCTGTGAACAGTAGGCAGATGAAAAGAGTACTTCTTTCTTGTTCCAGTTGATCTGTGGGTCGTGGGCTTGTAACCAAGGGAAACCCAAAATGATTGGGAACATAGGAGAATGGATAACGTCAAAGCGAAGAAATTCGCAGTGACCAGAGTCTGTGGATGTCAAGATTGGTACTGTTTCCTGGGTCACAGGAACGGAGCAGGGTAGGGAGCCATCGGCCAGATGAATCTGAAGGTGTTGTTTTTTAGAGCAGAGGGGAACGTGCAGGCTCCGAGCTAGGGTTATGTCCATAAAGCAACTGCAGGCCCCAGTCAATGATGGCTCCCAGCCGAACCTCCTCTTCCGCCACCTGTAATGAAACCGGGAGGATAAGGTGAGACCGGGTGGAAACCGCAATCTGAGAATTCACAGCAACACGAGGTCGGCACTTACTGGGTCTCACAGGGCAGCTGCGTAGGAAATGGCCCGCTTCACCACAATATAGACAAAGGTTTGCTTGACGCCGACGGAGTCTCTCGTCAGGGGTGAGTGGAGCCCGGACCAAGCCCAGCTGCATGGGTCCGCCATCAGTAGAGGAGGTGGGAGCTGGAACAGGTGCGGGTACCGGAGGTACTCGGGGTAGCATCCACATGGGTCTAGGTGACTGGAGGCGTTCAGAGCGACGCTCCCGTAGACATCGATCAAGTTTGGTAGCCAACTGGACCAGATCTTCCAAGGATGTAGGGGTGTCTACTCGGGCCAGTTCATCTTTTAAGGTCTCAGACAGGCCCAGACGGAACTGATACTTAAGGGCAGCCTCCTTCAAGTTAGTGTCCCCAGACCATTTCCGAAATTCCACAATGTAATCCTCTACTGGTCTCTTTCCCTGGGTTAGGGAATGCAGGAGGGCTTCAGCCGTAGCGGTGCGCTGGGGATCGTCATATAGTTGTGACATAGCTTCAAAAAAAGTCTCTACCGAATCAAGAAGGGGGCTCTTCTGTTCTAGGAGGTTATGGGCCCAGGACTGTGGCTCATCGGATAGCAGGGAAATGATGAAACCCACCTTTACCGACTCAGAATGGAAGGTCCTAGGCTGCAAAGCCAAATACAGGAGGCATGCGTTTTTAAATGACCTAAAATTTTTCCGGCTGCCCGAAAAACGCTCAGGAGTAGGGACCCTGGGTTCCGGAAGGGTCATGACTACCACAGGTGTAGCACCGTCTTGGGCTTGTGAAGCAGAAGGGCTGCTGGCTGTGGACGATGAAGAATCTGGTAGACTGGGAGAGACTGCCAAGTGCTGAAGGCAACCCTCAATCTGGAAGTAGCCATCTTGGAGTCGCTGTACCGCCTGGGTGAGGGCTGCAACCTGCTGGCAGAGAGCCTCCAAAGGTGAGCCAGCCCTGTCGGCTTCTGACATGGCTGGTTTGTACTGTCAGGTACTCACCAAAGTCGAAGTGCTGAGAGCGGCTTCCCTTGCAGCTGGGTGCACAGTACCCCCGAGGGTGGAACAGTGGGTACAGGGCACAGAGAGGCACGGGTTGCCAGCAGGTGACTGGAATGCAGCAGGTCTACTGAAGGAAGAGATGCCCGTGCAGAAGATCTTGGAACTGGTAGAAGTAAACACCTGCCAGGGGTTCCAACACCTGAAGTGAAGGCCGAGGGTCAAACACAGGTACAGTCCGTGAGACAGAGGATATTCCGGAGACAGGCCGATGGTCAAACACAGGTATCAGTCCGTGAGGTAAAGGATATTCCAGAGGCAGGCCGAGGGTCAAGCACAGGTATCAGTCCGTGAGATAAAGGATATTCCAGAGGCAGGCCGAGGGTCAAGCACAGGTATCAGTCCGTGAGCCAGCAAGGCTAAGTGCAGAAGGTACGTTTAAACAAGCCAGGGGTCAGATCAGGAGAGAATTAGAGTGGTCTTCAAACAAGCCGGGTCACAACAGGAAGTGGTCAACAGGAACAGGAAACAGGAACACAGGTGAGCTGAGGAGACAAACCAGCAAAGACACAGAGCACATTGATGCCTTTTATAGGACTGTCAGGCCAATCAGGTAAGGCCCATAGCCATGTGCATAGGTTTGCACATGTGTGTACGACATTATATCGTATGACGCATATGCATGCGTCGTTGTGCAGCTCTTCCCCGCAGGCGCACGGGGAAGTGCCGACGTTGAAGTCTGGTGATTCTCTGACACTTTGTCCGATCGGAATTCTCTACACATGATTGGAGTATGTCCGATCGGAGCATTTTGTCGGAAAATGTTACCAAGTTGGAAAACTTGGTCCGTCGGATACTCCGACGGAAACAGTCCGATGTAGACCACACACAGTTGGAATATCCGACAAAACGGTCCGATCGGACACATTCCGTCAGAATCTCCGACCGTGTGTACAAGGGCTTACAGGTTGTCTTCCAAGATTGCTCTGTATTTGGCTCCATCCATCTTCCCATCAACTCTGACCAGCTTCCCTGTCCTTGCTGAAAAAAAGCATCCTCACAACATGATATTACCACAACCGTGTTTCACAATGGGAATGGTGTGTTCAGGGTGATGTGCAGTGTTAGTTTTCCACCACACATAGTGTTTTGCTTTTAGGCCAAAAAGTTCAGTTTTGGTCTCATCTAACCCTCTTCCACATGTTTGCAGTTTGCGAGAAGCCGTGTGGGGGACAAAGCAAGGGGACTTCTTATGGCTTTATTTCAACATTGACTTTCTTCTTGCCACTCTTTCATAAAGGCCAAATTTTTGGAGTGCACGACTAATAGTTGTCATGTGGACAGATTCTCCCACCTGAGCTGTGGATCTCTGCAACTCCTCCAGAATTACCATGGGCCTCTTGGCTGCTTCTCTGATTAACCCCCCTGGTGGTATTCCTGAGTCTGGCTTGGGGTGGAGATTTTATACCAAAAGTGGTAACCCCCCGAGCCAGACTCGGGACCGCATCCCTGATTGCAGGGAGAGTTTACTTACCTTCTCCCCTGGATCCACCGATGTCCCCCGGAGCTCCGTTCCCTGCGAGCGTTGCAAAGCACGGGGACGGAGAGTGGCACCAAATTCAAAAAGTGAAACACGCATTACATACAGTATAATGTAATCTTACAGATTACATTACTGTATGCAATTATTTCACATCCCCTTTGTCCCTAGTGTTCTGTCCAGTGTCCTGCATGCAGTTTTATCATATAAAAACTGTTCTTTATGCCTGAAAACTGGAGATTGTCCATAGCATTTAAAACTGTCCCTTTACATCAAAAATGGTTTTAGACCAGCTAGAAAACAGAGATAATAAATTGGAATCACTCGCAGAATTGAGCGATAGCGATTTGTGGGGAGATCCGTCATCAAATACTGAAAAGTAATGACAGTGACAATTCTGCAACTGAGCAAATTTCAGTGTTTTTGATTTGATTACATTATTGAATCATTTTTATTATTATATTATTATTTGGTATAATTATTTATAGTTATTTATTATATTATAATTTATGATTTCATTTTTCAAACTTTATCATATCCGGGATATCTGCTAGACTCTGGTTTGGACAGATTTAAGTGAGTTATTCCTAAGAATTACAGGCCTACAATATAAAACGCCAAATTTTCATGAAAAATAATTGTACCGCTTTCAGCACCTAAAATCTGAAATAATCATACCGCCAGGGAGGTTAATGCTCTCCATGCCCAGCCTGTCAATTTAGGTGGATGGCCATGTCTTGGTAGGTTTTTAGTTGTGCCATACGCTTTCCATTTCTGGATGATGGATTGAACAGTGCTCCATGAGATGTTCAAAGCTTGGGATCTTTTTTTATACCCTAATCCTGCTTTTAACTTCTCCACAACTTTATTCCTGACCTGTCTGGTGTGTTCCTTGACCTTCATGCAGGTTGTTCACCAAGGCTGAGACCATACTGGTGTGATGTTAGACATTGCATGTGATTCGAACCGTACCGCTGTCCAGATCACATGCGATGTCTGTGCAATGTGAATTCAGCCATACAGATTGAATGGCTGAATTTGCATCACATGGTGCAGGACCCTTTTTCTGCTTCGCAATGGAATCCGATCGCATGGGTGTTCCCACTCATGCGATCCAATTCCTGCACCATTTGATAGTTCACACTGCAATATGCAAATAGATCTGGAGGTGTCATTAACTTTCTATTGACACCTGCAGTGGTTCACATAGGGCAGTGTAAACAGCCTGCAAGTCCTATGCTTTGCAGGAACTGGCACTGGAATCACTCTGGTTCCGGCATTGCGCTAGTGTGAACCAACACTAAGGTTCTCTAACAAACCTCTGAGGGCTCCACAGAACAGCTGTATTTATACTAAGAATAAATTACACACAGGTGGACTCTATTTACTAATCAGGTGACTTTTGAATGTAATTGGTTCCACTAGATTTTAGTTCGGGGTATCAGAGCAAAGGGAGCTGAATACAAATGCACACTACACTTTTCAGATATTTATTTGTAAAAAAAAAAAATTGAAAACCATTTATCATTTTCCTTCCACTTCACAATTATGTACCACTTTGTGTTAGTCTATCACATAAAATCCCATTAAATATACATTTACATTTTTTAGGTGTAACATGACAAAATGTGAACATTTTTAGGGGTGTGAATACTTTTTCAAGGCATTGTAGCTGTGGGAACAGCAAGGATGAACAAGGAGTACATAATGCACAAACCACTGTTTATGAAACATCTAATATTGGGTCAGTTAGTGATGATGAAGAGGTGTGGGATGTATTGGGGTTAATTTACTAAAGGCAAATCCACTTTGCACTGCAAGTGCATTGCAAGTGCACTTGGAAGTGCAGTTGCTTAACCACTTGCCGACCGCCGCACGCCGATGTACGTCGGCAGAATGGCACGGGCAGGCATAAGGGCTTACATGTACGTCCTTGCCTGCCCGCCGGTCGGGGGCCCGATCGGGCCCCCGCCTGCTGCCTGCGGCGGTCGGTATTCGTTCGGGAGCGATCCCGGACGAGGGGACGGCCATTCATTCATGGCCACCCCCTCGCGATCGCTCCCGGCGAATGAAAATGTCCGGTGACATCACTTCCTCTCCTGTAATGTAAACACAGGAGAGGAAGTGATGTATTCTCTCCTCCGTGTCGGTAGTTTTCGTTCCGGCACCGAGGAGAGAGGTTCGGTGAGTTGCACCAACACACCCCACATACAGTAGAACATGCCAGGCACACTCACACCCCCCCTTTACCCCCCCATCACCCCCCAATTACCCCTGCCCCCCCAGTCACAGTGACACCAATTGCTTTTTTTTTTGCATTGGTGTCATTTGTGACTGTAGTAACTGTTAGGGCAGTTAGGGTTAGCCCCCTTTAGTTCTAATGTGCCCCCCTAACCCCCCCAATAAAGGTTTAACCCCGTGATCACCCCCCGTCGCCAGTGTCACTAAGGCTGGGTTCACATTGCAGCGGTTTATGAGAACGAATGTGATTCGCACCGCACTGCAGTGCAAATCACATCCGATCTCTGTGCGATTCGAGTTCAGCCATACAGATAGTATGGCTGAATTCGTGTCGCACCCGCCGCACCCGCCGCACCTGCCGCAAATTCGCACGGGACCCTTTTTTTGGCCCGCAGCAGAATCGGATCGCATGGGTGTTCACACCATGCGATCCGAGTTTGCAGATCGCACTGCGATATGCGAACTGATCTGGGGGTGTCATTAACATTTCACTGACACTCCCAGCAGTTCGCATAGGGCAGTGTGAACTGCCGCCGGGAGGCATGCGATGCGGGAACCCGCCACGGATTCATGGCGTTCCCGCATCGCTCCAGTGTGAACCCAGCCTAATAAGCGATAGTTTTTCTGATCGCTGTATTAGTGTCACAGGTGACGCAAGTTAGGCAGGTAGGTATTTAGGTTCGCCGCAGCTTTTTATAGCGCCAGGGACCCCCATATACTACCGCATAAAGCCCCCTGATTGCCCCCTAGTTAACCCTTTCAACAGTGATCACCATATAACTGTTACAGGTGACGCTGGTTGGTTAGTTATTTTTTTATAGTTTCAGGGCACCCGCCATTTATTACCTAATAAAGGTTTAACCCCCTGATCACCCGGCGGGTGTCATTTGTGACTGTAATAACTGTTAGGGCAGTTAGGGTTAGCCCCCTTTAGTTCTAAGGTACCCCCCTAACCCCCCCAATAAAGGTTTAACCCCGTGATCACCCCCCGTCGCCAGTGTCACTAAGGCTGGGTTCACATTGCAGCGGTTTATGAGAACGGATGTGATTCGCACCGCACTGCAGTGCAAATCACATCCGATCTCTGTGCGATTCGAGTTCAGCCATACAGATAGTATGGCTGAATTCGTGTCGCACCCGCCGCACCCGCCGCAAACTCGCACGGGACCCTTTTTTTGGTCCGCAGCAGAATCGGATCGCATGGGTGTTCACACCATGCGATCCGAGTTTGCAGATCGCACTGCGATATGCGAACTGATCTGGGGGTGTCATTAACATTTCACTGACACTCCCAGCAGTTCGCATAGGGCAGTGTGAACTGCCGCCGGGAGGCATGCGATGCGGGAACCCGCCGCGGATTCGTGGCGTTCCCGCATCGCTCCAGTGTGAACCCAGCCTAATAAGCGATAGTTTTTCTGATCGCTGTATTAGTGTCACAGGTGACGCTAGTTAGGCAGGTAGGTATTTAGGTTCGCCGCAGCTTTTTATAGCGCCAGGGACCCCCATATACTACCGCATAAAGCCCCCTGATTGCCCCCTAGTTAACCCTTTCACCAGTGATCACCATATAACTGTTACAGGTGACGCTGGTTGGTTAGTTATTTTTTTTATAGTTTCAGGGCACCCGCCATTTATTACCTAGTCTCATTAGTGTACCCCTAAATTTAGGGGTGTCTACTTTCCAAAATGGGGTCATTTGGGGGGGGTTTGTGCCATCTTGGCATTTTATGGCCTTCAAAACTGTAACGCCCTTAGAAAGCCTGAAGGCGGTGCTTGGTTTTCGGGGACCCGTACGCGGCTAGGCTCCCAAAAAGTCCCACATATGTGGTATCCCCGTACTCAGGAGAAGCAGCAGAATTTATTTTGGGGTGTCATTTCACATATGCCCATGGCATGCGTGAGCAATATATCATTTAGTGACAACTTTGTGAAAAAAAAAAAAAAAAAAGTTTGTAATTTTCCCGCAACTTGTGGCAAAATATAAAATATTCCATGGACTCAACATGCCTCTCAGCAAATAGCTTGGGGTGTCTACTTTCTAAAATGGGGTCATTTGTGGGGGTTTTGTGCCATCTTGGCATTTTATGGCCTTCAAAACTGTAATAGGTAGTGAGGAGTGAAGTCAAATATTTACGCCCTTAGAAAACCTGAAGGCGGTTCTTGGCTTTCGGGGCCCCGTACGCGGCTAGGCTCCCAAAAAGTCCCACATATGTGGTTTCCCCATACTCAGGAGAAGCAGCAGAATTTATTTTGGGGTGTCATTTCACATATGCCCATAGCATGTGTGAGCAATATATCATTTAGTGACAACTTTGTGAAAAAAAAATAAAAAAAAATTAAAGTTTGTAATTTTCCCGCAACTTGTGGCAAAATATAAAATATTCCATGGACTCAAAATGCCTCTCAGCAAATAGCTTGGGGTGTCTACTTTCTAAAATGGGTCATTTGTGGGGGTTTTGTGCCATCTTGGCATTTTATGGCCTTCAAAACTGTAATAGGTAGTGAGGAGTGAAGTCAAATATTTACGCCCTTAGAAAACCTGAAGGCGGTTCTTGGCTTTCGGGGCCCCGTACGCGGCTAGGCTCCCAAAAAGTCCCACATATGTGGTATCCCCGTACTCAGGAGAAGCAGCAGAATTTATTTTGGGGTGTCATTTCACATATGCCCATAGCATGTGTGAGCAATATATCATTAAGTGACAACTTTGTGTAAAAAAAAAAGAAATTTTTTTTTGTCATTATTCAATCGCTTGAGGCAAAAAAATAAAATATTCAATGGGCTCAACATGCCACTTATCAATTTCCTTAGGGTGTCTACTTTCCAAAATGGGGTCATTTGGGGGGGGTTTGTACTGCCCTGCCATTTTAGCACCTCAAGAAATGAGATAGGCAGTCGTAAACTAAAAGCTGCGTAAATTCCAGAAAACGTACCTTAGTTTGTAGATGTGACAACTTTTGCGCAAACCAATAAATATACAATTATTGACTTTTTTTTTTACCAAAGACATGTGGCTGAATACATTTTGGCCTAAATGTATGACTAAAATTGAGTTTATTGGATTTTTCTAATAACAAAAAGTAGAAAATATCATTTTTTTTCAAAATTTGCGGTCTTTTTACGTTTATATCGCAAAAAATAAAAATCGCAGAGGCAATCAAATACCATCAAAAGAAAGCTCTATTTGTGGGAAGAAAAGGACGCAAATTTTGTTTGGGTACAACATTGCATGACCGCGCAATTACCAGTTAAAGCAGCGCAGTGCCAAATTGTAAAAAGACCTCTGGTCATTTACCAGCAAAATGGTCCGGTCTGAAGGTGGTTAAGATCTGAGGGGAAGATCTGAAATGAGGGGAAGCTCTGCTGATTTTATCATCCAATCATGTACAAGCAAAAATGCTGTTTTTTATTTTCCTTGCATGTCCCCCTCAGAACTATAGCGACTGCACTTCCAAGTGCACTGCAAGTGCAAAGTGGATTTTCCTTTAGTAAATAAACCCCTATGACCAAAAATATTCAAGTGGTCAGTAGCCATGTTACCATCATTGCCTTGGTGCTAAAGAAGTTTTCGTTTGGGCTGTGGGTGTTAGGAGGGTGGCACGCAATGCCACCAAAGCTCACCAAAGCTAAGGTTGCTAGGTAAAT
Source organism: Lithobates pipiens (assembly GCF_037356315.1). Classification (NCBI taxonomy): domain Eukaryota; kingdom Metazoa; phylum Chordata; class Amphibia; order Anura; family Ranidae; genus Lithobates; species Lithobates pipiens. The sequence continues at coordinate 271,114,598 of NW_027507748.1, read as the reverse complement.
TTAGTGTGGTTTGCTCTGTAGTTAGAGAAGCTAGGGTTGATTACTAGGGTCTGTTTGTGGTTTCCCAGGTGGAGAGATTTAAACTTTTCTCCTGTCTCTGAAACTTCTAGAGTTTAGAGAGGGAAATACAAATCTCTCAACTGAATATTTAATAACCTCTGGCCAATCTCTGGGGAGGTGTGCCCAGTAGGTGGTCAGACAGGGGGTACATAGACTGTTCTTCCCCTGGAGGAAGAGGGACTGTGCCTTCCTGACTGGCTACTGGACCACTCCCTCCCCTGCACCAAGCCTATTGCCTTGCTTCTGCTGGTATTCGTAAGTAGAGTCCAATCTCCTGAACTGAAGCTGTGTTATAAACTTCTCTAGTATGCCTAGTTGCTATTCATCTTTTGGTCTTTAGCTTAAAAAACTCAGACTGTTACTGTCTGAGCCTAATAACTCTCTAAACCTATTCCTGTAGTTGTCAGCTATGAGGAATAGTAGGCCAGCTATAGATGGTTCAAACCTCAGCAGGGACCGGCCAAGATTCCAACTATGTATGTGCAGGCTGATTGTACCCAAGTCGATCCATCAATGTGATCTGATGTCAGTGATCACATGGCACTGATTCACTGATTTATCATACACTGGTGTGACAGATCACGCTGCAGTGTGGCACAATTATATGATGCTCACCCAGAAAGGCAGTGCACCTGCTTAGCCGTTATTCTATTATTGGTTGGCCAGATTGATTTATCTCTACAAAAAAAATAGTACAATAACTAGAAGGTACAGAATTGACTTATTACAAACATTTTAAGAATATTATAACGCAGCATCATAAGTAATATATTCAAGTGGATGTAAACCCGATTCATGAAATTTGACCTGGGCACATATATCTGTAGTGTTTACTTATCTTTCTCCAAAGCCCTAAGGCCCGTGTGTTTTTGCTGCTTAGTTCCTCTGTTATCAGCATGATAACTTCTGACAAGTTCTCCAACACTAGATTTTCAGTATGAAGCTAAGATCAAGAACACAGGAATATGACTTCCAACTTACAGGAGGAAAGTTCAAAACTTATAAAGTATTATTTTACTGAAAGAGTGCAACGTAGTTTGCACTTGGAACAAATTTTCAGCAGAGGTTTTGAGCCAGCCAACAGTAAGTGAATTTAATCAATGTTAGATAGATAGATTTGCACTCGGAGGTGCAAAACTGATGGACCACTTTTTCTTTTTCTGCCAGTGCTCGTCTATGTTTCTTCAAATGTAAATAATCAACCAACAGGTGTTTCTAAAGCTGGCCATAGACTGCTCATGTATGGGCAGGCTGAATGTACCCAAGTTGATTGCTAGTGGCTATACCAAAAGCGGTAACCCCAAGCCAGCGGAGAAGGCTCTCCCTGCACCCCCCCCCCCCCCAGCTGAGAGAACACAAAGGCTCCATGGGAGGAATTCCCCCATAAACACGGAACAACTTTCTTTCCTGAAACCACTGTCAACCTATGGCTGGCTTAAGTTGTTAGAAAATTGAATTAACAATGACTTTAGAGAGGTCAGGTATGGCTTGTTTTAAAGCTCTTTTGCTGCATAATTGCACAACGGGGGCAGGTTTTTCTGTAAGACCCTGCACACCTTTTGTTTTTATGCACTGTGTTGATGATTTAAAAATCAAAAAAAAAAAAAGAAAAATTGATTTTTTATTGAAGTTTTTCACATGCGTATATAGGGAGATTGTGAGTAATTAAATCAGTTACAGGATATAGTAACCATATCAAGCATATTTGAACTTAGATATCATATGCAATGTTATGAGTCTGGTGCATTGTATTGTGTACCACCCCTGGACACCCCATCTGGGAACTAACTGTATCATGGGGGGGGGGAATACGACCAGCCTATAGTTTGTGTTATGTATGGTTTAATTAGAATTTCAATTATAAGGAAGGAAACATAAATTGGTAGCGTAACAGTATATAAAAGAATATTATTGACAGTGAGATACAGTCTAGCGAACCATATGTTGCCTATAGAATAGCAAGTGTAAATTCAAAGAGAAAGAATTTTGTTAGTTCTGCCTTTATCCCTGTTAGGGAGTTAGGGAGCTTATCCATTTGCACATAATAAGCAATCTGGCTGCAAATAATATATGCATTGCCAGTGTTCTGAACTCTTTTGGGTATGAGTTTATCTCAGACATCACGGGATACATACCCAACCCCTCTGCATCCCTAGCCATTCTCAGCCTGGGAATAAAGGCAAACACGTTTTTTCCAAAATGGGTAGATGTGGGGGCAGTCTCATAGGATATGGATTATAGATCCTTTAAGGGAGCATCCCCTCCAACAATGGACATCATATAAATTTGCAAACTTGTACAATTGAACTGGAGTGAGGCACCATCTGTGCTGGAGTTTTTGTGAGATTTCCCAATAGTTGATGCAGTTAGAAGCTTTCTGGTTGTATTGAATGGCTTTACGCTATTGATATTCAGAGGATGAGGTTTGTAGATCTCTTTCCCATCTTTTATATAGGGATGAGCCGAACACCCCCCGGTTCGGTTCGCACCAGAACTTGCGAACGACCCCCGCGTTCGGTACGAACGTTAGAACCCCATTGAAGTCTATGGGACTCGAACGTTGAATTGGAAAGTGCTCATTTTAACGGCTAATATACAAGATAGTATGCTAAAAAGGGTTTGGCGATCTGCCTCCTGCCTCAGGGGACATGGGTCACTGCAAAAAAAAGTTTTAAAAACTACCGTTTTGGCGGGAGCACTGATTTTAATGACGATTAAAGTGAAAAAAAAAAGTGAAATATTCCTTTAAATATGGTGCCTGGGGGGTGTCTATAGTATGCCTGTGAAGTGCCACGTGTTTCCCGTGTTTAGAACAGTCCCTGCACAAAATGACATTAAACGGAAATAACACCATTTAAAACTGCTTGCGGTTTTAATGTTATATCTGGTTCCTGCAATATGGTTGAAAATCATTCAGAAAAATGGCATGGGTAGCCCTCCCTGCCCATTACCAGCCTATTTGGGTCTTGTACGCACATTAAGGGGAACCCTGTACCCATATTAAAAAAAAGGAAATGCGTGTGGCCCCCAGGCCCTATATACTCAGAACAGCAGTATACAGGCGGTGCAAACAAGACAGGGACTGTGTAGGTTTGTTGTGTTAAGTTGAATCTGTTTGTCATTTTCAACCGGTACATTTTTAAAGTGTAGCTCCAGTCAAAAAAAATATCTTTAAGCTTTTTGGAAAACATAGGGAAGGGTTATCACCCCTGTATAATTTGTTTTGTCGTCCATCTTTTTTCATCTCACTTGCTGTTGTCTCCTTCCGTTTGCAAGTAGGAGATGTTTGTAAATTGGATGTTTGAAAGTAGGGGCCTGCCCTATATGCTCTGCAGAAATGGCGGAACAAGGTGTTGGTTTTGCAACAACATTGTAAGCCCTCAAAGTGACTCTTGGTGGCCGCTGGAGCGCCCTGCTGTGAACGATTATATCAAGAATTGTAATTACATGCCATTGTTGAACAGTGGTAGAAAAATTGACCTTTGGTGGTTGTGGTGCTGGTGCCACAACACTATAAGTCCTCACAGTTACTCTGGGTGGGCACAGGAAGGGGCCCTCCTGTGAAATATTATATCAAGAATTGTAATTACATGTCCCTGTTAAACAGGGGCAGAAAAATTGGGCCTTAGGCACTGGTGCCATCACACTGCAACCTCTGCCATACACTCTAGTTTTTTTGCAGGAATTAGCCCTGCTGCAAAGCATTGCATCAAAAATTTTACTTAAACGCCCCTGTTAAACAGGGGCAGAAAAATTGGGCCTTAGGCACTGGTGCCATCACACTGCAACCTCTGCCATACACTCTAGTTTTTTTGCAGGAATTAGCCCTGCTGCAAAGCATTGCATCAAAAATTTTACTTAAACGCCCCTGTTAAACAGGGGCAGAAAAATTGGGCCTTAGGCACTGGTGCCATCACACTGCAACCTCTGCCATACACTCTAGTTTTTTTGCAGGAATTAGCCCTGCTGCAAAGCATTGCATCAAAAATTTTACTTAAACGCCCCTGTTAAACAGGGGCAGAAAAATTGGGCCTTAGGCACTGGTGCCATCACACTGCAACCTCTGCCATATACTCTAGTTTTATTGCAGGAATTAGCCCTGCTGCAAAGCATTGCATCAAAAATTGTACTTAAACGCCCCTGTTAAACAGGGGCAGAAAAATTGGGCCTTAGGCACTGGTGCCATCACACTGCAACCTCTGCCATACACTCTAGTTTTTTTGCAGGAATTAGCCCTGCTGCAAAGCATTGCATCAAAAATTTTACTTAAACGCCCCTGTTAAACAGGGGCAGAAAAATTGGGCCTTAGGCACTGGTGCCATCACACTGCAACCTCTGCCATACACTCTAGTTTTATTGCAGGAATTAGCCCTGCTGCAAAGTATTGCATCAAAAATTGTACTTAAACGCCCCTGTTAAACAGGGGCAGAAAAATTGGGCCTTAGGCACTGGTGCCATCACACTGCAACCTCTGCCATATACTCTAGTTTTTTTGCAGGAATTAGCCCTGCTGCAAAGCATTGCATCAAAAATTTTACTTAAACACCCCTGTTAAACAGGGGCAGAAAAATTGGGCCTTAGGCACTGGTGCCATCACACTGCAACCTCTGCCATATACTCTAGTTTTATTGCAGGAATTAGCCCTGCTGCAAAGCATTGCATCAAAAATTGTACTTAAACGCCCCTGTTAAACAGGGGCAGAAAAATTGGGCCTTAGGCACTGGTGCCATCACACTGCAACCTCTGCCATACACTCTAGTTTTTTTGCAGGAATTAGCCCTGCTGCAAAGCATTGCATCAAAAATTTTACTTAACCACTTTCAGACCGGACCATTTTGCTGGTAAATGACCAGAGGTCTTTTTACACTTTGGCACTGCGCGGCTTTAACTGGTAATTGCGCGGTCATGCAATGTTGTACCCAAACAAAATTTGCGTCCTTTTCTTCCCACAAATAGAGCTTTCTTTTGATGGTATTTGATTGCCTCTGCGATTTTTATTTTTTGCGATATAAACGTAAAAAGACCGCAAATTTTGAAAAAAAATGATATTTTCTACTTTTTGTTATTAGAAAAATCCAATAAACTCAATTTTAGTCATACATTTAGGCCAAAATGTATTCAGCCACATGTCTTTGGTAAAAAAAAAGTCAATAATTGTATATTTATTGGTTTGCGCAAAAGTTGTCACATCTACAAACTAAGGTACGTTTTCTGGAATTTACGCAGCTTTTAGTTTACGACTGCCTATCTCATTTCTTGAGGTGCTAAAATGGCAGGGCAGTACAAAACCCCCCCAAATGACCCCATTTTGGAAAGTAGACCCCCTAAGGAAATTGATAAGAGGCATGTTGAGCCCATTGAATATTTTATTTTTTTGCCTCAAGCGATTGAATAATGACAAAAAAAAAAATTTTTTTTTTTTTTTACACAAAGTTGTCACTAAATGATATATTGCTCACACATGCTATGGGCGTATGTGAAATGACACCCCAAAATAAATTCTGCTGCTTCTCCTGAGTACGGGGATACCACATATGTGGGACTTTTTGGGAGCCTAGCCGCGTACGGGGCCCCGAAAACCAAGCACCGCCTTCAGGCTTTCTAAGGGCGTAAATTTTTGAGTTCACTTCTCACTACCTATTACAGTTTTGAAGGCCATAAAATGCCAAGATGGCACAAAACCCCCACAAATGACCCCATTTTAGAAAGTAGACACCCCAAGCTATTTGCTGAGAGGCATGTTGAGTTCATGGAATATTTTATATTTTGCCACAAGTTGCGGGAAAATTACAAACTTTTTATTTTTTATTTTTTTTTTAACAAAGTTGTCACTAAATGATATATTGCTCATGCATGCCATGGGCATATGTGAAATGACACCCCAAAATAAATTCTGCTGCTTCTCCTGAGTATGGGGATACCACATATGTGGGACTTTTTGGGAGCCTAGCCGCGTACGGGGCCCCGAAAACCAAGCACCGCCTTCAGGCTTTCTAAGGGCGTTACAGTTTTGAAGGCCATAAAATGCCAAGATGGCACAAACCCCCCCCAAATGACCCCATTTTGGAAAGTAGACACCCCTAAATTTAGGGGTACACTAGTGAGACTAGGTAATAAATGGCGGGTGCCCTGAAACTATAAAAAAATAACTAACCAACCAGCGTCACCTGTAACAGTTATATGGTGATCACTGGTGAAAGGGTTAACTAGGGGGCAATTAGGGGGCTTTATGCGGTAGTATATGGGGGTCCCTGGCGCTATAAAAAGCTGCAGCGAACCTAAATACCTACCTGCCTAACTAGCGTCACCTGTGACACTAATACAGCGATCAGAAAAACGATCGCTTATTAGGCTGGGTTCACACTGGAGCGATGCGGGAACGCCACGAATGCGCGGCGGGTTCCCGCATCGCATGCCTCCCGGCGGCAGTTCACACTGCCCTATGCGAACTGCTGGGAGTGTCAGTGAAATGTTACTGATACCCCCAGATCAGTTCGCATATCGCAGTGCGATCTGCAAACTCGGATCGCATGGTGTGAACACCCATGCGATCCGATTCTGCTGCGGGCCAAAAAAAGGGTCCCGTGCGAATTTGCGGCGGGTGTGGCGGGTGCGGCGAATGGCTGAACTCGAATCGCACAGAGATCGGATGTGATTTGCACTGCAGTGCGGTGCGAATCACATCCGTTCTCATAAACCGCTGCAATGTGAACCCAGCCTTAGTGACACTGGCGACGGGGGGTGATCACGGGGTTAAACCTTTATTGGGGGGGTTAGGGGGGTACCTTAGAACTAAAGGGGGCTAACCCTAACTGCCCTAACAGTTATTAGTCACAAATGACACCCGCCGGGTGATCAGGGGGTTAAACCTTTATTAGGTAATAAATGGCGGGTGCCCTGAAACTATAAAAAAATAACTAACCAACCAGCGTCACCTGTAACAGTTATATGGTGATCACTGGTGAAAGGGTTAACTAGGGGGCAATCAGGGGGCTTTATGCGGTAGTATATGGGGGTCCCTGGCGCTATAAAAAGCTGCGGCGAACCTAAATACCTACCTGCCTAACTAGCGTCACCTGTGACACTAATACAGCGATCAGAAAAATTATCGCTTATTAGGCTGGGTTCACACTGGAGCGATGCGGAAACGCCGCAAATCCGCGGCGGGTTCCCGCATCGCATGCCTCCCGGCGGCAGTTCACACTGCCCTATGCGAACTGCTGGGAGTGTCAGTGAAATGTTACTGACACCCCCAGATCAGTTCGCATATCGCAGTGCGATCTGCAAACTCGGATCGCATGGTGTGAACACCCATGCGATCCGATTCTGCTGCGGGCCAAAAAAAGGGTCCCGTGCGAATTTGCGGCGGGTGTGGCGGGTGCGGCGGGTGCGGCGAATGGCTGAACTCGAATCGCACAGAGATCGGATGTGATTTGCACTGCAGTGCGGTGCGAATCACATTCGTTCTCATAAACCGCTGCAATGTGAACCCAGCCTTAGTGACACTGGCGACGGGGGGTGATCACGGGGTTAAACCTTTATTGGGGGGGTTAGGGGGGTACATTAGAACTAAAGGGGGCTAACTCTAACTGCCCTAACAGTTATTACAGTCACAAATGACACCAATGCAAAAAAAAAAAAAAAAAATGACATTGGTGTCACTGTGACTGGGGGGCAGGGGTAATTGGGGGGGTGATCGGGGGGTAAAGGGGGGGTGTGAGTGTGCCTGGCATGTTCTACTGTGTGTGTGAGTGTTGGTGCAACTTACTGATCCGCTCTCCTCCGTGTCGGAACGAAAAATACCGACACGGAGGAGAGAATACATCACTTCCTCTCCTGTGTTTACATTACAGGAGAGGAAGTGATGTCACCGGGGATTTCTATTCGTCGGGAGCGATCGCGAGGGGGTGGCCATGAATGAATGGCCGTCCCCTCGTCCGGGATCGCTCCCGAACGAATACCGACCGCCGCAGGCACCGGGCGGGGGCCCGATCGGGCCCCCGACCCGCGGGAGGCAAGGGACGTACATGTATGTCCTTATGCCTGCCCGTGCCATTGTACCGACGTACATCGGCGTGCGGCGGTCGGCAACTGGTTAAACGCCCCTGTTAAACAGGGGCAGAAAAATTGGGCCTTAGGCACTGGTGCCATCACACTGCAACCTCTGCCATATACTCTAGTTTTTTTGCAGGAATTAGCCCTGCTGCAAAGCATTGCATCAAAAATTTTACTTAAACGCCCCTGTTAAACAGGGGCAGAAAAATTGGGCTGCTGGCATCACCCAGAACCAAAAATGTTCTTCCAACATATCAGCGGAGGAGGAAGAGGATAGACAATCAACATAACAGGACAGTCACTCAGCATCAGCATAGGCAGTCTTGAAGGGATGTGGTATTTCAAAAAAAATTATTCGGTTACATCAGCTTCAGGTGCTTGGTAGCTGTGGGTGATCCAAGACTGATTCATCTTGATGAAGGTCAGTCGATCAACTGATTCGGTGGACAGGCGCACCCTGTGATCGGTAACGAAGCCACCAGCAGCACTGAAGGTGCGTTCCGAAAGAACGCTGGATGCAGGACAGGCCAGTAGCTCAATTGCATACTGTGCAAGCTCTGGCCAGTGATCCATCCTCAAGACCCAGTAAGCCAGAGGATTTTCAGTGGGAAAGGTGTCCAAGTCTGACCTTGCCCCTAGGTATTCCTGCACCATGTAAATTAGACGCTGGCGATGGGTGCTGGAACCAATCATACCTTGGGGCTGCGGACTAAAAAATTGTCTGAAAGCATCAGTCAGACGGCCACCTTCTCCACCGCTCCTTCTGACTGATGCCTCAGCAACACGTTGTCCAGGACCAGGAGTTTGTGACCTCCCAGTCTCTGGGAACGCGTTGCACAGAGCTTTCTGCAAGGCCTCCCGGAGATGTCTCATCCTCTGCTCCCTCTGCGATGGCAAGATAAGGTCGGCAACCTTACCCTTGTACCGTGGATCAAGGAGAGTGGCCAGCCAGTAATGGTCCCTCTCCTTGATCCGAAGAATACGAGGATCCTTCCGCAGGCTTTGCAGGATCAGGGAGGCCATGCAGCGTAGGTTAGCTGAGGCATTCGGTCCGGAGTCCTCTGGGTCACTAAGGAAAACATGATCCGCAGCTACCTCCTCCCAGCCACGTACAAGTCCACGTGTTTCTTGGGACTGTAAATCATCCCTATAAGACTGCTGCTGCTGATGCTGAGTGCCAGCCTCCACCTCCATGCTGACACAATCATCCTCCTCCTCCTCTTCCTCCTCCTCACCCTCTTCCTGTGTGATGGGTGGCACAGCAGGAACACTGTCTGGATAAAGGGGGCCTTGAGAGGCAAGGAAGTCCTCCTCTTCCTGCCTCTGTTCTGCCTCAAGTGCCCTGTCCATTATTCCACGCAGCGTATGCTCCAAGAGGTGGACAAGAGGTATAGTGTCACTGATGCATGCACTGTCACTGCTCACCATCCTTGTGGCCTCCTCAAACGGTGACAGGACAGTGCATGCATCCCTGATCATGCCCCACTGGCGTGGTGAGAAAAAACCAAGCTCTCCTGACCCTGTCCTGGTGCCGTAGTCGCACAGGTACTCATTGAAGGCCCTCTGCTGCGTGTGCAGCCGCTGCAGCATGGCCAATGTTGAGTTCCATCTGGTGGGCATGTCACATATAAGGCGGTTCTTGGGCAGGTTCAACTCCTTTTGGAGCTCAGCCAGCCGAGCACAGGCATTAAATGATCGGCGGAAATGCACACAGACTCTCCTGGCCTGTTTCAGGACATCCTGTAAGCCGGGGTACCTGCCCAAGAACCGCTGCACCACCAGGTTAAGGACGTGAGCTACACAGGGCACATGGGTCAGTTGTCCCTGTCGGAGGGCGGAGAGGAGGTTGGTGCCATTGTCGCAAACCACCATTCCTGGCTTAAGCTGGCGTGGCGTCAACCACCTCTCGGCCTGCCCCTGCAGAGCTGACAAAACATCCGCCCCAGTGTGGCTCCTGTCCCCCAAACAAACCAGCGCAAGCACGGCATGGCATCGTTTTGCCTGCGTACTTGCGTAGCCCCTGCAACGCCTACGGAGCACCGCTGGTTCTGAGGACAGAGCACTGGAAGAGGCCATGGAGGAAGAAGAAGAGGAGGGGGTGGAGGAGAGAGGTGTGTCACAACCAATAGTAGCATTTTGGAGGCGTGGTGGCGGAACAACCTCCAATACTACTGCACCTTGTCCTGCATCCTTCCCAGCAGCCAGAAGAGTGACCCAATGGGCCGTGAAAGACAGGTAACGTCCCTGTCCATGCCTGCTGGACCATGAGTCAGCGGTAATATGCACCTTACCGCTGACCGCCCTGTCCAGCGAGGCAAGGACATTGCCTTCCACATGCCGGTAGAGAGCCGGAATTGCCTTCCGTGAGAAAAAGTGGCGTTTGGGGACCTGCCACTGAGGAACCGCACATTGTACAAACTCACGGAAGGGGGCCGAGTCTACCAACTGAAAAGGCAGCAGTTGAAGTGCTAGCAATTTAGCCAAGCTAGCATTCAACCGCTGGGCATGTGGATGGCTGGGAGTAAATTTCTTCCGCCGGTCCAGCAGCTGGGGCAGGGACATTTGTCTGCTATAATCGGACGTGGATGTACCACTAGCAGAGTTCCCGGAAGCACTTGGCTGTGACACACCTAATTCTACACCTTCATTCCTCTCAGAGCAGGTTTCAGAGAGGACTGAAGGTCTAGTGGGGTTGGAGATGCCAGCTGATGAGGAGCAAGGAGAGGTCCGCTTTGTTCTTTGGTGTGGGTCTTTGAGGTATGCTTGCCAACGAGCTGCATGGCAGGTCAACATATGTCTGGTCAAGCATGTGGTGCCCAAGCGGCTGATGTTTTGGCCACGTGAGATACGCTTGAGACATATGTTGCAAATAGCAGCGGTGCGATCTGATGCACTCGTCTCAAAAAAGGCCCACACCAAAGAACTTTTAGAATAACGCGCAGAGGAAGCGCTCTGCGCAGAGGAAGCGCTCTGCGCAGGCGGAGCTCTGCGGTGTGATTCAGTCGGTGTGCTGCCCCTAAGCTGGCCCCCGGAGGGCATCCTGCCTCGTTGGACATGTGCCTCCTCCTCCTCCTCCTCCTCCCTCCTTCCAGGCACCCACGTGGAGTCAGTGCCCTCATCATCCCCTCCCTCTTCATCGCTGTAGCAAACCTGGCAGTATGCTGCAGCTTGTGGAACATGACTGCCAGATTGCTGTCCTTCTTGAGCATCCCCTCTCTCTGTGCTCACGCTACTGCCTTCCTCTAGCTGAGTGTCATCATCAGAGCCCACCAAACACTGGGCATCCTCCTGGAGCATGTACCCAACACTGTGCTCAAAGAGTTCAGGAGACTCCTCAGGAGGACGTGGTGGGTCTAGGGAAGGAGTCACTGATGATGACATTGAGAGGAGGGACGACGATGTGTTGGCAGCTGCTTTTCTACTACCCTGAGACTGGGTGAGAGAGGATGAGGAGGATGAAGAGGGCTTGGTCATCCACTCTACCAAGTCGTTGGCATGTTGCGGTTCAACATGTCCAGCTGCAGAAAAGAAGGACAAGCATGTCCCATGGCCACGTGCTGATGACAATGCACCGCGTCCCCGACCAGCACTGTTGTCTCTAGACACAGAGCCTGCTTGCCCTCTTTTATCGGCTCGCGCCTGTCTGCCTCTCCTTGCTGGCCTTCCAGACATGGTAATGGCCTGAAGGGAGTTGGGTAAAACAGTAGTTGGGTAGTTTATATTGTGCTGGAGGCACACAACACCCACTAACTCCTGCAGATGCCTTTTTTATAGAACAGCAGAGTTAAAGGGGTATATACAGATGTATACTGTGCTGTGCTGGAAGCACACACAACTTCCAATAACTCCAGCAGATGTCAATCGGGCCCAAATAGAGAACAGCTATGTAGGTGGATAATAGCGGTATGTACTGGGTACAGAGCAGGCACACAGCACGCACTATCTCCTGAGTGACACTGCTGACTGCAAGCTCTATTGTTAAAGATGGACCACTAGCTATATAGGTGAGGTGAATATCACGGTGTATACTGCGGTCAGGGCACGCAGACAATAACAAGAAAACAGCTGAGTTAAAGGGGTATATACAGATGTATACTGTGCTGTGCTGGAAGCACACACAACTTCCAATAACTCCAGCAGATGTCAATCGGGCCCAAATAGAGAACAGCTATGTAGGTGGATAATAGCGGTATGTACTGGGTACAGAGCAGGCACACAGCACGCACTATCTCCTGAGTGACACTGCTGACTGCAAGCTCTATTGTTAAAGATGGACCACTAGCTATATAGGTGAGGTGAATATCACGGTGTATACTGCGGTCAGGGCACGCAGACAATAACAAGAAAACAGCAGAGTTAAAGGGGTATATACAGATGTATACTGTGCTGTGCTGGAGGCACACACAACTTCCAATAACTCCAGCAAATGACAATCGGGCTCAAATAGAGAACAGCTATGTAGGTGTATATAGTGGTATGTACTGGGTACAGAGCACGCAGACAGCACGCACTAACACTACTGACTGCAAGCTCTATTATTAAAGCTAGATCACTAGCTATATAGGTGAGGTGAATATAGTGGTGTATACTGCGGTCAGGGCACAGACAGTAACCACTACACAAGAGCAAAATAGTAAATCAGCCAAAAACGATTGGTGTGTAACTGTGTTGAAGGTACACAGAACACCCACTGCTTCAGATGCTAACAAACACTACACGAGGCCGCCTGAAAGGCAGCTTTATATAGTGTGGGGCGTGCACTACACAGTCTGAGCTATGATTGGCCACAGGCAGGATGCCTGTGGCCAACCATTGCTCTTCCCGCTACTGGCGCTGCGATTGGCCAAGCATGCGGGGTCACAGTGCATGCTTGGCCAATCGTGAGACAGCAATGCATTGCGCCATCGCAGTGCATTGTGGGCCACACGAATTTTGCCGCGAACGGCCCAAACGTTCGGAATTCGGCGAACGCACGAACGACCAATGTTCGAGTCGAACATGCGTTCGACTCGAACACGAAGCTCATCCCTACTTTTATATGTTGAAGTTTTAGCAAACTGGTCTTTACTGTGCAAGATGTTGTACATAAGAGTGATCCTGTAAGGTAAACCAGACCTCCACCACTAAAAGGCCAGTGCGGATACTTGCTCATGCTCGTACATATTGCTCATGCTAATACTCATAAGCAAAGGACCAACATAATTCCTGCAATGCCAGTTCATCACGCACGGGTATGTGCGCATGTGCGTGTGCGTTCGTGCACACGCATGCACGCACCAATTAGCACTTGGCGCCTAGTGGCCTCTGTCACTGTAAACAGTGCTGGATGATCTTCAGCTTCTTCCTGACCTACCAAAACCTGATCTGCTACTCCTGTTTGTTCGTGTATTACCTGGCACGCCTTTGGTCTTCGCCTCTGGTTGTTCCTTTACTCAGACTACTTGGTATCCTGACTTTGGCTTGTTTGCTGGACTTGATCTACCTACTGATTTGGTACCACATTGCCTGGCTGTTCCCGACCCTGGCCTGCCTTCTGGACTTGCTTTCCCTGCTGATTTGGTACCATGATGCCTGGTTGTTGCTGACTGCTGCTCTTCTCCTGGTTCTGCTCCTGTCCATGCTCTGGTGCCAAGCTGCTTCTACTTCCTGCTCCAAGGACCGTGACTGCCAGCTCTACCCACCTACAGAGGGAACATCACCAGCCAGCTATCTGGCACTCGTGCCACTCCTTGCCTTTACACTTTCTGTTCCCATCTTCAGGAGTGTCTTATTTGAGACAAGTTAGTCAGAGATAGATCAGGGATTACAAACTTGAGGGCTTCTATCAGAATGGGTACATTTTGGCAATCATCTGGTGGTGAAGAGTTCAGGCATAAAAACATACATGCTGCTACAGCAGCTGAGATCGTGGGATGGTTTATTTCCTTGGGTTTATTGGGGAAGGTCTGGGCTAGGAGTGGAGAGCTCAATTTGCCCTCAGCATAAATGATTCTTCTATGTGTTGCCACTGTTAGATACTGGTTTACACCCACCTGCCCACCTGTAACAGATTTGCTCAAGAATCATTGCAATGTGGTAATCTTTTATGTCAGATTTGTGTTTAATGATAGAAAATATGGACAGCAGGGTTTCCAATCTTGCCAAACATATGAGCTCACAGATGGTTTGAGGGTGTTGAAAAATGTCTCGGGGATCTCAATACATAAAGCTCTATGCAGATAAAGAAGTTTCGGTAGAGTAATCATTTTCAAGGCAGCTGTTCTGCCCACCCAAAAAAAATTTTTTACTAATTAATTGGAGGTTTTTCTTGCAGGTCTGCAGAAAGGGATTATAGTTGCATGTATACAAATTAGAGGTGGGAGTGGTTAGATAAATGCCCAAGTAGGGCATGGAGGTAGTTACGCATTGAAAGGGGACCATGGATTTTAGGGGAGGTTTAATAGCGTCAGGTACCACTACACTTAGAATATTTGACTTAGACTCATTTACTTTGTAAGTTGAGCAAGAGTTAAAGACATTTAGGATTTCCCACACGTTTACCAGGGAAGCCGGGTCTGTTAGTTTGAGAATTATGTCATCTGCAAATAGGGTAATTTTGTATTCTTGGTCCTTAATTTTAATTCCTGATATAAGATCTGAAGAACGGATTTTATGAGCTAAGGGTTCCATCAATAATGTAAAAATTTGTGGGGAGAGGGGGCAACCTTGCCTTGTGCCATTTGTGATGGCGAATGGGTCAGAGAAGGTGCCGTCTGAAAGGACATGGGCAGAGGGATTTGAGTATAAGACCAGAATGGCTGATACAATATTACCTTGGAAGCCAAATTTACTTAGAGTGTGTCTCAGATAACAGCAGTGGATCCTATCAAATGCTTTCTCCGCATCTAATGTTATAAATAGAGATGGGAAGTGTTTAGCCTCAGTATAGTGTAAAAGATTTGTTATTTTGCATGTGGCATCAAGGGCTTGTCTACCCAGAGTGAAGCCAACCTGATCTGGGTGTATGAGATGGGGCATGATTGGGGCTGGTCTTTGGGCTACAAGTCTTGCATATAGTTTGAGGTCGGTGTTTAGTAAAGAGATGGGACAGAAATTGGATGGGGTGACTGGCTCCTTCCCTGGTTTAGGTAAGGTCACAATGTTTGCAGATAACATTTCACCTGGAAATTCGCCTGAGGACACAGCAAACAGGGGCCCGGATGGATTTTCGGCCGAATATTACAAATTGTTTGACAGCATCTTATCTCCACAAATGTGTCAGCTGTTTCCTCCTGCTGCACCTATCCTGCCTTTAACCCCCCTGCTTCTCCTCAGCTGCCTCTTCCAGCTCCACTAAATCTCCCTTCAAAATCTGATCCCTCTGTTTTACCATACTTCCGCTCTTTGCTTTTACCAGCCGCATCCACTACCTACAGCCCTGTACCCATATACAAATCTTCAGTTGCTGAAACCAAAAAGAAGCGGAAGTTTTTCCCAACCCATAACATTCGGTCATCATCCACTCCCGCCTCCACACCAGTTAATCCACTCCTGCCTGATGTTCCAATGCCTGCTGTTCAGCCTGTTGTGTCAGTGTCTCTGCCTGCTGTCCAGCCTGACATCCCAGGGCCTGCTATCCAGCCTGATGTTCCAGCCTTCCAGCCTGACGTCCCAGCCTTCCAGTCTGATGTCCCGGTGCCAGCCTTCCAGTCTGATGTCCCGGTACCTGCCTTCCAGTCTGATGTCCCGCTGCCTGCCTTCCAGTCTGATGTTCCGTGCTGGCCTTCCAGTCTGATGTCCCGCTTCCAGCCTTCCAGTCTGATGTCCCGCTGCCGGCCTTCCAGTCTGATGAGCCACTGCCGGCCTTCCAGTCTGATGTCCCTCTGCCGTCCTTCCAGTCTGATGTCCCAGTGCTGTCCTTCCAGTCTGATGTCCCGGTGCTGGCCTTCCAGTCTGATGTGCCGTCCTTCCAGTCTGATGTTCCAGTGCCATCCTTCCAGTCTGATCTCCTGGTGCCATCCTTCTAGTCTGATGTCCCGGTGCCATCCTTCCAGTCTGATGTCCCGGTGCCGTCCTTCCAGTCTGATGTCCTGCTGCCGGCCTTCCAGTCTGATGTCCCGCTGCAGGCCTTCCAGTCTGATGTCTCTGTGCCGTCCTTCCAGTCTGATGTCCCGGTGCTGTCCTTTCAGTCTGATGTGCGGTCCTTCCAGTCTGATGTTCCAGTGCCATCCTTCCAGTCTGATGTCCCGGTGTCATCCTTCCAGTCTGATGTCCCAGTGCCGTCCTTCCAGTCTGATGTTCCACTGCCGGTCTTCCAGTCTGATGTGCCATCCTTCCAGTCTGATGTCCCAGTGCCATCCTTCCAGTCAGATGTCCCGGTGCCATCCTTCCAGTCTGATGTTCCAGTGCCATCCTTCCAGTCTGATCTCCTGGTGCCATCCTTCTAGTCTGATGTCCCGGTGCCATCCTTCCAGTCTGATGTCCCGGTGCCGTCCTTCCAGTCTGATGTCCTGCTGCCGGCCTTCCAGTCTGATGTCCCGCTGCAGGCCTTCCAGTCTGATGTCTCTGTGCCGTCCTTCCAGTCTGATGTCCCGGTGCTGTCCTTTCAGTCTGATGTGCGGTCCTTCCAGTCTGATGTTCCAGTGCCATCCTTCCAGTCTGATGTCCCGGTGTCATCCTTCCAGTCTGATGTCCCAGTGCCGTCCTTCCAGTCTGATGTTCCACTGCCGGTCTTCCAGTCTGATGTGCCGTCCTTCCAGTCTGATGTCCCAGTGCCATCCTTCCAGTCAGATGTCCCGGTGCCATCCTTCCAGTCAGATGTCCCGGTGCCATCCTTCCAGTCTGATGCCCCGGTGCTGGCCTTCCAGTCTGAGGTGCCGTCCTTCCAGTCTGATGTTCTGGTGCCGTCCTTCCAGTCTGATGTCCCGGTACCGTAATTCCAGTCTGATGTCCTGCTGCCTGTCTTCCAGTCCGATGTGCCAGCTTCCCAGTCTGATGTGTCAGCTTCCCAGCCTGAGGTGTTCCTGTCTGCTGCCCAGCCTGAGGTGTTCCTGTCTGCTGCCCAGCCTGAGGTGTTCCTGTCTGCTGCCCAGCCTGAGGTGTCCCTGTCTGCTGCCCAGCCTGAGGTGTTCCTGTCAGCTGCCCAGCCAGAGGTGTTCCTGCCTGCTGCCCAGTCAGAGGTGTTCCTGCCTGCTGCCCAGTCAGAGGTGTTCCTGCCTGCTGCCCAGCCTGATGTGCCAGCTTCCCAGCCTGATGTGCCAGCTTCCCAGCCTGAGGTGTTCCTGTCTGCTGCCCAGCCTGAGGTGTTCCTGTCTGCTCCCCAGCCTGAGGTGTTCCTGTTTGCTGCCCAGCTTGATGTGCCCATGCCTGCTGCCCAGCTTGATGTGCCCAAGCCTGCTGCTCAGCTTGATGTGCCTCTGCCAGCTGCCCAGCTTGATGTGCCACTGGCTTCTGCCCATCCTGATGTGCCACTGTCCGCTGCCCAGCTTGATGTGCCATTATCTGCTGCCCAGCCTGATATGTTCCTGCCTGATTCCCAGCTTAAAGTGCCTCTGCCTGCTGCCCAGCTTGAACTGCCTCTGCCCTCTGCGCAGCTTGAAGTGCCTCTGCCCGCTGCCCAGCTTGAAGTGCCTCTGCACTCTGCCCAGCTTGATGTGCCACTGTCCAGCTTGATGTGCCTTTGCCTTTTGCCCAGCCTGACAACCTGGCGCCTTCTGCCCAGCCTGACGACCCGGCGACTTCTGCCCAGCCTGACGACTCAGAGACTTCTGCCCAGCATGATGATCTGGTGCCCTTTTCCCAGCCTGATGACATGGTGCCTGCTAAAACTGTTCCTGACTGATGCCCACCTTGCCGCTGTGTCAACCCTGTTTGTCACCCAGCCTGAATGTAATGCCCCTGTGTGGTCTGCCTCTGATGGTTTCTTGCCTGTTACCCTGCTAAGTTTCATCTCTGGATCCAAACTTCCTGACCCAGGTGGTGGGGTGAGTGTCCTATTTTCGGACTCTGGTGGCACCTCCTTCAGTGAACTAAAAGACTCTGCCCTTGAAAGTGCGAATAAGTCCACAGACTCAGTAGGGAAACATTTTAGGTGTTTCTGCACCCACTCTGACGGTCGTACCCAGGGCTGAATGGAGCATCCGGAGGCCACTCCTTTAGGAGGGGGAACTGTCAGGAACTGTGTCATTTCTGGTTTCACCCGCTGGTGGCACTAATAAGTTCTGGACCAAAAGGTGTAATTCCAGTGGCCACCAGCGGGTATCTCCCTGCTCGGACTTCAGACGTGCCATCTAGCACCTGTCATGGGTCTGCTGGACTATATAGACCCGCCCGGAACTATGCTCAGTGCTTCAGAATTCCTCTGCTAGCCCTTGTTCTTGCCAGTACCTGCTCTTGTTCCAGTTTGTTCCAGCACCCCATTTGTTATCCTGTCATCCAGTCCTGTTCCCTGCTCCTTGGTCTGCTTCCTTATCCCTGGTTTCTGACCCCATTTTGCTTTTGTCCTTGCTTTATTATTTCTTCTTTGTTTCCTTGTTTGTGTATTATATTAGTTAGTTAGATAGTTAGAAGGTTTTGGGGTTTGTCTTGTATTTTCTTTGCTTGCTTATGGTTGCTGTTTATTGGTGGTGCACGTGTGTCCTTATCTTTAATAAATATATATATTTTGCCTTTTACTTGTTGTCCCTATTCCTTGGTGCAGCCCAGCGATCTGACTACCTGCTTGGATGTTTATGTATAACGTCCATGGCATACATTTTGTCACCGCTAGTGGGATGTAAATACAATGTAGGGAATTTTTTGTTTAGCTCTTCTTTGTTTGATTTGGTTAGCTAAAAGCTTGCCAGCTTTATTCCCTGCTGGATAAAAATGTGTGCATAATTTCAGCATTTTAGCATGTTTGGCATTTAGGAAGGAATTAAGGTTTCTGGCTAGGTATATTTTATCACTAATTATTGGAGTGGGCTTGGTTTTGTTTATGTTGTCTAATAGTTCTGTCAGCTGCTGTGTCCTTTGAAGCTTGGCTTGAGAACTCAATTTAATGAATGTACCACAAATATATACCTTATGGGCTGACCATACAGTAGATGGATTAGTGACTGAAGATTTGTTGAAGTCAAAGTATTATTTCAGAATGTTTTGTATGAGAGTGGTATTGGTGGGAATTGCCATTAGATGTGGATCGTTCCTCTAATTGGTGGCAAAGGAGTTTGTAAGTTTGTCCCCAAGAGTCATTGAGATAGGTGCATGATCTGACCATGTTATGGGTTAAATGTCCATCTCAGTAGCATCTTGGAGAAGTTGTTTGTCCCCCACAAATAAATCACTTCTAGAGTAGGCGCAATGGGGTTTTGAGAAAAAAGTGAAGTCCCTTTCCATAGCGTGTTGGCGCCTCCAGATATCAAACAGGTACTTAGCATGGAGAAAGGGGATCAGAGTCACCTGACGAGGTTTCCTGAGAGACGGACCTTTAACGTCAATGGGGGCATTTTGCACTAGGTTAAAGTCTCCACACCTAAAAGCCTGCCCTTGTTTGTGGAAAAAAGTAAATTAACTCAGTTTGTGGAGGAATCATAATTGTCCTGAGATTGGGGCATAAATGTTTACAATGGTGTAAATGGTATTGTTAATTTTACAGATTAGGATGATGTATCTTCCTTGAGGATCAGAGGTAGCGGAGATCAGTTTGAATGCTACTGTATTTTTTATAGCTATGAGTACTATGAGTACAGAAGTGGGTCTCTTGAAGACATAGAATGTCACAATTAAGTTTGCGTGCTTCCAACCAAAGTGAATATCTTTTCCCAGGGTAAATCAGGCCCTTAACATTTAAGAATGTAATTTTGATCGGCATGGTGGGGTTGGTTGAGTTACAACATTAGAGCGAAAGAGTGTGGCTCAGATAAATTTAGCTTTGCTGAAGCAGGGGATAAGTTGCTTGACTCAGTGGAATGATGCATGGTTTTTGGTGTGATGCAGTAGTCAACCTACTCTTTGAAGAGATGAATTTATAGCTTCTGGCAGAGGCAGAGTACGACAGGTCTGACCTGAAATTCCACTGTTGGTGAAGAATAGGTTTAGACTGTAAAAGAACCAAGATCAAGTCAATATTGGGGTGAACAATAAGAGAACTAGTGTTACCATACACTTAAAGCTAAAAACGATAATAGAAATGTAAGAAAACCTTTAGCTTTCGTCCAGTGTGCACTCATGCGCATGTGCACATGCACAGGTGTCTGCAAATGCCTAGGCGCATTAATGCACATGTGAAGCAGACTGCGTGCATGTGCAGGAACACGCCCCTAGCGCCAATTGGCACCAGACGGCTTACTTAAGGAAGTGCCCTGACCCCAGACCATTGCTGACTGGTCTTCAGCTGTTCCTTGCTACCCAGTATCCTGCTTATTCTGTCTGAAATCCATTGCAGAACCTGGCTTGCCCGGACCCTGCCTTTGTGTTGATTACTGGTTCTTGATCCTGACTTCCCATTTGGCCCTGCTCCTGTGTGCTGCCTTGTAACCCACTGCCTGCCTGCTACTGAACCCGGCTATTCTTGAGATCCTGCTTCTGCCTGCTGCCTTGTACCTTACTGCCTGTCTGTTACCGAACCCAGCTATCCTAGAGACCCTGCTCCAGCTTCCTGCTTAGCTCCTTACCACCACCCGGGTGTCTGCGACTACGGTCTTGCGACCTGCTGCTATTGCTTGTTGTAAGCCTGCCAGAAACTCTACATCATCTGACGTTCCAGTGCCACTGTTCAAGCAAAGTACCTATTCTACCCCAGTGGATCCTGTGTGCATGGCTGCCTTCCGGGGCCTGACGGTTCTCCTGCTCTCCCGAAGTCGTACCCTCTGCTACAAGTTTCCTTGTCTACAGCTGCAGGCACTCATGTTCCTCCTGTTCCTTGGTTTCATCTGTTCCGTTCCCAGCGGGACCAGGACTGGAGAAACCAGAGCTTTTTATACCGTGACTTAGATTGGGGTTATAAGGCTGAGAAACTGGGCTCTGGTGGGCGTTCCAGGGCTTGAAGGTAAGCCTTGGGTCGTAGAAGCAATTCAGGTGGTCATATCATCAGAGGGTACAAAGTCATCACAGACACCAGTGTTATGAGTGTGATGGTTGCGGTTATGCTAACGTGGTTCCAAGATGTGACATTAACGCAGTAGCGAGAGGCCTTCATCCAGTGTGTGGACTGAATAGGACTTGTTGTCCTTGGTAATGACCAGTTTAATCAGGTGACCCCACTTGTGTTGTATTTGGTGATTTCAGAGGGGTTTAGTGATAGTGGACAAGATGTTGCGCTGTAGCATAGTGTATTTGGATAGATCTGTGAAGAAAGCCAGATTTGTATATGGCTGGGTGTATTTGGCTGGGTTGCGTGTGGCGCGCTGTAAATTTTCCTTTACATGGAAAAAATGTATCCGGACAATGATGTCTCTTGGTATAGTATCTGGTAGATGCAGTGGTTTTGACAGATGGTGTATGCGATCAATGATCAGTTCTGCCGGAGGAATATCAGAGAGGAAAGCGGAGATTAATTGTGTGAAGTATTCTTTTAGTGCAGATTATTGGATGGATCCTGGTATGCTTCTTATCTTTAAACGGACCTCCAAACCTGCAATTTTGTCTCTCATCCACTCTATGTCATTTGCTTCTTCCCCCTGTACATCCACTAGATCATTAAAGGAGGATGTCACTTCTCCCATTTTGGCTTCTATGGTAGTGACTCTCTCCCCTTGGTAGGATATTTCAAATGTAAAGTTATACATAATTTTAGTGAATTCAGAGTGGATGGAATTTTGCAGTGTATGCCCCATACACACGGTCGGACATTCCGACAACAAAATCCATGGATTCCGATGGATGTTGACTCAAATTTGTCTTGCATACACACAGTTGCACAAAGTTGTCGGGCTTTTCGGTCGTCAAGAATGCGGTGACGTACAACGTGTTCGACGGGACTATAAAAGGGAAGTTCAGCACCACGTGCGGCACCCTTTGGGCTCCTTCTGCTGATCTCGTGTTTTATCGCGTGTTAGTAGAAGTTTGGTTAGAGATGATTTGCGTTTTTCAGACTTGTGCTTCAGATCGTTACTGCTCTTCAGTTTGTGCTTGTGGGTTTATATCTGCTTATCAGTGCGTGTAGTCAGTTCGTATTTGTTTGTCATTGCGTGCTATTTATAGTACTGTCTTTGATTTTCAGTGCGTTATTGTCCGCTCGTTGCTCATTTTCAGTGTGTTCTTTCAGGCCTTGCTGTTTTTCAGTACTTTCTGTTAGTCCGTTCTGACTAGCTGACAGTTTTGAAGCCATGTTGCGTGTATGTACTTGTTGTGGAGTTTGCGCTGTGCAGGGGTTTGGTGTTGGCTTTTAGCTTTGACCCAAGCCCAGTCCATGAACAGGGTGAGGAGGAATTCACAGAGCAAGAATTGGTTGCTCCAGCGTGACCAATTCTCGCACATGCCTTTGCTTCGTGAAATCCGGGAGAATAATACTGATGATTTCAGGAATTATCTCAGGATGACGGACCCCGTTTTTCACCATCTGTTGGCTTTGCTGTCCTCTTATATCAGCAGGCAGGATACCTGCATGAGGCAACCCATCACTCTGGAGCAGAGGCTAGTTGCCGCGTTGTGGTACTTGGCGACAGGGAGAAGCCTGCAGGACCTCAAGTTCTCGACAGGCATCTCGCCCCAGGCTTTGGTGATCATTATTCCAGAGACCTGTTCTGCCATTATTCAGGTCCTGCAGAAGGACTATATTAAGGTAAGTTTTCTCCTTTAACATCACAGTCTATGTATTTAATGTTTGCTAATGTATTGTATTTCTTTCATCGTTCCCTAATTACCATGATTGTAATATGCCGCACCCCTTTGTCCTCTTGCATGCTGGAAGCTTTTAATATTTTCCTTCACTAACCTGCCCAGCATGCTCTTCTGGGCCCATATACACCTATAGCCTAATCACTTAGCAATGTATTTTGTCAGCTCCATACTAGTGCTTTCCCCTAAACACCCCCTAAAATGTGTGCAAATGTTATGTGTGTCCTTAAATTCATGCAGAGTGCCAGAGGCTTTTTTTTTTTGGGCCAAGCTCATTTGGAACCCTCCCCCCAACCGCTAAGTCAGCTGATACCAATCCTCTATCTGCTGACTTTTACAACCCATACAAACTATACCTACCTCTTTGTGGTTAGATTTATGGATGAATTCACCAAAGCATGTAGTGCAAGGACTTGCCTGAATACTTTCAAATGCTACTGTTTAAATTTTTTTTTCTCCTATTATTATCTTGATAGGTAATAGCAGAGTGTAAAAATGTGCTTTCATTTCTTCAGTCTGTATTTAGATTTTTCTATTATGACACTTCTTACCTGTCCAGTGGGCTGCCAATAGTGTAAGTAAGGAGGGGCTGGTCAAAGTTAACACACATTATTTATGCATTCAGCTCTCAATGAAGTGGAGAGGGTTACCTATCCAAAACACCCCTCCCCCCCCAATTCAAAAAATGTTATACTTATGTTGGACAAAAATAAAATTAGCCATTTTGCACATCAACATTGCAAGCAGATTAGACACTAATCTGCTTGCAATGTTGATGTGCAAAATGGCTAATTTTATTTTCTTGTTTGACTCCACAGTTTCCTTCAAAGCCACAGGAATGGCAGACTGTGGCCTCCCACTTTGCCACCCATTGGGACTTTCCCATCAATTACACCTCCACAATTGGGAAACACATCTGCATTGTCCCACCCCCCAACTCGTGGTCCTACTATTATAATTACAAGGGGTATAATAGTATAGTGATGTTGGTGGTGGTGTGAGCTACCTACGAGTTTCTGTATGTGGACGTGGATGTTGAATGGTAGAATGATTGTGTAGACGGATAGAGTTCTACTGGCATCTCCAGAGTGGCAGTTTGGGCTTGCCACCGCCAGAGGAGAATGTGGAAGGACTCCCCTTCATCTATGTCACGGATGAAGGGTTTTCGCTGGGGGACCATCTTATGCGGACCTTCACCCCGGACCAGAGGGATTTTAATTACCGGCTGGCCAGAGCCAGAAAAGTGGTGGAGAATGCTTTTGGGATAATGGCCAGCTGGTTCCGCCTATTTTTGACACCCATCCACATGGCGGAATATAAACTGAACTATATTGCGCTTTCCTGCTGCATTCTGTACAATTTTTAAAAAAATACTCACCAAACTATATGACCTCAGTTGGGCCTGAGGCAGACTTTGCGGAACTTGCCAACCTGACGGCACTTGAAGCAGGCTGTCTTGGCTTGCCCCCCCAAAGCACCCATGGGGTCAGAACCCAATATATGGAGTACTTTGCAGGTAGGGGGTCCATTGATATGCCAGACAATGTCTGAGAGGCATTTTTTTATTAAATTTGTAGCGCCAGGCTCCTGAAGAGCATACACTATGTTTTTGTCAATTTAAATGTCCCTAAGACCACAGTTGGGTTTTAGAGTTAATTACAGTAAATTATGGTCTCAGCATCAGATTGGCTGGACTATATTATGTTCTGCCAGGACATAGGTGTGGGTGTCACCTTTGGCAGGCATTGGAAAGCAGTCTGGTTGGACGGATTGGGTACCAATCTGTCTCTGAGCCAATCAGCGGGTGCGTTGTCTCGCTGTGTATTCCGGGAGAGGGTACTTAAGGTGTTGAGGTCACGTGGTTCTGGGTTTCGGTCCAGAAGTATGTTGTGAATCCCTGGTCCTGGTCCTCTTGACCAACCCCCAGAGGCCCTCATGGCCTGGGGTGCAGATCCATCAATTTCCGAGTCTCGGGGCTGGCTAGCCCGAGGCACAGTAACTTGAAGGAGGGTTCCAAGGTGGTCCGGTGCCATCTCGGATTTGGAGAGGCCCAGCAACTGAAAATGCTACCAGGGGAGGACTCTTCAGAAGAGGGCCACGCACAGGGCTGGCTTCTTGGTAAGAGCCTGGAAGATAAGCTGGAATGGACACCAAGGTGAATCCACATTCTTACGGTATCGCCGGACTGGCTGCAAGATACTGGTACTGTATGAAAGTTCCTAGTTTCATCCTTCAGTTACAACCAAGTCTGTGGCAGAGACATTCTAAAGTTCCACAATGAAGTCTGTGGCAGAGACTGTGTACGCTTTTTGAATCACCTGTCGGTTACTAAATCCACAAAAAGGGGATTTATCCGATATCTGTAACATCCAGTTGCGAATGGCTATTCCCTGGATTATATAAAGAGAGACGTTCAAGTATTAGCAGTTCCAAGAGTACCTGAGCTTTACTACCCATACCCTCTATTCCCTACTGAGAGACTGTGTTCTGTTCAACGTTTTGCAAATAAAAATCCCTAAAGTGGATTCAAGTGTTGGTCTCTACAGTTTATTATGCCATCAACCTCAGGAAACTCCTAGATGAGCATGAGGAGGAGAAGGTAACGGTAAGCCCAAAAATAACCAGCCGCTCCTTCTAGGGTCAGTGCTACAAATTTATCTTTCAAATTGAAATAATATTTGTTTTCATTTACTGCTTGGGTTTGTTTTAGGTGTCTCCTAGGTTTTTTTACTCTTTACTCTCTTTTTACTCAAAGCACATTCGCACATGTGCATTTATAAAAGGGTTTTTACAACAAACCAACATATTTGGTGTATATAGCATACATTTTTGGTAAGATTAATATAACTAGCCATTTTTTTTAGAAAACAGGCATTTTTCAAAGCATAACATACAGAACTCAGGAACTTACAAAGTTCATCTTTGAAAAGTGAAGACAATATCAGACATGAGTATGTCCAAACTGTGTAGATATTGCCTTCATCAGATGAGGTGAAGTCACCCCGGTAAAAGCCAAATTTGGAAGATGCACACAAATTGTGATTCAAACTGGGCATTTTCCTCCTGATCCCATGCCTAATGATAACATGTGCTATCTCCCATCATGAGGGATCAATGTACGTGTTTTGGGGGTGCAACCCCTTCATATCAGCCACTTTAGTAGCGAGGAAGGGGTTGCACACACAAAACACAAAACGCATACATTGATCCCCCATGATGGCAGATAGCACATGTTGACGCACTGTGTGCATCTTCCAAATTTGGCTTTTGTCAAAATATAAAACTGTTTTTTAAAAGATAAAATTGATGCTAGCTAGTTTTGTGTGTTTCAGATTCTCCCTAAAACATCAATGATGTTCTTAATTTTTTTGTTGAACCTCATTGATGTTTTTCTTGAGATTATCTAAATCGCGAATGCACCCCATTATCTCCCGATGAGGATCTGGGCACTTTCACTGGTAAAATGCGATTATTCTTCTTCTACAACATCCACATCACCTAAAAATAAACCAAAAACATACCATGTATTATAAAATTCAGGCATGCATCTATTACCTGAAGCTGTGGTCTCAGACACTCACCTGTTGTGGTACCAATTTTTCCAATTTCAAAAACCTCTCCTTGCTCCTCCTCCTCTACTTCTGGTTTTTGGATTTCCCCTTCTTTGGGAGGTGTGGGGTCCCTGGTGTCCTCAGATGTCCCAAGTCTTCTCTCCCCTATGAGAATGTAAGAAAGGAATACTTAGCACACAGATATTTGAGGGCAGAAATAGGAATATGAAACATTGCTTGGAAGTGTTGTACAATTGTCTTTTTTTGGCAGAGTTCAAAGCTGAAAACATTATTTTAGAGAAGTTGGAATACTTACCTGTTTTGTGCAAGTTTGACAGACGGAGACACCCCTATAGTATCCACTGGAGCACGTGTGGGGGCACCCTAGTAAAAAGGGTGCTCTGGTGTCCCACACTAGTGCTCCTGAGTCCAGATATGTAAACAGCTACTGAGTGTCCTCTCCTTTACACTGAATCAAGTTTGCATTTCATTCTAGTTATAAACCCCTCTAGACAACAAACTTCCTTTGACTAGAATTAGGCCTGAACAAATGTAGTTAACTGCAACTTTCCAAAACATTGTATTTGAAGTGGGTGAACGAACAATGTTTACTACGAACGATTGAACCCATGAACATGAAAGTGGTCATTTTAAGGAGCAATATGCAAGCAATAATAATATGAACACACGACAACTACTTGTTTTTTAGAAGAACTCACTTGATCCTTCTGTACTGATCATGCTCCCTCAGTTTCAGGTCTGACTAGCGTTTCCTCAGTTGATCCTTGGATCGTCGTACCCCCAAATTCTTCTGCAGACTCTTCACAACTTTAGTCATGATCTTGGCCTTTCTGACATTTGGGTTTGGGTAAGGTCCATATTTCCCATCATAGTCGTTCCTCTTCAATATGTCCACCATCTCCAACATCTCTACAAAAGAAATATTTGA
The DNA here is from genome assembly GCF_037356315.1 of Lithobates pipiens. NCBI lineage: Eukaryota > Metazoa > Chordata > Amphibia > Anura > Ranidae > Lithobates > Lithobates pipiens. Next base: position 271,087,187 of record NW_027507748.1, on the reverse strand, counting down.
GGCCTTAAATCTTTTCCTCCGGGATCGGGATGTTTCTGGCTCAGGGCTTTCCTCGTCCTCCTCCTTACTGGAAGAATTAGCACGCACATGCTGTGTCTTCCGCCATGTGCTCTCCCCACTGCGCCGAAAGAGAAGGGGCGGGGAATAGACTAGAAAGAATGTCAGGGGTGGGCAGAGTTTCACTCATGTGCACTGTATATAAAACCTAACACGCATGCATCGTACATATGATCTGTGAGCGGAGGAAGGAGTAGCGGAAGCGCCAATCGTTCAAACGAATACTATCAAAGTTTTCCCCTTAAAAAAGGCGGGACTTTTTAGGCATAGACTGTGACACCAATTGATTTGGTAAAAATATATAAAAAAATAATTTTATTTCAACATAGAAAGAAAAAACAAAGAATAATATATTAACATACATTTCCGAACAGGAGAAAGGGACACATTACTTCCTCCATGTGCATATATTTATAGAATCAGAAAACATTTGCTTCCTACATCTTATTCAAAAGGAACAGACTTCTATGACATTGTATATAGGCGTATTCAAAGCATTCTACAAACAAGGTCAAATTGCGTTAATATTGTGCATCCAATGTAACCTACGCGTTACGGAGTTATCTTACTCCTTCTTCAGGGATGATCCATTTTAGCACACTTAAATTTACAAAATAGTAGAATCTATAAAAAACATAAGAAATAATTATATATACGTACAATTTAAAAAAAAAAAAAAACCCAACGCACCACTAAAACGCACCACCTATATATACGATCTTCACTCCAAGATGCAGGTCTAGGCTCATAATGAGGGGGGGATGTTTGACCACCTTCTTGGATGGGAACCGGGACCGCAGTGATAGGCGGACTGTAAGGGAGGAGGTGTACAAGTAAAGTAAATGCATGTCAAATTTTCACATGCCTAAATTATAAATAAGTATTGCATGTATTTTACTGCAGTGCCAATAATGGCAGATAAACGTTAGAACCTTTATCTGCCATATCAAGACATCAACCAAGAATGTTCTTTTGTTTAATTTGATAAGAGGATTTAGTACTCCTAAATAAAAGTTTGCAGTCTAAAACTGGCTATACACAAGTTTATTGGAAACTTTTCATTTTAAAAACGCTTGTTCGATATAGTGGGGTCAAATCACATTCATTTTTGTCCCACTGGCGATAAAATTCCAAGGAGCAGGATGAAAAATTTCCTTAAAAGAACAATTTTAACAGTGTATGGAGGTTTTCATTTGGGAAATTACATTCATTCCAAAATTGAATAATAAATGCAAATTAAATGAAATGAAAGCACTTCTGAATGACAGTCATCCAATCACTGAATGCACAAAGAATTTTCATCCAAATGTTTGTATGAATATTTTTATGTACATTTGTGTAAAAATCTACTAGTGTATAGCCAGCTTAAGAAAAAGAAAATCTGAACACATAAGGTAGTATATGCCAACATATTTCCAGCCAGACACATTTTTGATTTTGCCTGTCATTACTGTTATGTTCTATATTTATGCCATGCATATTGCACAGTGCTTAACAAGTAGTTCCCACCTCAGTCAAAATGGAAAATCATATACTTAACTGAAGGTAATTTTCCTTTTCTGACGCATAAGCATGATGGCATACACATATGGTTACATGTATTTAGTATAACTGCTTCTGTGATTGGGCAGGGGACAGACCCTGTACTCATACGTGTATGCTATCATGTTTGTGTGAGGAGAATAACTATTCTGCTACACTCCACAGCAAACCATTAGTCATCTAAGTTAGCCCATTGCTTTGTATATGTCTTGGATATTTAAACATGATCTCTCCGGCATATTTGTAGCTTTGATCCTATCCACCTGTGAGTTTTTGTCCATCATGTGTTTCAGCACCTCCCTTTTTGCATTTTCCTTTTTTTGCCATCTGTGTCCCATTGGGGAGATTTTCCTTCACTTCCTGTCCCATAGATAAAGCAAGAAGCAAGAGGAAATCCCTTCAAAGCGAGAAAATCCCTGGTTTTCACCAAGGTCACAAGAACTAGTCTCCTCAATGGGAGATTTACCTTCTATTCTTGTTCTGGGAACAATTGAAAAGTTGTGATTTTCTTTCTATTCAGTGATAATGGAAAACAGGACATATAGAGAGAGTAGATTTCCTAATAGGATCTGACAGGCATTCTAATCCCTCTCCACTCCATCCAAATTTATAAAAAAAAAAGTTCTAATAAAATAGCTGGGTGGGAGTACCATTATCCTGAGAGGATGTCAAGCTTTAGGGGCTATGCAGCAGCACGATCTGTGATCCACTGTGTCCATCGGACACAGCGGAAGACAGATCATTGTACCAGGCTGGTCCTGGTACCATGTGATTGCTGTGACCAATCACAGTAATCACATGTTTGTTGTACATAATGGCTTGCCATTTATAGCCATTCACTGTGTACTATTGTGATCTCTGTGATTGGTCACAGTGGTCACATGGCACAGGGTCAATGACAGCTGACATGTACCATGTTATAGCTGTAGCCAATCACAGCTATCACAGTTGTACACAAAGACACATGAATGGATGCCATTCGTAAAAATAATTGAATCACTGTAATAAGCAATCAGTGTTAAACAAAGACAAAAAATCACCTCCCTAGAGAAGCAGAGTGTCACTATGGTGTAAAATAAAAAATGCTAAAAGATTTGAAAAAATATATAAATATTTTTTACATACTATCATCAGTCAGTGTCCCTGATCACACCAGTCATATGGTGGTGCTGTATTGCTCCGGGGACAGTATGTAAAAAAAAAAAAAGTTGTGAAAAAAAAAACATTTTATTTAATTTCTTTATTTAAAAAAAAAAAGTGAAATAAATTACAACTTTAAAAAAACTGTCTTACTAAATACCTGAAACATAACAAACAACCATAGAGTATTGCACTTGTCATATATCACAGATAAAATGAGAGCTGCTCCGCTAACCTGAGATATTTTTCACAATGAAGTAATATGTATATAAATGTGTTGCGCTAGAATTCAAAATAAACAAAGAGTCCGAGTGTCAAAGTCCGTTCGTAAGCAATAAACCCAAATAAGTGATGACAGATGAAACTGAATCTTGCGTTCCAAACTTAAGGTAGAATACCTCCACTCTGTGAGTTCACCGCCACCACATGTAAGAATGTACTCTTACTACAGAGCATGGACCTGCTATTAGGGAAGGTCACACAAGCTTTTATGTCTCCTTCTGCACTGGTCTCGACAACAGAGGACTTCTTGCCCCAAAACCAGTCTGGCAAGTTACACGTTCCTGTCATCACATAACCCGTATACAGCAGTGATCACTATTTATGATCTGGAACACGTTGTTTTATGCTGATTTGTTTCTGGAACCATGTAAGTGCAATATTATATAATAAATGCAGCTCATAAAGAGGTTTTACACTATTAGCGTTTAGCTCTTTATTAGGATTACTACCATTGACGCGGATGATTTGAGGACAGAGACCTGACCTTTTGGCCTGTTTGGAACCACTTGCATTTGATTTCCATATGTGAAAAGTGGGGAGGAGACATTATACCTAATGTGAGGTCCATGCTCTGTGGTAGGAGTACATCCTTACATGTGGTGGCGGTGAACTCACATCATGGAGGAACTCTACCTTAATTTTGGAACACAACATTCACTTTCATCTATTCACTATCATCTATCATCTAACTAATTTGGGTTCACTGCTCATTGATGGACTTTGACAATCAGACTCTTTGCTTATTTTGATTTAAAGTGCAACACATTTACATACAAAATGCCTTATACTGCCTCATTTCCAAAAAGAGGCCAATGGGGGAGTATTTGTACTTTCCTGGAATTTTAGGGCCTTAAGAATTGAGATAGGCCTATGGGAGGTGATGCAGAGGATTGGACTTCCATTGAAATGTATTGACCGGATATGAACACTCTACACGGGTCCCCTGGCAAGCATCCGGTTAGGTGGCCTTGTGTCTGCCCCTGTCCAACTGCAGAGAGGTACTAGGCAGGGCTTCCCTCTCTCCCCAGCCCTCTTCGCCCTGACCATTAGGCTCATTGCTGAGGCTCTTAGGGTTTCTCTGGAGATTCGCAACCTTAGGGTGGAGTGGCTGGAGGAGAGAGTGGCTGTCACGGACCTGGTGGGTGAGCCAGATATGCAGAGGGGGGCGTCTCTTACATCCCTGACTCGCAGTCCCTGGAATAAATGAACAGGACGCACGGGAGAACAAGGTAGCATGAGTGCCTGGCAGGATCAACAGCCGGATGGTAGATCTGGAGCTCCAGATAATGCTGAGGCAGACTGGAACAACAGGCTGGGTGCAGCTGACTGGAAACTGGAGCAGACTGGTAACAGGAAGACACTCACAGGAGTCTTCACCCTGGGCATTAAGCTCATTGCTGAGGCTCTTAAGGTTTCTCTGGAGATTCGCAACCTTAGGGTGGAGTGGCTGGAGGAGAGAGTGGCTGTCACGTACCTGGGGGGTGAGCCAGATATGCAGAGGTGGGCCTCTCTTACATCCCTGACTCGCAGTCCCTGGAATAAATGAACAGGAGGCACGAGAAAACAAGGTAGCACGAGTGCCTGGCAGGATCAACAGCTGGACGGTAGATCTGGATCCAGATAATGCTGAGGCAGACTGGAACAACAGGCTGGGTGCAGCTGACTGGAAACTGGAGCAGGCTGGTAACAGGAAGACACTCACAGGATACAGAGAGATGTTTCCAGGGGTTGGAACACAGGAAGGTCAGGCAGGCCAGGTCATACACAAACTTAGCAGTACTGGAACAGATGCAGAAGATTGAAGGATAGTCACAGGACAACAAGCAGGTACAGAGGAGCCAGAGGATAAGGCAGGTGCAAGGTCATTGACAGGTCGGGGTCAGGTGCAGGCAGATAGCAGGTAGTAACAAGGCAAGCCGGAATATCACAGGAAAAGATCAGGATAAGCAGGTGACTTGCAGGGAACTCTGCAGATCAGATAGCAGAGTTGCATTATCACAGCAGAGTTTAAACAGCCGTCTGGTGCTGATAATCACGCGTGCATACTCCCATGCGCGTGTGCGCACCTACGGGCCCGTGCATGCGCATAGGCACCCGCAAGCGTGCACCTGCTTGTGTAGAACTGCTATTCCCAGCAAGAGTTTCCTGACATCCCCCCCAAAGGGGCAGCCTCCAGATGTCCAACTGGGCCAATTTTTCGGGGTGAGATCTCTTGAAGGACCGGATTAGTCTCTTGGCATAGATGTTACCTTCAGGCTCCCATAAATTTACTTCTGGGCCATATCATAGTTACATAGTTACATAGTTAATCAGGTTGAAAAAAGACACAAGTCCATCCAGTTCAACCTTAAAAACAAATAAATAAAATAAAAAATAATCGTACAATCCAAATACACAATTTTATGCCCACAATTGATCCAGAGGAAGGCGAAAAAAACCCCCAGCAGAGCATGCTCCAATTTGCTACAGCAGGGGAAAAAAATTCCTTCCTGATCCCCCAAGAGGCGATCGGATTCTCCCTGGATCAACTTTACCTATGTTAGTACCCAGTTATATTATGTACATTCAGGAAAGTATCCAGGCCTTTCTTAAAGCAATCTACTGAGCTGGCCAGAACCACCTCTGGCGGGAGTCTATTCCACATTTTCACAGCTCTAACTGTGAAGAAACCTTTCCGTACTTGAAGATGAAATCTCTTTTCCTCTAGACGTAAAGAGTGCCCCCTTGTCCTCTGGGTTGACCGTACAGAGAACAACTCAACACCAAGTTCACTATATGGACCCCTAATATATTTGAACATGTTGATCATATCCCCCCTTATTCTCCTCTTCTCAAGAGTGAATAAATTCAGTTCCTCTAATCTTTCCTCATAGCGGAGTTCCTTCATGCCTCTTATCAGTTTGGTTGCCCTTCTCTGCACTTTCTCCAGTTCCCCGATATCCTTTTTGAGAACTGGTGCCCAAAACTGAACTGTATATTCCAGGTGAGGTCTTACTAATGATTTGAACAGGGGCAAAATGATATCTCTCTCTCTGGAGTCCATACCTCTCTTAATACAAGAAAGGACTTTGCTCGCTTTGGAAACAGCAGCTTGGCATTGCATGCTATTATTGAGCTTATGATCTACCAAAACCCCCAGATCCTTCTCCACTATGGATCCCCCCAGTTGTACTCCCCCTAGCATGTATGATGCATGCATATTCTTAGCCCCCAAGTGCATAACTTTACATTTATCAACATCTGCCACATAGTTGCCCAATTAGACAGTGTATTGAGGTCGGCTTGTAAATTGGAGACATCCTGTAAGGACGTTATTCCACTGCATATCTTGGTGTAATCTGCAAAGACAGAAATGTTACTTTTGATCCCAGACCCAATATCATTTATAAAGATGTTAAAAAGTAAGGGTCCCAGCACTGAACCTTGGGGTACACCACTGATAACCTTAGACCATTCAGAGTAAGAATCATTAATCACTACTCTCTGAATTCTGTCTTTTAGCCAATTTTCTATCCATTTACAAACTGATATTTCCAAACCTGTAGACTTTACCTTACACATGAGCCGTGTGTGGGGAACTGTATCGAACGCTTTTGCAAAATCCAAGTATACCACGTCCACCGCCACCCCTCTGTCCAAGGTTTTACTTACCTCCTCATAAAAAGAAATCAGATTTGTCTGACAACTTCTGTCTTTCATGAATCCATGTTGTCTGTTGCTTAAAGTGTTTTTGTTCAGCAAGAACTCGTCAATGTGGTCTTTTATTAAACGTTCCACTATCTTCCCAGCTATAGAAGTTAAGCTAACAGGTCTATAGTTACTTGGTAAAGACTTTGATCCCTTTTTAAATATAGGCACCACGTTCACCCTGCGCCAATCCAGTGGGACTATTCCCATCATTAATGAGTCCCTCAAAATTAGATACAATGGCTCTGAAATTACAGAGCTCAATTCTTTTAGGATCCGTGGGTGGATGCCATCAGGGCCAGGTGCTTTATCCACCTTTATTCTGTCTAAATATTTCTGGACCATATCACTTTTGAGCCATTGTGGATCATTTGGGGCTGTGTCACTATCACCCCCATTATGGACATGCGCTCCCCCATGCTCTTTTGTGTACACAGAGCTGAAGAAAGTATTTAATAAATTAGCCTTCTCTTTGTCCCCAGTCACCCACTCTAGATTATTTTGTAAAGGGCCTACATGCTCAGACTTGACCTTTTAACTATTAATATATTTGAAGAATTTTTGGGGGTTTGTCCTACTATATTTTGCAATCTGTAGTTCGTTTTGAATTTTTGCATCCTTGATTTCCTTTTTACATATTCTGTTAAATTCTTTGTAACATTTAAATGTCACTAGTGATCCTTCATTTTTATATTTTTTAAAAGCTCTTCTCTTATAGTTTATAGCTTTTTTAACTTTGGCTGTGAGCCACATAGGTTTTGTTTTTAGCCTTTTAAACTTATTGCCCATGGGAATATACTTTGCAGTGAGGTCCCAAACAGTCTTTTTGAAGAATTCCCATTTCTGTTCTGTGCCCATTGAAGCAAATATTCTCTCCCAGTCTAAGTCCTGGAGAGCAGCCCTCATCCTTGGAAAATTTGCTCTCTTGAAGTTAAGTGTTTTTATCTTACCCGTATGTATTTCTTGTTTAGCGCTAACATCAAAGGAAATCATGTTATGATCACTGCTACCCAGGTGTTCCTTTATCTGGACATTAGTAATAAGCTCTGCATGGTTTGAGATTACCAGGTCCAACAGAGCTTCATTCCTAGTTGGAGCCTCAATAAACTGGACCATAAAATTGTCATGTAATAGGTTTATCATTTTTTGCCCTTTAACTGTCCCAGCAGTGCCATTACTCCAGTCAGTTTCTGGGTAGTTAAAATCCCCCATTATTATCACTGTCCCAGCCCTTGCAGCCCTTTCCATCTGTGCAAGGAGCTGAGTCTCCACCTCCTCATTAACATTGGGTGGTCTATAACAAGCTCCAATGATTAACTTTGAACTACACCCAACTAAATGCAGTTCCACCCATAATGCTTCAGACTCATCACACTCTCCATCCACCAGGTCCTCTTTCACACTTGCTTTGAGATCACTTCTCACATAGAGACAGACCCCGCCACCTTTCCTTATTATCCTGTCTCTCCGAAAGAGTGCATAGCCAGGAATATTAATAGCCCAGTCATGTGAGGATTGAAGCCAAGTTTCAGCAATACCGATTACATCATAGCTCTTCCCTTCCATTTTATCAGGAACTGGATTTGGTTATTTTTCTTCTGACAATCCATGATTGCTTCTAATTCGTATTCCTCTTCCCCACTGATCACCACGGGTTCAGGAGGCCCCACATTCCATCCTGGAAAAGAGTTGGCAAAAGCAGGTTTAAGTAAAGAGACATAAAAAAATGGGGTTATCCAAAATGAATACGGCAGTTCCAGCTCGTAGGCCACCTCATTGATCCTTCTTTTTACTGAGAAGGGACCCACGAACCTAGGACCTAACTTCGTTGAAGGGCATGCTAACCTTAGGTTCATGGTGGACAGCCATACCTGGTTTCCGGGTTTCAGGATTAATTCTCCCGTCTCTTCCTGTCAAAGGTCTCTTTGTTGAGTTCTTGTGCTTTATCCATAGTTTCTTGTAGCAATTTGTTGTTTGCACTAAAGAAGTTCACGGTTTCCAGGAAGGCTGGCACTGAACATTCTGGAATGGAATTAGGTAAAAATGGTGGATGGTACCCATTGTTGGAAAAGAAAGGGGTTTGTTTTATAGGTAGAGTTATTATGAGCAAATTCAGCCAGTGTTACTAGATAAATCCAGTCATCTTGGGAAAACAAGAAAAGCATTGCAGGTACTGCTCGAGAGTCTGGTTGGTTCTCTCCATCTGCCCATTTGTCTGTGGATGATAGGCTGAGGAGAAAGATAATTTGATGCCAGGGGACTTGCATAATGCTTTCCAGAATCTGGAGGTGAATTGTACTCTGTCCGAGATGATGTTGGCCAGAACTCTGCGAAGTCTGACAATTTCCCTGATGAAGACCTGGGGCAGGGGCAGATGGTGGCCCTTCCATTGGGATGAAGTGTGTATCTTGGACAACCAATCTACTACCACAATTATATGGTGGTATGGCACTCTGCGAGAACTCTACGATGAAGTCCTTGGAAATAAGTCTTCAGGGCCTGTCTGGAACAGGCAAATGTTTAAGCAAGTCCCAGGTTCAGTTGCTCTTGCTTCGGGTACAGATAGGACAAGATTCCACATATTTTTATAGTCTTTTGTTACTTGAGGCCAACAGAATGTGCACTGTACCAGATCTGATGTCTTGGATGCGCCAAAGTGCCCGGCTAGAACATGGTCATGGTAAAGTTCAATTATGGTGATCCGGAGACTCTCAGGTACGAAGATCTTGTCATTATATCATAACAGTCCATCTCTTGCTAGTAACTTTGTTTCAAGAAAAGGAGGAACATTATTGGAAGCCCATTTGACCTGGCAAGTAGATCTTCCTGCAGCAGAAGAAATTTTTCTGTGGGCAGAATGGTAAATGAGGATGCAGTTGTTTTAGAATCACTGAACATATGGGACAAGGCGCCTGTTTTTTTTTTGGAACCGGGTTGGTATGTGTCATGGAAAGAGAATCTGGAAAAGAATAATGCCCACCTGACTTGACGTGGCTTTAATCTTTTTGCAGTCTTCAGGTATTCCAGATTTTTGTGATCTGTGTATACTAGAATCAGGTGAGCTGCCCCTTCCAGCAGGTAGCGCCATTTTTTCAATACGGCTTTAAACGCCAAAAGTTCCCAGTCTCCCACATCATAGTTCCTTCCCGGGACAGATAACTTACGGGAAAAGAAGGCAATGGGGAACAGGAGGGCCTTGGGTCCTTGTCATTGCGAGAGCACCGCACCGACAGCAACTTCGGAAGCATCGACTTCCAGGATAAACGGTAAGGCAGGGTCAGGGTGCTTTAATACTAAAGCAGAGGTGAACAGTCTCCTGTGGGTGTCAAAGGCTACCTGAGCCTTAGATGTCCAGTGGAACTGGATTCCCTGCTTGGTCAACTGTGTAATGGGGGAAATGATAGCTGAGAATCCTTTCATAAATTTTCAATAAAAGTTTGTAAATCCCACGAACCGCTGAATCCCCTTCTTATCTGTAGGGGCAGGCCATTCCAAGATAGCAGAGATCTTTTGGGGATCCATTTTAATGCCCTCGATTGAGATAATAAGTCCCAGGAATACTTTGTTTTTTAAATTCACATTTCTCGGCATTGGCGTGTAGGCCGTGCTGCTGGAGTCGACCTAATACGCACTTGACATGGTCTAGGTAAATCTAGGTAAATGATAACAAACAGGTCTAGGTAGTCTTGAAAAATATCACTGATAAAGTGCTGGAAGGTGGCAGGGGCATTGCATAGTCCAAATGGCATTACCAGGTACTCAAAATGTCCAAATCGGGTGCGAAAGGCTGTCTTCCATTCATTACCTTCCCAGATGCAGACCAAGTTATAGGCCCCATGAAGGTCAAGTTTGGTAAAAATTGCTGCAGCCCCCAGTCTTTACAATAGTTCAGGTACTAAAGGCAGAGGGTAGCGATTCTTAATGGTGATTTTATTATGTTTGCAGTAATCGATACAGGGTAGAAGAGTGTGGTCTTTCTGTATCACGAAAAAGATGCCGGCTCCTGCCGGGTAGGTGGACGGGCCGATGAACCCCTTCTCCAGATTATCATCAATGTACTCTTTGAGTGTACCTAGCTCTTGTTCAGTTTGAGGAAAAGGTACCTCAGCCCCTGGGAGGAGCTTAATAGGGCAGTGATAAACTCGGTGAGGAGAAAGAGGTTCTGCACCTATTTTACTGAAGACATCCAGGAAGTCGTGGTATGCCTCTGGGACTTACTGGTGGGTTTCACAGTCCAGACACAACAATGAGGAAGAATTATTGGCAACTTCCTGAAGGTGGACCAATTGATATGAGAGTTGTGGGCCTGCAGCCAGGGCATGCCGAGAATGACAGGAAACAGAGGTAATGTGATGATATTCAGACCTAATAGCTACTGGTGGAGATTGGGAATGGTGGCTGGCAGAGGCATCGTCTCTGACTTGATGGCTGACCCATCGACAAGATGGACAAGAAGCCCTTGAGTCTTGGGCAGTAAAGGGATTGAGGGTCTAGCTGCGAAAGTAGAGTCCATGAAGCAACTGCATGCTCCCGAATCAATGATAGTGGGTACCTGGATGTTCCTTACGGAGAGCTGCAACAGAACAGGAAAAGCAAGGTGAAAAAAGGTGTTAGCTGCAGCAAGCAAGAGATCAGCAGAACTTAAAAGACACTTACAGAGCTTGGCCGGGCAGGATCTCACAGTACATGCACAGGTTGTTAAGCCGTTTTCATTGGCGTTCCTCTCCTGTGAGTGAGGGATGAATCACGCCCAATTGCATTGGTTCAAACGTGTCAGGAGCAGGTGCTGATTGAACCGGTGAAACTGAGTTAAAGAGGCTGGGAACTCAGCCCATGGCTCTTTTGGACCTGCGTTCTCGCAAGCAATGGTTAATTTGTATGGCCAGGTTAATGAGTGCATCCAGGGTCTGCGGTACCCCCACCCTGGCCAGTTTGTCCATTAGAGGATCTGACAGTCCCATATGAAACTGGTAGCAGAGGGCTGCATCATTTCAGCTGATGTCAGAACCCCATTGTCTGAACTCTGCTACATAGTCCTCTGCAGCTCTGCGACCTTGCTGTAATGAGCAGTTGCAGATAATCTTCATAAAGTTGTGCCATGGAATGCAGGAATGTGGTCAGATTAGTCAGAATTGCAGCCTTTTGCTCAAGAAGTCGGTGTGCCCAAGACTGAAGCTCATTCTGTAGCAGAGAAATCACAAAGCCCACCTTGGTAGTTTCTAAGGAAAAGGTGCGTGGCTGCAAAGTCTAGTTCACAGGAGTTACGGAAGGACCTGACTTTGCTGCGAAAGTTCATCCATTGGAGAGGCTCCATGTGGGGGCTCAGACATGGCTGTCTGATACTGTCACTTCCCTGGTGGATGAGCCCAATATGCAGAGGGAAGCCTCTCTTACGTCCCTGACTTGTGGCCCCTGGTAGAATGAACAGGAGGCACGGGAGTACAAGGTAGCACAAGTGCCTGACAGGATCAACAGCTAAATGGTAGATCTGGAGCTCCAGATAATGCTGAGGCAGACTGGACCAACAGTCTGGGTGCAGCTGACTGGAAACTGGAACAGGCTGGTAATAGGAAGACAGTCACAGGATACAGATAGATGGTTCCAGGGATTGGAACACAGGAAGGTCGGGCAGGCCGGGTCATACACAAACTTAGCAGTACTAGAACAGATGCAAGAGACTGAAGGAGAGTCACAGGACAAGCCGGGTCGATAACAGGCAGGTACAGAATAGCCAGAGGATAAGGCAGGTGCAAGGTCGTGGACAGACCAGGGTCAGGTGTTGGCAGATAACAGGGGTAGTCACAAGCCGGAATATCACAGGAACATATCAAGATAAGCAGATAATTTGCATGGAACGCTGTAGATCAGAAAGCAGAGTTTCATCATCACAGCAAAGTTTAAATAGCCCGTCTGGCACCAGTGATTGCAAGCGCAAGGGCGTGCCCGCCCGCAAGAATGCACCTGCTTGTGTGGAACTGCTATTCCCAGCAAGCCTTTCCTGACAGTGGCTTTGTATGCCAATGATTTGCTATTATTTCTAAATGATGCTGGTTCCTCTCTGCAGGGAGCCCTGAGGATTATGGATGACTTTGCGTCCTTTACGGGGTTATGGGTGAACTGGCATAAATCATTACTGTTCCTGGTGGATGAGGGGGCTAGGTCCTCCTCGCCTACCCCCCTCCCCTTGCAGTGGGTTACCAGCTTCACATACTTAGGGATTGTAATCTCTAGACACCGCAAAGACTTTGTGAGGGAGACTCTAGACCCTGTCGTGGCTGCGGTTAAGACCAAACTGAAAGCGTGGAGCAACCTCCCCCTATCACTTGTTGGACGCATTAACCTCTTCAAAATGAAGGTTTTTCACAAATTTACATATAGTTATAGGGATTCCCCCCAGTGGCTCCTGTGAGCCTTCTGTAACTCCATCAAAAAACTTTTTTTGAACTTTCTGTTGGGGTCTAAGCCACCTAGGTACAAATATACCACCCTAATCAGACTGACGGATAGAGGGGACCTAGCTATGCCTAATTGCTATGAATATTTCCTGGGATCACAACTGGTGGCCGCTCATTGGTGGTTGCATCTTGACCTCACAAATTCGGCCGTTGTGTTGAAAACAGCAATAGTCAAATCCCTGGAGGCCCTATGGGTCCTGTTGTTCAGAGGCAGTAAGTCCCTTCACCCTCTCACGCCCTCTATGCGTACCACTATCCAGGCCTTGTTTGTTTCGTTTTGGGAGCTGCGATAATTACAAAGGGGGATTTCTTGTCCCCTGCTGCCCCCACCTGCTCTTTTGTGCAGGTGGGGCCACCTACACATCAGCGCCATGTGCATACGCCAGCAGTTCAATGTCTGCGATTTTGCGGCGTTGTTACGGCTGCACGCATTGTACCATCTGGATGACCTATAGGAGTGCCTGTGAACCTTCCTGTCATACACACATGACGTTGGGGGTGGAACTTGTGGATGCCTCTTGCTGGAACCTACTACCCATGCAATTATACACTTATCTCACTCAGGTATATTAATTTGTTTTTTCCACATGATTCCCCTCAAGTGCTCACCTGCAGCTTGTCTCTGAACACACAGACTTTCTCTTATATTTGCACTTCATTTCTTTCTCATCTCTCTTTCTGCTCACCTTTTTTATTTTCCACTTATGCTAGTCTCTGGTGTTTCTTTACGACATCTCTATAGTCCTTTGTCCATGCCATTCATGGCTCTAGTCCTATTTACATATAGATGTGTCCATGTTAGTACTCTTGTACTTTACCTACTACTCCAGATTATCTGATATACACCTTTATGTTTACAGTCAATACTTACCATGGACATAATGAGACCAATAGGGATACACAAATTCCATCCATGCAATGCTTTCCCTCCAATCTGCCCTGTGTGGGGTTTCTTCTGGCTCCACCTCCTCATCTCCCTGGCAAGACACCTGCTGCCGCTGTCTGGAGGCTTCACACCCGTTGGCTTGGCTATGTGTAGTGGTAAGTATAGGGCCTCTACCTATTAGGCCCCTCTTACCCTCTGCCTTAAAATACCAATGTCATGCCACATACCAAACTGTATGCTTTCACCTTAGGTACAATTTATACACATCTACCCCTGAAGAGCGAGCTGGGATTCGTGAAACATGTCGGATACACCTGATGTTTGTATGTTATGTGATTGTTCATACACAAATGTACCATTACTATTATTATTACTAATTTTATTCTACCTAGCAATATGTACTTTGTATTAAGTGGCTTTCTATGATGACAATAATGCATGTAATACTTTTACTGAATAAAAATATATACTGTACTTACTCTTGTTACTTTTATTGGCTTAGTGGTGCCCACCTCATCTAAAGTCCCAGGGCAAAATATTCTCTTTTTTGTTGCATATTACAGGGATGGAGGTGTGTTACTGTGACACCAGACCTTACCTTGTTCCACTATCCAGGCCTGGAAAGTGAGTGATGCCATACAGGCACTCCCCTCTACCACCTTCTCTCCGCATACCCCCTTGTGGCTTAATCCCATCCTCCAACATTTTTTTCACTGTCCCGGACCCACAAGCCTGGGCTAAATTTAAAATTCTTGAACTGAACCATATTGATAACAATTCTGACTTGTCTCATTTTCCAGCTCTTCAGTCCAAATTTGATCTACCCACTCATTTTTACTTTAGATACCTACAGGTTTCCCATGCCCTCAGATGCCAATTTTTGGGCCAATCTGTTTCATATTCTGAGCTGGAATTCATTCTCCAAGTACAAAACTTAAAGAAGTCAGCTTCCCAGCTATATGGGTATTTGATGGAGGTGGGCAGCCCTGAATTGGCTTCTCTTTGCCAGAAATGGCAGGGAGATATCCCGGACATGGATGATGATAACTGGATGGAGATCTGGGCATTTCCCTTTTCTTTCATGGTCTCAGCCAGAGATAGGATGATTCAGTATAAGATATTGCACAGCGCATATTACACACCGCACAGGCTCCACAAAATGTCTATCACGCGTTCTGCGTGTTGGCGATGTCCACATCAGGCTGGGGAATTCTTTCACATCTTTTGGACCTGCCCAGCTATAGTACAATATTGGCAGGGGGTTCTAGCGGTGATAAGCAGTGTCACGCAGATAGCTATACCACTGACGCGAGATACTGTTTGTTGGGGTTGGCAGAACAATTGATGACCACAATGGCAAGTATACTTATTATTTCACTGTTGTTTTATGCCCGTAAAGCCATTATAATAAACTGGAAGAAACCCGCTCCTCCTACCATTCCTTTCTGGAAAGGCCTAGTGAATAGTAGTTTCCGATTTTATAAAACTACCTACACCAACAGGGGGTGTCCTAACAAGTTTCAAAAGATCTGGTCATGCTGGCTTAGTGACACATCCAGAGCAAATACAGAAGCAAATGCTATACCCTGAATGTAAGCCTTGACTCTGTACTTCGGTCTTTCGAAAGGAAAAATTTTAATTTAAACTTGCTTGTGGCTCCCGGCAATATAGATGAAAAGTCAAGGAAAAAATCTGCGTGGGTCCCCCCCCCCCCCCACACTTTTGGCCAATCATGGCTCTCTCAGCAGATCGCTCTGTGATTGGCCAAAGCATTGAAGCCAGGTGCAGCCATTATGCACTGCGATCTCGCAGTGCATTATGGGGCGCTCTGCAGCACTCAAATTTGCCACGAACGCTCCATATGTTTGGTTTGTTTGCAGACATTGGAACCATCCCTATTGTCTAATAAATTATAAAAATTTAATTTGGACACAGTGTTGCATGACTTAGTATTTGATGAAGATACTGTGATTGGAGTATTATCATCACCTTTACTGCAAAGTGTCATTCTGAAGCTTCCCTCCAACCAAAGATGTTTTTATTACAAATTATGTGAGCAGACTGCAGTTCCTCTTTAAGAGCTACCAGTAGTTTACAAATCACAATGCAGTACAGAGAACATGAGTTTCCTTTCAATTACATACCTGTAGGAAAACTGTGGCTTCTGTCATACCTGGGTAACATTCTAAAGCTGGCCATAGACAGTTTGAATATTGGCCGGTTCAGCAGGAACCTGCCGAGATTCAAACCATGTATGGGCAGGCTGAATGTACCCAAGTTGATCGATCGATCGATCGATCGATCAACTTGGGTACATCAAAAAGTGTGTTGGATTTTACATGTGATTATTGCTAGTGGCAGCTGCAATGACTGTGTTATGGGGGGAATCAATGATTTTTTTTCTTGATCATACATCACGGAACACAGGAGCTCATTACATAGTGGGTTATATAGGCACCTCTGGTGATTGGACACTGGTTAACCCCAATTAAGGAGAATTCCTCCCCTATATAACTTCTCCCATATGGGAGGCACCTCCGTTTTTTTCACCAGTGTCTATGGTGGTTGGTCATGTAAAACATGTGCTATGAAGAAAGCTCTGTGCAGGTCCCTGCGGGGGCCTAAGGGCTACAACAAACCGGATCCATATCTTGGGCCGATATTTTGACTCCCAAGATAGTATGGTACCCAGGCCTCGTCATCCGAAGAAACTAGGTTTTGCCTGTAAGTCCTCTCCTATTGGAAGACTGGGCTCTGGGAAAACCAGACTTGGTGTACTATTTACATAGTGGCATGAAAGTTTCTGGCAGAGTCTTTTACAAGGTCCAGGTAGGAGGTTCTTCTGAGAAAGAACCCCAAAAAAAACTGAAGGTTGGCACAACTCTGCCCGCCGTGATGGGTGAAGGCTGGAATCTGTCTGTTTTCAGCAATTCCTGCGGCGAGGACAGGTAAGGGAAGTTAATCCTATATATATTATGGATTTCTTCATTTGAGTAGTAGTATGTCTTACCTGGTTTTCACCACTAGAGGGAGTAAGAGCAGCCTGATGCATACTTACATGCCTTTCAGTACACACGCTCAGTGAAGCCTGGTTCTCCAGCTGTCTCAAGTCTCCACTGCAATCCCTGCCACAATATAGGCAATACAGGGGTCCCACGTAGTCTGGGGGTCCCACGCAGCTCCGATGGAGATTCCCTTTCCCCCCTGGATTCCGCGGTCCGCCGAGCGCGCTCCCGGGCTAATGGAGGTGGGGGGAGTGTGGTTGTGAGCCGTGCACGTCGGTGTGCACGGCGCTGTACTGCGCAGGCGCCAGGCGGCAGATTTAAAAAGCCCAGAGCGTCAGGGGGCTGTAAGCCCACGTACACATGGTCGGAGATTTTGGCAACCAAATCCGTCGGATTTTGCCCGTCGGATTTAGTCCGACGGATTGCGTCTGAAACTGTTGCATACACACGGTCGGGCCAAGTTGGCGAAAAATCCGATCTTTCAGAACGTGATGACGTAATTTCATTATGATGGGACTACATTCAGGCTAGTAGCCAATAGCTTTGATGTAGAAATTTGATCTGAGCATGCGTGGCACTTGGTCCGATGAAAATGTTCTACACATGATTGGATTAGGTCCGTCCGGCCCAGTTGGTCGGGAAATATTTCCAACAGTCCGATGCATATCACACACAGTCGAGTTATCTGACGACACGGTCCGATAAGACTCATTCCGACAGATTCTCCGACCGTGTGTACAAGGGCTAAGTGTGAGACACAGGAGCTGTGTACAGTAAGCATCCCAAGGGATTGGATCCAGGCAAACCTAAGACACCTACTCAGCATCAGGTTGTGCAGTTTAAGCATATATATTTATTGTGAGACTTTAAGCACAACAGTGATTGCACTTTGTACTAGTACCTCTGCTTTGTAGTGTAGGACTATGTCTCCTCGTAAGAGGGTCTCAGGGGGAGGTAACAAGGGCACTAGTAAATCACTAGGTCCAGGGGTTCTAAAAATGCCTGTAAGTTACCATCCCCCCCTGCAAGACTGGAGCCAGCCTCACAGGATGAGTCAGTGCCCCTGTCAGGTTTTGCAGCTTCTCCTAATGTTTCAGCCCCTGTAAGCAGTGGCGACGGCCTTCTCAACCCTCCTCTACAGGAAAGGCTCAAGGCCGGGCCCAGGGGCAGAAGAAATCTTGGGGTGAAAGCCTGCCAAGCAGAGCCCAAAAGCTTCCTTGTGAAGGGGCGCCCCCGCTCGGCTGAGTGGGGAGAAGGCCCCTGCAGTTTGCAGAAGCCTGGCGGGAAGAGATCCGGGACAAGTGGGTGATCTCTTCGGTATCTCTGGGCTACAAGCTAGAGTTTCAGGAGATTCCACCTTCTCGCTTTCTAAGGTCAAGGATCCCCAGGGACCCAGTAAAGCAAAAACCGCAATTTCTGGCCTTAGATCACTTACTATCCCAGGGGGTGATAGTAGAAGTGGACCCAAAAGAACGGGGTTCAGGGTTTTACTCGAATCTCTTCACCGTTTTTGAAGCCAAATGGAAGTGTCAGACCTATCCTGGATCTGAAGGATCTGAACCGTTTTTTACGCATCCGGTCCTTCCGAATGCAGTCAATTCGCACTGTGGTCTCCTCCCTGCAAGGGGGAGAGTTTATGGCATCAATAGACATCAAGGATGCATATCTCCATGTGCCAATTTTTCCAGTACACCAAAAGTATCTAAGGTTCGCGGTAGAGCGGCGCCATTTTCAATTTGTGGCCTTGCCATTCGGGCTCGCTACGTCCCCTCGAGTCTTCACAAAGATTCTGGACCCTCTCTTGGCAAACCTAAGAGCTCAGGGTATAGCCGTCATGGCTTATCTAGACAATTTGCTTCTCATGGAGAAAACAGTAGCGTTCCTGAACCACAGTGTTACCAGAACGCTAGAACACCTGTAACGCCTAGGTTGGATTATAAACCTAGAAAAGTCGTCCCTACAGCCTGCTACCAGGTTGGAATACCTGGGTATGCTTATCGACACCGCTCAGAGCAAGGTGTTTCTTCCAAGACCAAAAGCCTTGGCCATTGGGGATCTGGTGCGCCTAATTCTGGGCAGGAGATCTTCCATTCGGTTGTGCATGAGACTGTTAGGGAAAATGGTCGCCTCCTTCGAGGCCCTTCCATTCGCCCAGTTCCACTCAAGGCCTCTGCAAAGATGCATCCTTGCGGCTTGGAACAGGAAGCCCCAGTCCTTGGATCTTCCTATGCGTCTATCCCCAGGGACACGCAAGAGTCTCGTCTGGTGATTACAAAGGGAGAATTTGCTGAAAGGCAAAACTTTTCTTCCTCTTCAATGGAAGATTATTACGACAGATGCCAGCCTGACAGGCTGGGGAGCAGTGTTGGTGGAGACGTGCTCGCAGGGGAAATGGTCTGCGATCGAGAAGCTATTGCCCATAAATGTCTTGGAGATCCGGGCAGTTTATATGGCTCTCATAAAGTGGTCTTACAGACTACGGGGTCTCCCTGTTCGGGTTCAGTCCGACAATGCCACAGCAGTGACCTATATCAATCACAAGGGCGGTACCAGGAGTCTGGTTGCGCAAAAAGAGGTGAATCGCATACTTGTCTGGGCAGAAAAGCATGTTCCATGCCTTTCTGCAGTCTTCATTCCAGGAGTGTTAAATTGGCAGGGGGATTTTCTGAGCCGCCAGCAGTTGTGCCCAGGAGAATGGGCTCTGCACCCAAACGTGTTTTGGAACATATGTCGCAGGTGGGGTACTCCAGACGTAGATCTGTTTGCGTCCAGGTTCAACAGAAAACTTGACAAATTCGTGTCAAGAACAAGAGATGCACTTGCTCAGGGGTCAGATGCTCTGACAGTTCTCTGGGATCAGTACAATCTGATTTATGCCTTCCCCCCATGCCCGCTTCTGTCGCGGTTCCTGGGAAGAGTCAAGAGGGAGACAAAATCGGTTCTTTTGGTAGCCCCGGCTTGGCCCAGGTGACCATGGTACCCAGAGATCATGAAGTTGGCAGTAGGCAGGCCGTGGATCCTCCCTCTTTGGCCAGATCTGTTCTCACAGGGTCCAATTTACCATCCTGCTTTACACAGTCTGAATTTGACGGTTTGGCTGCTGAGACCCACATTCTGAGAGACTGTGGGCTTTCAGGGCCAGTCCTTTCTACTCTGGTCAATGCCAGAAAGACGGCCTCCAGGCTTATTTACTACAAAATCTGGAGGGCATAGGTTTCCTGATGTGAACTCAGGGAATGGCATCCTAGAAAGTATGTCATTGGCAGGATCTTGGCTTTCCTCCAGTCAGGCCTGGAAATGAATTTGGCCATAAGCACTATCAAGGTGCAGATTTCGGCTTTGTCAGTGTTTTTTCAGAAGCCACTTGCATCGCATTCCCTGGTGCGGGCTTTCATTCAGGGGGCTATGCAGATAAGGCCGCCAGTCAAACCTCCGGTATACCCATGGGATCTGAATTTGGTTTTCTCGGCTTTGTAGGGGCAACCATTTAAACCTTTGCATCTGGCTTCATTAGTTCTTCTGGCTAAAAAATTGGTTTTCTTGGTAGCCATATCCACGGCTAGAAGAGTGTCAGAACTAGCAGCTCTCTCCAGCAAAGAGCCGTATCTAATTATTCATAAGGACTGGGTGGTCATGCGTCCCAACAGGTCCTTTCTACCTAAGGTGGTTTTGGGGTTCCATTTGAATCAAGATGTAATCCTACCATCTTTTTTTCCGGACCCACAGTCCGTGGAAAAAGAATCTTTGCACACTTTGGATGTGGTTAGGGCAATCAGTATCTATCTTCAAGCACTTGCTCAGATAAGGAAAACTGATTGCTTATTTATTTTGCCGGAAGGCCCTAGGAAGGGCCAGGTGGCGTCAAAATCCACTCTCTCAAGGTGGATTAGACAAGTTATTTCTCAGGCCTATAGTGTTAAAGGGAAAATCCCTCTTTTTCAAGTGAAAGCGCACTCTACTAGGGCTGTAAGTGCTTCTTGGGCAGTGCATTACCAGGCCTCCCTGGCTCAGATCTGTTAGGCCGCGTACACACGGGCGGATTGTCTGCCCAACTAAGTTCGTCAGACAATCCAACAGACAGTCCGTTCAAAATTTGAATGAACGGACTTGACCACACACGATGAGCAGACAGTCCGCTGAAAGCGTGCGTGATGACGTGTACAGCACATACGACGGGACTAGAAAAACGACGTCCTATACACTGCAATGCAACCTTCGGCCGTGTAAATCCTTTCTGAGCATGCGCCATACTTAGTCCGTCCAACTTGCCTACACACGAGCGGACTGTCCGCTGAAACCAAGTTTGGACGGACAAAACCAAGTTTGAACGGACAAAATTACGGAAATTCCGTAAGACTTTGTTCGTCAGACAGTCCGCTGAAAAAGTCCGCTGAAGCCCACACACGAGCGGATTGTCCGCTGAAACACGGTTCAGCGGACTAAGTTGGACAGACAATCCGCCCGTGTGTACGCGGCCTAAGGCTGCAACTTGGTTGTCAGTCCACACATTCACCAGATTCTATCAGGTGGATGTCAGAGGGCAAGAGGATATCGCCTTTGGGCACAGTGTACTGCAGGCTGCAGTTTAGGTCCTCCGGTCCATGGCGGTCTATAATTATGATCTGTGTCTCCCTCCCCTCAATCTGAGCATTGCTTTGGGACATCCCACTATGTAATGAGCTCCTGTGTGCCATGATGTATGATCAAGAAAATAGGATTTTTATATACAGCTTACCTGTAAAATCCTTTTCTTGAGAGTACATCACAGGACACAGAGCTCCCGACCCTCTTGGGTTTTACGTGGTTTCCTATTGCTTTGCTACAAAACTGAGGTGCCTCCCATATGGGAGGGGTTATATAGGGGAGGAATTCTCCTTAATTGGGGTTAACCAGTGTCCAATCACCAGAAGTGCCTATATAACCCACTATGTAATGAGCTCCTGTGTCCCGTGATGTACTCTCAAGAAAAGGATTTTACAGGTAAGCTGTATATAAAAATCCTATTTTTCCTGCAATCCTTAGAAAGAAATTCGCTCCATCTAAGGCTCATCTGTTTCTCACCACTGCAACTGTGCTCTTGCTAGAGACTTGACACTTTTCCAATCTATAGCAAAATTGCATGGCAACTATAACTTAAGCTTCAAGGGCTCCAAAAGTGTACAACATGCGAGTGAAAATGTGAAGCAAGTTAACAAGACCTACATTTCAACACTGCCACAAATTTGTGGCACTTTATCTTTGCTATCTGGGATGCTACTTGATGTGCAGCTAATCTCTAAGTTTATAACTTTTGTGATATACACACTGCGAGAGATAAACACACTGAACCTGTAAGAAATTTACTGTTGATGGTAAAAGTTTAAAAAGCTCTAAATTATATGATGGAAATCTACCCTTGATCAAGTTTTATTATATTCAATGAGTTAACTTTAATTACCCTCTTAATTAGGATGTATATACTTGTCTGCAGCTACAATAAGACATTTCATTTTCTTCCACATCCAGAATATCACAGAAGAACAATATTGGTGTGATTTTTTTTTTCTTTTTTTGCATTCATCTTCTATTCATATACATGTATCACTGACCCCCAAAGGAGCTGCTAGTTTTATTGGGCTTACCGTTATCTTCTTGACCTCGTGTACGTCTAGGGGTTTCCCAAGGTAGATGGCCCAAAGAATTGTAGAAACCGACACTCTTTTCAAAATATTTATTTGGAAAAAAGAGGTAAAATTACTTTTCAATGAAGGGTAGAGGGTTAGGAACGAAGTACTTCTTAACTACCTGGATATACAAAAGATAGGAAGTCTCTCACTATAGAAATCCAGAGAATTACCATTCACAATCGGATTCTCACAGCTACGGGATAGACCTCCTCTCACTAGGCCTAGCAGCCAACAAGTGTTTAAGTAAAGCACAGTCTCTGCCACAGACTTGGAAGTAAAACACTTGAGCAAAGCCTCTGCCGCAGACTTGAATGTAGAACACTTGAACAAAGTCTCTGCCGCAGAGTTGGATGTAACTGAGGGACTTAGTTAAATTTAGAGAGCTATCATACGGTGCCAGTATCTTGCAGCCGGTCCGGCGATACCGTATGAGTGTAGATCCACTTAGTGTCCTTCAACTGAGCCTCCAGGCTCCTTCTGAGAAGCCAGCATCATGCATGGGTGCTTCTCCAGTTGCTGGGCCTCTCCACAGATGAGACGGCACCGGACCACCTTTGAATCCTCCTCTCAATTACTTTGCCTTGGGCTATCCAGCCCCGAGACTCGGAATTGGATGGATCCACACCCCAGGCCATGAGGGCCAAACAGACAGAAAGATCTTCTGGACCAGAACTCAGAAGCACATGATCTTCGTACCTTAAATACCCTTTCCCAGAATGCCCCCGGAATGCCAGAAGGGCTGGCAGAAAAAAAGTATTAAAAAAACGCGCTAAAAGCTGCGTATTGCCCACGTCTTTATGCGTGTTTAGGCTTGTATAGCGTTTTTCATACACTCCCCTCTGCAAATTTTTTACTTTCAAATGCCTACAATGATTTGCAAAACATGTATTAATTTTTTGGTGCCATTTTCACAGAAAGCAGCGAGAGCACTGTAAGAACATAGAGCTCGCTGTCTTTCTTCATTGCATTTAGCATAGATCTCATTATCAATAAGATTATTGAAGCAGTCCTTCTGATATTGTTGAGGTTGAAAAGATGGAGACAATTTGAAAAGAAGAGATCCAATCATTGCTACTAGACACATTCTTTGCTGTCTTAGCCCACGTACACACGGTCGGAGATTTTGCCAACCAAATCCGTGGGGATCATTATTCCAGAGACCTGTTCTGCCATCACTCAGCTCCTGCTAAAGGACTATATTATGCTAATTTTTAACCTTAAACATCACATTCTATGTATTTCATGATTGCTAATGTCTTGCATTTCTTTCCTCATTCCCTAATTACCATCATTGCAATATGCTCTAATTCATATGCTCTGCCCCTTTGTCCTCATGCGGATTTGCCTCACTAACTTCCCCACCATGCTCTTCTTGGCCCCTAAAACTATAGTCTAGTCACTTGACAATGTCTTTTGGCAGCTCCATAGTATTGCTTTCCCCTAAACACCCCCTAAAATGTCTACAAATGTGATGTGTGTGCTTCAATTCATGCAAAGTGACCTTTTTTTTTTGTTTTGGAGTTGTGCCAAACTCATTAGTAACCCCCCTCTCCCCAATCGATACCTCAGCTGATAGCAATCTTCTATCTGATGACTTGACCCAACCCAATACACACTCTAAATACCTTTTTCATGATAACATTTATGGAACAATTCACCAAAGCATGTAGTGTAAGGGCCTGCCTCAATACTTTCAAATGCTATTTTGATTTTTTAACACATTCATTTTCTTGCTATGTAATAGCAGAATGTCAAAATGTGCTTTCATTTTGTTATTATGACACTTCTTACCTGTCCGGTGGGCTGCCAGTAGTGTAACTAAGGAGGGGCTTCCCAAAGTATCACACATTATTTAGGCATTCAGCTCTCAATCAAGTGTAGAGGGTTACCTCTCCTAAACATCCCCCCTCATTTTTTATCAAGGGCTCATCAGATGGGGGGGGGGGGGGGTTAGGACTCTCATAAGGGGACCTTATACTTTAGGCTTTAAATACTCATTTTAAAAAATGTTATACTAATTTTGTCCAAAAATGTGGGTGTCTAATCTGCATGCAATGTTGATTTGTGAAATTACTAGTTTTTTTTCTTGTGTCACTACACAGTGTCCTTCAACGCCACAGGAATGGCAGACTATGGCCTCCCACTTTGCCATTTTTCATCAAGTTGTGCCACTTTCAGCAACAGTGCAAACCCAAGTTCAGAGTGAGATGAGGGGACAGTCTCTTCTTCAGATAATCTTATTATGTTGTGGGTCTGCTACAGACACACACCTTCTTTTTGTTAACTAATGTGTAGTGCATTACTGATCTAAATCATGCTCATTTTCAGCACCCTGGCAGGAAAATGGCATGATTGTCCAAATTTACACATCACTGTGGGTGCTTTTTACTAAAGGCACATCCACTATGCACTACAAGTGCACTGCAAAAGTACACCTGAAACTGCACTTGGAGTGCAAAGTGGAGTTGCCTTTAGTAAATCGCACTCCTTCTCAGCACAAACTCAAATTTCACTACAAATACATTTTAATCCCAATGAAAAAGGAAGCCACATATTGTTGAGAATTCAAGTTTTTAATACAAGCACATTCATATGTGCGTTTAGTAAAGGTTTTTACAACAAACCAAGATATTTTGGGTATCCAAAACCCAGTTTAATCATATTTATTTCTTACTTGTTTTTTTGTGTAAACAGGCATGTATCAAACCGTAAAATACAGAACACAGGAACTTACAAAGTTGAACTTGAAAAAGTGAAGACAATATCAGACATGAGTATGTACAAACTGGGCTGATATTGCCTTCATCACATGGGGTGTGACCCCTGAAAAATACAAATTTGGAAGATGCACACAGTGTGTCAACATGTGCTATCTCCCATCATGGGGGATCAATGTACATGCTTTGGGGCTGCAACCCCTTCATCTCAGACACTTTCCACAAAACATGTACATTGATCCCCCATGATGGGAGATAGCGCATGTTTACACACTCTGTGCATCTTCCAAATTTGGAAGTATGCAAAATACAAATAAAAAAATAAAAAAATAAAAAATAAAACCCTATCTAGTTTTTTCATTTTCACACTCTCCCCAAAACATCAATGATGTTCTTCATTTTATTTTTAACATCATTGATGTTTTGTTGTACAATTTCCAAATCCCTATTGTACCCCATTATCTTCCTGATCAAGATCTGGGCACTTTCACTGGTAAAACGGGAATCTTCCTCCACATCACCTAGAAAAAAAACAAACAAACACACCATGTAATCCAAATATGGTGATATACATTGATGAGCTTACCGGAAGCTTTGTTCTCCGACACTCACCTGTTGTGATGACAATTTGGCCAACCTCCACGATCTCTCTTTTTTCCTCCTCCTCCTGCTCCTGCTCCTCTGTTTCTTCTTTTGGAAGTTGCCCTTCTTTGGGAGGGGTGTGGTCCCTGGTGTCCTCATGGTCCCTGGTGTCCTCATACTTGCCGAGTCTTCTCTCCCCTATGAGAATGTAAACAAATATTAATTAGCACACAGAGGGCAGAAATATGAATATGAAACATTGCTTGGAAGTGTTGTACAATTGTTTTTTTGGGCCAAGTTACAAGGTGAGAACATTATTGGGGCCACTTTGTTAAGCTGGAATACTTCCCTGCAGAATGATGTTTCATACGAACGAACGAAACCATGACCTTGAAAGTGGCCATTTTAAAATGCACAACATGAAATGAAAGCACATGGAGTATGTATGCAAGCAAGAATAATCATATGAACACATGACATCTACTTACTTTTTTTAAGAACACGCTTGATCCTTAGGTACTGCTCGTGCTCCCTCAGTTTCAGGTCTGACCAGCGTTTTCTCAGTTGATCCTTGGATCGGCATACCCCAAAATTCTTCAGAAGACTCTTCACAACTTTATTCATGATCTTGGCCTTTCTGATATTTGGGTTTGGGTAAGGTCCATACTTCCCATCACAGTCAGTCCTGTTCAATATGTCGACCATCTCACACATCTCTCCAAAAGACACATTTGAGGCCTTAAATCTTGTCTTCCTGGATCAGGACGTTTCAGACTCCGGGCTTTCCTCACCCTCCTCCTCGTTAGTAGAACTATTATTGCGCACCTGCGTTCTCTCCGCCATGTGCTCTCCCCACTGCGCGGGAAGCGAAGGGGCGGGGAATAGTCTGGAAAGAACGTCAGGGGCGGGCGGAGTTTCACGCATGCGCACTGTATATTAAACGCCACACATGTGTATCGTCCGTACGATCTGGGAGGCGATTGTGAGTCACGGACGCGGCGAACGTCGAAACAAAGGTAACATTTTTAACTTTTTGCTTCACTAGACTAGACTGCTTATATCTAGGCCGCTGTTGGGACAAGATTAGGAGGGATTTTAATTGCATTATTAGTATTTGAGGGTTTGTCTTGTGTTGTGTCTTGCAGACAAAATGGACCCATTCAACAATCCCAACTTTATGGGGCTATTCCTCGAGCTCTACATGGAGATGCCCTGCCTGTGGCAGTTCCACAACAAATTTTATTATGACAGATCAAAGAGGAACGCAGCACTGGAGAAACTGCTTGCTTTGGTGCAGATCAAGGTCCCCACAGCAGACATGACATATCTGAATCGCAAAATTGTGGCCATGAAGCTTACATATTTCAGGGAGAGAAAGAAGCACCTGGAGTCCTTGAGAGCAGGAGATCCAGATGCTGTTTATTACCCCAGGATGGTGCACTTTGACAGGCTGCATTTTCTGGTAGACTAGGGGGTACCCAGGCCACCACTCAGGCCACCACTCTCCAGGCTTCCTCCAAGGCATCCTTCACCCCCAGCTGAGGCTTCTGATGTACAACCTGGGCCTTCCAGGCAGCACCATGTGGTGGGGCCCAGCTTGAGACAGGTATTGCATTGTTGAACATATTTCTTGTGTTACATTTAATGATGTTAACTAGATGTTCTTATTGATCAGTAAGTTGTGATTTCTCAAAGTGGTTTACATCTCAATAGACAGTAGTGACCAAAAATGATTGGGACGGGAAAGAAATGCTGGTGTCAGAATGATAGTCTGTTCTATTTGGTAACATTCAAATAGCAAAAGCCAGGAGCACAAAATGTTGTGATTGGTGATCAAAAAACTAAAACTATGTCCCCTTTTCATACACAGGAAGACCTCAGTCGGGGGGAGGCTGTGGCAAGTGGCAGCCAGGAGGTCCACCAACACCCTCCTTCTCCTCCTGCCCCAGCTACAGGAGCCCAGCCACAGCCTGGAAGGATGCCTGGTGGGAAGTCACAAAGGAAGACCAGAGAGTGATGGCCTGGGATGAGTCTGGTGTGCCAGAAGATGCAGCCTGTTGAAGATCCCCATCCTGGGGACAGAAATGTCATCTGAATTTCCTGCTCTCTAGGACTTCAGGAGCAGACTTCTCTTCCTGAGATATGTACTCCTCAGGCCACCAATTTTTTTATATGTCATTTAGTCATGTCTGCCCTGGGGGCCAAAGGCTGCACCAAAGTTAAGAAGTTTCTCCAGTGCTGCGTTCCTATTTTTATTTTCGACCAAAAAATATATAATTTTATTTTTGTTTGATGAAATACTTGTGTAATGTGTTTTCCTTCAAAAAGTAGAGTTTATTTGTGAGCAGGCAGGTACATTTCCAAAATACAAAGTGAACTAAATAACAAGGGGTACCAACACTAAACAACCTCCTGTAGATTAAAAAAGCAAAAGAAAATCTAAAAAATACAATAATGTTGTTTTTGTAAGTTTACACCCAAAAAAAAAAAGTAAAAAAAAAAAAGGAGAAATGAGCAGTATCTTTAAAGGAGATTTTTAGGGAACCCCCCCCCCCCCCCAAAAAAAAAACATCCAAAAAATAAAAAAAACATTGTATAGATGTGACTTAAACTAAAATTTTATTGCTGAAATTGTTAAAAAAGAGTAATGAAATCCGTTCGGGAGAAGTGTGTGTGACTATGAGCATCAAAAGAAGTTGGTTCTTGCAGCATTGTAAAGAACAAGAGAATGCGCTTGATGAATGATTTTTTAACATTGCAGTGTGACGAATGTGCTATATCGCTAACGAGCAGTAGTTTTACCTGGACGAGCGCTTCCGTGTCGGAATTTGAATGTGAGCATGCATAGCACTTGGTCCGATGAAAATGCTCTACACATGATCGGATTAGGTCCGTCCGGCCCAGTTGGTCGGGAAATCTTTCCAACATGTTGGAAAATTGGGTCTGACGGAGATTCGGACAGAATCAGTCCGATGCATACCACACACAGTCGGATTACCTGACGACACGGTCCGATAAGACTCATTCCGACAGATTCTCTGACCGTGTGTACAAGGGCTTAGGATTTTTTCCCAGCTCAGCAAACTTGCTGGAGAAGTATCACTATCCTGAAGAAAAACACTAACAATTTTTAAAATTTTATGCGGAAGTCTGTTGGCACTTTGATGACCTCCTTTAACGGCTGCAACCCAGACTCTCCCACATGGACCTCCACTTGAGGATGAGGGTGTCACCTAAAGAATGTCTCCTGGTCACACTCAAGTATGTTATAATGTTAATTTCAATATAAACATTACTAAAATTTGAAAAAGGAAAAAAAAGTATATATACACAAAAGTGAATACACTCACATTTTTGTTAATATTTTATTATATCTTTTCATGTGACAACACTGAAGAAATTACACTTTGCTACAACGTAAAGTAGTGAGTGTACAGCTGGTATAACAGTGTACATTTGCTGTCTCCTCAAAATAACTCAACACACAGCCATTAATGTCTAAACCACTGCCAACAAAAGTATGTACACCCCTAAATGAAAATGTCCAAATTGGGCCCAAAGTGGCAATATTTTGTGTGGCCACCAATATTTTCCAGCACTGCCTTAACCTTATTGGGCATGGAGTTCACCAGAGCTTCAGAGGTTGCCACTGGAGTCCTCTTTCACTCCTCCTTGATGACATCACAGAGCTGGTGGATGTTAGAGACTTTGCACTTCATCTTCCATTTGAGGATGCCCCACAGATGCTCAATAATGTTTAGGTCTGGAGACATGCTTGGCCAGTCCATCACCTTTATACTCAGCTTCTTTAGCAAGGCAGTGGTCATCTTGGAGGTGTGTTTGGGGTTCTTATCTTGTTGGAATACTGCCCTGCAGCCCAATCTCTGAAGGGAGGGGATCATGATCTGCTTCAGTATGTCACAGTACAGTACATTTTGGCATTCATTGTTCCCTCAATGAACTGGAGCTCCTCAGTGCCGGCAGCACTCATGCAGCCCCAGACCATAACACTCACACCACCATGCTTGACTGTAGGTGAGACACACTTGTCTTTGTACTCCTCACCTGGGTGCTGCCACAAACGCTTGACACTATCTGAACCAATACGTTTATCTTGGTTTCAGACCACAGGACATGGTTCCAGTTAGTCAATGTCCTTAGTCTGCTTGTCTTCAGTAAAACTGTTTTCAGGCTTTCTTGTGCATCATCTTTAGAAGAGGCTTCCTTCTGGGACAGAGGCCATGCAGTCCAATTTGATGCAGTGTGCGGCATATGCTCTGAGCACTGACATGCTGATCCCCCACCCCTTCAGCCTCTGCAGCAATGCTGGCAACGCTCATACGTCTATTTCCAAAGGCAACCTCTGGATATGACGCTGAGCACGTATACTCAACCTCTTTGGTCGACCATGGCGAGGCCTGTTCTGAGTGGAAACTATACTGTTAAATCGCTGTATAGTCTTGGCCACCGTGCTGCAGCTCAGTTTCAGGGTCTTGGCAATCTTCTTATAGCCAAGTGTCAGGCAATCAACAGCAGGAGAAGGGCTCTAGGACCTAGTATCTCTACCAGCACTTATGGCAGGAGAAGAGCTTTCGGACCCAGCATCTCTAGCAAGGAGAAAGACTTTAGGACCCAGCATCTCTACTAGCAGGTCACATGGGCCTATATAAGGAAGTCTGCTAGTGTTTGCATTTGCTTGTTTACCTTCGGCTCCTCCAGTGTGTTATCTCTGTGATATTCTTGTTCCTATGTCTCCTGTTACCGATCCAGTTTGTCCTTAACGTGTCTCCTGTTTGCTTCCTGTGTTTGACCTCGGCTATCCACCTGACCACATCTGCTCTGATACCAACCCAGCTCATGACCTAGGCTTCCTTCTGACCATGCTGCAGTCTTGGCATTATCGCAGAATCCTGCAACACCTCAGGGGTTCCACCTGTTTGCTGATTCTACGCCAGCACACCAGCTGTACTCTGGAACCTTCTGCATACAATCCAGCAGGCGACCCGTGCTACTTTGGGCCTGACCTCTCCCGTTTTCCCCCTCAGGGAGGGGGTCTGGAACTAAGCCGCAAGGGAAGCCCTCTCTCTCCATTGCCTCCAGCACCAGGTACGTGATACTAGGCCATCTTTATGTAGAGCAACATTTCTTTTTTCAGATCCTCAGCAAATTCTTTGCCATGAGGTACCATGCTGAACTTCCAGTGACCAGTATGAGAGAGTGAGAGAGATAACACCAAATGTAACACACCTGTTCCCCATTCTCACCTGAGACCTTATAACACTAACGAGTCACATGGCACCGGGGAGAGCAAATGGCTAATTGGGCGCAATTTGGACATTTTCACTTAGGGGTGTACACACTTTTGTTGCCAGTGGTTTAGACATTAATGGCTATGTGTTGAGTTAGTTTGAAGTGATAGCAAATTCACACTGTTATATAAGCTGTACACAATTTCTTGTCACATGAAAATTTATAATAAAATATTTAATAAAAATGTGAGGGGTGTACTCACTTTTGTTAGATACTGTATATAATTTGTATCATATGGCTATTTTTTTATAAAGTCGCAAGAGAGACCCAGCAAACCTGCTTGGCACTTTAGGAGGAGTTGTGTCATGTCAAGAGCATGATGAGCAGAAGAATTTTGAGTGAAAAATCAGTTTCCCAATTGCATTGGAGTGCTTGACATAAAACATGTAAGGGTGAAAATGCCACCAAACTTTGGATCAAAGTATTTTAATTACAAGAAATAATTTTCTATTGTCCTATTGCCCACTTCCATTACATATCTGTTGATGTGGGAGCCTAAAGAAGTCAAGGACATGTCAGAACCTTCCAGAGAGTCTGAGATAGGGCATCGGCTATATCAAGGACTTCTCAGGATTTCCCCAAGCAGCATTTTCCATGTACAATGGAGCCAAGTCCTCCATTTGTCAACATAGCTAAGGAGGTGTTTAGACTAGCAGAGAAATTAAAGTGGAACTTTAGTCAGAAAACTGAGTCCTGCTAGATCACTTCAGGTTCGCCCCTTTTGCAGGAATAGCAAAACATAAAAAATATGTACTTATACTATTTAAGATCCATTTTCTCACTCTGCTCTTGCACATGCTCAGTTGATCTCTATTTTTAGGCCCAATTTCTAGAGGCCGATCAGCTTACAGCCTTAGACCCCTTTCACACCACACCGCCCATAGTGTGGGCGGTAAAACGCCGCAATTTTTAGCTGTGGTTTACTGCCGGATTTGCAGCGGATTTGCGCCGCATTGTGGCTGCTAGCGGGGCGCTTTTACCCCCCGCTAGTGGGCGAGAAAGGGTTAAAACCGCCGGCAATACGCCGCAATAGCGGCGTTTTGCCAGCGGTATTACAGCGCTGCCCCATTGATTTCAATGGGGAGCAGTGGTGGAGGAGCGGTAAACACACCGCTCCTTCACTGCTCCAAAGAAGCTACTGGCAGGACTTTTCCCTGACATCCTGCCAGCGCACCACTGTAGTGTAAAAGCCCTCCGGGTTTCACACTACAGACAATGGTTTAGCTTTTTTTGGGTGGATTGCAGGCGCTATTTCTAACGCTATAGCGCCTGCAAAACGCCCTGGTTTGAAAGGGGTCTTAAAGCTGAATTAACCCCTCCTATCCTTTACAGCCAAAGAATCTGCTTCTGTTTCATCTACAATTGTCATGGTGCTGCACATGTGATAAGTTATGACACCAGCTGTTAGATAGTTTGTCACATTTTCTTGTGTCCTCAACCAAACTGTCAGTTAGTTACATTTGTGAAATGCCAGGATTGCTGTTTTTTCTTTCAATAAATTTTTATTGTTTTATAAAGGATATACAAAGGCAAGTGGTACAGGACATGTTGACTTTTACAGTTGCAATTAACAGTCGATGCAATAGAGGGAGGGAAGAGGGGAGAGGGAAAGAAAGGGTAGGGAAGAAAAAAAAAAAAAGAAACAAAAAGAAACAAGAAAAAAAAGGAGAAAGAAATGGAAAAGTAGGTGGTTACACAAACAGTAATGCAAATACTGGTTACTACACAGAATATATCTTATCAGGATTAAGATCTAGTTCACAGAATTCTTATATTTGTTGGTCCAAATTTTCCATTGCTTATCAAATAGATCTCACTTCAATGTATTTATAGCAAGAGCACGCTCTATAGTGTGGTGTTGGTTCACTCTTCTAATTAGGTCAGAGATGTTTACCGTCATGGCAGTTTTCCAATGTTGTAATATCATGAATCTAACAGAAAGAAGGATGTTGGAAATAACAATCCGCATATCATGTGGAAATTGTTCAATACCCATATGTAAAATCCCTAGGGATGGATTGGGGCGAGTGACAATACCCGTGAGCGATGATATTAGTTGGAACACTTGGTTCCAGTAACTAACCAAGTTGGGGCACTCCCAAAACATGTGTAGTAGATGTCCTAGCTGTCCACAATTTCTCCAACATGTACTTTGGGCAGATGAAGAAAATGTTGCCAGTCTACACGGTGTGTATTGCCACCTGTTAATAATTCTAATGGTCATTGCCCAATGATTAATAGAACGGGAGGCTTTTTGAATTTCCCGAAATGTAGTTGTCCACTGATCATCTGTAAATGTTTTCCCTAAATCCGCCTCCCAATTATCAATCGATTTTGTTTTCACAAAGAATTGTTTATCATGTAGAAGGGAGTAGAAAAGCGAAATGCCTTTCCTGGTGTGGCGTTCGCGAGTTAAGAAGGTCCATGCACTGGATGGCATTGTTATGGTAGGGGGAGGGTTACGTTTTAGAAAATGTGCCACTTGGGTACAAGTAAACTGGTACTTGTTGGGGAGATCGTATTGAGCCATAATCTGTGTGCTGGAAAGAGCTGTACCATTAGACAATAGGTCTTGGATGGTATGGATACCGTGGTTGGGGAACTGTTTTAGGGACAGCGTAGGGATTTTATGCTCGAGCAGGCTAAGCGGAAATTTGTATTCCACAGCATTTTGAGATTTATGGGTATGATGTAGGAAGAACCTCCATGCCTGTAGGGAGGCTATGAGGGTGGGAGCCATGGAATGGAGAGCCCAGGGTTTCCAGACATCACTCACGAGTAGTGCCACTAGATCTGGCATTGGGGCCATATGCCTTTCCAGCTCAACCCAAGGTGGTGAATCTATAGTTTTGAACCAGTGTTGGAGTTGGTCCAGTCTAGATGCCCACAAATAATCATAAACGTCAATTAGTCCTACTCCACCTACACGGTTATTCGGGATCAGGTTACTAGGAGAGCAACGAGCTTTTTTACCATTCCATATGAATTTCCACAGAGTAGTAGACAAGGTTTAAGGAAATGGGTTGGGATAGGTATAGGTATGGATCTGAACATATACAATATGAGAGGAAGAACTAACATCTTACACGCTGCCAGTCTACCCATCCAGGAAAGTTCAGTCTTGGCTATGCATTTAAACGTTTCATCTATCTTAATAAGCAGTGGCTTTATGTTGATAGAGACTAGGGTTTTCGTGGAATTGGTGATTTTTATACCTAAGTAGGGTATGCTATCCTCTTTCCATACATACGGAAGGGTGGTTTGAAGTTGGAGTTTGATACGTTTGTCAATTCCTAAATCTAGAATCAATGATTTAGCGAAATTAACTTTATAGTATGAAACCTCACCAAAGTTTTTCAAAGTTTCATGGACTAAGGGGAGAGATCTAGATGGGTTTGTCAGCATCAGGACAACGTCATCGGCAAACAAATTAATAACGTGGTTACGAGATCTTAACACGTGTCCAGTAATATCGGCCTGGGATCTAATGGCCTCCGCCAGAGGTTCTATCATAAGGTTAAAATGGTTGGGGATAGTGGACACCCCTGACGGGTGCCATTAGAAATAGGGAACGGTGTGGAAAGCATTCCAGCTGTTAAGACTTGGGCGGATGGGTTGGAATATAAAGCCAACATTGCGTTGGAGATGAGACCGTGAAAGCCAAATTTTTGTAGAACTTCTTTCATATAACACCACTCCACCCTATCAAACGCTTTCTCTGCGTCTATGGAGAGCAGCAGAGAAGGAGTTTTAGTTAAATTAGCATAATGAACAATGTTAATAATACGTCTCGTAGCATCAGAAGTTTGTCTCCCCCTGATAAAGCACATCTGGTCGCTTTTAATTAAGGAAGGTATAAACTCTGAGGCCGCGTACACACGGGCGGACTGTCTGCCGAAACTAAGTTCGTCAAACAGTCCGCTCAAACTTTTGAATGAACGAACTTGCCCACACACGGCACTTTTTGAGCGGACTAAGTTCGTCGTACTAAGTCCGCGCAACTTTTGAAATGAACGGACTCGCCCACACACGAGGAGGACAGTCCGCTCATTTCGAGAGCGTGTCAAGGTAGGCGGGGCCCGCGACGGAGACGTTGCGGGCTCCGCCGCCTGGAATGGACTTAAAGGGGAACCCCAACGCCGAAAAAAATCGGCGTGGGGGTTCCCCCAAAATCCACAACAGACCCTTGTCCGAGCACGCTACCCGGCCGGCCAGGAAAGGGGGGCGAGCGAGCGTGCCCCCCCTCCTGAGCCGTACCAGGCCGCGTGCCCTCAACATGGGGGGTGCCTTGGGGAAGGGGGGGCCGCGCGGCCCCCCCCACCCCAAAGCACCTTGTCCCCATGTTGATGAGGACAAGGGCCTCTTCCCGACAACCCTGGCCGTTGGTTGTCGGGGTCTGCGGGCGGGGGGCTTATCGGAATCCGGGAGCCCCCTTTAATAAGGGGGCCCCCGGATACTGGCCCCCCACCCTATGTGAATGAGTATGGGGTACAATGTACCCCTACTCATTCACCTGTAAAATAAAAGTACCCAAAAAAAAAACACAACACACGAGATAAAATATTTTATTGCACAGCTCCGGGGGTCTTCCGTCTTCGGGGGTCTTCTCGCCGGACTCCTCCGCTATCTTCTTGTAGCTCTTTTGCTAGCGGAGGAGTCCAGCTTTCTTCCTCCCCGCTGCCGGCCTCTTCTCCCGACTTCGGGGGTCTTGTCCCCCTCTTCGGTTCTTCTGCCGGGCCACCGCGCCTTCTTATAGCTCTTTTGCAGGCGGTGGCCCGGTCTTCTGTCGCCGCTGTCGCCGTCGCCTTCCGTTCTTCTTCTTCTTCTTCTTCTTCCTCTCCAGGAGATGTTGACACGTCGCTCTCTCCGGCCGGAATGCCAGAGCCGCGCTGCGCGGCCACTTATATAGTGACAATGGGGCGGTGTCACATGGTATATGTCACATGGGTTGGTCACATGGTGACCCCGCCCCCTTACGATGTAATAGTCCCCATGTGACATCAACCCATGTGACCAACCCATGTGACATATACCATGTGACACCGCCCCATTGTCACTATATAAGTGGCCGCGCAGCGCGGCTCTGGCATTCCGGCCGGAGAGAGCGACGTGTCAACATCTCCTGGAGAAGAAGAAGAAGAAGAAGAAGAATGGAAGGCGATGGCGACAGCGGTGACAGAAGACCGGGCCACCGCCTGCAAAAGAGCTATAAGAAGGCGCGGTGGCCCGGCAGAAGAACCGAAGAGGGGGACAAGACCCCCGAAGTCGGGAGAAGAGGCCGGCGGCGGGGAGGAAGAAAGCCGGACTCCTCCGCTAGCAAAAGAGCTACAAGAAGATAGCAGAGGAGTCCGGCGAGAAGACCCCCGAAGACGGAAGACCCCCGGAGCTGTGCAATAAAATATTTTATCTCGTGTGTTGTGTTTTTTTTTGGGTACTTTTATTTTACAGGTGAATGGGTAGGGGTACATTGTACCCCATGCTCATTCACATAGGGTGGGGGGGCGGTATCCGGGGGCCCCCTTATTAAAGGGGGCTCCCGGATTCCGATAAGCCCCCCGCCCGCAGACCCCGACAACCAACGGCCAGGGTTGTCGGGAAGAGGCCCTTGTCCTCATCAACATGGGGACAAGGTGCTTTGGGGTGGGGGGGCCACGCGGCCCCCCCTTCCCCAAGGCACCCCCCATGTTGAGGGCACGCGGCCTGGTACGGCTCAGGAGGGGGGGCGCGCTCGCTCGCCCCCCTTTCCTGGCCGGCCGGGTAGCGTGCTCGGACAAGGGTCTGTTGTGGACTTTGGGGGGACCCCCACGCCGATTTTTTTCGGCGTTGGAGTTCCCCTTTAAGTCCATACCAGGCGGCGGAGCCCGCAACGTCTCCTTCGCGGGCCCCGCCTACCTGGAGACGCGCTCGAAATGAGCAGACTTTTCTCCGGGCGGGAACAGTCCGCTCATTTCGAAAGTACAGCGGACTGGCCCACACACGGGGGGACTGTCCGCTGAAATCAAGTTTCAGCGAACAGTTTTACGGAAATTCCGTAAGACTTTGTTCGTCAAACAGTCCGCTGAAACTGTCCGCTGAAGCCCACACACGAGCGGACTGTCCGCTGAAACACTGTTCAGCGGACAAAGTTGGGCGAACAGTCCGCCCGTGTGTACGCGGCCTGACAGTCTAAGGGCGATAATTTTTGCGTAGATCTTTATATCCGCGTTTAGGAGAGAAATAGGTCTAAAATTACTAGGGGTAGTGGGATCTTTGCCAGGTTTGGGTATGGTGGTCACGTATGCTTTTAACATTTCATTTGGAAAGGATGCTGAGTGTGCTGCCCGTGTGAACATCTTTTGGAGATATGGGGAAAGAATAGTGGAAAAGGTTTTAAAATATTCATTATTTAGTCCATCAGGACCGGGGGATTTCCCATGAGGGAGTGAAGTAATGACTGATGTTATTTCATGGCTTGTGAACGGTGAATTCAGCAATTCAAGCTGTGGTTCGGAGAGTTTAGGGAGATCTAAATCTTTGAGGAAATGCTGTATTTTGGGAACAGTGGGTTGAGGAGTGTGGGGGTCGGTGCTAAGGTTGTAAAGCTCACTGTAATATTGTGCAAAGTGGTTTGCGATTTCCTGAGGATTGATGATTTTATGAAGGGATGTAGGGTGTATCAGGTGGGAAATCCTAGTTTTGGTGCGTATTGCTCTAATCCTATTGGCAAGATATTTGCCTGCTCTATTTGCACAGGCATAGGTACGTAACTTCAAGCGTCTAAGGTAGAAATCATAGTTTTGGGCCAAGTGATCTCTCAATTTTTCTCTAAGTGAGGTTATTTGAGTAGTCCGCTGGTGAGAGGGAGATGCTTTATTGAGGGTTTCTAAATTGTGGATATCGGAAGTAATGGAGTCTATGGTTGCAGTATACTTCTTTTTAGCTCTAGCTCCTAGCTGGATAAGGATGCCTCTAATAAACGCTTTGTGGGCGTTCCAGAGTGTGAAGGGACTCTCTACTGAATGTTCATTTTGTTGGAAATATGTTTTAAGGTTTTGAGAAATCAGTTACCTGGTACCAGGGTCCTGTAGTAATCTAACACTGCAGCGCCAGATGGGTGACGAGGGGGAGACACCCTTCTCATGAATAGAAAGCGATATGGCAGAATGGTCAGACCACGTAATATCATATATCTCAGAGGATGAAACATTTTGTAAGGTCCATTGATCTGATAAAAAGAAGTCTATTCTAGAATAAGACCCATGTACATGAGAGAAGAAGGTAAAGTCTTTCTCGTTGCCATGTGTGCATCTCCATACGTACAGTTTTTCAGAATGTAGGACCTTATTTAGGCAGGTGTTGTTGTTACGTTTGACATTAGAAGTGTCAAGTTGTGGGTCGACAATGAGGTTAAAATCGCCACCAATAATGAGACTACCGTATTGGATAGGTTGTATTTTACGGATTAGTCTATTCAAAAACCTAATCTGTCGGGTGTTTGGGGCGTATAAGGATACAATGGTGTACGGTTTAGAGTTAATATCACCCTGGAGAATAATATAGCGACCATTGTCGGCTATGATGGATTTCTTGAGATGGAAGGAGACCGTGTCTCGGATGGCAAGAAGGACACCTCCGCTTTTTTTATTCGGGTTATTTGCCAGGAATATATGTGGGTAGTTTTTGTGTGTACATTTGGGATGGTTGTCCTGTTGAGAATGAGTTTCCTGTACACATAAAATATCCGCCTTTAGTTTCTGTGCTTCGGTCCACAGCGAGTAGCGTTTCACGGGGTGGTTGAGGCCTCTGGCATTAATGGAAACAAAAGTAATGGTCATATTTCAGGTGGGAAGAAATGTGCAGGTGTACTCACAGTGTCCTTCGAGAATCATTAGAGTCATCTGATCTCCATGAGACTGACAGAAGAGATGCTGCCATGGTATTTAGAAATGTAGCAGGACAGGAGATGAAGGGTCCATCATGTGTAGGTTCAGTGCTAATGGAACAAAGGGTGTAATCACAAAAATAAACAATAACGTATAGAATAATAAAAATAGAATCATATAAGCGATCCATATGCAAACAAAGTTGCAAAAATGACAAATGTCAGGGGTAAGGACAAGGAGAGATGAAGAAATCCTTGTGCCCAGGGAGAGAACATATTTGTCAACGGTGTGTGATTATTTACTGCCATCAGTGACATTTTTGGGGGCTCGTCTGTGCGAAACTACTTGCCACTCATCCGGAATAGGGCGTAGTTGTGTTGCAGGTGGTTCCAGAGGGCTTTGTTGTGGAAGTATGCCCCATTGACGCAAGAGTGCGATACCTTTAGCTAAAGTGGTAACTGTGTGCGTGGGACAATTTTGCTGGGTAACGCCATTTGTGTGGTATATTGTGGTTGCGCAGGGCCTTAGTGATGGTCGCTAAGTTTCGGCGCAATTGCAGAGTATGCCTTGATAGGTCAGGGAGGAGGATCAATTCAGCATATTGAGATAGGTTGTTGCCCCGAGTACGAAACGCAGTCAAAATTTGTTCCTTGATATGGTAGTAATGCATCTTGAGCAAAACGTCCCGAGGGGTACCTTCAGGGAGAAATGCTGGCTTGGGGATTCTGTGAATCCTGTCAATGGTCAGTTCTTGAGGAGGTAATGTAGGCATAATGTTGGAGAATAGCGCGTGTACATACTGCAGTAATTGGTTTGGAGGTATAGCTTCAGGAACACCTCTGATTTTAATATTGCACCTCCTAGAGCGGTCCTCAAGGTCTGCAACTTTACTCTTTAGCCATGCTATCTCTTCATCATGGGACTGGTGGGCCTCTACTAAAGTATTGAAGGAAGTTGTGCATTCCCCCATGTTGCGCTCCACTTGATCCACTCTATTACCTAGGGCCAATACTTCCCTATGGCAGTTAGTGATTTCTACAGTGAGGTCAGCTTGTATGGAGGCTTTGAGTGACATCAGCATCTCCTTAAGGACTGTATCTGAGACCATTCGATCGGATGTGGGGTAGGCCGCAATCAGGTCGGATGCCGGTGGATGTATAGCATGGCCTACAGGAGCAGATCCGCTTACCTCCATGTCACGGTCCGCTCGGTTTACGTCTGGAGAAGATATCCGTTGTCTTTGTTTGGCTGGGCTTCTAGTCGTTGGGCTATTCGTCCCCGAGGAGGAATCGCTGAGGGAAGTCGTTCGGAGGTGAGGTTGTTGCGAGGCCTGTTCCTGAGTTTCAGTCACACACGATCCGGCGCCATTTTGTGTGATTCCGCGCGATTTGAAAAGGTTCGGAAGTTTCCGCGGCGGTTGTTGATTCTTTCTATTTTTTGGCATCTTCGGTAGAAGCGAAGGTGTCTACACTGCGTTGTAGATAGGTTTATGTGGAAATATGTCACCAATGGAGTTGCTATAGGGTTGTTCTCTCCGGTGGTCGAACGGAGCTCTCAGCTCAAGCGTCCATCTTAGCGCTCGGTCGCCACGCCCCCCCCTGGATTGCTGTTTTTTGAAACCATAAATCTATGGGTTTAGTTTGGCCTAATAATTTACTACTGTCCGGGGGCTCTGGGCTTCAGCAAAATGGCAGCCTCCAGCAAAAATAAACAGGAGTAATGCTGGAGGCACTTTACAGTATTTTTAATCCAGTTGTTGTAGGTAAAGTTCTGCTTTAATGTGGTCCTACAGTGGACGTGGACTTAGTCACAAACAGAAGATCTTTAATCACCTGCTGACTGGGCCATAGCCGAAAGAAGGCTGCAACACGCTCGGCTTATTCTGAGAGGGCAGCAGCCGCTTACCACGTGATCGCTCTGTCAAATGACAGAGCGATCACTTGTAAACAAACCGGCGGCATGTCCGATTCCTCTTTCCCTTCTCTGTACAGATCGGTACAGTGTGAGCATAGAGGGGAGAGATCAGGTGCTGCAGCACTGTGGGCTGGATGTGTACTGCCCACAGCGCTGATATGTGACAATTCCTGCACTCATCCAGCCATCCATGCTCATCCATCCTCAGCAATACTCATCCATCCTCAGCAATACTCATCTATCTATCCATGCTCAGCAATACTTATCCATCCATCCATGCTTAGCAATACTCATCCATACTAGGCAATACTCATCCATCCATCCTCAACCATACCCAGCCATCCCATCCATACTTAGCCATACCTGACCCAACCATCCTATCCATACTCAGCCATACCCAGCCATCCCATCCATACCCACCCAGCCATACTCAGTCATACTCAACCATCCCATCCATACTCAGCCATGCCCAGCCATCTACATTCATGGCTCAACCATGCTTAGTCATCCACATCCACGGCTCATCCATGCCCCTACAGTGCCTCAAAGTGTAATAGATAGTCAAATTAGATTTGACATTTTTGCCCCTAGAACGCCTGGCGGAGCTCCCTGCACGTTAGGCCTCTGCATGTGACCAGTCTGTGTAAAAGTTTCACACCTGTAGTATCGCCATACTCAGGAGGAGTAGTAGTCAATGTTTTGGGGTGTTATTTTTACCATGTACATGCTATGTGTTAGAAATATTGTATAAATGGACAACTTTGTGTACAAAAAAAGTGTTTTCATTTTCTTTCCACATTTTCCAAAAACTTGCAGAAAAAAATGACATTTTCAAAAGACTCGATGTGCCTCATAGATTATTTGTTGGGATGTTTTCTTTCCATAATGGGGTAATTTTTTGAGCGTTTTTATTGTCCTGTGCTCCAGGGCCTTCAAAATGCAAGAGGTAGTCAAGAAATTAGATGTGTAATTTATTCTCCTAGAACTCCTGACGGTGCTCCCTACATGTTGGGCCTCTGTATGTGGCCATGGTGTGTAAAAGCCTCATACATGTGGTATCGCCATACTCAGGAGGAGTAGTAGAATGTAATTTGTGGTATACATATGCTGTGTGTGAGAAATAACCTGCTAATCTAACAATTGTGTGGGAAAAAAAAGAAGAAGAAAAATCTTGCTTGTGGGAAAAAATTACAACATCAAAAAACTCACCATGCCATCTAAATACTTTTGAATGTCTACTTTCCAAAAAGGGGTCATTTGAGGGGTATTTGTACTGTCCTGGCT
The DNA here is from genome assembly GCF_037356315.1 of Lithobates pipiens. Classification (NCBI taxonomy): domain Eukaryota; kingdom Metazoa; phylum Chordata; class Amphibia; order Anura; family Ranidae; genus Lithobates; species Lithobates pipiens. Next base: position 271,044,798 of record NW_027507748.1, on the reverse strand, counting down.
TGTTAGGGTCCCAAGAAATGAGTCAGTACTTCAGATGTGATTAATTTTCAGTGGTTGGCACCATAGCCTGTAGACTCTATAACTTTCACACAGACCAAATAATATACACCAATTTGGAATATTTTTACCAAAGATAGGTAGCAGTATAAAATTTGGACAAAATTTATGAAGAAAAATTACTAATTTGCAAAATGTTATAACAAAAACAGGAAATGTATTTATTTTTTTACAGAATGTATGGTCTTTTTTCATTTATAGCGCAAAAAATTAAAAACCCATCGGTGATTAAATACCACCAAAAGAACGCTCTATTTGTGTGAAAAAAGGACAAAATTTTCATATGGGTACAGTGTTGCATGATTGAGTTTGTCATTGAAAATGTGAGGGTACCGAAAACTGAAAATTGGTCAGGTTAGGAAGGGGGTTTAAGTGCCCAGTGGTCAAATGGTTAATACTGACTGAGCCATGCTGTTGAGTTGTAGAGTGTGCATTTGGAGTCTGTACTGCTAAGTGGCATGTACTCTTTTTCTTCATACAATTGGATATGGAAAATGCCATAAAAGTGGTGCTGGCCTGCTGTGTGCTACGCAATTTACTAATTGAAAAAGAGAGAGATTCCTTTGACCTGTGCCCCCAAACCCTGCTCAAGATGTTCAGTTTATAGACTTATGCTCCACTTCTCATGTCATGAATAGGGATGAGCTTTATGTTTGGGTCGAATGTGAGTGCGACTTGAACGTTGGCTGTTCAATTGTTCGTAGAAATACAAACAATATGGGGCGTTCGTGACAAATTTGAGTGCCGCATCATGCCCCATAATGCACTGCGATATCATATATATATATATATATATGCACTGTGACCTGCATGGCTTGGCCAATCACAGTGCCATCAGCAAAGAGAGACATAATTGGCCAAAGGCGGGGTGCCCTTGGCCAATTATGGCTCTGGGGGTTAAGTCCACGCCCCACACTATATAAGGTCACCTGCATGTCAGCCCTGTGTAGTGTGTTTCTGGCGTTGACCGAGAGAGAGTGTAATTTCATTTAGATTGAGCAGGCAGGCGATTCAGTTAGCTGCAGTGTATCAGTGTATTTAGTACATACATACATCCAGGCTATATCTCACTGCAGGCTGTTCATGGTGTACTGTTTCTAATATACTTCTGGCAGGCAGGTGATTCAGTGAGCTGCAGTGCATAAAATATATATACAGTCTCCTACATATATATATATCAACTGCATTCCAGTCTATCCAAGCCTATATCTGACTGCAGGCCATTCCTGGTGTACGTTTTCAAATATACTTTTAGGCAGGCAGGTGATTCAGTGAGCTGCAGGGCATAAAATATATATACAGTCTCTGTTAGGTACCTTGGTGGTGAGCCTGACTTAGTGGAAGAATACTTCTTTTACGACTCTGGTTCAGGGCCCACTGGAGTGGAGACAGTGGTCCCGTGAGCGTAGCGGGGAAGGAGTGTCTGAGCCGGATGCAGCGGCTGGTGCAGACTGTAGAGATGGTCCTCCGGATGGCTGGAACCTCAGCAGCTGGCAGAGCAGATGGTAGGTCAGCAGCCAGGAGTACGAAGGTACAAGAACAGTGGCCGCAGATCCTGGTTGTAACTCAGCACACTTGGAACAAGCAGAGGGATGGTCAGACAGGCCGGTTCGGAGCAGGTACAAGCTGCAGACAAACAGCGCTGAACAAGTGCATCTGTCACCTTTAAATAGGGCCACTGGCGCCAAACCTCACACACGCCGGCTGCGCGCGCACGTGCGCCTGAGGTGCACACTGGCTCACACACACTCGCCGCTGCCTAGGTCGTCTAGCAGGACGCGTGCACGCAGATTTGCCCGCACAGCGCGAGCAGAGTCCTGACAGTCTCCTACATATATATCCACTGCATTCTAGTCTAGCAAAGCCTATATCTGACTGCAGGCCATTCCTGGTGTACTTTTTCTAGTAAACTTCAGGCAGTGTTTTGCTAATATAATTTTACAGCATGTCTGGAAGGCCACCAAGGAGAGGAAGATGCTCACGGGCCACTAAAAGAGGGCAAGCAGGCACTGTGTCTACAGCCAACAGTGCTGGTCATGGACTTGGTGCATCCTCAGCACATGGCCGTGGAGTATGCGTGTCCTTTTTTTTTGGCAGCTGGCCGTGTTGATCCACACCATGCAAAAGAGTTTGTTAGAGTGGATAACTAAGCCGTCCTCATCCTCTGTCACCCAGGCTCAGAGTAGTTTGCCTGCCAATGCAGCTGCTGCAGCTGTTTTAAAGGCTCTGATGATGTTACCCAGGGTTGGGAAGGCAGTAATGTGAGCCCAGAGAGAGGGGGTGCCCAAGAAGGACAAAAAACTGTAAGTCATGTTCCCCCAGCTGCAGCATACTGCCAGGTTTGCTCCAGTGATGAGGAGGGAGGGGATGATGAGGTCACTGACTCTATGTGGGTGCCTGATAGAAGAGAAGAGGAGGCACATCTTCAACGGGGCAGGATGCCCTCCAGGGGCCAGCTTAAGATCAGCCACTTGACTGCAACACACCACAGAGCTCCGCATGTACAGGGTGCTGGTGACTCCCCGCATATTTTGAAAAGTTCTTTGGTGTGGGCCTTTTTTGATACGTGTGCAGCAGATCGTACCATTGTATCTGAAGAGTATCAAGCGTGGCCAAAACAGCAGCTGCTTGGGTGCCACATGCTTGACCAGACATATGTCGACCTCCCATGCAGTCCGTTGGCAACAATACCTAAAAGACCCACACCAAAGAACAAGGCGGGCCTCTCCTTGCTCTTCATCAGCTGGGATCTCCAACCCCACTATACCTTCATTCCTCTCAGAAACTTGAGAGGAATGCGAAATGAAGGTGTAGAACTAGGTGTGCCAAGTACTTGCGGGCGATCTGCTATTGCTACACCAACATCCGATTGTAGCAGGCAAATTTCCCTACCCCAGTTGCTAAACCCTCTAAAGAAATTCGGTCCCAGACATCCACATGTTCAGCGGCTGAATGATAGCTTGGCTAAATTGCTAGCACTCCAACTGCTGCCTTTTCAGCTGGTAGACTCTGCCCCCTTTCGTGAATTGGTGGAATGTGTGGTACCTCAGTGGCAGATTCCCGAACACCATTTCTTTTCACGAAAGGCCATTTTAGCTCTCTACTGGCATGTCGAAGGCAATGTCTTGGCCTCGTTGGACAAGGTGGTCAGTGGTAAGGTGCATATTACTGCTGACTCATGGTCCAGCAGGCATGGACAGGGATGTTACCTTTCTTTCATGGTGCACTGAGTAACTCTGCTGGCAGCTGGTAAGGATGCAGAACAGGGTGCAGTATTGTTGGAGCTTGCTCTGACACTATGCTTCCAAAATGCTAGTAGTGGTGATTCTGCCACACCTCTCTCCTCCAACCCCTCCTCTTCTTCTTCCTCTATGGCCTCTTCCTCTGCAGATTTGTCCTCGCAAACAGTGGTGCTCCGTAGGCATTCAAGGGGCTACGCAAGCACTCAGGCAAAAAGATGCCATGCGGTGCTTGAGGCAGGGGCGGATCCAGAGTCTAATCTCGGGAGGGGCACTGCTATAAAATATGTTTTTTTGGGGGCAATTTATATGGGAAATGGCTGGTATTTGCGCTTCAATCATTACGGCACCATGGTTGTTATGGTGTCAGGATGATTGAAGCGCATTATTTCTATTATTACATTGTAATATAAAATTAAATGGTTCAACTCACCATAATGCAGAATCAGTGGGAGCCCTGAGGATGTCACTTGCCATGTCGCCTGCCACCAACTTGCCACGTCACTTGTCACCAAATGCGGATTGTTACTTGCCACGTCACCTGCCACACATTGCAGATTGTTACTTGCCACGTAGCCTGCCACACATTGCGGATTGCCACTTGCAACGTAGCCTGCCACACATTGCGGATTGTCACTTGCCACATCACCTGCCACACATTGCGGATTGTCACTTGCCACGTCGCCTGCCACCAGATGCGGATTGCCACGTAGCCTGCCACACATTGCGGATTGCCACTTGCCACGTCACCTGCCACACATTGCGGATTGTCACTTGCCACGTTGCCTGACACACATTGCGGATTGCCACTTGCCACGTCACCTGCCACACATTGGGAATTGTCACTTGCCACGTCACCTGCCACACATTGCGGATTGTCACTTGCCACGTTGCCTGCCACACATTGCGGATTGTCACTTGCCACGTAGTCTGCCACACATTGCGGATTGTCATTTGCCACGTCACCTGCCACACATTGCGGATTGCCACTTGCCACGTCACCTGGCACACATTGCGGATTGCCACTTGCCACATCACCTGCCACACATTGCGGATTGCCACTTGCCAGGTTGCCTGCCACACATTGCGAATTGCCACTTGCCACGTAGCCTGCCACACATTGCGGATTGTCACTTGCCACGTCACCTGCCACACATTGCGGATTGTCACTTGCCACGTCACCTGCCACACATTGCGAATTGTCACTTGCCACGTCACCTGCCACACATTGCGGATTGCCACTTGCCACGTAGTCTGCCACACATTGTGGATTGGCACTTGCCACGTAGTCTGCCACACATTGCGGATTGTCACTTGCCGCGTCACCTGCCACACATTGCGGATTGTCACTTGCCACGTCACCTGCCACACATTGCGGATTGCCACTTGCCACGTAGTCTGCCACACATTGTGGATTGCCACTTGCCACGTAGTCTGCCACACATTGCGGATTGCCACTTGCCACGTAGCCTGCCACACATTGCGGATTGTCACCTACTGTGTCACTTTTCTGCTAAGGTGGTCTTTTGTTGGGTCCCAGAGTGAAGATAGGCAGCAGAGAGATGATGCAATCTCTCTGCTGCACACAGCTTCCTATACAGTGAGGGCGGAACTGGAGGGATGCAGGGCAGTAAGAGATGATGTCATCTCCCTGCTCCCCTGCCTGCTGGCTTCCTGATTGACCAGCAGCCCTCCTAAGCCCCCCCCTCACCCGTCCACTCAGCGCGGGTACCCGCGGAACCGGCCGCGATTGGACCCGTGGAACCGGCCGCGATTGGACCCGCGGAACCGGCCGCAAATGGACCCGCGGAACCGGCCCGCTGGTACCCGCGGAACCGGCCACGATTGGACCCACGGAACCGGCCTTGCTGTCATCAGCTGCCAGTATTCTCGGAGGGGGCAATTGACCCGTTGCCCCCCCCCTGGATCCGCCCCTGGCTTGAGGTGGTCTGCTTAGGGGACAGCCACACTCAGGCAGAGATTCTGTCAGCTCTGCAGGGGCAGACTCAGAGGTGTTTGACAACACATCAACCTCCTCTCCGCCCTCTGACAGGGACACTTGACCCATGTTCCCTGGCTCACATCCTTAATTTGGTGGTGCATCGGCTCTTGTGCAGGTACCCAGGCTTACAGGATCTCCTGAGGCAGGCCAGGAAAGTCTATGGGCATATAATGCCAGTACTCTTTGTTTTTAGCAAAAAACACACTTTCGTCTAGGAGAGAGCAAGACATAGGTACACATATAGCAAACGGACACAGGCAGAAATAAAGTTATAAATGTGTCCAGTGAACAGACAATAGGAGTGGCTTCCCCCTGATTGGCCGCCGCAGCCTCTTCATTGGTTTTATATTGTGTAGGGTGTACCAAGATGGCAGCGCCTCAAATGACGAAACGCGTAAGAAGGGACATACTTGGTACGCAATAAGTAATTTCCGGCTCCTCCGTACTTCCGGTTTTCAGACAGATTGGTCGTGGAACACATGCCGAACAACACCGGAACTGCGGGGGTTTCAGTGTTTTTGTTTTATGAGTTGGAGTATTGGACCTCCGAGCAACTCTTTTAGCCAGTATTTTTTATTAAATAAACACATCTGTTTGATGGATTCACGCTATGAGGCTCATTCTTATGTATGCATATGGATGCCCGTTGGTGAGGAGTCCTAACCATCCACGAGAAGAGAACAGCGTTGGAAGGCTAATAGTCATCTGTAACGAAGGGAGATCCTGCAAGGGGGAACATCGCCTTCTGGATAGGATTATTATGCCTGTTACCCCTGAAGGGGTGAGGTGCTCTGGTGAGTGCAATCATAAGAGGGTGAAGTGAATGAAGGAGGGGAGCACTGAAGAGTCACCTTCATTTTTTTCCTTTTTGCACGGATTTTCCCTTATTGACTTATATATATATATATATATATATATATATATATATATAGTTACTCAGTTAGTCAGGTTGAAAAAAGACACAAGTCCATCTAGTTCAATCACAAAAACTGTGGTTGCTTCGTTTTTTATATTTATATATTTTCATATTTTTATTTTTTGGACACTGTAATATATGTTACTGCCACAGGATCACACACTTATCACTTTATTAATAAATTTTTGTGGAATTTTTGGATATTATATTGATTTTCCTTTATAATAATCACTTTGCATTGGCATTTTCACCTTATCAATTTACTTTACATGCACATTGCACTTTACATTGTACTTTACAGTTAGTGCTGTATTCACATTACACAGGAATTTTTAGTGGTGTTCAGATAATATATATATATATATATATATATATATATATATATATATTTATGGTCGGAGCCCTCCGCTCTAAGAGATATGAAAGAACACATAAACACGTCACAAGATTAACAACATAAAATAGACCTGAATTGTGCCCTTGGTCTGCTGTAAGGTAAGCCCTGGTGAGCTGGGCGGGGAGCCCTGGTCTGCTGGGCGATATGCCAAGAGAAGGCCGCAAAAGACTTGGTTTAGGGATGTAATTATTAATTTATGTACAACAAGACACTACAGGGCAAAGTTGCTGAAGGCTCATGATGTTTCGTGAGGCTGCTGATGCTGCTCCAATGCGAAAGAATGTCCAAGAAAATGGCCAGGGTCCCGGCCTAATTTGCTCAAAAGGAACCTAATGTGACTAATGAACTGGTTGCTGCCTCGGATACTAATCGGGAATGGTAGTAATGGGCTGTCCTGCGAGGGATCAAACATATGGGCCAAAAAATTGATCTAGGATGGGCATTGGGCACCAGGCTTTGAGAGTTTGGAAAGGTTTGATGTCAACCCCTGGACCGGACTATTGCGTTTTTGGACACCCTGAGGAGCATGATGAAGTAAGTCTGATGGCGTGTGAGGTGGCGTCTACGTAACACTTTACAACTGGGATGGTGACAGTATTCACTGGGGCGTAAGAAGCTGTAGAAAGCCAGGTAGATGGCTGCTTGAACGACCAGGCTGAATTTAACCAAAGGGGAATGTGACAGGATGAAAGACACGTCTCGGAATATGGCGCTGGTGACGGGTAGCCGTTTGATACTGATTTGGGGTCATTGCCTGTGAATACCACACAACATGGTCTTGACCGTATGGGCGGCAAACAAGATGGTTTGTTAGGATCTCATAAGGGGATGAAATACTGGATGTCAGCTGAGTAGAGTCTAAGGTATTGTGTGACAATGCCAACTGTGTGTGGTGGCATGATATGAAGACCAGGATGTGATGGAGAACTCTTGGTATTGCTCTGGGGTTTGAGGCTAGTAACCTGACATACAGTAGAACCTCTAGGCTGCACGGTAGGCCTTCAGGGTGTTGTGAGATAATGAAAGATTAATAAGGCAGGTAACGTCGTGAAAGTGTTGTTTGAATCCGAGGTTAGCTACGACCAGTGTGGGATAAGAGACATGGTCGGGTCGGTTCCAGGTTCCTGCAAAAATAACGAAGCAAAGTTAACGGGTAGTGCGTCGGCCAGATTATTGCGTTTGTCTGGGATGTGGAAGCATAGGACGTTAGATTGGTGCTGTGGGGATAGTGGCACCAGCCTGCGCAGGAAGGCCACGATGGCCGGCTACTAGGACCTCCTTTATTTATAATACTGGCTGTGGCTTGGTTGTCTGTGGCGAACGTCACTGTTTGTCCTGCCCAGTTGTTGCACCAGATTTGAGCTGCTGCGACAATGGGGTAGAGGTCGAACAAAGAGGAGGACTAACTGAACCCAGGAATCAAGAGGATTTCTGACGGCCATGGCCCTATAAACCCAAGTTGGCCAATAATTGAGGCGAGGACCTGTGGAGGCTGTGGTGACCATGCCTACCTGAGATGAAGAGAGAGATTCTGAGGGAATAAACATTGGCATGCCATTCCAATTTGTGAGAAATTTGACTCCCATGGGCAGATCTGCTATAGCTGGTACATCTTAATTTAAGGATTTAGTCAGGGTCTTGTACCTGGGAGAGAAACACTAAAACTTGGGAGATAAAGGATCACTTTGAGTCTGGCTGCTGCCTTGGCTGAAAATGAGCGGTGATAGTCAAAGGATGGGCACCCTGCGTACTTGTGACCTGCTGCATGCAGATACGGGTCCAATTCTACCCTCCTGTTGGGGTTGCTCTGCCTAGCATGTCTCTGACTGTCCCCAAGGCCAGCACAAACTCTATGACAGTGAGCTTGCGATTAAGTAAAGGGTCTCTGGCCTTCAGGATGACGGAGACATCTCTCTGCGAATATCACTTGTTCTAGGCCAAGTTGTGTACTGCTATGAGGAGGGATGCTAAGTTAACATCGTTGTCATCCAAGATGTCCTCCTAGATGCCCTGCTAGGACAAGGTGTGCAGGGAAGACAATGGTGCAGAAGTTGGGTGTACCTGTAAGTGAAGGTACGGGGATGACGGTGGTGACTGGAGCTGGTAGAGGCGTGGCTGGGCATACCTCCAGGGCTGTCACTCTGCTTGGACTTCGGCGACTGCTGTTGACAGTGTGGTTACCCAGGAGTGCAGCTGAGTAGTCGCAAAGAAGATAGACTGAAGTGGTGCCTGGAAGGGCTGCCACTGGCGGTGGAAACAATAGCCTAAAAGCTTGGTTTCCTGGCTGCGGCAGGGTAGGATTTACTCCTGCAACACCGTTCTGCTATGAGTTTTTTTTATTTTTTTATTTAATGGTCCAAGCTCTTGTGAGACTGTAAACCGCCGCTTGCTGAGCCCGCAAAGGGTGATGGCAGGGCTGAGGCAAAGTCCTCACTGTCTGCCTGCGACATGGCGTCAACTAAAAGCAGGGGGGGGGGTGTATGTTTGAGGTAAGTTGCAAAGGTAGGAGGGGATAGTTGCGTTTGGGTAGATAAGATGAAAGGCGGAAGGAAACAAGAAGAATAGGACAAGGAACGACAGCCATAGTGACAGTTGGTTTGCGCTCGAGCGCTGTTGAGTGTGACTTTAGAAAACTCAAAAGAATGCGTGACAACCGAGGTGAGCCAGGAGGTGACTGGCTAGGTAACCGATAGCTCGGGTGTCAGTCTGTGCTCGGCACATACTAATGATCCAGAGCGCCCCAGGGCGGACTAGGGTGGGTAGCTGAAGTCTGGTATACTAAGTAGAAATGTTGCGATCTGTAGTTAATTGACATTGGTTCAGTCTACTAATGCTTGCACTGCCAGCAAGTATGGAGATTAGGCGACCTTGTCTGCGTATTGAAGGCTTGTGCTTCGACATCAGAGTGAAGTACACAGAAGTATGTGACAGTTGCTAACGCCTCAGGAGCAGGTCAAATTCTGTATGTGAAGTAAAAATATGTAGTGAAAGAGTGTTTAAGAGAAAGGGGGAATCCCGTTGAACTAAACACCTGACTAGTTGTGAAGTCGACTGGTTGGGGTCGAGAACTGAGTTGACCGGGAGCCTGTAGTAAGGTGACATGAGAATTTCGTTTTGACAAGGGGGATTGCAAAGAGCTGTTTGGGGCAAAGCTGGCCCCCTGGTGAAGATGCAAGCCCTCGACAATGTTTTTTTTTTTTTTGGGAGATACTGTCCAAACCTGGTGCAGGGTGGACAAACTGATGTTCTAACTGGCCTAAAAAGGGGAAAGCGACAGAGAAAATGATGAGCAGCCGTGTTGCTACTGGAGACGATTAGTGGCAGTTTGAGCCACTTGCTGAAATGCTTGCAGCGATTGCAAGGAAGCGGCCTTATTTGAATTATAAATTGAATTGTGAGGTGAGAATGAATGAATGAATGAGGTGAGCAGCTGTGTTGCTACTGGAGATGAGTGGCCGTATTAAGCCATTGCAGAGATGCTTGCAGCGATTGCAAGAAAGGAGCTTTATTTGAATCTATAAATTTAATTATAAGTGTGTAGGAATGAGGAGAGCAGCCGTGTTGCTACTGGAGATGAGTGGCCGTATTGAGCCATTGCATCGATGCTTGCAGCGATTGCAAGGAAGCAGCTTTATTTGAAAGGTGAAAGCAATGTTTTGCGGAATTATAAGTGTGTAGGTATGAGGTGAACAGCAGTGTTGCTACTGGAGACGATTGGCAGTTTTAAGCCAAATGCAGAAAGACTTGCAGCGATTTGCAAGAACACAGCTTTGTTGAAAGGCGAAAAAGAAAAGGTTATAGAGGAAATGTGATTATGTAGGAATGGCCGTGCGCAACACTGAGCAAAATTGGTGGAGAGAATTGTGTATGATCATGTATGGATAGACTGAGAAAGTCAAACGTAAGTACTGCTGAATTTGTACAGTCGATGTGACTAATTTGAACTGGGCTATAGCTATGGAATAGTCTGCAAAAGATTTGACTCATTTGAGTCAGTGATGCAACAGGATTCGGCTTGATTGCTAGAGTTGTGTTTGGCAAGGACTGGAATCATTTCGCCGATGCTGCAACTAGACTCGAATCCTCCGTAGATGCGACTGAGAGGCTCGTATATGGGATCCGACCATATCGCTGAGGATATGGCTGGGTTCGAATTGATTGAATTGTGATGGTGGTTGAAGGGGCTGGTGATTGCCAATGATCCGAAACATAGACGCGAAGTTGCGACTAGATTCGAATCGGCCGTAGATGCGAGGTGACTACAGGGCTTGTATGACTACGGGGCTAGTATGACAGATCTGACCGTATTGCCGATGATATGGCTGGGTTCGAATCAACTAAATGGTGATGGCGGTTGAAAGGGCTTGTGATTGCAGAGGATCCGAAACATAGAAGCGAAGTTGCGGCTAGATTCGAATCGGACGTAGATGCGAGGTGAGTAAGGGGCTTGAATGTCAGATTTGACTGCATCGCCGTGAAGTGAACGGCTCGTGTAAACCCGCGTTGGGTAGAAAGCATGAAATAATTGAAAGATGACATAGAAAGACTTATGGTGGCGTAAGTGTGACTTTTGCAAAACGAACATGATAAACGTACATGATAATGTAACTACAAGAGTTTAGAGGAGCGGTAACAACAAAGTCCTACCTGCGACAGCGAGTGTGTAGCGGTCCGAGCGTGGGACAATCGATGAAGATATACGACCGATCTCGAAGGTACAACTACGTAGAAACGCAGTGAGTTGGCAGAGTCAGCCTGTGCAATGCATTTGACACGAATCAGCTTAAAAATGTATGAGATGAATCTGATATAAATTGGCAGTAAGGAGTATCTGATACGAATTGGTAGTAGAGTGTATGCCATTCTTTACTGTGAAACCAAACACCTATCAACCACCCATTCCCCCAGGCTAGTCAAGTGCAGGAAAGAGATCAGGTGGGTTTAATTACACCTCAATCAGCCACAGAAACCCATACAAACAATACCTGTTTATCTCAAAAAAGGATGAGAACAGTGAATTTTATATCCAGTGAAGCCTATGGCACGTGATATTGGAGAGCGACCGACAGCGACTCGGATGCTTGGATCTATGAATGAATCGTATGTTTGGTAGAAGGAATTTACGAATGTACTATGCCTGTGCCGAAAGATGTCGGGACATGAGTGTCAATAACTCAGAGGTAGGTTTTGCGAAAGGGGTGCAGGATAGTAAGCATGATAAGCCGCAAGTTTGCACATGATATGAAAAGATTTGGATACCACTTATCTGCGACCATGAGCGGGAACCGCCGACGAAGACCACGAATGAAGAAGCCGAAGTGCACCTGCGATTGGACCCACAGATAGTAGACCGTGAGGGAGCTGAGAAGAGTCGGCCCCTTGATGTGCAGTACCTTGCACTGGAACCGACACAGACCGTTGTGGGTGGTCTGATTAAAAACCCTCTGGGCTCCTCCCATAATAACGGGCCACCATACTGGCCCTCTTATATATATACACATTTTCCCCAGTGCGCATGTATTAGCACTCACAACATATTTGAACAGCGCCAATTTCCCTTTCCAATTTCCCTTTCCAGAGTTATCTGAACAGACATTAAAGTTGTGGTGGAGGAACCCTCCTTCGGTTTTTGTTATTGCACATTTCAACAGTTATAACAGTGCCTCGAGTAAAGTATATAACGTGCAGTACCTTGAGACTGATGCCTCAATTAACTTTACATAATTAGCAACCAGATAAGCAAAGAAAAGGAAAGAAAAAATAAATAACAGGGGGGAAGAGCAGGTTAGACCAGGTAGAAAAAAAAATACTAGGATACCTCTGGGTTTTGACCACCGGATTATCCCTCCTGAAATGGGGGCACAGTTTTCTTCCAGTGGAGGGCTATTAAGCACCTTGCCGCCATGAGAGCGTGCCTGAGCAGTTTTTTGTAGGGTTTAGTTATTTTCAGTTGGGAGAGATCTAATAAGAAGAGTTTTGGGGTCAGAGGTATGGGTGCCTCAAAGAGGCAAGTCAGTAATTGCTGTGTTAAGGTTCATGATGATGGGACTATCCAATAAATGTGGAAGAGTGTTCCTCTGGCTTGCTGGCATCACCAGCAGTGATCAGAGGTGGAGGGGTAAACTCTATGGAGTACGTCCGGAGTCAGGTACCAGAAGAATAGGATCTTATAGGCATTTTCTTTATAGAGGGTATATAAGGAGGTCTTGGCAGCCTGACTCCAGACCACCCTCCGGGCCTCCTCCGGGATCTCCTCTCCCAACTCCCTCTCCCAAATGAGCATATATGCATGTTTGCCCTGGGCCTGTATGGAGTGCTTGTTTAGAATTTTATATATGTTGGAGATGAGTCCACTATGCAATCTGCCCTCAAGTATGATACATTAAAATGGGCAGATGCGCAGAAAACTGCAGCTGCAGGGCTATAGTTTGGGTGTAGTAATGGATCTGTAAATAGCTGTAGAAAACCTGTCTGGGAAAATCATGTTTGGATTGGAGCTCAGAAAACGGGAGCAGCTTATGGGACCTGGGGTCCACCAAGTGTCCAAAGTGAAAAAGGTTCCACGAGGCCCAAGGCCACTGTATCTGATGAGTGAGACTAGTTGTCACTTCAGGGTTGCATAGGAAAGAGGTCATCAGTGAACATTTGGATTTTAGATCATATTCACAGGATAGCTTCCGCCACAACCGTCAGAGATGGGACATAGAACCCAACAATCGACCAGGCTCCACCTCCATATTCGCGTTCCAGAGGAGACTATTCGGTTGCAAGGGCGCTAATGAGATTTTCCCTATCTCCATCCATTTATTGTATGACCTTTGGGGGAACCAGGAGACTATCGTTCGCAATTGGGCCACTTGGTAATATTTAACCAGGTTGGGGAATGCCAGGCCTCCGTCAGTGCGGGCCGCCATCATGACCGAGCGTAGGACCCTGTGTCGCTCATAGTTCCACACATAGCGCAGGAGATCAGCCTGCAGTTTACGTAGGTGACTATAGGGTATGGGGATGGGTAGGGTCTGGAATATCAATGTATGTATGGATCTAATTCGGCCTAGAAGAGATATTTGGTGGGTCTTCCTCTTTTAGATTAGTTCCCTAATTGACTTATATGGGGGAGGGAAATTGGCCTGGTATAGGGAGTCAAAGGACGGGGTGAGGTTAAACTCCAGGCATTTCAGGGAAATCCGCTCCCAGTTATAGGGGAACTCTGACTGTAACTGGAGAAGTTCTTTCTCTGGGATGTTAACCTCCCTGGCGATATGATTCTGTCAGGAATTTTGTACCAAAAGCGTTACAATTCTTTTGCATGGAAATTTGGTGTTATGTATTATAGGCCTGCAATTCTTAGTAATTACTTACTAAAACCTGACCAAACAAGACTCTAGTAGACATCCTAGATGTGATAAAGTTTGAAACACAAAATCATGAATTATAATCTAATAAATAATATAATTTTATTCAATAATGTAATGCGAAATAATGAAATTTGTCAAACAAAGAAACTTCAATAAACATCCTGAGTGTGATAAATTTTGAAGCAAGGTACAGCACACAGTCCAACATCACAATCCGGACAATAGAACCTGCGTTCTTTTCGGACTTTTTTTCCACTGCTATCTCTCTTTGAACAGCAAACCACACACATCCTGGTAGGTGCTGCCTTTTTTGCGGTTGGTGGTATGTAGTCCATAAAATGACGACCTGTTAGGCGTTCTGGGTTGGCAACGTCAACAGCACGTCGTCCAGGTCTGTTCGCAGCTCCTGATGGTGTCTGGTGTTTGACGAAAATCTGCTCAGCCACCTTCCAGGTAAAATCGGCATGAATAAGAGGATTTTCACTCTGTGTTCTGTATAGAACATATGCATTCCAAAGGCATTGTTCCAGAAGAATCTTTTTATAATATTTTTTTTGCTGTTTGCCCATAGCCGGATAAAATGTCATTGCCTGATCGGCTCTGTCGACCCCTCCCATAGTGCAATTATAGTCTATCACGACTTGCGGCTTCAGCACATCTTTCCCACGTTTGTTGTGGACCATGGCAATGGAGGTATTGTGCACAGTGCTCATGAGACACACGTCCTTCTTGTCTCGCCATCGCATTGCCATCATCTTACCCTTCTGCCAGGCAACCATTTCTCCGGTTTTTAGCTTTTTCCTGGAGAACATAGATGGCATGTCACGTCGGTTAGGCCTAACAGTACTATACGCATCGGTCTTGTTTTGTAGCAAAACCTCAAAAAGTTCCAGAGATGTATAGAAATTGTCCATGGTCACACAATATCCCTGGTTCAGCAATGGCTCCAGCAGTGTAAGGACTGATGATGTGGCCATCCCATAGCCGCTGTACCTGGGGTTGAACTTTGTGCCTTTACCGGTGTAAATGACCGAATTCCGGATGTAGCCGGTGGATGACTCGCAGAGCATGTAGGATTTTATGCCAAACCGTGCTCTTTTGGATGCAATAAATTGTATCCAGCTCAGGCGTCCCTTGTAGGCCATCAAGCTTTCATTCACGCAGATGTCCCTTTCTGACACGTAGGTCCGCTGGAAATTGGTCACGATAATTTGCCATACCTCCCAGATTTTTTTAGTTTGAGTGCAGGATGCGTGGCCTCATCAAACTCTTCATTGTTTGTGAAGTGGAAATATTTCATGATGAGGGAAAAACGGTATTCGGACATCACAGGGCCAAAAAACGGAGTGGCCAGTAATTTATTGGTGGTCCAGTACCATTTCTGGAGCGGTTTCCCCACCACCCCCTGAAGAATAATGAGTCCAAGGAACTGCCAGATGTCCTCTTTGGTCACTGGTTCCCACTTTCTGCTTCGGGAAAACCTGGCATGCAGCGTAGCGGATTGCTGTTCTTGGTAGTGATTTGTCTCTGTGGCAATTTTTTCAATTACATCCTCAGTGAGGAATAATTGCAGGTATGCCAGAGGGTTGTCACGCTCGACATCTACCTTCATCCCAGGTGATCCAATGAAGGGGAATCTTGGCGGCGCTACCTGGCCTGTATCGTAGTCGATAGGGCACCAATTGCGCACATCGCTGAGGTCAGGTGCAGGATCATCACCGCTGTCACTTGTCAGATCCGTGTCAGTGTCAGACGACGATTCTCCCCACCACTCACTATCGCTAAATTCTGCGAGCAACTCCGTGTCGCTGCCGCTGTTACTCAGCTGGTCCAAAGGCGATTTTGTAGCGAAGTGGCGCTTTTTTGATGCCATGTTAGATTTTATTGGCTATTTTATTGGAGGCAAGGGGCACTGTACAGTTATCAGTCAGATAAAGAGATGATACAGTGTATCACCTCTTTTTATGTGTTTGTGTTATGTTTCACTTTTTGAAATTCCCGCCCAGTTCCACTCCCATGCGCCGCTGCTGCTCGCAGGGAATGGAACCAGGAAGTGATATGCCGGTGATCTCGTCGGCGATCGCGTCGGCGATCACAGGGGAAGACAGCGGAGAACATTGCTGGAGCGCCAGGAGAAGGTAAGATCTCCGCTGGCCGCTCTGCAATGTTACCCCGAGCGTGACTCGGGACTACCGCTTCTACAAGAAAAAAACAAACTGAGTCACGCTCGGGGATACCGCCAAGGAGGTTAAGCAGGAGGGCCATGGACTTTGAAACATTCATTTTGTAGCCCGAGAGCTTGCCATATTAATTGAGTTCAGCGTGTAGTTTGGGCAATGAGTTCCTGGGTTTGGTCAGGGTAAGGATGATGTCGTCCGCAAACGGGGATAACTTAAATTCTTTACCCCTCAGGGATATACCCCGAATATCTGGGTTTCTCAGAATGGCCGCACCCATGGGTTCTACGCATAAGGCAAATACAGTTGGTCCCCTAGTTGCAAACATCCGACTTAAAAATGACTCCTACTTACAAACGGAGGGAGACAACAGGAAGTGAGAGGAAATCTACCCCTAGGAAGGGAAAGTCACTCCTGTAAGAGTTATTATGGGAAAAATATGTAAACAACCCAAAATGTTCAAAATCCAATTGTCATAGGGACAGAAAGTGAGGTAAAATCTTCTGAACAGGGGCACAGACAGCAAAACAAATGTTTCAGAGGTAGTAACCCTTCCTTATACTATCCAAAAAGCTTAAAAATAGATTTTTTTGGATGAAGCTACACCTAAAAAAAGTACCCTTTTTCGACTTTCGACAAACAAATTCAACTTAAGAACAAACCTACAGTCCCTACCTTGTTTGTAACCCAGGGACCACCTGTAGTAGGGGGGAGAGCAGACAGCCCTGATGGGTACCATTGGTTACTGGGAAGGTGGTGAGGTGGCAAATGGAGTTTTTACCTGTGATGTGGGGTTAGTATAGAGATGTTGTACCGATTGCAAGAAAGGTCCCCTAAACCCCATGTGGCTTAAAGCATGAATGGCCAACCAAGATGGCCTTTTCTGCCTCTAAGCTCAGGATCGGGTGTTCCGTGTTGTCTCTATTGACCACATCGAGTAGGTCTATGACCTTTCTCGTGTTGTCACCCGCTTGGTGAAGGGGGACAAAGCCCACCTGGTCCTTGTGGATCAGAGCGGGTAGTATCGCGTTCTGGCGTATCAAAAGGATTTTCTTGAAGATTTTTAGGTCCGTATTTAGTGGGGCTATGGACAGGGCCAGACTGGCCTACCGGGAAACTGGTAAATTTCCCAGTAGGCCACCTGTCCTGGAGCCGCTTTGAGCGGCGAATGTAGCGTTCTCCTTCCTCTGTCCTCCGCCGCTCTTATGTCATGGAGCTGGGTCTGTGTGCAAGGTCCCACCCCCCTAGACCAGCTCATGTGATAGTAGATTGAATCAGTGTTCCGCCTATCACACAACCCGGTCTAGGGGGGCGGGACCTTGCACACAGACCTAACTCTGTGACATACGAGCACTGGAGGACAGAGGGAGGAGAGCGCTGTGTTATCCAGAAAATGGTGAGGCTGACATTAGTGGACACAGAGGATGCAAATGGTGGGCAGAGAGGCTTCAATTGATGGGCAAAGTGGAGGTGCATTCATGGGCAGAGAGAGGCTGCATTTGTGGGGACAGAGAGTTTGCATTGGTGGGCACAGAGAGACTGGATTGATGGGAACAGTGAGGCTGGATTGATGGGCACAGTGAGGCTGCAATGAAGTGAAGCTGCATTGGAGAGCAGAGCGAGGCTGCATTGGTGGGCACAATGAGGCTGCATTGGTGGGCACAGTAAAGCCGCATTGGTGGGCACAGTGAGGCTGCATTGGTGGGGGCAGTAAGGCTGCAATGATGGGCACAAAGAGATTGCAATGATAATCACATTGAGGCTGAATTGATGGGCACCATGAAGCTACAATGATGGGCACAGTGAGGCTGAAATGATTGGCACCATGAGGCTGCATTGATGGGCACAGGGAGGCTGTTTTGGTGGGCACAGTGAGACTGCATTCATGGGCACAGTGAGATGCATTGATGGGAACCATGAAGCTACAATGATGGGCACAGTGAGGCTGCAATGATTGTCACAGTGTGTGCATTGGTGGGCACAGTGAGACTGCATTCATGGGCACACTGAGGCTTCAATGATGGGCATAGTGAGGCTGCATTGGTGGGCATGGTGAGGCTGTATTGATGGGCATGGTGAGGCTGCAATCGTGGGCACAGTGAGGTTGCAATAATGGGCACAGTGAGGTTGCAATAATGGGCACAGTGAGGTTGCAATGATGGGCACAGGGAGGCTACATTGATGGACACAGAGAGGCTGCATTGATGGGCACAGGGAGGCTGCATTGGTGGGCACAGGGAGGCTGGATTGGTGGGCACGGTAAAGCTGCATTTGATGGGCACCATGAGGCTGAAATGATGGGCATAGTGAGGCTGCAATGATGGAACCAGCGAGGCTGCATTGTGGGCATGGTAAGACTGCATTGATGGGCACGGCAAAGCTGCATTGATGGGCGAGGCTGCATTAAGGGGCACAGTGAGGCTGCATTTGATGGGCACTGATGAGGCTGCATTGATCTCTTGAATCATGTCTGCAGTCTCTGGCCATCTCTTGTACTATGTTTGCAGTCTCTGACCCTCTTTAGTATGATGTACTCAGTCTCTAACTATTTCCTGTACCATGCCCGCAGTCTCCAACACCTCCTGTATCATGTCTGCATCCTCTGACATCTATTGTATCATGCCTGTAGCCTCTGACCATCTCTTGTATCATGTTCTCAGTCTCTACCCATTTTCTGTATCTTGTCCTTAGTCTCTAGCCATCTCTTGAATCATGTCCTCAGTCTCTAAACATTACTTGTATGATGTCCGCAACCTCTGTTCATCTATTGTATTATATCATGTCTGCAGTCTCTGAGTCTGGAGAGGAGTTAAGAGTGGGAGTGCCAGGATGGTGGTCATGGGAGAAGTCAGATGTGTGTGGACTGTGGAGAGGAGACTATAGGATAAAACCAGAGCCACCAACCTGGAGCCATCTGAGTCCTGCACAGTGCACCTGAGAGCATGTCAGTGACAACGCCGCAGGCAAGTCTGGGGGGGGGGGGGGGGTCACTGATGTAAGGGGGAGTGAATACAATAATATAAGCGGGCACTGATATAAAGGTTTCCCCCTTATATCAGTAACTCCCCCCCATTCTTTCTGCAGAAGGTGGTCTCTGGAAACCAGAGCTCCCCCCACTTTCCTGGGGTGCTCTTTGATGATGTACCAATTTTACCACTGTGGCAGGGCCAGCCGCAGGTGGTGGGAGGAGCGGAGGCATTCTCCGCCTACTAAGCCCATCCATGGCAACCCAGGCCGCCGCTTCACGCATGTGCCCGGCAGCCGACGGGCACCTGGCAACCAGGACGCCAGGAGAGGAGAAAGGACGGAGATGCAGAGCAGCCACTCGGCCTCTCCGTGTGTCTATATGGGACAAGGGGGAGGCGAGCTGTGTGATGTCAGCGTATTCCCCCTGCTCGCCCCCACCTTCTCCTGTAAGCAGAGCACATCTCATTTGGCTGCTCGGCTTGTTGCCGATTTGTTTCTGTACCCATTGGCCACAGTGGAGGGCCAATCAGAAGAGGTTAGCCATGCATCATGGGACATGTAGTACTGAAAGAGGTAAGCCTCATTGTTATCCACAGGCAGCATACTTCAGCCCCCAGCATGCACTCTGCTGGGGGAAAGAGAGCCTGGAACCCAGGAAGAAGCTGAGTGGACTACTAAAGGAAAAAGAGAGGACTGTGCCGGGGGAAGCCAGAGAGAGAGCCATGCTGTATCCACACCACCAGAGAGAGAGCGCCACCACCATGCTGTACCCACACTTCCAGAGAGAGAGAGACATGCTGTACCCGCACTACCAGAGAGAGCCACACTGTACCCGCACCACCAGAGAGAGCCACGCTGTACCCGCACCACCAGAGAGAGCCACACTGTACCCGCACCACCATAGAGAGCCACACTGTACCCGCACCACCATAGAGAGTCACGCTGTACCCGCACCACCATAGAGAGCCACGCTGTAACTGCACCCCCAGAGAGCCACGCTGTACCCGCACCACCAGAGAGAGAGCCACACTGTACCGACACCACCAGAGAGAGAGCCACACTGTACCTGCACCACCAGAGAGAGCCACGCTGTATCTGCACCACCAGAAAGAGAGCCACACTGTACCCGCACCACCAGAGAGAGAGAGCCACACTGTACCTGCACCACCAGAGAGAGAGAGCCACGCTGTACCTGCACCACCAGAGAGAGAGCCACGCTGTACCTGCACCACCAGTGAGAGCCACGCTGTACCGGCACCACCAGTGAGAGCCACGCTGTACCGGCACCACAAGTGAGAGCCACGCTGTACCGGCACCACCAGTGAGAGCCACGCTGTACCGGCACCACCAGTGAGAGCCACGCTGTACCGGCACCACCAGAGAGTGTCTATAGATGGGGATACCCATTCAGCCTGACTGCAATACACAAGGGGAAGTCTGCTACTCTTCGCTACCCAGAATATCTGCACACATTTTGCGATACCCTAGGCATCCCCATCCCCCAGTTACCAGAATGGGATTTGGTGGCCACTCCGCCCCGCTGCCAGTGGTCTGGCAGGAGGTCCCTCCTCCCAAATGATCTAGGGGACCGGACCCTTCCCATAAATCTTCTAAACACATGAATACCTGATCACACTGGACAGCCGAACGCCGGGACTCAGTTCACACCTTTTCTACAACTTTAGATGTACTGCCTAGAGAGTGCCCTACAAACTCTGCTCACTCTGTGTAACACACTCCTGAACTCTGTTCACTTTTGAGCTCTTCAATCTCTTCACTGAAGAACCCTGCACTCTGTACCTAGTGCTCTCCTTAACTTTGCACTCTGTACATAGGACAGTCCTGATCTATTGCACTCAGTACGTAGTAGAATATTAATCTTTTCTCTTTGTATATAGCACAATCCTAATCTCTGCACTCTGTACGTAGCGCACTTCTGAATTCTGCATGGTGTACGCAGTGCACTCCTGAACTCTGCATGCAGTGCACTTTTGAGCTCTTCACTCTGTATGAAGTGCAAACTCCAAACTCTGTACCTAGTGCTCTGATAACCTTTACACTCTGTACTTAGGATATTCCTGATTTTTGCACTCGGTGCGTAGCATAATCTTGATCTTTGCACTTTCTATATAGCACACTCCTGATCTTTGCACTCTGTACACAGTACACTCATGAACACTGCACTCTATATGTACTGCACTCCTGAATTCTGCACTCTGTGCAAAATGCACCAGTAGTATTTAGCAATGCCGTATTAAGACCCTCCCACTGTAAAATGGTGGTGGTGTGGTTAAGTTCCTGCACAAATTCTCTGAGAAAAAATGCCCTGCCTATAGTATGTCTGCAGTCTCTGACCATCTCTTGTAGTATGTCTGCAGTTTTTGACCGTCTCTTATAGTATGTCTGCAGTCTCTGACCATCTCCTGGAAAATGTCTGCAGTCTCTGACCATCTCCTGGAGTATGTCTGCAGTCTCTGACCGTCTCCTGTACTATGTTGGCAGTCTCTGACCATCTCCTGTACTATGTCGGCAGTCTCTGACCATCTCCTTTACTATGTCGGCAGTCTCTGACCATCTCTTGTAGTATATCTGCAGTCTCTGAATATCTCCTGTACTATGTCTGCAGTCCCTGACTATCTCCTGGACTATGTCTTTAGTCTCTGACCATTGACTGTAGTATGTCTGCAGTCTCTGACCATCTCCTGGAGTATGTCTGCAGTCTCTGATTATCTCCTGTAGTATGTCTGCAGTCTCTGACCATCTCCTGTGGTATATCTGCAGTCTCTTACCATCTACTGTAGAATCTCTACAGTTGCCAATGAGTCAGAAACTGCAGGCATACTGTAGAAGATGGTCAGACTGCAATCAAACAGATATCTCAGAACTAACCAATAATAAAAGGCTACAGGCAGCCAATAGGAGGCTCAGGCTGTGAGTGGAGGAACCTGGTCCACCATTCTTGGGTGATAAAAGTCCACAGGTAAGTGGGCGCAAATTACTTGCCTTGCCCCGGGTGCTGACAACCCACGCTACGCCACTGATCCTATTTACATGTTTTAAACTTTTTTTTTTACATTTCTTCAGTTACTTCCTGGTTTCCAGACCTAGGCAAATGATGGCATACATCCCAGGAGTCTTCAGGAGGGGAGAGGGGGTTTTCTCAGCTAAGCACACCCTTCTGCCTGCAGGCCTAAGCTAAGGACAGGTGGATTTCGGGAATCTCCCCTTATGGAAGATGGCATCAGAAATGTTGTTTTTCAAAGTGATTCTCCACAGAATAAATCATGGAAACATAGATGGGTGTGGTGAGTTTGCTTTCACTATTAAAGAAAAGGTAAATTGTGTTATTGTTTTTTTTTTGGTGTTTAGATGCAATGTAGTTCTACTTTAACTGTGAATAAGAAATAAACAATTTTATAGTGGATACAGTAAGTTGATTTAATTAATAAAATTTCTTTACATGAGAAGGTTGATCAAGTTTTTTTAAAGTCAAACAATGAATGTCCATCTACTTTTTATGAAGAACAGATTAAAAACAAAGTAATGTTCATGTATCGGTCTAGGAAGGGTTTCAAAGCCATTTCTAAGGCTTTGGAACTCCAGTGAACCACGGGTAGAGCCATCAGCCACAAATGGAGATAACTTGGAACAGTGGTGAACCCTCCCAGGAATGGTCAGCCTACAAAAAATAATCCAAGAGCATGACACTGACTCATCCAGGAGGTCATAAAAGAATCCAGAACAACATCTAAAGAACTGCAGGCCTCACTTGCCTCAGGTAAGATAAGTGTTCATGATTCAACAATATGAAAGAGACTGGGAAAAAATGGCACCCATGGGAGAGTTCCAAGGCAAACGCCACTGTGGATCAAAAAGAACACAAAGGCATACCTCACATTTACCAAAAAACATCTTGATTATCCTCAAGACTTTTAGGCAAATATTCTGGAGACTTAGGAAACAAAAATTTTACTATTTTGGAAGGTGTGCATCCCGTTACATCTGGCATAAAATTAATACAGCATTTCATAACTAGAACATCGTACCAACAGTCAGACATGGTGGTGGTAGCGTGATGGTCTGGGGCTGCTTTAGGACCTGGGAGACTTCTCATAATTGATGGAACCATGAATTCTGAACTCTACCAGAAAATCCTATGGGAGAATGTCCAGCCATTAGTTTGTGACCTCAAGCTCAAGTTCACTTGGGTTATGCAGCAGGACAATGATCCGAAACACAACAGCAAGTCCACCTCCAAATGGTTTAAACAAAGCAAAACTTAGGTTTTGGAGTTACCTATTCAAAGCCTGGACTTAAATCCAAGTGAGATGCGGTATCATGACCTTACATAGGCTGTTCATGCTGGAAAACCCTCCAATTTGGCTGAATTAAAACAATTCTGCAATGAAGAGTGGGCCGAAATTGCTCCACAGCAATGTGAAAGACTCATTGCCATTTATCGCAAACGCTTGATTGCAGTTGCTGCCAAGCGTGACACAACCAGTTATAAGGTTTAGGGAGAAATTACTTCACATAAAGCCAAACAGGTTTGGACAGCTTTGTTGCCTTAATAAATTAAACCATCATTTAAAAACTGCATTTTGTATTTACTCTGTTAATCTTTGTGTAATAATACAATTTATTTGATGATCTGAGTCTTTTAAGTGTGGCAAATATGCAAAAAAATTAAAAATCTGAAAGGGGGCAAATACGTTTTCACAGCATTGTATACCTTACTTTTCTAGGATGTGGGATTTTAATTTCTTCGTATCATATCATGATCTTTATGGATTACAAATTTCATCTTTATGTTCTATAGCTCTCAAGCACGGTTCCAAACAGTACCTGCAAAACTATAAAAAAATATCTAAAAACACTTTAAAGGTAAAATTCCAAATATTATAGCACCAAATAATGTATTAATTAGTGTAAGCAGTTATCAATAGATACAGCAACTCTATATTTATCTATCTACCATGAAACCACAGAATGTGCAGACAGGGGGCCACCAATGTAAAATATTAAACACACAAAAAGAGGGTAGAGCCCCCCTAGAACAATTGTCTGTATCACATAAATAATTTAAAGGTGAAGTTTAGGTATCATAATATTTACAGTTACACAGACTGCTGTAACTATGTATGTGCATATCTTTGTGATCCCTGTGGAAGCTGGAAATCACTGTAGTAAGTATTGCTATTACAGTGATCTCCACTGCTTCCAGAATGGCAGGACCCAGAAGCTAATTTGCATTTTCTCAATTGGATGGGGTGGAGAGGTGGGGAGGAGATGTCACATCAAGAACACATATGTTAGAAGCTTGTGGTGTTACCAGAAGTGGCATCATGTACATGCATTCTACCCAGCAATTATGTCATCCACACAACACAAGGAAGCTTTGCTGCTGATCGGTTACTTTTATTCCCAAAGTTCGGCAGGCATGTTGGCACATGCGATTCTATGGCTTTAACTTGCACAGTTCTGCTGGTAAAGAGTTGTGCTCAAGACCACCTGTTGTTAATTTAATTATCTACACTGTCAGTTTCAGCCCACCCTGGCCCCTTTCTATTTATGCTGGACCTATTCCCTTAGGCATGACCTGAGGGCTTTTTAGTGGAGAAGATTCTTAGTTTCTTCCAGTGTTCTATAGTGGAGAAGATTTGCAGTGTCCTCCAGTGTTTCCTAGTGCAGAAGATTCCTAGTGACCCCAAAACTCCTAGTGTCGCTGACATTCTAGAGACTCCTAGTGACCCTAAGATTCCTTGTAATTCCGTAGCCAGACCCCATTCCTAGTGCCTTTGCAAGTGTGTTCACCTGCAGGAGTAGCGGAGAAGACAAGGCGGTTCTTTTGACTCTGGGCCTTGGCCAATCCAAAGGTCCTCACCATTGCTGTATGTGTGAGCACACTGTGTCAATAGGTATCCTACCTGTCCTAGACTTCTTGTACACCCCAACTATATCCTGTGAACCTGCATTCCCTTGGTCCATGTGCACATCCATGTTCCTCATACATATCATTACAACTATGTTATTGTAAGCGCAGAGTCCCGTTACTATAAGATACCCCTTTACTCCTGTCTGCCTGTAACGCCAGCACCCCAGCACTGCACTATACTTCTGCCTGTAAGTCCAAGTCCATGCTTTCCCAGATGCTTGTCTCTATGCTTTCCTATACCAGGTCAGCGGTCAAGAAAAATGGTATGTGGCAATATAGCAGCCTTATTGTCATGTGGGCCAGATAGCAGGAAAGAGGAGATGTCCGGTATGGGAATTAAAAAAAAATCATACTTACTTACCTTCAGATCTGGTATGGATATTAAGGGGAACTCCATGCCAATTATTTTTTTTTTTAAATGGTGTGGGGGTCCCTCCAATATCCATACCAGACCTTTAACCGAGCATGCAACCTGGCAGGCCACAGGAAAAGGGGGGTGGGAGGTGAGAGAGAGCCCCATCCTGAACCAGTGGGATAGCATGGGTTGTCAGCACTAGGGACAAGGCAAGTAAGTTGTGCCCCCTAACCTGCGGGCTTTTAGCACTCCACGAGTCTCTTAAAATACAATAGTACTGACCTACCTGATTCCTATACTGACCACTACACTAACCTACTTGATTTCCACATTGACCAACCTGATTGCTTTACTGACCATTACACACTATACTGATCACTATACTATACTGTCTACTACACAGAGAACTACACTGACCACTATACTGTCCACTACACTATACTGACCACTACATTTTACTGTCCACACCATTACACTGACCACTATACTGTACAGTACACTACACTGACCACTATACTGTCCACTGCACTATACTATCCACTACACTGTCCACTGCACTATACTATCCACTACACTGACCACTACACTGTCCACTACACTGAGAACTACACTGTAGTAAACAGTGTAGTGTAGTGGACAGTGTAGTTCTCAGTGTAGTGGACAGTCAGTGTAGTGGTCAGTGTAGTGTAGTGTAGTTGTCGGTGTAGTGTAGTGGTTAGTATACTGTAGTGGACAGTATAGTGGACAGTGTAGTGTAGTGGACAGTGTAGTGAACAGTGTAGTCTAGTGGACACTGTCCACTACACTGTCCACTACACTACACTGTCCACTATACTGTCCACTACACTATACTGTCCACTACACTATACTGACCACTACACTACACTGACAACTACACTACATTACACTGACCACTATACTGTCCACTACACTGATCACTATACTATATTGTCCACTACACTACACTGACCACTATACTGTCCACTGTCCACTATACTACACTGACCACTACCCTACACTGACCACTATACTATACTGCCCACTATACTACACTGACTACTATACTGTCCCCTACAATATACTGACCACTATACTATCCACTACACTGACCACTATGCTGTCCGCTACACTGTCCACTACACTACATTGACCACTATACTGACCACTACACTACACTGACCACTATACTGCCCACTACACTATACTGGAAGCTATACTGTCCACTACACAACACTGACCACTATACTGTCCACACCACTACACTGACCACTATACTGACCACTACACTATACTGATCACTACACTACACTGTCCACTACACTATACTGACCACTACACTACACTGATCACTATACTGACCACTACACTGACCACTATACTATCCACTACACTATACCGGCCGCTATACTGTCCACTACACAACACTGACCACTATACTGTCCACACCACTACACTGACCACTATACTATACTGATCACTACACTACACTGTCCACTACACTATACTGACCACTATACTTTCCACTACACTATACTTCCCACTACACTACACTGACCACTACACTGACCACTATACTATACTGACCACTACACTGTCCACTACACTACACTGACCACCAGGGGCGGACTGACAACTCATGGGGTCCCCGGACAATAGGAGATTATGGGGCCCCCTAGGCAATCAGACATGGGGCCACACAGTATACACAAACATACACACACAGTATACAATCACACAGTATACACAGACATGTTTCTATTGGCTGAGAAGGTACTGAAGAGGTGGGGTAGCTATAATCTCTGGATTTTTAGACCAAAAGGATGTCGGTAAGGGACATTTCAGAGACAGATGTAAAAAAAAAAAAAGATTTTTACATACTTTCCATGGTTTTACTGAGGCTGGCAACCTTGATGGGGCCCCCTAGTGGCACGGGGCCCTCGGGCAGTGCCCGAGTGGCCCAATGGTCAGTCCGCCCCTGCTGACCACTATACTGACCACTATACTGTCCACTACACTATACCGGCCACTATACTGTCCACTACACAACACTGACAACTTTACTGTCCACACCACTACACTGACTACTATACTGTCCACTACACTATACTGACCACTATACTATCCACTACACTATACTGACCACTACACTGTCCACTACACTACACTGACCACAATACTGACCACTACACTACACTGACCACAATACTGACCACTATACTACACTGTACACTACACTGCACCGACCACTATACTGTCCTGCCTACAGTCTTCCTATACTGACACTACATATACGGCACCTCTCTCTTTTCCCCCCTCAGTCCGTGTCCATCCTTTCCTCACCTTCTTGTCCTGCATTGGTCCAGACTCCGGAGGATAGGAGGAGGAGGAGAAGACCGCGGCCCTGAAGGCTCACAATTTCCAGTGCTTGTCTCCCCCGTGCTCCAGCCGCCATATTCAGTGTTTCACAGCACACTGTGATTGGGTGTGTGGGGGTCATGTGCGGAGGTGGGACTTCAGGAGCAACAGAAATTGCGTACAGCCCAGGCCCACGCTGCAAATGACCCCCATATGCCCAATCACAGGGCGCCAGACACTGAACATGGTGGCCGGGGCACGGGGGACACAGGAAATTAAAATTAGGAGGAGGCAGCCAGTAGTGACATTACTGGCATGAAATTTCGCCCCCCTAAATGTCACGCCCAGGGCCACAGCACCCCCCATGCTATGCCACTGTCCTGAACTGTACCAGACCACTTGCCCTCAACATAGGGAGGGTGCTTTGGGATCCCCCTCAAAGCACCTTTTCCCCATGTTAATGGGGACAAGGGCCTCATCCCCACAATCCTTGCCCAGAGGTTGTTGGGGTGTGCAGGTGGGGGGCGTATCGGGGTCTGGAAGCCAATCCCCCCCATGAGAATGGGTATGGGTATATTGCACCCCTACCCATTCACCATAAAGTGTCAAAAAAGTTAAAACAACAACGGACAGTTTTTGGCAATTCCTTTTTTTATAAACGGATGACCCTGCCCCCCTTTGACATCACATGATGTCAGAAGGGGCAAGGTCACCCAGTTACATCCCCGGTGGCCTGCCCTTGGCAATGTAACAGCTGTCATCGTGAAATGGCTGCAGTCAGTGGGACGCCTCCCATGGAGGTGGAATTTTTTCTGGTTTTTTTTTTCAGGACCGTTGGCGCCGTGATTAAAGATAGATGGACATCACAGGACACAGTTTTTGACAATTCTTTTATTTAAAAAAAAAAGTGTCCCGCGATGTCCATCCATCTTCAATCACGGTGCTGATGGCACTGAGAAAAAGAAGAAAAAAAAGAAAAAATTCCGCCTCCAGTGCTGACTGCAGCCTTTTTGCGGTTGAGAGCATGTGGCCTCAGGAGGAGGGGTGCTTTCTCATCTCCCCGTTTTCCTGCGGCCTGCCAGGTTGTGTCCTTGGATAAGGGTCTGGTATTGTCAGGGATGGGCTCAGCCCTTCCTTCTCGGAGCTGGCCGCTCAGCTGTCGGCTAATTGCCAGCTCCCATCTCTCTCCACAGTTATTCAGCTGTTGTTGATATCCTGCTCATCAGTCCTGCCTAGTTAAGACGTCAGGTCCAGAGGAGCTCTGCCTTTGCCTTGGTCAACATCACAAGAAACATCTCCTGTGGTCCTGTTTAAAGACTGGCTTTGCTGACATCCCTTCTGGCTCAGGATCCTGCTTGCTGTTCCACTACTTTGATCCCTGACTTCTGGTTTGGCTGACTATCCGTTCTGGTTACTGAACTTTGGCTATGTTTTGGCTATGTTTGTTCTTTTTACTTTTATTATTAACCACCTCAACACCTTACACCCCCTTCCTGACCAGACCAATTTTCAGCTTTCAGCGCTCTCACAGTTTGAATGACAATTACTCAGTCATGCAACACTGTACCCATATGAAACTTGTGTCCTTTTTTCCACACAAATAGAGCTTTCTTTTAGTGGTATTTAATCACTAGTGAGTTTTAAATTTTTTGTGCTATAAATAAAATAATACATACATTTTGTGAAAAAATGCCTTTTTCTTTGTTTCTGTCATACATTTTTGCTAATTAGTAATTATTCTTCATGCATTTTGGCCAAAATTATTACTGCTACATATTTTTGGTAAAAATAACCCACATTAGTGTTTATTATTTGGTGTTTGTGAAAGTTATAGAGTCTAAAAACTATGGTGACAATGGTGACAATCGCTGAAAATTGATCACATCTGATCAGGCCTTCAGTACATCAGGTGTATCTCATTTCTTGAGACACTAACAAGTCAGGAAAATACAAATACCCCCCAAATGACCCCTTTTTACAAAGTAGACATTCCAAGGTATTAAGTAAGTAGCATGGTGAGTTTTTTTAAGTTGTCATATTTTCCCACAATTCTTTGCAAAATGAAGATTTTTTTTATTATTATTTTTTTTTTACAAAATTGTCATATTATCAGGTTATGTCTCACACACAGCATATGCATACAACAAATTACACCCCAAAATACATTCTGCTACTCTTCCCGAGTACGGCGATACCACATGTGAGACTTTTACACAGCCTGGCCACATACAGAGCACCAACATTGATGTAGTACCTTCAGACGCTCTACGAGCAAAAATGACGCATCTCATTTCTCAACCACCTATTACACTTTTGAAAGCCCTGAAATACCAGGACAATGGAGTTTCCCATAAAATGACCCCATTTTGGAAAGCAAACACCCCAACGTATAATCTGTGAGGCATAATGAGTCTTTTGAACGGTTAATTTTTTCCAGAAGTTTTTGGAATATGTGGATATGTGGAAAAAAATGAAAAGGCATTTTTTTTTACACAAAGTTGTCAATTTATAAGATATTTCTAACACATAGCATGTATATAGCAAAAATTACACCCCAAAACACATTCTGCTACTCATCCTGAGTATGGCATTACCACATGTGTAGGACTTTTACACAGCCTGGTCACATAGAGAGGCCAAACATTGTAGTAGTACGTTTAGGCGTTCTAAAGCCCCGTACACACGAGAGGACTTATGTCCGACAGACTTCCGAAGGAGTTCCGTCGGAGTTCTGCTGGAATTCCGACGGAGTTCTGACAGACTTTTCGGCTGAGCGGACTTGGCCACACACGATCACACTAAACTCCGACGGATTCGAACGTGATGACGTACGACTGGATTCGAATAAGGAAGTTCATAGCCAGTAGCCAATAGCTGCCCTAGCGTCGGTTTTAGTCCGTCGGAGTAGCATACACACGAGCACATTTTTCGAAGGGACCGGGTCCGGCGGAGTTCCTTCGGAAAAATTTGAAGCATGTTCCATATTCTAAAGTCCTTCAGACTTTGGCGAGCCAAAAGTCCGTTGCAGCCCACACACGATCGAATAGTCTGACGGACTCAGTCCGTCGGACTTTGGATGTTGAAAAGTCCGCTCGTGTGTACGCGGCATAAGAGCATAAATTACACATCTCATTTCATTCCTACCCATCACACTTTTGAAGGTCCTGGACCACCAGGACAGTGAAATTACCCACAAAATGACCCCATTTTAGAAAGCAAACACCCCAACGTATATTCTATGAGACATGGGCTGCAAATAGGTACTCAGGTACTCTGATGGGATGGAGATAGGTATTCTTGTACTCTGATGGCCTGGTGACAGGTACTCGGGTCCTCTGATAGCCTGGTGACAGGTACTCGGGTACTCTGATGGCCTGGTAACAGGTACTCGGGTACTCTGATGGCCTGGTGACAGGTACTCGGGTACTCTGATGGCCTGGTGACAGGTACTCGGGTACTCTGATGGCCTGGTGACAGGTACTCTGATGGCTTGGTGACTGATATTTGGATACTCTGAAGGGTGGTGACAGGTACTCAGGTACTCATAGGTACTGTGACAGGTACTCGGGTACTAAGATGAACTGTGACAGGTACTCAGGTACTCAGATGAACTGTGACAGGTACTCAGGTACTCATATGAACTGGGACAGGTACTCGGGTACTCAGATGAACTGTGACAGGTACTCGGGTACTCAGATGGACTGGGACAGGTACTCGGGTACTCAGATGGGCTGTGAAAGGTACTCGGGTACTCTGATGGCCTGGTGACAGGTACTCGGGTACTCTGATGGCCTGGTGAAAGGTACTCTGATGGCTTGGTGACTGGTATTTGGGTACTCTGAAGGGTGGTGACAGGTACTCAGGTGCTAATAGGGACTGTGACAGGTACTCGGGTACTAAGATGAACTGTGACAGGTACTCAGGTACTCAGATGAACTGTGACAGGTACTCAGGTACTCAGATGAACTGGGACAGGTACTCAGGTACTCAGATGAACTGTGACAGGTACTCGGGTACTCAGATGGACTGGGACAGGTACTCGGGTACTTAGATGGGCTGTGAAAGGTACTCGGGTACTCTGGTGGGCTGTGAGAGGTACCCGGGTACTCGGATGAACCGTGACAGGTATTTGCATACTTTGATGGGCTGTGACAGCTACTTGGGTACTCGGATGAACCGTGACAGGTACTCGGGTACTTTGATGGGCTGTGACAGGTACTCGGGTACTCTGATGGACCGTGACAGATACTCAGGTACCATGATGGACCGTGACAGGTACTCGGGTACCCTGATGGACCGTGACAGGTACTCTGATGGACCGTGACAGGTACTCGGGTACTCTGATGGACTGTGACAGGTACTCGGATACCCTGATGGACCGTGACAGGTACTCGGGTACTCTGATGGACCGTGACAGGTACTCGGGTACTCTGATGGACCGTGACAGGTATTCGGGTACTCTGATGGGCCGTGACAGGTACTCGGGTACTCTGATGTGCCGTGACAGGTACTCGGGTACTCTGATGGGCTGTGACAGGTACTCGGATCTTCTTATGGACTGTGACAGGTACTCTGGTACTCTGATGGACTGTGACAGGTACTCTGATGGACTGTGATTGACAGGTACTATGAGGGGTGGTGACAGGTCCTCTTTATTGGGGGGGCAATCAGTGTGATTGGTGTACACTGTAGGCGGTAACGAGATGTTACCGCAATCTCCTCCTCACACAAAATCGGTGTGTGAGGAGGAGAACCCGGTAAAATCTCGTTACCGCGGTTTGTTTACATTTTAGTGATCGGCTGTGAAAGGATCACAGCCGATCATGTGGGTAAACAGCCGGCCAATGGCTGTTTACCAGCATGGGTGATGAGCAGTGTTCCCGGGGAACATGCCGCCACCGACATGCACGCGCAGCACGCTCGCGATCGCGCACATGCACTGTGCACAGTGGGGGTGTGACCATCTGTGATTGGCCGTGACTTCATCACGGCCGCTCACGTGGTAAACAGCCATAACCAATGGATGTTCACCCCCTTCGGTGGCGAGCGGTGTCTCCGTGACACGCTGCCACCAAAGAAACAGGGATGCACGCGCACGATCGTGCGCATTCCCTGTTTAAATGGGAGACTGTCATATGACGGCCTCCCACCACAATAGGTGCGCCGACTGCCCGTCATTTGACTGCCGGCGGTCAGAAAGTAGTTAAACAAGTGTGATTGAACTGTATATTGTCTCAGTCTGATTTCATGGTTTCTGACAGGTATGAATTTTGGGGGGGACCCCACGCCTTTTTTAAAAAAAGAATTGTCACGGGGTTCCCCTTAAAGTGGTTGTAAACCCTTACAAACCACTTTGACCTACAGGTAAGCCTAGATTAAGGCTTACCTGTAGGTCCAAGATACAGACACTGAGCACGCCGCTGTCAACGGTGATATGCCGCGAGTGGCGGCTCCCGTGCGCATGCACGGGAGTGACGTCCTCACGGCTTCGTTAAATGACAGCGGCGGAGCAGCGAGACCCACGGAGACCCACCGAGAAGATGGATGCTCCGGACTACAGGGGACAGCGGTGACATTGCTGGCTCCTGCGATGCATAGTAGTCCATTATGCTTTACCTTTGCAGGGAATCAAAGAGGAAGTAAACCCATCAGGGTTTACTTCCTCTTTAATATCCATACCAGACCTGAAGGGCCTGGTATGGATTTTGGGGGGGATCCCCACATCATTTAAAAAAAAACTGATGCAGGATTCCCCGTAAAATCCATACCAGACCTGAAGGGCCTGGTATGGATTTGTGGGGAACCCCCACAACATTATTTTTTTGCATTTTGGCACAGGAATTCCCTTAACCACTTAAATACACTGTGTTATATAAACTGCACTGCCTGCATTGACTGTATTCAGTGTATACTCCATATTCAAAGTATATATATGTATACAATTGTGCTCATAAGTTTACATACCCTGGCAGATTTTATGATTTCTTGGCCATTTTTTTCACTCATGGTTAGTGTTTGGCTGAAGCCATTTATTATCAATCAACTGTGTTTACTCTTGTTAAATCCTAATGGCAACAGAAACTAGCCAAATGACCCTGATCAAAAGTTTACATACCCCAGTTCTTAATACCGTGTATTGCCCCCTTTAACATCAAAGACAGCTTCAAGTCTTTTGTGGTATTTGTGGATGAGGCTCTTTATCTTCTCAGATGGTAAAGCTTCCCATTCCTCTTGGCAAAAAGCCTCCAGTTCCTGTAAATTCTTGGGCTGTCTATCTCATGCTTATGATAGCGTGTAATATGTACAAGCTCTCTGTCTGTCCTGCTTTGCTGTTTGGAACCCCTATTGAAGACCTTGGATCAGATATCGACTATTCTCTGAATTCTGCCTGCCTTTTGTTTTTTTGTGTTTTTTTTCCACTTCAGCGAAAATTTTTCCGAGGGACTTATTTCAACTTTGCAGTTCAATTTTGTCCCTTCCCGTTTACACATCATAGTGTTTTTTTCAAATATATCTTTATTTAGGTATTTATTTATGATTTAATTTACATACAAAAAATAAAACTACTTCCACTACTTTATTTGTTCCTTATCTCTCTTATCCTCTTCCCATTATCCATCCCATCCCCCCTCCCCTCCATTTTTTTTCTTTCTTTTTTGTTTGTTTCTATCCAAGTTCATCTAGCTTCTAACTCGTAGTTGTTTGCCTTCTTATATCTTCTCAAGGTAATTGTCTGAGGTTTTGAAATTTTCCCAACCCTCCCAGATACTAATATGTTACTTATTGTATCCTTTATCCCTACTGCCTAATGTGTCAATTTTTCTGTAATGGTATATTTGTTCATACCTCTCTCTGGTATCTGTTTTTTCGGTATTTAACCATTTTTTGGAATAAAACCCTTTGCAGCATTCAGGAGTTTTGGGATTATTGTTTTCATATATTGTTTCTTTGGGACTTTGGAATCATGGAATAAACAAGTCCATATGTTTTTATCTATTTTCTCTCCAGTTATCTCCTTTATATTGCTCACTATTTCCTCCCAAAACTCCTTTATTTTTGGACACTCCCACCATATATGCACCATCGTTGCCCTTTGATTACATTTTCTCCAACATAGTGGTGATCTCTGTGGTTGATATTTGTGAGTTATCTCTGGGGTCAAGTACCATCTTACTAAGAATTTATAATTAATTTTGATCGTTTTCATGTCCCAGGCATTATTATATCCCATTTCTATTATCTTTTCCACTTGATGTTCTTCCATTTTTAAATCCAATTCTTTTTCCCACTGTTCTATGAAAGTAGGTCTTCTTTGTCCATCTAGATCTGTTAAGATTGCGTAGATTTTCGATATTCCATTCTTTGGTGTTTGTGTAAAACAGAGTTTTTCCAAGGGCTTAGTTCGCTTTCATCTCTAATTGGATGTGGGAGTGTATTTATTAAGTGTCTTAACTGATAATATTTCCATTCACTAATCTTCCACCTGTTAGGTCTTTCTAATTCTGATCGTGTTTTCATCCTTCCCATTGTGGTGATATCTTTCAGTTGTGGATTTTCTATCTCATAACCAGCGAATATCTCATTACCTGGTATAAAAAAATTGGTTCCCCTAAGGGCCATTAACGATGAATTATATACCCATTCTTTTTTCCAGTGCATTGTGTCCCAAATTTTAAAAACATTTTTAGTCAGGTCGTGAGTTTCCAAATCAATAACTCTAAACGTTCGTGATATCCATATATTTTTGTGCTGTGTGGTCTTACTTATTGTGTTTTCAATCTCCACCCATTTTTTTTCACTGTTTCCAGTTGTCCACTCGACCATTCATGTTAAAACTACTGCTTTATAATACCGGTTTATGTCTGGTGTTGCCAATCCTCTGTGTCTCCTTTTCATCGTGATTTGTGCAAATTTAATTCTCGGCTTTTTATTTTGCCAAATGTATTTTATCAACATTGTTTTTATTATCTTGAAAAAACTCAGTGTGATCCCAATTGGTAACATCTGGAATTTGTATATTATTTTTGGTAATATCATCCTTTTAAACATATTAACTCTTCCAATCCATGATATTGGTTGTGAAATTTGAAAGTTCTCCATACTCTTTCACTTCCTTCATTATATTTGGTAGAGTCACTCTTGGGTTAGTTATGTACATTAAGATTTTGTTTGCGTATGCCGCAATTTTATGTTCTTTTTCTCCGAAACAATGAAGATGTAGGAGCGGTAAGAGTTGGAGTGTCGCCAGAAAGGGTTCCATTGACAGTACATATAACAAAGGGGAAAGCGGGCAACCTTGTCGTGTTCCGTTAAACATCTCAAACACAGGTGATAGTCTCCCGTTGACCTTCACCATTGCTGTTGGACCATTGTATAGGTTTTCTATCCACTTCATTATTTTTGGTTCCATTCTTAAGTGTTGCAATGTGTCCATCATGAATCCCCAGTCTGCCCTGTCAAATGCTTTTTCTGCATCAATTGACAGGAGTAGAACTGGGATTCACCGGACCTCTTCTTACGTAACAACAAGATTGTTTTTATGCTATTGTCCCGTCCTTCTCTACCTGGAACAAAACCAGTCTGGTCAGGGTTTATCCAAAGTGGTATTATTTTTTTTATCCTAGTAGCTATGTTTTTTTGCATATATTTTTGTGTCAGCATTTAGTAAGGCAATGGGCCTATAACTCGAACAATTCATTTTATCTTTTCCCTCCTTACGTATAGTTGTGATATGGGCTACTAGTGATTCTCGTCTTATTTCTTCTTTTTCTCCTATATTATTCAAGTATTCGTATAGCTTTGGGATCAGTTGGTCTTGGAATTTTTTATAGTATTTAACCGTAAAAATATCTGGTCCTGGACTTTTTCGTAGCGGGGTTTCTTTTACAGCCAATTTAATCTCCTCTTATGTTATCTTTTTTTCCAAATCTTTTAATAGCTCATTTTTTATTTTTGGCAACTTAGCTTTTTCAAGGTAAGCTTGTATCTTCTTTTTTCTTATATCTTCTTCTTGTTGCGACACCTTTTTTTAATTGCATATAATGCGCTATAATATTGTTGAAAGGCAATTGCGATATCTGATGTCTTGTTTAATAGTTCTCCTTTCTCATTTTTGATCTTTTCAATATAATTTAAAGATTTCTTTTTTCTTACCATATTTGCAAGATATTTTCCTGGTTTATTCCCCCATTTAAATCTCTCTTGTGTTACCCTCTCCTCTCTTCTTGTTCCATCCACTTCTTCAGTTGTTCTCTTTTTGAGATTAAAATCAGATATGTTTCCTTTTCCACTTGTTTTTTATACTTTTGTTCCAGTTCATGTATTTCTTTAATAATTCTCATTATGTTTTCCCCCCTTTCCTTCTTTTGTCATGTTCCAATAGATATAAATGTTCCCCTTATAACAGTCTTGTGCGCCTCCCAGATGGTTGCTCTTGACAGTTCAGGGGTAGCGTTTTCCTGGAAGTATTTTTCGATCACTTCTGTTATAATTGAAGAAAGTGAAACAGAAAAAATGATGTCTTACTTCATTCTCCATGTAACTCTCCCAAGAGATTCCCCATGTAATTTTATATTCAAGATTATTGGGGAATGGTCTGCAGCAGTTATTATTCCTATTTTTGTTTCTATTATTTCCTCTAGGTTTCTATGCTCGACCATAATATAATCTATAGACAACGGAGGGGGAGAGATTTGGGACTTTAAATGAAGTACAGTTAAGTACCTCCATCCCGGTAATTAATACGCATATAAAAAGGGAAGTTTGGGACTTTAAATGAAGCACTTGGATAGTAAACGACAAAATTATTTCATTGGACCATATTAATTTATTTAATTGAATGTTCAAAGGAACTACTCATTATAAATAAGTCCAATTGAAGATATATATAAATAATGATACAGAAGAAACATAGTATATGACATAATGTATAGTATCCACAAGTAATCATACATAACAGTAATAGATAAGTTGGTTAGATAATATGGCAAAATGATGCCCATGACAGCATATCCGACATCAACACATGTATGCACATGATAGAAAAGCATCCCATAATTGTAAACAAAATTTGTAATAAATGGTCAAGGACTTCTAAATAAGTAATTCGAAACTTATAAATGTGGTTTCGTATACAGGTATAACCCGAGCATCAAAATACAAAGCTCGACGCGTTTCGTGGGTATCTCCCCACTCATCAGGAGCAGATGCTACCACAGAGTTTCTATAAAAAAGTAAAATAAAATAAAAATTATACAAATAATATACTGACCAATAAATTAAGATAGTAAGTACATAAAACTATGTTATGGATAGATATTTTGGTTAGGGCAGACTCACCAGTCCAGGCGTTAAATGCAACGCACAGCGATGGGCGCCAGGCGGGCCAGGGACAAAACCCACTATGCGGGCACTGAGGCGGCAAATAAATGGATACGATATCTGGCACAGAAGAAGTGTATCAGCATGAGAGAGTGTGCTAAATGGTGTTAATACTAAGAAAAGTAAAAGTGAAAATTAGAAAAATCAGTCCACAACAAACTTCGCAAGATGATGCACACAAAGCAGAGTGAAGATGAGTAGGGGTTATACAAAAAATAGCTGACATATTGGAAACAGAAAAAGTATGGAAGGATTGAAAAGAATGAGTGTGTAGGAGTGTGTGGGAGTGTGAGTGCAGGGGATAAGATAAATGTGATAATGAAGAGTAAGGTAAGTGTAGGTAGTAATAACCAAAGGGGGATAATTGATAAACGATAAACACAGGATGTGTCAGTAAGGATAAAAATAAAAAAAAAATAAAAAGAAAAAAAAACAGATGAAAAAAGTGGACAAGTATGTACCATGATAACGATCCTGGAACAACAGCCAGCTGACCAGCCAACTGATGTGTTCAAGCCCCATACAGAGAATGGCCAGACAAGCAGCCATCCCCGAGGGGGGTTTAAATATGCCGCCAACGCCATGTGCGTGAGACCGGGTGGGAGGGGCCGCGCCCAGCCCCGGTCATCAACCAGCGACAGGCACGTTAACCCCCTCCCTTCCCGGAAACACGGTGAATGGAAAGACCGAAAACGCCGGCGTGATGTCGTTCAAACGAACGTTACACGCACGGCGTAGGTAACATGGCGTTGATGCGCAGAGTGGAGTCCGCCCGAACCTCCCAATCAAAACGAAAGGGGAGGAGGGGAGGACCCGCTGGCGCATCACAGTGCCCACAAGAAAGAAAAGACCAAGTACCGCCCAACCTCCCAATCGCCTCATACGGAGCACAATAGGCCGGCCAGTGGGTATACGTCAAACCTTAATAACTGAATATCCATCTACGGCATATTAAACGGTGTCGGTAAATGCTGTCATTATACAGTATGTGCATGAATAGAAGAATATAATAAATATATGTAGATACAAACAATTCAGTATAAAAAAAAAACACTATATTGACAGTTTTGACACAGGGAAGGTAGGGGAACACTACCAAACCCTTTTATCCAAGTGCTTCCATCCCGGTATATATGAAATATAGACAACGGAGGGGGAGAGATTTGGGACTTTAAATGAAGTACAGTTAAGTACCTCCATCCCGGTAATTAATACGCATATAAAAAGGGAAGTTTGGGACTTTAAATGAAGCACTTGGATAGTAAACGACAAAATTATTTCATTGGACCATATTAATTTATTTAATTGAATGTTCAAAGGAACTACTCATTATAAATAAGTCCAATTGAAGATATATATAAATAATGATACAGAAGAAACATAGTATATGACATAATGTATAGTATCCACAAGTAATCATACATAACAGTAATAGATAAGTTGGTTAGATAATATGGCAAAATGATGCCCATGACAGCATATCCGACATCAACACATGTATGCACATGATAGAAAAGCATCCCATAATTGTAAACAAAATTTGTAATAAATGGTCAAGGACTTCTAAATAAGTAATTCGAAACTTATAAATGTGGTTTCGTATACAGGTATAACCCGAGCATCAAAATACAAAGCTCGACGCGTTTCGTGGGTATCTCCCCACTCATCAGGAGCAGATGCTACCACAGAGTTTCTATAAAAAAATAAAATAAAATAAAAATTATACAAATAATATACTGACCAATAAATTAAGATAGTAAGTACATAAAACTATGTTATGGATAGATATTTTGGTTAGGGCAGACTCACCAGTCCAGGCGTTAAATGCAACGCACAGCGATGGGCGCCAGGCGGGCCAGGGACAAAACCCACTATGCGGGCACTGAGGCGGCAAATAAATGGATACGATATCTGGCACAGAAGAAGTGTATCAGCATGAGAGAGTGTGCTAAATGGTGTTAATACTAAGAAAAGTAAAAGTGAAAATTAGAAAAATCAGTCCACAACAAACTTCGCAAGATGATGCACACAAAGCAGAGTGAAGATGAGTAGGGGTTATACAAAAAATAGCTGACATATTGGAAACAGAAAAAGTATGGAAGGATTGAAAAGAATGAGTGTGTAGGAGTGTGTGGGAGTGTGAGTGCAGGGGATTTTACAGTGTCGTTTACTATCCAAGTGCTTCATTTAAAGTCCCAAACTTCCCTTTTTATATGCGTATTAATTACCGGGATGGAGGTACTTAACTGTACTTCATTTAAAGTCCCAAATCTCTCCCCCTCCGTTGTCTATATTTCATATATACCGGGATGGAAGCACTTGGATAAAAGGGTTTGGTAGTGTTCCCCTACCTTCCCTGTGTCAAAACTGTCAATATAGTGTTTTTTTTTTTATACTGAATTGTTTGTATCTACATATATTTATTATATTCTTCTATTCATGCACATACTGTATAATGACAGCATTTACCGACACCGTTTAATATGCCGTAGATGGATATTCAGTTATTAAGGTTTGACGTATACCCACTGGCCGGCCTATTGTGCTCCGTATGAGGCGATTGGGAGGTTGGGCGGTACTTGGTCTTTTCTTTCTTGTGGGCACTGTGATGCGCCAGCGGGTCCTCCCCTCCTCCCCTTTCGTTTTGATTGGGAGGTTCGGGCGGACTCCACTCTGCGCATCAACGCCATGTTACCTACGCCGTGCGTGTAACGTTCGTTTGAACGACATCACGCCGGCGTTTTCGGTCTTTCCATTCTCCGTGTTTCCGGGAAGGGAGGGGGTTAACGTGCCTGTCGCTGGTTGATGACCGGGGCTGGGCGCGGCCCCTCCCACCCGGTCTCACGCACATGGCGTTGGCGGCATATTTAAACCCCC
This sequence comes from Lithobates pipiens, assembly GCF_037356315.1. NCBI lineage: Eukaryota > Metazoa > Chordata > Amphibia > Anura > Ranidae > Lithobates > Lithobates pipiens. The sequence continues at coordinate 271,003,783 of NW_027507748.1, read as the reverse complement.
CTCGGGGATGGCTGCTTGTCTGGCCATTCTCTGTATGGGGCTTGAACACATCAGTTGGCTGGTCAGCCGGCTGTTGTTCCAGGATCGTTATCATGGTACATACTTGTCCACTTTTTTCATCTGTTTTTTTTTTTTTTTTTTTTTTTTTTCTTTTTATCCTTACTGACACATCCTGTGTTTATCGTTTATCAATTATCCCCCTTTGGTTATTACTACCTACACTTACCTTACTCTTCATTATCACATTTATCTTATCCCCTGCACTCACACTCCCACACACTCCTACACACTCATTCTTTTCAATCCTTCCATACTTTTTCTGTTTCCAATATGTCAGCTATTTTTTGTATAACCCCTACTCATCTTCACTCTGCTTTGTGTGCATCATCTTGCGAAGTTTGTTGTGGACTGATTTTTCTAATTTTCACTTTTACTTTTCTTAGTATTAACACCATTTAGCACACTCTCTCATGCTGATACACTTCTTCTGTGCCAGATATCGTATCCATTTATTTGCCGCCTCAGTGCCCGCATAGTGGGTTTTGTCCCTGGCCCGCCTGGCGCCCATCGCTGTGCGTTGCATTTAACGCCTGGACTGGTGAGTCTGCCCTAACCAAAATATCTATCCATAACATAGTTTTATGTACTTACTATCTTAATTTATTGGTCAGTATATTATTTGTATAATTTTTATTTTATTTTATTTTTTTATAGAAACTCTGTGGTAGCATCTGCTCCTGATGAGTGGGGAGATACCCACGAAACGCGTCGAGCTTTGTATTTTGATGCTCGGGTTATACCTGTATACGAAACCACATTTATAAGTTTCGAATTACTTATTTAGAAGTCCTTGACCATTTATTACAAATTTTGTTTACAATTATGGGATGCTTTTCTATCATGTGCATACATGTGTTGATGTCGGATATGCTGTCATGGGCATCATTTTGCCATATTATCTAACCAACTTATCTATTACTGTTATGTATGATTACTTGTGGATACTATACATTATGTCATATACTATGTTTCTTCTGTATCATTATTTATATATATCTTCAATTGGACTTATTTATAATGAGTAGTTCCTTTGAACATTCAATTAAATAAATTAATATGGTCCAATGAAATAATTTTGTCGTTTACTATCCAAGTGCTTCATTTAAAGTCCCAAACTTCCCTTTTTATATGCGTATTAATTACCGGGATGGAGGTACTTAACTGTACTTCATTTAAAGTCCCAAATCTCTCCCCCTCCGTTGTCTATATTTCATATATACCGGGATGGAAGCACTTGGATAAAAGGGTTTGGTAGTGTTCCCCTACCTTCCCTGTGTCAAAACTGTCAATATAGTGTTTTTTTTTTATACTGAATTGTTTGTATCTACATATATTTATTATATTCTTCTATTCATGCACATACTGTATAATGACAGCATTTACCGACACCGTTTAATATGCCGTAGATGGATATTCAGTTATTAAGGTTTGACGTATACCCACTGGCCGGCCTATTGTGCTCCGTATGAGGCGATTGGGAGGTTGGGCGGTACTTGGTCTTTTCTTTCTTGTGGGCACTGTGATGCGCCAGCGGGTCCTCCCCTCCTCCCCTTTCGTTTTGATTGGGAGGTTCGGGCGGACTCCACTCTGCGCATCAACGCCATGTTACCTACGCCGTGCGTGTAACGTTCGTTTGAACGACATCACGCCTGCGTTTTCGGTCTTTCCATTCTCCGTGTTTCCGGGAAGGGAGGGGGTTAACGTGCCTGTCGCTGGTTGATGACCGGGGCTGGGCGCGGCCCCTCCCACCCGGTCTCACGCACATGGCGTTGGCGGCATATTTAAACCCCCCTCGGGGATGGCTGCTTGTCTGGCCATTCTCTGTATGGGGCTTGAACACATCAGTTGGCTGGTCAGCCGGCTGTTGTTCCAGGATCGTTATCATGGTACATACTTGTCCACTTTTTTCATCTGTTTTTTTTTTTTTTTTTCTTTTTATCCTTACTGACACATCCTGTGTTTATCGTTTATCAATTATCCCCCTTTGGTTATTACTACCTACACTTACCTTACTCTTCATTATCACATTTATCTTATCCCCTGCACTCACACTCCCACACACTCCTACACACTCATTCTTTTCAATCCTTCCATACTTTTTCTGTTTCCAATATGTCAGCTATTTTTTGTATAACCCCTACTCATCTTCACTCTGCTTTGTATGCATCATCTTGCGAAGTTTGTTGTGGACTGATTTTTCTAATTTTCACTTTTACTTTTCTTAGTATTAACACCATTTAGCACACTCTCTCATGCTGATACACTTCTTCTGTGCCAGATATCGTATCCATTTATTTGCCGCCTCAGTGCCCGCATAGTGGGTTTTGTCCCTGGCCCGCCTGGCGCCCATCGCTGTGCGTTGCATTTAACGCCTGGACTGGTGAGTCTGCCCTAACCAAAATATCTATCCATAACATAGTTTTATGTACTTACTATCTTAATTTATTGGTCAGTATATTATTTGTATAATTTTTATTTTATTTTATTTTTTTATAGAAACTCTGTGGTAGCATCTGCTCCTGATGAGTGGGGAGATACCCACGAAACGCGTCGAGCTTTGTATTTTGATGCTCGGGTTATACCTGTATACGAAACCACATTTATAAGTTTCGAATTACTTATTTAGAAGTCCTTGACCATTTATTACAAATTTTGTTTACAATTATGGGATGCTTTTCTATCATGTGCATACATGTGTTGATGTCGGATATGCTGTCATGGGCATCATTTTGCCATATTATCTAACCAACTTATCTATTACTGTTATGTATGATTACTTGTGGATACTATACATTATGTCATATACTATGTTTCTTCTGTATCATTATTTATATATATCTTCAATTGGACTTATTTATAATGAGTAGTTCCTTTGAACATTCAATTAAATAAATTAATATGGTCCAATGAAATAATTTTGTCGTTTACTATCCAAGTGCTTCATTTAAAGTCCCAAACTTCCCTTTTTATATGCGTATTAATTACCGGGATGGAGGTACTTAACTGTACTTCATTTAAAGTCCCAAATCTCTCCCCCTCCGTTGTCTATATTTCATATATACCGGGATGGAAGCACTTGGATAAAAGGGTTTGGTAGTGTTCCCCTACCTTCCCTGTGTCAAAACTGTCAATATAGTGTTTTTTTTTTATACTGAATTGTTTGTATCTACATATATTTATTATATTCTTCTATTCATGCACATACTGTATAATGACAGCATTTACCGACACCGTTTAATATGCCGTAGATGGATATTCAGTTATTAAGGTTTGACGTATACCCACTGGCCGGCCTATTGTGCTCCGTATGAGGCGATTGGGAGGTTGGGCGGTACTTGGTCTTTTCTTTCTTGTGGGCACTGTGATGCGCCAGCGGGTCCTCCCCTCCTCCCCTTTCGTTTTGATTGGGAGGTTCGGGCGGACTCCACTCTGCGCATCAACGCCATGTTACCTACGCCGTGCGTGTAACGTTCGTTTGAACGACATCACGCCGGCGTTTTCGGTCTTTCCATTCTCCGTGTTTCCGGGAAGGGAGGGGGTTAACGTGCCTGTCGCTGGTTGATGACCGGGGCTGGGCGCGGCCCCTCCCACCCGGTCTCACGCACATGGCGTTGGCGGCATATTTAAACCCCCCTCGGGGATGGCTGCTTGTCTGGCCATTCTCTGTATGGGGCTTGAACACATCAGTTGGCTGGTCAGCCGGCTGTTGTTCCAGGATCGTTATCATGGTACATACTTGTCCACTTTTTTCATCTGTTTTTTTTTTTTTTTTTTTTTTTTTTTCTTTTTATCCTTACTGACACATCCTGTGTTTATCGTTTATCAATTATCCCCCTTTGGTTATTACTACCTACACTTACCTTACTCTTCATTATCACATTTATCTTATCCCCTGCACTCACACTCCCACACACTCCTACACACTCATTCTTTTCAATCCTTCCATACTTTTTCTGTTTCCAATATGTCAGCTATTTTTTGTATAACCCCTACTCATCTTCACTCTGCTTTGTGTGCATCATCTTGCGAAGTTTGTTGTGGACTGATTTTTCTAATTTTCACTTTTACTTTTCTTAGTATTAACACCATTTAGCACACTCTCTCATGCTGATACACTTCTTCTGTGCCAGATATCGTATCCATTTATTTGCCGCCTCAGTGCCCGCATAGTGGGTTTTGTCCCTGGCCCGCCTGGCGCCCATCGCTGTGCGTTGCATTTAACGCCTGGACTGGTGAGTCTGCCCTAACCAAAATATCTATCCATAACATAGTTTTATGTACTTACTATCTTAATTTATTGGTCAGTATATTATTTGTATAATTTTTATTTTATTTTATTTTTTTATAGAAACTCTGTGGTAGCATCTGCTCCTGATGAGTGGGGAGATACCCACGAAACGCGTCGAGCTTTGTATTTTGATGCTCGGGTTATACCTGTATACGAAACCACATTTATAAGTTTCGAATTACTTATTTAGAAGTCCTTGACCATTTATTACAAATTTTGTTTACAATTATGGGATGCTTTTCTATCATGTGCATACATGTGTTGATGTCGGATATGCTGTCATGGGCATCATTTTGCCATATTATCTAACCAACTTATCTATTACTGTTATGTATGATTACTTGTGGATACTATACATTATGTCATATACTATGTTTCTTCTGTATCATTATTTATATATATCTTCAATTGGACTTATTTATAATGAGTAGTTCCTTTGAACATTCAATTAAATAAATTAATATGGTCCAATGAAATAATTTTGTCGTTTACTATCCAAGTGCTTCATTTAAAGTCCCAAACTTCCCTTTTTATATGCATAATATAATCTAATCTGGAATACATTCCATGTACTGATGAATAGAATGTATAATCTTTTGTGTTCGGATGTTGAATTCACCATGGATCTACTAGTTGATGTTCATATAATTTTTTTTAACTCCCTAAATTGTCTTATCTCTCCATCTATTGCATTTGAATTACTATCTAATCTATGGTCCATGGAAAAATTGAAATCCCCTGCCAGTATTAATTTGCCTTGTTTAAATTCCATAAGGTCTTTCAATATTGCCATCAGGTATTTTTTTGGGTTTATATTGGGGCAGTATATATTAGCAAGTGTGTACTTTATTCCTTGTATGGATCCAATAAGGAAAGGAAACGTCCCTCTGGGTCTACTTTTCTCTGTTCTATTGTAAAAACTGATATTTCTCCCCATTCCAATAGCCACTCCCTTTGCCCTTCTAATTGGCGAATCTCCATAAAAGCATGTTGGTATATTTCTTGAATAAATTTTAACATTCGAGTCTTGACTAATATGTGTTTCCTGAAGAAATATTATTTCGCCCTTATTCCTTTCTAGCTCTCACAAAATTATACGTCTTTTCTCTCGTGAATTTAGTCCTTGGACATTATATGACAACATTTTTACACTATTAATTTCTTCCATTTCTTTCTAGTCCCCACATGTTCCCCTGGGCTCTCCTCCCCTCCGGTCCAAGCAAAGAGACAGGGGTGGGTGGGTCCCACGGGCCAGCACCCGGGGACATTTTAACTTTACACCGAGTCGAAGGGTCACTATATGTTCTTATATAGACAAACCTACTCCCTCCCCTTCCCTTTACCCCCTATTTTCCCTCCTCTCCCCTCCCCCCCTCCCACCCCCCTTTTTTTTTGATGTTTTAACCAAATGGTCTCTAGAGCAGAAAACTATTTTATATTTGTGGGGCTCTCCTTTGCCCCCACTGCTCTCTTTTGGCTGAGGAGGAAATCTATTTGGTGCCCTGGGCCCACCTCTCTTTTATTAGAGAAAAGGTGGCTCCCCAGGCACACCGTGTGTCCCGATCTCTCCTTTATGCCTCTACTATATTTTTATTCCCCCCCCCTCCCTGCCCCTCTCCCCCTTAGCCTGATCTATTTCTTCATATTCTTGAGCTCAATTCCCGTTATACTTTAATTTATGACATTGTCTCTTAAATCTCTGTTTCTTGAGCTCATTTGCCATTGTGCAACGTCTTGTGTTGTTGCTTGTTTTTCTTGTCTGCGGATTAAGTCTCAAGGATTTTCTGGTATTGGGATTTCTATCTTTTTGCAGAAGTCTGGAATATCTTCAATAAATCTTAGTCTGGTGCTTCTTCCATTTCTCTTAGCGATCAGACATGCAGGGAAACCCCAGTTATACTGTATTTCCTGTTCTTGGAGGATTTTCAATAAGGGTTTTAATATCCTTCTTCTTCTCAGTGTTTCTTGCGATAGATCCTGGAAAATTTGTACAGTTTCCTCTTCATATTTGATTGGTGGATTTCTCTTCAGATTGCTCCAAATTAGATTTTTTTCCTCCCAGTCTTTGAATCGCACGATTATATCTCTTAGTTTTTCCATTGGAAGTCCCTGTGGTCTTCTTATTCTATGTGCTCTTTCGATTTCTATTATGTTGGTTTCTTCTTTTCCCAAAATAGGGTTAAAAATCTTCTTTACTATTTCTGCTAGATTTCCTTCCTGTCTAGATTCGGGGAGATCTCGGATTCTCAGATTGTTTCTTCTTTCCCTATTTTCTTGGTCTTCTATTTTATAAGTTTGTTCCTGTTGTTCCTTTTTTAGTAAATTTATATCTCCTCTCAACTCCTTTATCATTTTAAATTGAGAATTCACTTTTGTCTCTACTTCTACTTTTGAGAGAATATGGCCTAGATCTTTATGGTTTGTCGTCATTTCTGTTTTTAAAGAGCTCTCCAGGGCCGCAAACATTTTTTCCATGTCCGATTTTATTGGTAATTGAGCTGTGTGTTGGTCTTCTTCCCTTTCAGTAGTCCCTTCTCCATCTATTTCTGAGTCTTTGTCTATTCTAGATTCTGAGAATATACTACTTTCTACTGTTGTCTTTTTCTGACCCTTTTTCTCCTTTTTTTCCTTTATGTCGGTCTGTCTACCTTTTACAATTAGTTGTCTTTCTCCCTCCCCCTCTCCATGTGTTAAATATCTATTCATAGGACCGGGACTAGAGCCTAGGCTGGTCTGTGGTGATTTAGTTACTGCTCCTCCACCTCTTGCCGTTTTAGGGGGAGAAAAAAGAAAAAAAAAGAAGACCCCTCCCAATGGAGACCAATTAATAGATTTAGTCCGGAGTTGAAGGTCTATCTGTTTTATCTCCCAAATTTTCTCCAGAAATTATACTTATTTGCTTTTAGTTCTTTCTTTAAAAAAAAAAATTAATTAATTATCCTCCAAGTACATTAGTCCATTATCGTCAGTCTATTCTCACTTTCTATTTTCACTCAGAATGTGACCGGTAAAAAATGAGCTGCAAAACAACTGACCAAAAAAAGGACAAGCAATGGGGGGGGGGGGGGGGGGGGTGGGAGAAATCCCATCAGTTATATCTATATCTTTAGGGTATATCCTTTTTTTGTGCTATTCCTGTTATGTTCCTGTTATACGTGTGTTAATTCTTATTCGCCTGATATTTCACAATATTTAACAGTATTTCATATTGTTTCATTATTTCACAATATTTAACAGTGTATTTCACAGTGTTTTCATTTATGTCCTTTACTCCTATGTTCAGCAAGTCTCTTCCACCTTCTTCTTCCTCCCTCCCTCTCTCTCTTCTCTCCCCCTTCATCCTCATTCTATTACCAAAAAGAAAAGTTGTACTTATCTGCACCAAACGAGGGGGGGGGGGGGGTAAGTGTGCATACACTGGTTTCTATTTCCTATTTTCCTGCCTGCCTTTTGACTATAGATTGACCCCACATATTCTGAATCTTGCCTGCCTTGAACCTGGACTGTCATAAAACCACTTTGTCTGTCTGCCAACCACAAGTAGCCGTTTGCTTTGTTCAGTTTGCGTCTGCCCTGGAGTGGTGGCCAGGCACTATAGCATTATGTAACAGACCTGGGGTAAATCAAGTACCAGTAGGCCTTCTTGCCTTTTGGGAAAGGAGGCTGCTATAGGTGAAGAACACAGAAGCTAGTTATATGTCTAACCACCTGCGTTAGGGATAATCGCAACATCATTTAGGCAATTGATGAAGGTAAGATCTTGGACAAGGTCCAAAAATGTTTAATCTGTGTTGCATTTTATAATTTTTTCCTAAACCAAATATCTATGTAAGCAATATCCATTTATAACTCTATGTACTACTACTACATTTTTGTTTGTACTATTAAGCCTGGGTTCACACTCCTGCGACTTCAAATCCGACATCCCTTCATGACTTCATCGCAGCTTGCATATGACTTCTTAAGGGGAAGTCAATGCAAGTCATATTGAAGTCTCACCAAAAGTAGTGCAGGAACCTTTTTCTAAATCGGAGCAACTTGAGTCACACAGATTAGAACGGTTCCATTGCAGTTAAAGGGGCGTAACTTGTCATGAGACTTTGAACTCTCAAGTCGTGGCAGTGTGAACCAGGGTTTAAACTTATATCTAACTAGTTGTGGAAACCTGTCTGCTTTGGAGAATCGATCAGTGAATGAAGAGATCTTGCTGTTTTTTTCTTGTATTTGGTATTGGAACAACCTATGGAATCAGTGATTTTACATTAATGAATTATACTTGTGATGCCACAGTGAATTTTATAGCAGCGTAAGTGATGTCATTTCACAAATTGTACTATTATATTTTGTTTACCCATATGAGATGGCAGCCTGCAATAATGTCTGATGTCACAGTACAATGTCACAATTAATATAATATTCCTGTTCTGGGTATAAATTATTACCTGGTACTTACCATGATATCAAAAATATTGTTGCAATGTCAGACATTTTTATAATATCATGGTAAAAATGATCATGTTATGATAAATAACTTGATGATATAGTTGATTAGATGATTGGACATTAGGCATTGTTACGTCAGAATGTGTGATGTGTGCTTGGCAAGGTTTAGGTAATTATTTTTCTTAGGATGTAGCTGCTTTAAAAAGTCATAATGCGGTTACAAAAAACCTGAGCCCCCTCAAAAATTTAATTAATGAACATTCACTATTATTAAAAAAACCTACAAGAAACTGATCTGTGTCTGAGGCTAATATAATCCTTTTTCTGAAAAAAATTAATTGAACAATCATTACTTTGATTTCATAATTATGATGACATGACTGAAATGAAAAAGCAACTTTATCTACTTTTGAATAATTTATTACTATGTTTAAATTAATGTATTAGTATTTCTTTTTTAAAGCAATGATGATAAACTACATGAAATTACAAGGGTTTTATGCACAAAACTTATGATCTCAATGCCAATCAACGGCATTAATTTAAGGGAAAAAGAAATAAGCATTGCAAAGTACCGTTAAACAAGGAACCTAATAATTCATTAAAAAGGCAAGATTCCTTTTTCTATAGTTTAAAAGAAAGGGTTTTGGGATTTGATATGAGACAATTCACAGACAGCTCAGAATGATATAAAACTTTGACATATTAATTGCCATAAGGTCATATAGAATTAAACAGTAAATACATATGTAAAAAGCCATTTCATATATATCAGAAGATATAATACAGTTAATATATATATATATATATATATATATATATATATATATATATATATACACACACACACACACACACACACACACACACATAAAAATGGTATAGCAGCACATTCCAGTAACCAGATATAAAATATATAAAACTCTATTGGAGAAAACTGTTGAGATACCAAAAATATTATTATGGTATGCATGCAATAATGATGTATATGTAGCGGCCATAACCCTCGATGGGGCGGCCTTGACTTTTGGGCTTAACAGTTACCTCCGCTTGGCTTGTTCTTCCATGTCTAGGGGTTGCCAGGGTTAGTACCCAACAACTTTGGACGCTGACACCATAAAAGTCCTTTAGAAAGGTTTTTATTTGCAGGGGTAACATCCAACAAACACAGTCTCGTATGGGAACAGAGGGCAAGGGTGAAGAAACTCAGGCACCTTGAACTGCTAATCACCAGAAGGTCTCTAATACAACCCAGAGAGTAGCCACTCGCAGCTGGGCGCTTCAAGGCTGAACAAATCTCTAGCCAGAGATTATGGCAGTCAGCACTTTGATCTGGAACTTACAAAGTCTCTGACCTTGAATAAAGCTTGCAACCGAAAGGGAAAGGAACCTTTCCTCAGTACCTAGAACGTTCTCTGTCTCCTTGGCAGTACTGGAAAAGCACGCATGTACATAATGTCCTTGACAACCCAGCAACCAGGCACTTCTTGTGATGCCAGCTTGTTGGCCCTCCTCTGAAGAGTCCCCCCTGATTGCTTACACGGGCTGCGGTGCCCCTCCAAGTTGAGAGCACACCCGGACGCCTTGAATCCTCCTTCAGTTACTGCGCCTTGGACCAGCCAGTTCCGAGACTCGGGAACAGATGGATCCTTACCCCAGACTATGCGGGTCTAGTGGGGCTAGCCAAACCGACCATGTTGCGGGGTGGCACATGCTCCCGTGTCTGGGACCCCTCGCGGAGCTACCCCAGTCCAGATCCAGGAACAGGCAGCAATGGCCTCACGAACGAACTCTGAAGAGGTGACTTCAACGTCTTAAGTACCCTTCCCCAGACTCCTCAGTGGGCCAGACACACCCACTGATTGGCTCCGGGGAACGCGGATACCTAAAGCGTCCAACCAGGCTTGATTCTGGGCCTGTCATGTGCATCTAACTGTGCACATAACCAGGCAGAACTCTAACACAGCCCTGCCAACCTGATGCCAAAGTTAAAGATACACAATCAGCCCTCAGAACCCCTTTACTGTTCTGTGGAAAAAACTAAATTTGTACATAGCAGACACCTTGTCCAAAGTGTCGCCGCTACATATAGAAAGAGCATGGTAGCATCCTACAGTGCTCGACGCAATTCGTGGTACAAGGCCACTTCTTCAGGAGCTGATAAATCCACATCACCCACATGTCTGCAAAGAATACAAACACCAGATAAACGGATTTTAACTCAAATGGGGGGGGGGGGGGGGGGTAAATGAACAAAAGGAAAGGATCACTAGTCCTAATTACTCACTTTGAGCTATGATTAACAAATGTGCGGTATTGCCGCACAAGGATAATTGTCTGTCCTTTTCCTATCCGCTTATGTCATATGCTCTGTACAACTGAGGGGAAAAAATCCTAAAATAAAGAGTTTACAACAAAAAATACCAGATTCTTTAATTCTTTAAATGATCAATTCAGAGTATTTTTAAAGAAGTGTGAAAAAAATGCAGTTACTGGTATGGTCATGAGAATGGATGTGCTATATAAGTGAAAAATAAATAAGCATTACAAAGTACAGTTAAACAAGAAACCTAATAATTCATTAAAAATGCAAGATTTATTTTCCTATCCACTTATGAATATGTCATATGCTTTGTACAACTGAAAAAAAAATCCTAAAATAATTTACAAAAAAATAAAATACAAGATTATTTAATTCTTTAAATGGTCGGTTCAAAGTATTTTTTAAAGAAGTGTGAAAAAAAATGTAGTTATTGGTATGGTCATGAGAATGAATGTACTATATACAAAAAAATCACAACCAAAGTTGGAAAGACTGAAGTATTTTTGTCATTCTTGAAATGATGGCAACGATGACTGCAAAGGTCATTGGGGGTATTCAGCAGAAGACTTGAGTCATGCACACTGGGTGTCAGGGTCTAGCAGGCTCCTGAACCTGGTGTGTTATCCACAGTAATATATTGGATTCCATCAGATTTTTCTACAGAGAGTTGGAAAATAAAAATGAGTACACCACTGGTTGCTATGAATGCAACATGAATACTTTTTGTTTGCTTCCTTACATATACATTAGAAGACAAGTAGAACTTCACTGCTAAAGGATCTCAGATAAATGGTGCCTACATTCTGCCCTCAGAGCCGGCACCACACCCTAGGAAAATTGGAGGGTGAAAGCTGGTATGGAGGACTTGAAAAGATGAGCAAAAATCTCTAAGAAAATTAGTGGAAAAAGAAGCTTAGGGCTTTTGAATAAGTGATGTAAGATCGCCATCTGGAGTTCAGCTGTAACTGATGTGACTCAGTAATACGTCTCAGTGTTAACTCATTCCTATGGGAAGAGAAAAAAACAACAACATTGGCATGTGGTACATGAATGATATTGTAAAAATAGCACAAGAGTAAAAAATACACAGTGATTTCGGAGGAGAAAAGGTAGTAAAATCATGAGTAGCAGACAGTGAATGAACGTAAATCATATGAATATTTTCATGAGAAAACTCAAGTCATCAAGCTGATGTTAACTAACAAAATTCAGACAGCGTTAAGGGTCAGATGATCTGTGTGACATTTGTGTTTACTGCACAAGTGTTTAAAGCAGACCTTCAGTAATTTTTTAACTTTCCATCTAATAAATCTTCTGCCCTTGTTGTTTTAACTTTTTTATCTTTTTCTTCTAGTATTTACCTTATACAGCCCACTTCTTGTTTCTTGTCTGGTAAATAGCTTAGGCGTATGACACAGCTCTCTTTCGCTCTCATGAGAGTTTGACAGGGAAGGAGGGGAATGAGTCATAAAAGGTCCAATGAAAGCTACAGAGCTGGAGGTGTGTCTCTGTGTGTCTGCATAAATCCAGGAAGTGAACAGGCAGCAGCTTCAGCTGCCCACAGTTAGAATGGCTGTAGCCAGACTCAGTGGAGGGAAATTTTTGCAACATATTTGGTAAGTACAGAATCACAGTGCATATAAAATAATATGCAAAGGGGTTGGAGGGAAGCTTCAGAATGGCAAAGATGTTTTATTGCAAATTATGTGAGCAGACTGCAGTTCCTCTTTAACCACCTCGCGCCCGCCCTATAGCCGAATGACGGCCGTAGAGCAGGCGCGTTCGTCCAGGAGGCCGTCTCTGGATGTCCTAATGTTTACTTCCGCAATGCGTGCCGCGGCGGGCGCGCATCACGGAAGTTCTGTGTTCGCCGTGTCCCCCGGGGACAGGCAAACACAGATCGCTGTAAACGGCCAATCACAGCGGCCGTTTACAGCGCGATCGGCGTGTCCAATGGGAGATGATCTCATATGTAAACATATGAGATCATCTCTCAGCGCCGCTCTCCCTCCTCACACAGACAGAGTGTGAGAGGGGAGAGATGAACGGCTGCAGCGGCAGCCGTTCTGCTTTGCTTTTTGATAAAAAAAAAAAAAGTAAAAAAAAAAGTGCCATCCTCCCCCAGCAGTGCCATCCATCCTCCCCTAGCAGTGCCATCCTGCCCCAGTGCCATCCTGCCCCAGTGCCATCCGCCCCAGTGCCATCCACCCCAGTGCTACCTGCCCCCAGTGCCATCCACCCCAGTGCTACCTGCCCCCAGTGCCACCTGCCCCCAGTGCCACCTGTTGTCAGTGCCACCTGTTGTCAGTGCCATTTGTCCCCAGTGCCATCTGTCATCAGTGCCACGTATAAGTGCCATCTGTCATCAGTGCCACGTGTCATCAGTGCCACGTGTCATCAGTGCCACATAGTGCCATCTGTCATCAGTGCCACGTATTAGTGCCATCTGTCATCAGTGCCACGTATCAGTGCCATTTGTCATCAGTGCCACCTGTCAGTGTCACGTGCCATCTGTTGTCAGTGTCACGTGTCATCAATGCCACGTATCAGTGCCATCTGTCATCAGTGTCACGCGTCATCGGTGCCATGTATTAGTGCCATCTGTCATCGGTGGCACATATTAGTGCCACGTATTAGTGCCATCTGTCATCAGTGCCACGTATTAGTGCTACGTGTCTTCAGTGCCACGTATTAGTGCCAAGTGTCATCAGTGCCACATATAAGTGCCACGTGTCATCAGTGCCACATATTAGTGCCATCTGTAATCAGTGCCACATATTAGTGCCATCTGTCATCAGTGCCACGTGTCATCAGTGCCACGTATAAGTGTCATCATTGCCACGTATCAGTGCCATCTGTCATCAGTGTCACGTGTCACGTGTCATTGTCCTGGTGCTTCAAAAGTGTAATAAATAGTCAACAAGTTAGATGTGTAATTTATGTTCCTAGAACACATGATGGCGCTACCTGCATGTTGGGCCTCTCTATGTGGCCAGGCTGTGAAAAAGTCCCACACATGTGGTATTGTAATACTCAGGAGGAGTAGCAGAATTTTTTTGGGGGTGTCATTTGTGGTATACACATGCCATGTGAGAGAAATAACCTATTACAATGACAATTTTGTGGAGAAAAAAATATATGAAAAATCTTAATTTTGCAAAGAATTGCGGGAAAAAAATTACAACATCAAAAAGCTCACTATGCCTCTTACTAAATACCTTGGAATGTCTACTTTCCAAAAAGGGGTCATTTGGGGGGTATTTGTACTTTCCTGGCTTGTTCGGGTCACAAGAAGCGAGATAGTCCACCAGTACATCAGATGTGATCAATTTTGTGCGATTCGCACCACAGCTTGTAGACTCTCTAACTTTCACAAAGACCAAATAATATCCACTAATTTGGGTTATTTTTACCAAAGATACGTAGCAGTATAAATAGTGGCCAAAATTTATGAAGAGAAATTAATAATTTGCATAATTCTGTCACAGAAACAAAGAAATATGCGTTTTTTTTTTTCAAAATTTTTGGTCTTTTTTCATTTATAGCTCAAAAAATAAAAACCCCAGAGGTGATCAAATACCACTAAAAGAAAGCTCTATTTGTGGGAAAAAAAGGACAAAAAATTCATTTGGGTACAGTGTTGCATGACTGAGTAATTGTCATTCAAATTGTGAGAGCACCGAAAGCTGAAAATTGGTCTGGGCAGGAAGGGTGTTTAAGTGCCCAGTAAGCAAGTGGTTAATGCTAATGCAATTGAATCAATGTTATTCAAATCAATCACAAAATAAAAAAAAAATAAAAAATTACTGTTGTGCTAGCTTGTGCCCTCATCAACCTGACCTAATCTTATCTTAATATTCCCCCTTACAATTTATGCAAACCATTTCAAACTTGCATCGCAATGTAGCATCAAAAGGAGAATAAAGCTCTCCTAAATCTCCTAAAACTAAACATATGCATTCACTTTTATGTTTACCATTCTGCTATGTTACATAAAATTCAAACTAATGCAGACTCTGTTTATTATATTTTAGTATAAATATATTGGGGTGCGCAGATTATGCAAATGTTGAGTTATGGGAAATTCACAGAAAAATTTATTTTCTAAACAAAAATTACTATTTATTCCCAATAAAAACCAAGAAAATGAAAATGTATTCAAATCTGCTACAAAAATGGATACTATGTTAGGGTAGACTACAAACACCAAAAGGTATTAAATGCAGAGCCAAGACATTCTTCTCTGGATCAACTGTGGATATAGGATTGTAAAAAAATTAAATAATATTTATAATTATTTTTCCATTTTATTGGTGGAACTAGATGGACTTGTGTCTTTCTTCAACCAGACTAATGGAGTTGATTTACTAAAGGCAAAATAGTATGTGCACTGCAAGTGAACCCACAAGTGCATTTCAAGTGAACTGCAAATGCAGTTGCTCTAGATCCGAGGGGAACATGCAAGGAAAATAAAACAAACAGCATTTTTGCTTGTGCATGATTGGATGATATAAATCAGCAGAGCTTCCCTTCATTTCAGAGCTTCTCCTCAGATCTAGAACGAGTGCACAGTATATTTGCCTTTAGTAAATCAACCTCCCCGGAACTATATTTGCCTTTAGTAAATCAACCTCCCAGTAACATTGTTGAAACCATAAAACGCTCTGGGATTCAAGGAGCATTTGGCAAAGGAAAAGGCCCAGGGACTCAAGTGGTTAAATTATGGTGGTCATTGATGTGTGCCTCTTAAATGATGGTGGTCAGTGGTGAGTACATTCCTTAAATGTTGAGAGTAAGTGTGCCTTAATAAGAATGTTGTTCAGTGGTATGTGTGATCCTGTAACACGAATGCTCATTCGTCTGCACCCCCATTAGTGGACCGTGGTCTGTGCCCCTTTCAGTGGTGGCCAGTGCTCCCTTTCACTGGTGGTCAGTGGTCTGTGCCCCTTTTTATTGGTGGTCAGTGGTCTGTGTCCCTTTGATTGGTAGTCAGTGGTCTGTGCCTCTTTCATTGGTGGTCAGTGCTCCCTTTCACTGGTGGTCAGTGTTCTGTGCAGTCTTTAATTGGTAGTCAGTTGTCTGGGCCACTTTTCATTGGTGGTCAGTGGTCTGTGCACTCTTTAACCACTTGAGCCCAGGACCAATTGGCAGCCTAAGGACCAGAGGTCTTTTTACAATTTCACACTGCACTACTTTAACTGGTAATTGCGTGGTCATGCAATGTTGTAACCAAACGAAATTTGCATCCTTTTCTTCCCACAAAAATAGAGCTTTCTTTTGATGGTATTTGATTGCCTCTGCGATTTTTATTTTTTGCGATATAAATGGAAAAAGACCGAAAATTTTGAAAAAAAATGATATTTTCTTCTTTTTGTTATAAGAAAAATCGAATAAACGAAATTTTAGTCATACATTTAGGGCAAAATGTATTCAGCCACATGTCTTTAGTAAAAAAAATGTCAATAAGCGTATATTTATTGGTTTGCGCAAAAATTATAGCGTCTACAAACTAGAGTACATTTTTTGGAATTTACACAGCTTTTAATTTATGACTGCCTATCTCATTTCTTGAGGTGCTAAAATGGCAGGGCAGTACAACCCCCACCCCAAATCACCCCATTTTGGAAAGTAGACACCCCAAGGAAATTGCTGAGGGGCATGTTGAGCCCATTGAATATTTATTTTTTTGTCCTAAGGGATTGAATAATGACAAAAAAAAAAAATTTTTTACAAAAAGTTGTCACTAAATGATATATTGCTCACACATGCCATGGTTATATGTGGAATTGCACCCCAAAATATATTCTGCTACTTCTCCCGAATATGGGGATACCACACGTGTGTGACTTTTTGGGAGCCTAGTCGCGCACGGCACCCCGAAAACCAATCACCACCTTCAGGATTTCTAAGGCCATAAAATGCAGTTTCGAAGGCCATAAAATGCCAAAATAGCACAACCCCCCCCCCCCCCCAAATGACCCCACTTTGGAAAGTAGACACCCCAAGCTATTTGCTGAGAGTCATGTTGGCTGAACGAAAAAAAAGAGATTGATCGGTGGGTATGCCCACCATTAGAATACCTCCCTTCATCCACCCACTTCTAATGATGGACAAACATGCACCATTTATATATGCCGAGGCATGGGGGCATCCTCCCACAAAAAAGTTATGCCCCGTACACCCGGTCGAACTTTTCTACGGGCAAGCCCTCCGTCGGAATTTCGACCGTATGTACGCAGCATTAGGAGCAAAATCGCTCCTCTGCCCCTGCTGCCCCCATGCTTCGGGCATATATGCTCTTTTTTTAACTGTAGGGGTGAAATCACCTCCGACAGCGTTGGAGTCGCGGCTTTATGTATCGTGGGAGCAAATTCTGTTGCTGTCAAGATAAATAAATCCACGCTGCAACTGAATGGCGTACCTGCTAAGCAAATTATGGTTAACGTTAAAACAAAGTAACATTACAGAATAACAGTAAAACCTTACCATACCATACCTGCAAAGCAAATGCCAAAAAAAACAGTAAAAAATAAAAAATTTTTAACACAACCTGTGCCTAAAATATATATATGCCGAAGCATGGGGGCATCCTCCTGCAAAAAAGTTATGCCGCGTACACACGGTCAAACTTTTCCACGGGCAAGCCCTCCGTCAAGATTTCGACCGTATGTACGGGGCATTAGGAGCAAAATCGCTCCTCCGCCCCTGCTGCCCCCATGCTTCGGGCATATATGCTCTTTTTTTTTAACTGTGGTGGTGTAATCACCTCCTACAGCACTGGAGTCACGGCTTTATGTATCCTGGGAGCAAACACTATTGCTGTCAAGATAAATAAATCCGCGCTGCAGCTGAATGGCGTACCTGAAAACCAAAAAAATGGTTAACAATAAAACACAGTAAACAGTAAAGTATAAAAAATTTGAGAGAAGAGAGAGAACAATAAAACGACAACTATTTTTGTTTTTTATATTTTATATATATATTTTTTTTTTTTTGACTTTTTTTTTTTTTACACTTTTTTTTTAACTGTAAACTGTAACAACTGTAACGGTTCGGGTCTCTCAAAATGCGATGGCATCTTAGGAGACCCTGTGTTAGTGTGCCTAGCCTGTGAAATGCTGTACCCTACGCTAATACTTCACTAGTTCATGGTAGCGTTCAAAACACTCACCAAGGCAAAGACCAGGATTGCCAGGACAGCGTGGACAATAACAACGGGTGTCACGCCTATATCCGCGCTTGGTACAGACACGACATCTTCTTTGGGGGGCTCGTTGGGTAGGGGTACTCGGGAGGGCATAAGCATAATGCCTCTCATGCAGCCGGCTTACTGCATTTGGTTGGGAATGGTGAGGTGCAGAACCGTCTGGATACACAAGCTCTGTGACAACCTCTCTCTGGAAGAAAAGAAAGGTTAAAGTCCCGCCTGAAGCTTTGTATAGCACAAAAGCATTCAGCATAGCCAATTTAAATAAGTAAACAGACACTTTTTTTGTACCAGCGTCTGGCCTTACGTGCAACTAGATATGGCGCCAACAACTGGTCATTGAGGTCCACCCCTCCCATATTTTGATTATATTTGTGGACACAGAGGTGTTTCTCCACAATACCAGTCGCCGTATGAATTTGGACCGCCGTGTCCGCATGAAGGGAGGTAAGAACGAAAACATTCTTATTATCCCTCCACTTCATAGCGAGCAAATTATTACACCGATAGCAGGCTCTCTCCCCCAGCCTAAGGCTGCGTACACACGGGCGGACTGTCTGCCCAACTTAGTCCGCCGAAACACATTTCAGCGGACAGTCCGCTCGTGTGTGGGCTTCAGCTGACTTTTTCAGCGGACAGTCTGGCGGACTAAGTCTTTTACGGAATTTCCGTAAGATTGTCCGTCCAAACTTGGATTCAGCGGACAATCCGCCCGTGTGTGTGCCAGTCCGCCGTACTTTCGAAATGAGCGGACTTTTCCCGCCCGGAGAAAAGTCCGCTCATTTCGAGCGGCTATCCAGGTAGGCGGGGCCCGCGATGGAGACGTCGCGGGCCACACCGCCTGGTATGGACTTAAAGGGAAACCCCAACGCCAAAAAAAATCGGCGTGGGGGTCCCCCCCAAGTCCACAACAGACCCTTGTCCGAGCACGCTACCCGGCCGGCCAGGAAAGGGGGGCGAGCGAGCGCCCCCCCCCCCCCCCACCCTGAGCCGTACCAGGCCGCGTGCCCTCAACATGGGAGGTGCCTTGGGGAAGGGGGGGCCAACATGTGACATATACCATGTGACACCGCCCCATTGTCACTATATAAGTGGCCACGCAGCGCGGCTCTGGCATTCCGGCCGGAGAGATCGTCGAGGCAACATCTCCTGGAGAAGAAGAAGAAGAAGAAGAAGAAGAAGAACGGAAGGCGGCGGCGACAGCGGCGTCAGAAGACCGGGCCTCCGCCTGTAAAAGAGCTATAAGAAGGCGCGGTGGCCCGGCAGAAGAACCGAAGAGGGGGACAAGACCCCCGAAGTCGGGAGAAGAGGCCGGCGGCGGGGAGGAAGAAAGCCGGACTCCTCCGCTAGCAAAAGAGCTACAAGAAGATAGCGGAGGAGTCCGGCGAGAAGACCCCCGAAGACGGAAGACCCCCGGAGCTGTGCAATAAAATATTTTATCTCGTGTGTTGTGTTTTTTTTTGGTACTTTTATTTTACAGGTAAATGGGTAGGGGTACATTGTACCCCATACTCATTCACATAGGGTGGGGGGCCGGTATCCGGGGGCCCCCTTATTAAAGGGGGCTCCCGGATTCCGATAAGCCCCCCGCCCGCAGACCCCGACAACCAACGGCCAGGGTTGTCGGGAAGAGGCCCTTGTCCTCATCAACATGGGGACAAGGTGCTTTGGGGTGGGGGGGCCGCGTGGCCCCCCCTTCCCCAAGGCACCCCCCATGTTGAGGCTCAGGGTGGGGGGGCGCTCGCTCGCCACCCTTTCCTGGCCGGCCGGGTAGCATGCTCGGACAAGGGTCTGTTGTGGACTTGGGGGGGACCCTTTAAATCCATTCCAGGCGGCGGGACCAGCGACGTCTCCTTCGCGGGCCCCGCCTACCTGGAGACGCGCTCGAAATGAGCGGACTTTCCTCCGTGTGTGTGGGCGAGTCCGTTCATTTCAAAAGTAGGGCGGATTGTATGGCGAACTTAGTCCGCCGTATTAGTCCGCTCAAAAAGTGTCGTGTGTGGGCAAGTCTGTTCATTCACAAGTTGAACGGACTGTCTGTCGGATTGTCTGACGAACTTAGTTGGGCAGACAATCCGCCCGTGTGTACGCGGCCTAAGACGGGAATCTACAAGCCGCTGGGGAAAGCCCCGGCGATTAGGTCGCACAGTGCCACATGCTCCAATCTGATAATCAAACGAATGACTAAACAGTGGCACGCTGGTGTAATAATTGTCCACGTACAAGTGGTACCCCTTTCCAAATAAGGGTGACACCAAGTTCCACACTATCTTGCCAGCGCTTCCTATGTAGTCAGGGCAGTTCTCCGGCTCTACGTAGCTATCTTTACCCTCATAAACCATAAAGCTCCATGTATAGCCTGTGGCCCTGTCACAGCAATTATAGAGCTTGACCCCGTATCTGTAACGCTTGTTGGGAATGTATTGTTTGAATGACAAGCGACCAGTAAACTTAATCAGGGACTCAACGCAGACAACTTGATGGGGAGTAAACAAGTCTGCAAAACGTTGGTTGAAGTGGTTTATGAGGGGCCGAATTTTGTAGAGCCGATCGTATTCAGGGTCCCTACGATGACGACAAAGTTCATTGTCATTGAAGTGCATGAACCGCAAGATCTGCTCGTATCGTTTCCTGGAGTTAGAGAACACGGGCATGTGGTCAGTCGGATGCGTGGACCAATAAGCCCGCAACGTCATGAATTTATGTGTGCCCATGTTGAGGGAAAGGCCCAGAAAGGTCTTAAATTCGGAAACCGTAACTGGTTTCCAATCTCTGGCAAGGGAAGGCAACTGGGGATTAGCGGCGATGTGTTGACCAGCATATAAATTAGTTTGGTCCACAATAGATCTATAGAGATCTTCCGTGAAATACAGAGAATAAAAATCAAGTGGCGTAAAATAATCTGTATCCACCTGAATACTGGGTTGGGCAGTGAATGGGGGAAGTACTGGTGCTGCAGAAGTGGTGGGCACCCAATCAGGATTGACGAATTCTGCAGGAAGGGCACTATGGGAACGTCGGGCCTGCCCTCGTCTTCTTCTTGGTGGCAGTGGGACACTACTTGTGCTTGCCACCTCGCCAGCTTGAACTGCACTTATGGGACTCGCCACGTCACCACGTGATACTGCAGTGCTGGATGTACGTCCAGGGTGTACTAGGCCGCTGGTGCTTGCCAGTTCACCAGAAGGCTGGCTCTCTGCTCCATACGAGGGACCTGCGGTTCCTGCACCTCAACAACATCAGAAGATCAGGGTCGGGTACACCCGACGCTAGCAGTCACCTCATCTTTGTCGTCAGAGCTATCTGTCATGGAGCTGCTATCCTCTACAGGTTCGTATTCTGAGCCTGAATCTGACAGATCAGTGTCTTCCTCTTCACTATCTGTCATGCTCAGAAACGTGTAGGCCTCTTCACTAGTGTACCTTCGCTTTGCCATTTTGGGCTCTAAATTTAGGGGTACACTAGTGAGACTCACAGGTAAAAAAAGCACCTAGGCTGTCAGCGACTGTATCAAAACGCTACAAAAAAACTGTTAGCGATCACAGGGATTAAGCCTGACTCTGCGAACGATGCAGTTATGTGTGTTGTGTTTTGTAAGTGACAGTGATCGATCGATACTGCACTTGGGTGGGCTGGGCTGGGCGGAGGGGCAAAACGCAGGTGCTAGCAGGTATCTGGATTGATCCCGCTAACAATGCGTTTTTTTTTTAACCCTAAACTACTGGGCATGCTAGTATAGATCTGATCAGATCAGATATTGATCTGTTCAGATTCTATAACACTAAGGGAGGTGTATGCTTTGCGCATGGGTGTTAGCGGTACTGGCACTAACCTAGCACTGCCTGGGGCGACGCAGACCCTATCTGACCCTAAAACCTAATTGATATCACCCGTCGGGTGATCAGGGGGTTAAACCTTTATTGGGTAATAAATGGCGGGTGCCCTGATGCTATAAAAAGCGAACTACCTAACCAGCGTCACCCGTAACACTTATACGGTGATCACTGGTGAAAGGGTTAACCAGGGGCAATCAGGGGGTTAAAACCTTTATTGGGTATTTATATGGGGATACCTGAAGCTATATAAAAACCTGATGGGGGACCTAAATAACTAAATAACTAACTGGCTAACCAGCGTCACCAGTGACACTTATACAGTGATCGCTGGTGAAAGGGTTAACTCTAGGGGCAATCAAGGGGTTAAAACCTTTATTAGGTTATATATCGGGGTACCTAACGCTATAAAAACCTGGCGGTGAACCTAAAAAAAATCTCCCTAGCGGCACCAGTGACACTAATGCAGCGATCAGAAAAACGATTGCTTAGTGACACTGGTAATAGGGGGTGAAAGGGTTAACTGGGGGGGGCAATCCTTTATTAGGGGGGTAGGGGGCTACCCTGAACCTAAAGGGGCCTAACACTAGCTGTCCTGACACTTTTTACAGTCACAACTGACACTAAATGCAGTGAGCAGTAAATAAATGATCACGGGGGGTGACTGGGGTGAAAAGTGTGCCTATGTGTACCTTTGTGTCAGTGGACTGTTGGTGCACTTACTTGGATGTCTTCTCTCCACGCTGTCCGGTCAAAAAGACCGCCACGAGGGGAGTGACATCACTTCCTCCTTCCTGTGTTTACAATACACAGGGGAGGAAGCTTCTCATTCGCCAGGAGCGATGGAGAGGGGATGGCCAGAAACCAACGGCCATCCCCTCATCCCGGATCGCTCCTGAAGCGAACCGGACCGCCGCATCCAGCAGGAGGGGGTCCGATCGGACCCCCCACCCGCTGGAAGGCGAGCACGTACATGTACGTGCTTGTGCCTTTCGGTGCCATTGCACCGACGTACATTGCCATGCGGCGGTCCTTGAGTGGTTAATTGGTAGTCAGTTGTCTGGGCCTATTTTCATTGGTGGTCAGTGGTCTGTGTACTCTTTCATTGGTAGTCAGTTGTCTGTGGCCCTTTCATTGGTAGTCAGTGATTTGTGCAGTCTCTCATTGGTGGTCAGTGGGAGCAGTGCTTATTTACTGCAGAGATCCCAAGCTATTCAGCATTGCTAGTATAAAACAAGTAATTCGGACAGTCAGAGTGACTTGCTGTATTAGAGGTGCATTTGCAGCATTAGGGTAAAAAAAATTCTGGCAGTTTTACTACCCCCCCATCCTTAATAAGTTTCAACCTATCATCAAGGCTGCTCCCTGAGATTCCTGAATTATCAGCAGACAGAGGGCAGCAGTGTAATAGGCTTCTACTGCCATCAGTCAAGCTGCTGGGAGGAGGGTATGACTTATCAGCGCTTTGTGCGCACTAGCTAAGGAGACACCTGCAATTAGTGAGCTGGGGACAGGAGTCTTGGAACCCCGGACTACAGGAGAAAAGGGAGAATTCAAAAGAAGATGACTACACATATTATGCCATGTACACACGACCAGTTTTCCTGTTGAAATAAACTGAACGTTTTTCAGACGGATTTCCGCTGAAACTGTCTTGCGTACACACAATCACACCAAATTCTGACCGTCAAGAACACGGTGACATACAACAAGTACGACAGGACTAAAAAAAAGGAAGTTCAAAATCCAGTGCACCTGGTTTGGGCTCCTTCTGCTAATCCCGTGTTAGTAGAAGTTTGGTTAGAGACAATTCACGCTTTTCAGACTCTTGATTTTCAGATGGTCTGAACTGCTGTTCAGTTTGTGCTTGTGGGTTTGTATCTGTTCTTCAGTTCGTGCAGTCAGTTTGTATCTGTCTTTCAGTGCGTTCGTGTCCTCTCGTTGTGATTTTCAGCTCCCTCTTCACAGGCCTTGCTGTTCTTCAGTGCGTTATGTTAAATTCGCTCTGACTAGCCGACCGCTGAAACCATGTTGCGGGTACGTACTCGGCATAGAGTTTGTGCTGTGTGGGGGCTTGGTGTTGGGGTTCATTTTTTGACCCAAGCTCAGTCCATGAACAGAGCAAGGAGGAGTTCATGGAGCAAGAATTGGTTACTCCAGCATGACCAATTCTCTCATATGCCTCTGCTGCGTAAGATCCAGGAGAATAATCCTGACAATTTCCGGAATTTTACCCAGGATGACGGACTCCATTTTTCACCGTCTGTTGGCTTTGCTCACCCCTTATATTATGAAGCAGGACACCTGCATGCGGCAAGCCATCACTCCTGAGCAGAGGCTAGTCGCCACGTTGCGGTACTTGGCGACTGGGAGAAGTCTGCAGGACCTCAAGTTCTCTACAGGCATCTCCCCCCAGGCTCTGGGAATCATTATTCCAGAGACCTGTTCTGCCATCATTCAGGTCCCGCAGAAGGACTATATTAAGGTAAGTTTTATCCTTTAACATCACATTATATGTATTTAATGTTTGCTAATGTATTGTATTTATTTCATTGTTCCCTAATTACCATGATTGGAATATGCTGTGAATGTCCCCTTTATCCTCATGCATGCTGTAAGTTTTTAATGTTCCTTTTTTGTACTACATGCATATTTGCCTTCACTAATCTCCCTAGCATGCTATCCTGGGCCCAAACACACCTATAGTCTAGTCCCTTAAAAATGTATTTTGTCAGCTCCATTGTAGTGCTTTACCCTAAACACCCTCTAAAATGTGTACAAATGTTATGTGTGTCCTTAAATTCAGGCAGAGTGCCAGAGGTTTTTTTTTGGGTCCCAAACTCTGCTCGAACTCTCCCCCCCTAAAATGTTTACAATGGGCTATCAGAGGGGGTGAGGAATCTGATAAGTGGACCTTTGACTTTTGTCTTGAAATACTCCTTAACCACTTCCCACCCGGCCAATGCATATATACGGCCGGGTGGGAGCCGTCTACTCCTGATAGGACGTTCAGGAACGTCATTCAGGAGTAGCGGGATCGCGCGCGCGCGCGCGCGCGCAGCGGCGCGATCCCGATGTGCTCGTGTCACCCGGACACGGCACATCTCAGATCGGCAGGAGGGCTCTGTGATTGGCCCTCCTGATCACATGACGGCCGTGTCCAATCACGGCCGTCATGTGATGTAAACAAACAGCCGGTTGCTAGGCAATCGGCTCTCCTCTCCTCACACGGAAGTCACCGCTGAGGAGAGGAGAGCAGAACGCTGCAGCCGGCTGATGATCAGTGAGTATGGGCTGCTTTTTACAGCTTTTTACTCACTGATCATCAGTGTAGTGTAAACACACAACACACCACACAGTACAAACACAGTCCCCACACATGTCCCCAAAACACACATGTCCCCAAAACATACATGTCCCCAAATAATAAAAACACATGTCCCTAATAATAAAAACATGTCCCCCACATATGTCCCACTAAAATCACATGTCCCAATGATTATCTGCACACATATGTACGTGATCACCTGCACACATATGTACATGATCATTTGCGTACATATGTCCGTGATCACACAAACCAATTATTATACACTTAACGGAATTTTTTTTACCAAAAACATGTAGCAGAATACATTTTGGCTTAAATTTATGACAAAATTTGATTTTATTGGATTTCTTTTCAAATAGAAAAAAGAAAATATTGTTTTTTTTCCAAATTTCCGCAATTTTTGCGCTTATATCGCAAAAAAAAAAAAAACGGAGTCGTGAATAAATAACACCAAAATAAAGCTCTATTTGTGCGAACAAAATGATAACAATTTCATTTGGGCACAGTGTAGCATGACCGCGCAATTGTCACTGAAAGCGCTAGAGCGCTGAAAGCTGAAAATTGGGCTGGGAAGGAAGGGGGCGAAAGTGCCCTGTATTGTAGTGGTTAAAGTGGTTCTGCACCTAAAAAAAAAATATTAAAAGCCAGCAGCTACTAATATTGCAGCTGCTGACTTTTAATAAAATCACACTTACCTGTCCCAGGGTCCAGCGATGTCGGCGGCAGATGACGAGCGATCGCTCGTCTCACTGCTATCCCCGCCGCCATCCTCTGTCAGGGAATCAGGAAGCTTCACTGCCCGGTTCCCTACTGTGCATGCGCGAGTCGCGCTGCGCGTCTCTTCTGGTCCCCCGCTGTGTCCTGGGAACTGTGTGTTTCCCAGAACACAACGGGGGGGCGGGGCGTCTGCGGGAGTCTGCGGCGGTCTGCCCGGAAGTGGGTGCAGATACCTGGATTATCCAGGTAACTGCACCCCCCTCCCCCCTGAAAGGTGCCGATTGTGGCACTGGAGGGGGGGAGGGATCAGATTAGCGGAACTTCCCCTTTAGGGTGAAGAACCGCTTTAAAATAAATGTTATACCGATGTTGGCCAAGAATGTTTGTGTCTAATCTGCTTGCAATGTTATGTGCAAAAGTGCTTTTCTATTTTGACTCCACAGTTTCCTTCATTGCCACAGAAATGGCAAATTGTGGCATCCCATTTTGCCAACCATTGGGACTTTGCCAACTGTGGAGGGGCTATAGATGGAAAAAGGGGCAGATCTAGGGGGGCAACAGGGCAATTGCCCCCTCAGAGAATGCGAGTGGCTCCACGGGTGATCGGGCGGGCGGCTCCGCGGGTGATGGCCCGCAGGCGGTTCCGTGGGTGTCGTTACGGGTGGACGGCTCCGCGGGTGACAGCTCACCGTCGGTTCCGCGGGTGTCGTTCTGGGCGGGGTAGCTCAGCGGGCAGGTGAGGGGGGGCAGCTGGGCAGCTCAGTGTTCCGCCCTCACTGTGTGGGAAGCAGTGGGCAGCAGAGAGATTACAGTATCTCTCTGCTGCCTAATTTCACTCTGGGAACAATCCGCAACATGTGGCAGGCGACATGGCAAGTGACAATCCGCAATGTGTGGCAGGCTTTGTGGCAAGGGACAATCCGCAACGTGTGGCAGGCAACATGACAAGTGACAATCCGCAACGTGTGGCAGGCTTCATGGCAAGTGAATATATATAGAGACTTCCGCGCTCTATGGAAAAGATAGGAGAGGGCGAGAATAGCAAATGAAAAAAAGCAGCAATCACTAAATGAGTTGTCTCTCACTGGTAAAGGTAATTGAATAAAGATGTGATGCGCTAATTACAAAACATTCAAATAGCCACAACAAAACTAAAAATGTGCAATTATAGAGCTATATAAAGTGCAACCGTGCATAAATCAATCAGAGAATATCCCTATACATATATATCAATGAGTTAAAAAACCATGCCGGTGATTGATAAGTGCAAAAAAACACAAAAAAAACACATAAATATTTAACGTAAAAAATAAGATATAAGATATATGCACGTGTTCAGCGTGTAATATATATATACAAAGAAAAATAAATAAATATTAAATCGTGATTTGTATAAAATGTCCCATACACAATCAAATCAAAACGTGCAATTCGGTAAGCACACTCAATTAAACGTGCAATGTGCTGGGTAATGAGTCCATTCGTAGTGATCCGTGCAGGTGGTGTAAATGCTATATAATTACCTCACTGCTGTGGGTAACGCAGCGAAAATAGTGATGGACACAAATTTTAAACGTGCAATTCAGTAGGCACACGAGATTAAACGTGCAACGTGCTGGGTGATAAATCCATCCGTGATGGTCCGTGCAGATAGTGTTAATACTATGCAATTACCTCACTGCTGTGAGTAACACAGCAAAAGATAGTAATGGGCACCAAGGTGATTGCAGGGATGGCTGTATAAACAAATTTTCTTTAGGAGACTTCTTATGGCTTCCTCATGGATGGTAGGTAAACTCAGAGGAATGAATCAGAGAAAACCGCCATAGTGTAGTTGTTTTTTAAAATATAGCAATTTATTTAAATGATTTAAAACTACTCACAAGTGAAGCAGGAAAATAGACACATACGACAAACAGCAAATAAAACCGGATACGAACGTCACTTCCGGGCGTCCTACGCGTTACGTCGTCAAGACTTCAACTGGGATATTTTGCCAGGGTGCAGGAAGTGATTTATAGGTGTACTGGGCGGACCTACGCCGCCCATTTGTAGAAGAGCAGGAGCGAGAACTCAAGCGAAAAAGAGAATAAAGGGAGAAGGAGTATTCAACCTGAGTGGTATT
Source organism: Lithobates pipiens (assembly GCF_037356315.1). Classification (NCBI taxonomy): domain Eukaryota; kingdom Metazoa; phylum Chordata; class Amphibia; order Anura; family Ranidae; genus Lithobates; species Lithobates pipiens. Next base: position 270,975,456 of record NW_027507748.1, on the reverse strand, counting down.
TCGTTAACAACGGAAGAATTGGCAGTACTCGATAAAGGCCTTAAGTTTGCACCTAGAAAGAACATGAACAAATTTGAGACCTATGTAAATATTCAGAAGTATATAAGGGGCCTAAATATGAAAAAATACTTCTTGAACAATCCTAGAAATATCCACGCCCCTTTACCCGATGATATTAAACATAGTACTTTTAAGAACAAATCTGTTTTTAACCCTCAAATCGGCAATAATAAATTTGTTGACGTTTTTAAGAAAATTGTCGCAGAAGATTTAAAAAACCTTGACACTAAGAAATACACAGAACCTAACTATATGAGATGTGGAATGAAACGTCTCAGCGAGCGGAAAGATATAGTGATCCGTCCAGCCGATAAAGGTGGAGGTATTGTAGTCCTGTCCAAAACGCAATATAATGAAAATATGGCAAAATTGTTGAGCGACACTAAGACCTACACTACTTTACCGAAAAACCCTATCTTCAGAGGAAGAAAGGAGCTTGAACTTGTAGTGCATCTTGGCCTGAAAAAAGCAATTCTGAGCAAAAAAGAAGCTCAATACCTTATGCCAGAAGCAGCAAGAACACCAATCATTTATTATTTACCTAAAATCCACAAGGACAAGATCAACCCTCCACCTAGGCCTATCGTAAACGGCATAGATTCCCTTACCTCAAGGATGGGATCTTATATAGATAATTATTTGCAGCCCATAGTACAGAAGACAAAGGCTTATCTTCGTGATACCAAGCACGTCTTGCAGATTCTTGAGGAGCTTGCACATGATGGACCTTTCATTATGGTTACGGCAGACGTGACTTCCCTCTATACCATAATTCCCCACCATGAGGCATGCGAGGCCGCTAAGTGGGGTTTGAGAAATCACTCTGACCTTATTTGCTCTCAAAGAAAGTATTTAGTTAAATGCCTCGACTTCTGTCTAAAAAACAATTATTTTTGGTTTAACCGTACGTTTTATCACCAAACCACAGGTGTCGCTATGGGGGCTAAATTTGCCCCGAGCGTTGCCGGTTTATTTATGGCTAGATGGGAAGAGCACGCAGTATTTTTAAACCCACCTGAAGAACTAGCGCTATACAGGCGCTATATCGACGACATTTTAATACTTTGGAAAGGGAGTAGTGACAGCCTGAATTCGTTCCAACAAAAATTGAATGAGAACAATTTGAATATAAAGCTGACCTGGAACTCGGATGAGAAAGAAATTGTCTTCCTCGATTTATTAATTTCACAAAAGGAAGGGAGAATAGAAACCAAGACACACTTCAAAAGCGTAGATAAAAATAGTTATCTTCCAATAACAAGCTGCCACCATCAAAATTGGCTTTTTAATATCCCTAAAGGGCAATTTATGCGCTTAAGGAGAAATTGCAGCAAAAAAGAAGTGTTTCTCGAACAAGCCGAGTCCATGGGACAGAGATTTCAAGAAAAAGGATATGGTAAGAGTACAATTCAGGAAAAAATATCAGAAGTGGAAAAGATGGATCGTAATCACCTCCTTAAAGATATGAAAACACAACGTAAAGATAAAAAAGGAGTAGAAGGAGCAATAATTCTGGATTATAATAATCAATATAAAAATGTAGAAAAAATAATCAAAAAACACTGGCACATCCTCCTGAATGATAAAGATTTACACGAAGTCCTACCCCCTAAACCGAAGTTCATCTACAGACGTGCCCCCAGTCTCAGAGACATGCTAGTCAGAAACATACCTGATCCTCCCGTGAATAATTTTACGTTCTTTACAGGGAAAGGTTTCTTCCCATGCAAAAGGTGTTTGGCGTGCACGAGAGCGAGTAAACCAAATAAAGTCTTCAAATTTCTAGCCACAAGTACCGGCAACACACATAAGGTTAAAGATTTTATCTGCTGCAATACAGTAGGCGCTGTTTACGTTTTAGAGTGTAGTTGCGGCTTACAATATGTAGGCCGCACAAAAAGGCCTTTAAAAACTAGACTCAAAGAGCACATACAAAATATACAGAAGGGGTATGATAAACATAATGTTTCGAAACATTTCCCTAATCATCACAACAGAGACCCCAAGCATCTAAAATTTTGGGGCATTGTCCCCTATGTCAAACATTGGAGGGGAGGTCACAAGGTGAGGACCTTGAGTCAGATAGAGTCCAAATGGATATATACCCTCGATACCTTTGCCCCCAGGGGTTTGAATATAGAATTAGATTTAAACTGTTTCATTAGCGATTTTTAGCCCCCTAATATCATCTGTGTGTGCGCCATTGATCTTTTAGGTTCTGTGTTGATATTTCCCTCTTTTATCATTTATTTATCTTTAAAGGGATTTATTTATATAATTTTACTAAACCTCATGCGATTTTTAAGACAGGTTTTTGAGTTATATGGCTGAATTCCTTTTGCGATTTTTATGCATTTTATCCTTTTAGATATTTATATTTCTATTACACATATGCATTTATGTGATTTTAAAATAATTGCTATGTTTTGATGTCATCTGGAATATGTACGTCATTTCCGTGTTTCCATGCACATTCATTATTGCCCAGTTAACTATATGTTCTATTTAAATTAGTCTTTTGAAAAAACTAGTGATTAAATTACTATTTGGTTTTCCAATATAGTTGTTCGTGCACACCTTTTTGTATTTTTACCTTTGGATAGGAGCTGGATATTTTTTAAAAATTTCTATAATTTTGATATTTTCTTATTCATTGGTTATCATCCTCCTTGACCTATTAGGTTAAAATAGTTTTTTATGTGCAGTTTTTTGTTTACTGTGGCTCACATTTCTCTCCCTTAAAACTTCGTTCTCAGCTACTGCTGACATGAAACTGTCTTCTCAGATGCTTTTTGACCACCAGAAATATGGCCACTTGCATAATTTGAAACTAACTCCAACAAAATGGCCGTCGGGCGTGCTCTAGTGCTCTATATAGTAGAGCTCAGTACGCTCTAAATTCCAGTGCGACGCTATGTGTAGCTGCTTCTACTTTATATAGAGTCATCCTTCAGTATGCTGAATAAGGATAATATTCGTTCCGTCCCCTCGTTCCTTTATCCGTTCGCTTTATGCGTTCCCCTTGTCTGTGCTGTTGTCCATAGATGTTATCCACTCCCAGAAGGGAGGGCATTCAGCATGTCTTTTGTGTACTGGTAGACTCCCACAAACATCGTTGTGCTGCACACAGCGGTGCAATGGTATGTCAATCAAATGGGCGGCGTAGGTCCGCCCAGTACACCTATAAATCACTTCCTGCACCCTGGCAAAATATCCCAGTTGAAGTCTTGACGACGTAACGCGTAGGACGCCCGGAAGTGACGTTCGTATCCGGTTTTATTTGCTGTTTGTCGTATGTGTCTATTTTCCTGCTTCACTTGTGAGTAGTTTTAAATCATTTAAATAAATTGCTATATTTTAAAAAACAACTACACTATGGCGGTTTTCTCTGATTCATTCCTCTGAGTTTACCTACCATCCATGAGGAAGCCATAAGAAGTCTCCTAAAGAAAATTTGTTTATACAGCCATCCCTGCAATCACCTTGGTGCCCATTACTATCTTTTGCTGTGTTACTCACAGCAGTGAGGTAATTGCATAGTATTAACACTATCTGCACGGACCATCACGGATGGATTTATCACCCAGCACGTTGCACGTTTAATCTCGTGTGCCTACTGAATTGCACGTTTAAAATTTGTGTCCATCACTATTTTCGCTGCGTTACCCACAGCAGTGAGGTAATTATATAGCATTTACACCACCTGCACGGATCACTACGAATGGACTCATTACCCAGCACATTGCACGTTTAATTGAGTGTGCTTACCGAATTGCACGTTTTGATTTGATTGTGTATGGGACATTTTATACAAATCACGATTTAATATTTATTTATTTTTCTTTGTATATATATATTACACGCTGAACACGTGCATATATCTTATATCTTATTTTTTACGTTAAATATTTATGTGTTTTTTTTGTGTTTTTTTGCACTTATCAATCACCGGCATGGTTTTTTAACTCATTGATATATATGTATAGGGATATTCTCTGATTGATTTATGCACGGTTGCACTTTATATAGCTCTATAATTGCACATTTTTAGTTTTGTTGTGGCTATTTGAATGTTTTGTAATTAGCGCATCACAGGCTTCATGGCAAGTAACTATCCGCAACCTGTGGCAGGCTATGTGGCAAGTGACAATCCGCAATGTGTGGCAGGCTACGTGGCAAGTGACAATCCGCAATGTGTGGCAGGCTTCGTGGCAAGTGACAATCCGCAATGTGTGGCAGGCTACGTGGCAAGTGACAATCCACAATGAGTGGCAGGCGACGTGGCAAGTGACAATCTGCAACATGTGGCAGGTGACGTGGCAAGTGACAATCTGCAATGTGTGGCAGGTGACGTGGCAAGTGACAATCCGCATTTGGTGGCAAGTGACATGGCAAGTGACAATGCGCAGTGTGTGGCAAGTGACGTGGCAGGGCTCCCACTGATTCTACATTATGGTGAGTTAAACCATTTATTTTTATATTACAATATAATAATAGAAATAATGTGCTTCAATCATCCTGACACCATAACAACCATGGTGCCGTGATGATTGAAGCGGCAATACCAGCCATTTCCCCGATAAATTGCCCCCCAAAAAACATATTTTCTAGCAGTGCCCCTCTCGAGACTAGAATCTGGATCCTCCCCTGGATGGGAAGCACGTCCACATCGTCCCACCACCCCATTCGGGGTCTTACTATTATAACTATAAGGGTTTAATCGTATAGTGTTAATGGTGGTGGTGTCAGCACAATATGAGTTCCTCTATGTGGACGGGGAGAAGAGTGGCCGGATGTCAGATGGAGGAGTCTTCGCCCAGACGGAGTTTTACCAACGTCTCTAGACTGGTGGCCTGGCATTGCCACCTGATGCAGACAACGTGGAAGGACTCCCATTTGTCTTTATTGCTGATGAAGCACTCGGTCTCGGCAAGCACCTGATGAGGCCATTCCCCAAAGGGACCCTCCCCCTGGAGAGGAGGATTTTTAACTACTGGCTGGCCAGAGCGAGAAGAGTCATTGAGAATACCTTTGGGATATTGGCCAGCCGGTTCTGCCTGTTTCTGACAGCAATCCATATGGCGGAGTACAAAATCAACCACATCATATTATCCTGCTGCATATTGCACAATTTTGTAACCTCTCTGGCGGTATGATTATGTTAGATTTTAGGTGCTGAAAGCGGTACAATGTTTTGCATGGAAATTTTGTGTTTTATATTGTAGGCCTGTAATTCTTTGGAATAACTCACTTAAATCTGCCCAAAACAGAGTCTAGTAGGCATCCCGGGTATGATAAAATTTGAAAAACAAAATCATAAATTAAAATATAATAAAAAACTATAAATAATTATACCAAATAATAACATATTAATAATAAAAATTATTCAATTATGTAATCAAATCAAACACACTGAAATTTGCTCAGTTGCAGAATTGTCGCTGTCATTACTTTTCAGTGTTTGATGATGGATCTCCCCACAAATCACTATCGCTCAATTCTGCAAGTGATTCTAATTTATTATTGCTGTTTTCTAGCTGCTTTTGATGTAAAGGGACAGTTTTGGGTGATATGGACAATCTCCAGTTTCCAGGCAGAAAGAACAGTTTTTATAATATAAAACTGCATGCAGGGCACTGGGTAGACCACTAGGGAAAAAAGGGATGTAATCTCTAAGATTACATTATACTGTATGTAATGTGTGTGTTTCACTTTTTGAATTTGGCACCGTTCTCCGTCCCCGTGCGTCGCAACGTTCGCAGGGAACAGAGCTCGGCTCCGTGGTAGATCCGCTCGCACTGTGAGGAGACATTACTGGATCCAGGGCATAAGGTAAGCATACTCATCCTGGATCATGCGATCCCGAGTCTGGCTCGGGGTTACCGATAATGGTTTTGAATTTTCACCTCGAGCCAGACTCAGGAATACCGCCAGGGGGATTAAGGAAAAATGCACAAAATTATATTGCCTCAGTTGGGCCCGAGGCGGGACTTCCTGAGAATCCCCTGACGGGCGTGGATACTGGCGGTCCTGGCTTGGCACCCCAAAGTGCCCGTGAAGATTGGCAGAAATATGTAAATTATTTTACGGGTAGGGGGGCTATTGCTATGCCAGACAGTGTAAATTTTTTTTAATAAAAATAAAAAAGATCTGATAAAATCTTGAATTTTCTTTATTGCTTGTGTTTGTTTTTGGCTATCTCCTAGGTTCTCCTAGTGCACTTGTAGTGCCAAGTGGATTTTCCTTTAGTAAATAAGCCCCATTGTCACTGTAAACACAAATTACTTCAAAAACTGGTATTGACCATTGAAAGAAGAAGTCACACGTTGTTTATTAGTAAAGTTTTTACTCTGTGCACATTCACGTGTGCGTTATAAAATTTAGGTAAATTTTTTTTTTTCTCTCAAGTTTTTTACAACTTTTTTTTTTTTTTTGGTATAAACGCCCATGATTATAAACATAACATACAAAACTCTGGAACTTACAAAGTTCAACGTAGAAAAACTGAAGGCAATATCAGACATTATAGTGTCAAAAATGTCTTGATATTGCCTTCATCAGATGGGGTGATGTCACTAGAGATGGATGAACTTCCGTCGGGACGTTTCGCGAACGCGAACCACAAACATGGCCAAAAGTTTGCGAACCGCAAAATTTGCGGTGGGCCCCATTGACTTCAATGGCAGACGAACCTTAAAAACCTACAGGTCATATTTGTAGCCACAAAATACTTACTAGCTGTGCACACATAGTCCCACCACATGGCCACTGACATAACAAAGTATGAAGTGAATCTGGGATCGACAATGACAAGCATTCTTTTTATATCTGTGAAATTTTGACAATTCAGGACTCAGGAGCGCATGAAGGCAATGGAGGAGAGGAAAGTTCAGGGTATAAAGAGGGTGCAGGAGATGATCACCAGCACCGTGATAGAGAGCACTGACACCAGCACCATTGATAGAGAGCACTGACACCAGCACTGTGATATAGAGCACTGACACCAGCACCAAGATAGAGACAAGAACACCGACACCAGCACTGAGATAGAGAGCACTGACACCAGCACCGAGATAGAGAGCACTGACACAGCACCGAGATAGAGAGCACTGACACAGCACCGAGATAGAGAGCATTGACACCAGCACCGTGATATAGAGCACTGACACCAGCACCGTGATATAGAGCACTGACACCAGCACCGTGATAGAGTGCACTGACACCAGCACCGTGATAGAGTGCACTGACACCAGCACCGTGATATAGAGCACTGACACCAGCACCGTGATAGAGAGCACTGACACCAGCACCGTGATAGAGAGCACTGACACCAGCACCGTGATAGAGAGCACTGAGACCCCACCAACACCGAGATAGAGAGAACTGACACCAGCACTGTGATATAGAGCACTGACACCAGCACCGTGATATAGAGCACTGACACCAGCACCAAGATAGAGAGCACTGACACCAGCACCATGATAGAGTGCACTGACACCAGCACCGAGATAGAGAGCACTGACACCAGCACTGAGATAGATAGAGAGCACTGACACCAGCACTGTGATAGAGAGCACTGACACCAGCACCAATATAGAGACAGAGCACTGACACCAGCACCAATATAGAGAGAGAGCACTGACACCAGCACCGAGATAGAGGACACTGACACGAGCACCGTGATAGAGAGCACTGACACCAGCACCGTGATAGAGTGCACTGACACCAGCACCGTGATATAGAGCACTGACACCAGCACCGTGATAGAGAGCACTGACACCAGCACCGTGATAGAGAGCACTGACACCAGCACTGTGATAGAGAGCACTGACAACAGCACTGTGATAGAGAGCACTGACACCAGCACCATGAGAGCACTGACACCAGCACCATGATAGAGAGCACTGACACCAGCACCGTGAGAGCACTGACACCAGCACCGTGATGGAGAGCACTGAGACCCCACCAACACCGAGATAGAGAGCACTGACACCAGCACCGTGATATAGAGCACTGACACCAGCACCTAGATAGAGAGCACTGGCACCAACACCATGACAGAGTGCACTGACACCAGCACTGTGATATAGAGCACTGAGACCAGCACCGTGATAGAGAGCACTGACACCAGCACCGAGATAGAGAGCACTGACACCAGCACCGAGATAGAGAGCACTGACACCAGCACTGTGATAGAGATCACTGACACCAGCACTGAGATAGATAGAGAGCACTGACACCAGCACTGTGATAGAGAGCTCTGACACCAGCACTGTGATAGAAAAAGAGCACTGACACCAGCACCGAGATAGAGGGCACTGACACCAGCACCGTGATAGAGAGCACTGACACCAGCACCGAGATAGAGAGCACTGACACCAGCACCGTGATAGAGAGACAGCAGCACTGATACCAGCAACTCGCTGCTGGGCCCCAAAAATATGACACCGCTCAACCTCTTCAAACAGGAGGGTACGGGCATGTAGTATGGTGTGCTTTTTTTGTACAAGAAAGTGAGCCAAATGTAGAAAAAAGTGAAAGAGAAGGGGAAATAGACTTGGCGCTATACCGTTTTGGTTTGAAAAATTTATAATTGGTTATGGTTTATATAGATTTTCCAGCTTGCTGGTAAATAATAAAATAAAATAGATTTAAGAGAAGTGACCTGCCGCAGTACCAAGTAGCAATGGCATGCTTCCATCCCGGGTAAATTGTATAAAAAGAATATGCACATACATTGTTTCATTCAGAGCACTGCACATATTTTTTTTACACATTTGAATTGGATGATTTTGTATTTCCCCATCATCCATTCCCACTTATTCAACACACATTTAGTCTTCTCCTATTTCCCAATCATTTGTGTATATCTCGTTCACACACACTTTTCAGTAATTAGCTATATTCATTCAACACGTTCAATCCAACACTCAGTGTCCTGCTTTTGGGTTTTTTTTTTTTTTGGTGACCCATCACACTTTTCTTTTTTCTTTTTCGCAGATTTGGGTAACACACATATACATTTAGTACCTAGTGGACCTGTGTTGAGGATGTCTGTTTCGGTTCCCCCTGGCCTGTCCCCTGACATTGTTGGGGGATGGTCTGAACCCTGCCTCAACCCCGGATGAGACGGTTGTATCTCAGCTCTAACAGTTCCCATTGCTGGAAGTTCTGCCCAATTCTTGGGCTATTTTGTAAGTCACTTTATCAATTAAGTGGACCAATTTGATACTCTCTCTATTTAACTGAGGTTCTACCTATATTAATATTTGTCATATTTATTTGCTTTTTTAGTAAAAACATGCATCCTACCCCTGATGACTGGCAAGAAGCCAAGAAACGCGTCGGGTTCTCAAACTAAGGATGCCTACTTAAGCTTATTTTAATCCTTGATAATATCAACTTTTGTCCTATAGAGTTTGTACTCATTCATGTGATTTTATGATTTTTGATTAGTAATTTATGTATTTCTGTTATGAACTGCATCCATGTATGTCCATTGATTTGTCTATACTCCAGATTCTCTGATTACTATTATGAAAATATATTGAGTGTATCTATATTTATATTACTGTACTACTATTGTATGCATTCAGATCATGGACAATCCCTAGGGGTCATTGATTATAAATTAAATCTAAATTATTTTATTCACATGTATTCATACATTGTTATTTTCAATTGACATGCTTCATTTAAAGTCCCACTTGTCCCCCTTTTCTTTTAATAAAATAAAATAGAATAAACCTAAATAAAAGTAAAAACTATCTGTTCATACCCAACAGTACTCTCCAATGATTATTTATACATATATGTTCTTCTTATTCCTTATAAATGTTAATAAACCATAAATAAACATGCGATACCTCTATTTAAGTATTAAAGTGCAAGTGCCAGTGAAAAAAACATGCGAGTGTTGAAATACACAATTACAACTCCATAATAAATAAGTAAATATATGATTAATTAACAATTTTGTATATTATATCTCAATTAGTGCTCACATAAAATACCAAGTGACGAGTGGCCGGTGAAAAGATAAAAAATAATAAATATTGAAATTAAAATTAAAAGAGGTGAGCGGCCTAAAAAATTATAAAAATAGTAATGACTAGCCCATATAAAATTGAAAAATTAAAAGTTAGATATTGGAAAAACAGACAAAAATTGTTTTTTTTATAAAAGTAATAAACAGTGAAAAAAATGTGAAAAAATGGTGAAAAAATCTGTTATGAGTGTCTTTAAAAGGAGAGGGAGGAGGGTGACTGCAATTGCTGCTCGCTGTGCTCGGTGACTGCTAATGTGATTGCTCTCACCAGAGGTAGAACCCCGTCCGGGTTGGATCAGCCTTCACAGTGTAAGCCACTGTGTTGCTCTCTGGCTTGTCTCTGCTGTGGTCCTGGGGGTCCCTCGTTCCTCCGTTCGTATAGCGTGCCTCGTTATATGCAACAAGTAAGAGGCATATCCATTGTGCAATACGTTTGTAAAATGAATTTTATTACTATAAAGTTAAACTACTCACAAACATTCGATTAAAAAGATCGTTTTCTTGAAATGCTCTATTTGAAAGTCCCGCCCGGCTGTGCCGCCGTCTAAGCAAGAGGTGTACGCTGCCTCTTGCTTAAGCCCTGGGCAAGCTCTGGCCAGAGGTCAAGCCTGCCCACCCAGTAGTCAGGGGTCCATCACTCCTCAAAGCATCCACATTGGCCGTTAACCCGATGTAGTCGGACACCTGTCGGTCTAGGCATTCCCTGATGCTGGATTGAGACCTGTCGATGGGTCGGCTGAAAGAATGACCTCATATCCGAAGTCACCAACACATCTTCAAACCGGCCTCTTCTTGCAGGCGCTGTTGGATTGGTACCCGCAACTGTTTCTCTGGGAGTGGGAATTCCTCCTCTGCCAGCGCACGCAAAAGCAGAATGCAGCATTTCTCAAAGCAAGGCCTGGAAGTGCTCCATTCTGACAGCCCTCTGTGGCGGTGGTAACATTTCCGCCATTTTGTGTTTGTACCGGGGGTCTAAGTATGTTGCCATCCAGTACTGGTCCTTGACCCTTATGCTTTTTATACGGGGGTCCCTGTTAAAACACTGGAGCATAAAGGCCCCCATTTGCAGTAAACTGGAAGTGGTGGTTTGTTTCACAGGCTATGCTGCAGCGGGTAGCGAACGTGCGGATTCTTCCCAGGGGGGTGTCTGATCACGCTCCCCTTCTCCTTGGGGTGTCCCTTGGGCTCCCTTTGAGGAGGGGACTGTGGAGGCTGTCGGGGTATTTGATAGCGGACATTAAGGTTCAGGAGGATATGCCGGAGGCCCTGTGTCGCTACTGGTTGGAAAATGCAGACTCTACCGAGCCATTGGTGGCCTGGGATGCATTTAAAGGATGGCTGAGGGGTGAATACATTTCCCGAATTGTTAGGTGTCGCAAACAGTCTGTGCGGTTGCTGGAGGAACTAGAGGGGTTGCTGAGAGAAAAGAAGAATAGAGACATAGCAGACCCTACACCCCCCAACTATCAGGAATGGCAGATGGCACTCAGGGTGGTCGAGCTGCACAGGATAGATATGACCAAGAAACGGATGCTGGGCACTGCTCAGAAAATCTTTGAGTATGGGGACAAAAATGGGAGGCTGCTCTCATGGTTAGCCCGGGGACACTTTAACAGCACCCATATTGGCAGGGTCAGGGACGAGGGTGGGACCCCCATCACGGACCCAGAAGAGATCCTGACTAGGTTTGTGCGCTACTATAGCGCCTTATATTCCACTAGGGTGGATTATAATGATTCAGGTCTGCTGGCCTTCCTGGACAGGGTGGAACTTCCTGCCCTTTCCCGGGGGGGCAGTAGACCACTTGGAGCAGGACATCTTGGAGGAGGTTCAGGTAGCGATGGCCCAAATGCAGGCGGGGACGTCCCCGGGAGCGGATGGCATCCCTGTGGAATTTTATTCCACCTATCAGGAAATGGTTGCCCCTAAGCTAGTGTCCTTGTTTGCCCAGTCTCTAGAGAGGGGGTCGCTCCCTGATTCCATTTTGGAAGCGATCATTGTGTTGGTGCCCAAGCCGGGTAAGGACCCCGAGGACTGTGCATCCTATCGCCCAATTTCCTTGATTAACGTCGATGCCAAATTGTTGGCAAAGGTGTTGGTGAATCGGCTGGCGCAGGTCCTGGAGGAACTTGTCCATGTTGACCAGACTGGGTTTATGCCTGGTAAGGGCACCGACATCAATCTATGGCGCCTGTTTCTCAATTTGACTATCCCCCACGATAATGCAGGGACCAGGGTCATTGCCTCATTAGATGCCAAAAAGGCATTCGACTCAGTGGAATGGGGATACCTATGGGCGGTATTGCATAGATATGGGTTTGGTCCCCATTTCCTGAGTTGGCTGCAGCTGCTTTATAGGCGACCCAGCGCTCGCTTGCGGATTAATGGCAGGCTATCGGAGGGGTTTCAGTTGGAGCGGGGTACCCGTCAGGGCTGCCCCCTCTCTCCCTCGTTATTTGCGCTGGCGCTGGAGCCTCTGGCGGTAGCCTTGAGGGCGTCTATGAGGGCTGAGGATTGGCTCCCTTGAGGAGAAGGTGCCGCTCTATGCCGACGATGCCCTGTTCTACTTAAGAGATGCAGACTTCTCCCTGCGAGCGGCTCTGGAGATTTTTTATGAGTTTGGTCGTTTCTCTGGGGTCAGAATAAATTGGACCAAATTTGTCCTGTTTCCTCTGGACCAGGGGTCGAGAGCGGCTGCAGCGAATACCCAGCTCCAGTGGGTCACCGAATTCAAGTACCTCGGAGTCGTGGTGGGCAGTGGCCCATTGGCTTACTATGATCTTAACTTGAGGCCTGCCCTCCTTCAGCTGAAGGCCAGATGTGCTTCCTGGGGGAAGCTTCCCTTAAATTTTTTGGGTCTCATCAACCTGTTAAAAATGGTGTTTCTTTCCAAATTCATCTATCTATTCAGGAACTCCCCCTTTTGATCCCGGGCGTATTTTTTGCTGATCTAGATAGTTGTGTTGGGTCATTTATCTGGGGGGGCTCCACCCCTAGACTTGCACGAACCACCCTGTGTCTGCCTGTACGTTGCGGAGGGCTGGCTCTACCTAACTTTAGGGTCTATTATTGGGCAGCGATCCTTGTGTTGGTCCGTTGGTGGTTTGCCGGCTCTAGGGCAAATGCCGCAGTCTGCCTTGAGGCAGCTAGAGTGGGTTCTTTGGACGATCTCAGCAACTTAGTATATAGGAGGCTGGGAGCACGCCCCGGGCTTCCACTGCCAACTATGACGACACTTAGGGTGTGGAGGTTGGCCAGGAGACGGTTTATTAAGCCAGGTGTCTGGTCGCCCCAGCAATCGCTGTGGGGGAACCCTGCGTTCCCGCATTTCCGGACTGTACCAGACCCGACAGTGTGGATGCGCTACGGGGTAAAGACGGTAAGGGACATTATGATAGAAGGAAGGTTGGGGTCGTATAGAGAACTCTCCGCCAAATTTAATTTACCCAGGTGGATGTATTTCCGTTACCACCAATTACGCCATGCGGCTCCCAGGGATTACGAGCCTCTCTATGGACCCCATAGAGGAACTATTGACTCAGGATCTACTTTCCAAGCCTCTTTCGTCCCTATATATCTTGCTGATTAGTGTGGACTCTCCCAAGATGGAGAGATTGTGGGAGGCCTGGAGGAATGATATTCCTACCCTAGAGAGAGAAGATTGGAATGACTGCTTTGAGGATAGCCTAGGCCTGGTAATCTAATCTAGGGATAAGGTGATAGACTAAGTTTCTACATAGAGTATACTATACCCCGCAGCAGCTGCACAGACTGTACCAGCAAAGTGACCCTACCTGTACTAGGTGCAAAAAGGATATGGGAACGTTCTACCATATGTTCTGGAGCTGCCCGGCTGTGGTCAGCTTCTGGACTGTGGTGTTTGACACCATCAATGGGCGACTTGGCTTGCCCCTTCCCCGGTCCCCGGAGCTGGCTCTTCTTGGCATTCAGGAGGAGGACCAGCGGTCTCGCTACTCCAAACTCCTGGTAGCGTTTTTGCTTTATTATGCCAAGAAGGCCATTCTCCTTCACTGGACTTCTGCGCCCCCCCCCCCCTTCGGTGGCTTTGTGGGAAGACATCATAAATAAGGCCTTACCATTATACAAAATGACATATATAAGCAGGAAGTGTGAAGCAGGAAATTTGACAGCATATGGCTGCCCTGGATGGGAGGGGATAGAGGGGATACATAAGGAACCAGAGATGATACTGCTGGGTCCGTCTGTGATGGTCTCCCTCCTCCCCCCCTTTTCCCCCTCCTTTTCTCTCACTTGTTCTGTCCCCCTTCTTTTTCCCCTCCCCCCTCGTCTTCCCCTTTCCTGCCCCGCCCTCTCCCGCTCCTCTCCCCCCCTCTTCCCCCTTGGGAGGGACCGATGGGGGGTACTGTGGTTACCTTGCTACACTGACTGATTTAGTGTACCTGGATTTCCACTGGTCTTACTTGGATATTGCCGGAGAAGATTGTACAAATTCTTTACAGGATGTATATTGTATTCTTTTTCCTCGTTGTACGTTTTTATACCGATTTTCTGGTTTGTAACTTGTCAATTCTCAATAAAGCGAACTTTATTCACCGTGAAAAACTGGAAGTGGTGTGGTGGCCTGGCTCCTGCTCATCATCCAGGATAATGTTGTCCTCCTTATTCTCCTCTCCCCATCCACGCACAACAACAGGGATCCCAGAAAGGTTTAAAGCATGCTCTTCTTGCTCCTCCTCATCCGCCCCAGCACCATCCTCCTCTGACTCCTCTTCAGACTCCTGTTGTTGACTTGTCTCAGATAGAGTAGCTCCCCCTGGGAATTCATCCAGCATTGCGACTTCCTCATCTTCCCGCTCCTGCTCCTCCACAGCTTGACCAATGACACGACGCAATGCACGCTCCATAAAGAAGGCATAAGGTACCATGTCACTGATGGTGCCATGGCTGCGACTGACCAGTTTGGTGATCTCATCAAATGGCTGCAGAAGTCTGCATGCATCGCTCATGAGCAGCCACTGGTGCAGTGAAAAAAAAACAAGCTCCCCAGAACCTGTTTTGCCGCAGAGTTCGTACAGGTAGACGTTAACTGCACATTTCTGCTGGAGCAGCCTATCAAGCATATTGAGTTGAGTTCGCGTCGGGCAATCGCAAATAAGACGTCTGACCGGCAGATTGTGTCGCCGCTGAATGTCAGCAAGGCGAGCCATGGCCGTGTAAGATCTTCTGGAATACGCAGAGATTTTCCTTGCCTGCCGCAAGATGTCCTGGACCCCAGGGTATTTGACAACGAATCGCTGCACGACCAAGTTTAAGACATGTGCCATGCATGGCACGTGCGTAATTTTTCTCTGTTTCAATGCACTAAGCAGATTGTCACCGTTATCACACACCACTTTACCAACTGTCAAATTGAGCAGTGTTAGCCACTGATCTGCCTGTAAACGCAAAGCTGAAAGGAGCGCAGGGCCAGTGTGGCTCTTGGCTTCCAGGCACAACAGATGCAGCACAGCATGGCAACGTCTCACCTGGCATGTCGAATAGGTTCTGGGGAAATGGGCGGCGCAGAAAAGGAGGAGTCAGCCGAGGAGGATGGAGTAGGAGGAGGAGAAGAAGAGCATGCAATCCATGGTGGTAAAACCAAATCTACACGGGTGCCATGGGTTACATGCTTGACGGCCTTCAGAAGGTTTACCAGTGGGCAGTAAAAGTGATATACGTTCCCTGCCCGTGTTTGCTAGACCACATGTCTGTGGTCAGGTGTATCTTGGAACCGACACTGTGTGCCAGAGATACATTCACTTGCCGCTGAACATGGACATATAGCTCTGGGATGCCCTTCTGTGAGAAATACTTCTCTCCTGGGACCTTCCATTGTGGTGTTCCAATGGCCACAAATTTTCGAAAGGCCTCCGAGTCCACCAGTTTATATGGCAGTAGTTGGTGGGCTATCAGTTCTGACAAGCCAGTCGTCAACCGTTGGACAAGAGGGTTATCCGACGTCATCATTTTTTTACGTTCAAACATTTGGCCCACGGAAGCCTGCCTTTTTCCAGAAAAACGTGAGGATGGCATGATGGAAGGTGGAGTGGAGGACAATTGTGAGGAGAGAGGAGAAGGAGAAGTAGAAGACGAGGCTGGACGGTGAGAGCCTGGAGTGTGGCTTTGTGTGTTCCGTTGCTCCCACTGGTCTCGGTGATGGCAGCTCATGTGCCTTCTTAAGGTGGTCGTGTCTAGGTGAGTGTTGGGCTTACCGTGACTTATGCGTTGACTGCAAAGATTGCAGATGGCAACACTATTGTCATTAGCGGACACGTTAAAAAAAAAGCCCACACTGCGGAGCCATGTGCCGGCGTCCTGGGAGCGCCAGATGTGACCATACATGGTTGATGCCTTGCTCCTGATACATTAGCAGTCTGCTTTGTCCCTCCTGTGCAATCTAAGTTCTTCCTGCTTCTCCTCCCTATCTGCTGGTCCATATCTCCCTTGAACTCCCCTCCTCATCCTCTCTTGTGGGCACCCACATGACATGTCTAGACACGTCATCATCGCTGTCACCTTCCCAACCGCTATAATTAGAGATCTCGGAGTAGGCAGCAACAGAGGGGACCAACCTCCTCCTTGGGCTGATCTGGATACTGTCGTCAGACTGCTGAGTGGCGGTTGTTGCTACCTCCTCTTTCTGATCCAATGCCAAGAGTGGCTGCGCATCGGAAATGTCTTGATATGGATCGGAAAATAATTCCTGTGACTCAAGCGGAAGGTATATGGTGGTGGTAGTGTTGGTGGTAGTGTCTTTGGGGGTGCACATAGCAGAGAGTGAAGAAGAGGATGCAGATCGAAAGGATGAGGAGAGTGCAGAAGAGTAAGGCTGAGTGAGCCACTCAACCAAGTCTGGTGCATCCTTTGACGTAATCGCATGCACCTTCTGCAATTTGCCACTTTGGCTCAAGCCTGTTGCTCCTGCCCTACCCCTACCACCCCTGCAGAAGGGCCTGCCTCTTCCTTTGCCTGTCATTTTTTAAATGACCCTGTGACAAAAGTCTCTAGAGAAGTGCAGTATGTATGTGGAAGAAGGTATATAACACCCCGCTTCAATCTGTCGTTTTGGGGGGCCACTGGTCTATCACACCAGTTATAATACTTTTTTTATTGCGTTTGTCACTCTTTGTAGTATCTCTGCAGAACCGCTCAGCAGTCAGAATGCTGCACAGTGGAAATGCACTATACTATGCTTTCTATATGTGCAAGTATTTTATACGTGTATTACACACCTATATACTGCACATCAAATAGTACACCTATACCAGGCCTTGAACGTTCGTCCTCCTTCTTCCGCACACAGAACGTATGTACGACACACGCATGTTCACTTTATATACACTTCGCATGCATGAAACTCCGCCCGCATCACCCGCCCCTGACGTTCTTTCTAGAATATTCCCTGCCTCTTCTCTTTGGTGCGCAGTAGGAGCGACATGGTGGAGAGAGAGCAGGTTAATTCCAGCAATGAGGAGGAGGAAAGCACGGAGGCCAAAATGTCCCAATCCCAGAGGCGAAGTTTTAAGGCCTCAAATATGGCCTTTCTTGAGATGGTGGACATCTTGAGGAGGAATGACTATGATGGCCAGAATGGACCGTACAACAACCTGAATGTGAGAAAGGACAAAATCATGATGAAATTTGTGAAGGGTACACAAAATTTTGGAGTACGACGTTCAAAGGAGCAAATAAGGAAACACTGGTCAGACCTGAAACTGAGGGAGCAGGATCAGTATAGAAGGATCAAGAAAGTGCTTCTAAAAAGTAAGTAGTTGTCGTGTGTTCTGATTATTATTACTTGCATGCTGCGCCATGTTATTTTTGTTACTGTTGTACGGTTTAAAATGGCAACTTTCATGTTCGTGGGCACATTAATTGGTCATAGGAAACATTGTTCACTCATTTAATACTATGTTGTGGGCAGATACAGGTTAAATACATTTGGTCATGCCTATTTGTCTAAAAATAAATTTGAGACATTGATGTCTAGATGTGTTTGTAACCATAGCCGTCGTTAACTGTGGGCTATTGCGGCTGGAGCCCCAAATGTGTGCTCAATATCCCCGAGTGTCTAAGCGGGTCCAGAAAGAACGTACAGCAGTAGCGGAGGCCGCATTTTGTAGTCCTTTCAGGGCAGCCGTGCAGTCCTGTGGAGGAAGAGGAGGAGGCGCTGGGAGTTTGTCACAACCTCCGTCCACCAGGTGTTGGGTCAGTGAGTGGATTAATGGATGTGCTCCCCTCCCCCTGCTCCTCCCCTTCTCCAGCGCTCTGCGGATCTCCTAACATGCAGAGCGTGGATAATGGCCGCCGTGGCTGAGCAGCTCCCTGACCACATCTATGGGATGGACAGCCATAGTAGAGGACCTGCCAGTGCAGGCATCGCGATCAGCGGGGAGCCAGTCTGCTGAATTCTCAAGGTACATACAGCATGTCCTGCTGCCCGACACTGACACATCCTGTGATGTCAATCCCTGCCTGAGGACGGAAGGGGGCGGCAGCGACAGAAGACCGGGCCACCGCCTGTAAAAGAGCTATAAGAAGGCGCGGTGGCCCGGCAGAAGAACTGAAGAGGGGGACAAGACCCCCGAAGTCGGGAGAAGAGGCCGGCGGCGTAGAAGAAAGCCGGACTCCTCCGCTAGCAAAAGAGCTACAAGAAGATAGCGGAGGAGTCCGGCGAGAAGACCACCGAAGACGGAAGACCCCCGGAGCTGTGCAATAAAGTATTTTATCTCGTGTGTTGTGTTTTTTTGTACTTTTTTTCACAGGTGAATGGGTAGGGGTACATTGTACCCCATACTCATTCATATAGGGTGGGGGGCCGGTATCCGGGGGCCCCCTTATTAAAGGGGGCTCCCGGATTCCGATAAGCCCCCCGCCCGCAGACCCCGACAACCAACGGCCAGGGTTGTCGGGAAGAGGCCCTTGTCCTCATCAACATGGGGACAAGGTGCTTTGGGGTGGGGGGGCCACGCGGCCCCCCTTTCCCCAAGGCACCCCCCCCATGTTGAGGGCACGCGGCCTGGTACGGCTCAGGAGGGGGGGGGGCGCTCGCTCGCCCCCCCTTTCCTGGCCGGCCGGGTAGCGTGCTTGGACAAGGGTCTGTTGTGGACTTGGGGGGGACCCCCACGCCGATTTTTTTCGGCGTTGGGGTTCCCCTTTAAGTCCATACCAGGCGGCGGGGCCAGCGACGTCTCCTACCTGGATACCCGCTCGAAATGAGCGGACTTTTCTCCGGGCGGGAAAAGTCCGCTCATTTCAAAAGTACGGCGGACTGGCACACACACGGGCGGATTGTCCGCCCAAATGCGAGTCCAGCGGACAGTATTTCCAACATTCCGAAATACTTAGTCCGCCAGACTGCACGCTGAAAAAGTCCGCTGAAGCCCACACATGAGCGGACTGTCCGCTGAAATGTGTTTCGGCGGACTAAGTAGGCCAGACAGTCCGCCCGTGTGTACGCGGCTTTACAGCAAATATGAATCACTTTAAGGACCCAGAATTCATGGCCGGTTTCATAGACAAATACAGGGAGATGAGGTTTTTGTGGGAAGTGAAACACAGCTTATATTTTTTTTTTTAAGAAAAATGTTATTGCAGATTTATAACATAACATACAAAAAGTAGTACAGACTGTAAATTTGGCAGTAAAGCAATACAGAGATCTCAAAAAAGAGCAGAATATTGAAACATTGTGTATAAAATTTTCATCCACATCAATAAAGGCTAAGGTATCAATATCGGAACTGTTAATAGATATGGCGTATGTTCTATAAACCTTATAAGGATGTAAACCAAAAATAGGCTTCTTTGGGGTATCTATGTTTTCTAAAGTTTTCAAGTTGATGTGAGAAAATGGAAGAATTACAATTTGTATCTGGTGAAATAACGCCGTGCCATCTATGGAACCAGCAGGAGCCAAGTATGTGGTATCTGCTTTCATGTTGCTGCCTAATCAGATCAAATGAATGAATAACGGGTCAAGGCGGGGATAGATAGAGAAAGGGAAGGGTGGGATGGTGAATAAAATGTTAGGGATCCTTCGTCAGCTCCGTCCCCCATATACGTCTGAGTTGATACGTTTTTGATATTAAGGGGTGGTTATGAAATGAGACCAGCATGCCCAGGTGGTAACAAATTTGTTAGGTCTATCATGCGGCTGATGGATTAGATCTTCCATTTCTGCTGTTTTTCTGATTCTCCCTAGCCACTCAACAAAGGAGGGCGGTTCTGGAGAACGCCATTTGGCCGGGATACAGAGTTTAGCTGCGTTAACCATGTGCATAGCTAGCGAGGGATAGTAAGCCTTGGTCGGGATTGATGGCAAGTTCAGAAGAAATTGTGCCCCTGTAAAGGCAAGGTCATATGTGGTTATCTGTTTAATCAATCGATGGACTTTATCGATGTCTTTATTCAACCTTACTAACTATGAAACTATGAAACTTCCAACCAGAATGGTTGGAGTTTGGAGCATGTCCACCAAATGTGAAGATACGATCCTATCCTGTCAGAGCATCTCCAGCAAAGTGATGAGAGGTTAGGAAATAGTCTCTGTAATTTGAGAGGGGTTCTGTACCATCGTGTCAGTATTTTATACGCGTTTTCCTGTGTATGAGTGTTAAGGGAGCCTTTATGGGTGAATTTATAAATGGTATCCCACTGTCCGGGAGTCAGGTTCTGGTTGAGGTCTTGGTCCCATTTTTGTTTAATCCAGTCAAGTGTGACAGGTTGATTTTTGGAAAGGAACATGTATGTGATCGAGATAAGGTGTCGTTGCGGTTCAGTTAGTGAGCATAGTTCTTCAAAAGGGGTAAGTCTTCGCGTCCAATGTGTTTGTGTCTGGGGTGAATGGAGGAAATGCCTTGTTTGTACATACGACCAGAAGGAGAATGAGCTTGTCTGGGACATAGCTGCAACTGTTTCATAGGAATGCAAACGGTTTCCATCATAAAATTGTCTGGCCTGTCCGGTATCGTGAGGCCAAAGGGTGGTCAAGAAGTCTCTACTCATGCCTGGTGTAAAGTCAGGATTCAGTCTCAGGGGGGTCAGGGGGCTAAATTTGGAAGAGAGTTTGTGTTTAGTGCAGCATTCCTGAAATGCACATAGTGACGGGTGTATAAAGGGGTGGTCTCTCATGTTAGTCGGAATGTGAGTCTGGTTTATCCAAGGGGTTTGAGAAATTGGAATTTACACTCCCAGATGAAAGAATGGGTACAGCTGGAAAACTCGGTATCTCCCTTTCCAATCAAGTATTCTAGTTAAATGGCAAGCCAAATAATACTTGCGGATATCTGGTAACCCCAGACCCCCTTGAGTTTTGGGCATAGTAAGTTTGGCGTAGCTTAACCTAGGTGTGGATTTCCCCCAGATGAAGGCAGAGCAGACTCTGCGAATAGAGCAATTGGAATCGTCTGAAGTAGATAGAGTATTCTCGGCAGAACGTTCATCTTGAGTAGGGATGAGCTTCGTGTTCGAGTTGAATATACGTTCGACTCGAACATCGGCTGTTTGCCCGTTCGGCGAAGTCCGAACGTTTTGGTCCGTTCGCGGCAAATTCGTGTGGCGTTCACGGCCCACAATGCACTGCGATGGCGCAGTGCATTGCTGGCTCATGATTGGCCAAGCATGCACTGTGACCCCGCATGCTTGGCCAATCGCAGCGCCAGCAGCGAGGAGAGCCATGATTGGCCACAGGCAGGATGCCTGTGGCCAATCATAGCTCAGGCTGTGTAGTGCACGCCCCACACTATATAAGGCCGCCAGCGCGGCAGCCTTGTGTAGTGTGTTGGCGTCTGAAGCAGTGGGTGTTCTGTGTACCTTCAACACAGTACACACCGATCGTTTTCGACCGATTTTCGATCTTGCTGTTGTGTAGTGGTTGTTGTGTGCGTGCCCTGACTGCAGTATACACCGCTATATTCACCTCACCTATATAGCTAGTGATCTATTATAATAGAGCTTGCAGTCAGTAGTGTTAGGAGCTAGTGCGTGCTGTCTGCGTGCTCTGTACCCAGTACACACCGCTATATTCACCTACATAGCTCTTCTCTATTTAAGCCCACTTGCCATCTGCAGGAGTTATTGGAAGTTGTGTGTGCCTCCAGCACAGCACAGTATACCCCTTTATCTCTAGTGTTCTATAATAAAGGCATCTGCAGGAGTTAGTGGGTGTTCTGTGTACCTTCAACACAGTACACACCGATCGTTTTCGGACGATTTTCGATCTTGCTGTTGTGTAGTGGTTGTTGTCTGCGTGCCCTGACTGCAGTATACATCGCTATATTTACCTCACCTATATAGCTAGTGAGAGCCACCTATCAGTGCCACCTATCAGTGCCCAGCAGTCCCATCTATCAGTGGTACCTATCAGTGCCCCTTAGTGCCACCCATCTGTGCCATCTTATCTGTGCCCGTCTTTGCCCATCAGTGCCGCCTTATCTGTGCCCATCGGTGCCGCCTTATCTGTGCCTATTAGTGCCGCCTTAACTATGCCTATCAGTGCCTATCAGTGCCCACCAGTGCAGCCTATCAGTGCCCACCAATGCAGCCTATCAGTGCCCACCAGTGCAGCCTATCAGTGCCCACCAGTGCAGCCTATCAGTGCCGCCTCATCAGTGCACTTCAATGAAGGAGAAAAATGACCTGTTTGCAAAATTTTATAAAAAACTATTAAACATGATTATTATTTTTTTGCATCTTTTTTTGTTTGTTTAGCAAAAAATAAATCTCCCAGCTGTAATTAAATACCACCAAAAGAAAGTTCTATTTGTGGGAAAAAAATGATAAAAATGTAATTTGGGTACAGTGTTGTATGCCTGCGCAATTGTCATTCAAAGGGCATCAGCGCTGAAAGCTGAAAATTGGTCTGGGACTGAGGGGGGTTTAAGTGCCCAGTAAGCAAGTGGTTAAAAATGTACCAGTTAAAAATTACAAACAGATTCAACTTAACACAACAAACCTACACAGTCCCTGTCTTGTCGCCTGTATACTGCTGTTCTGAGTATATAGGGCCTGGGGGCCACACGCATTTCCTTTTTTTAATATGGGTACGGGGTTCCCCTTAATATGCGTACAAGACCCAAAGGGGCTGGTAATGGGCAGGGAGGGCTACCCATGCCATTTTTCTCAATGATTTTCAACCATATTGCAGGAACCAGATATAACATTAATACCGCAAGTAGCTTTAAATGACGTTATTTCCGTTAAATGTCATTTTGTGCAGGGACTGTTCTAAACACGGGAAACACGTGGCACTTCTACAGACACCCCCCAGGCACCATATTTAAAGGAATATTTGACTTTTTTTTTCCACTTTAATCGCCATTAAAATCAGTGCTCCCGCCAAAACGGCCGTTTTTAAAACTTTTTTTTGCATTGAACCATGTCCCCTGGGGCAGGAGCCAGATCCCCAAACCCTTTTTAGGACAGTATCTTGCATATTAGCCGTTAAAATTAGCACTTTTAATTTCGAACGTTCGAGTCCCATAGACTTCAATGGGGTTCTAACGTTCGTACGAATTTGGGGTCCGTTCGAAAGTTCTGGTGCGAACCGAACCGGGGGGTGTTCGGCTCATCCCTAATCTTGAGGATTGCTAATTTCCCGAACCATGAGTGTAAACCTCCCGACCATTTAGTAAGATCCTTAGTGATGGATTGTAGAAGCGGTAAATAGTTCACCGAATACCAGTCGAGAGCGTTTGTGGTTATTTGTATACCCAAGTAAGTGAGTTGGTGGTTATTCCAAATAAAGGGGAAGTTACTCTTGCATTGGTCACATACGGCTTGTGGGAGAGTAATATTGAGGGTAGTAGACTTCAAAAAGTTTATTTGAAGATTGGAGAGCAGTTTAAAGTGTGTCAGAGTCTTAAGGAGGGAGGGGATGGTCGTCAGAGGGTCTGTCAGAAAAAGAAGGATGTCATCGGAGAATGCTGCTATTTTATATTGTTTTTGGTGGATTGTTATTCCCTTTATGTCTGGATGGGTTCTGATACAGTTGAGGAGAGGTTCTAGGGTCAATATGAATATAATCGAGGAAAGAGGGCAACCCTGACGGGTCCCGTTGGTGATAGAGAAGGCGTCTGATAGGTGGCCATTCACGCGTACCCTTGCAGTAGGGTTAGAGTACAGTGTGTTGATTAAATTAATCATTTGGGGTGGAAGGCCTAAGATTTGTAAAGTTTTGGTCATGTAATCCCAGGCCACTCTATCAAGCGCCTTCTCAGCGTCAAGGGATAAGAAGAAGCCAGGTTTGTTTTGGGAGTGTAGCCAATGGTGAACGTTCAGGGCTTTAAGGGTGTTATCCCTCGCTTCCCTACCTGGAATAAATCCCACCTGGTCTAAATTAATTGTTTGTAGAAGTGGAGGGAGAAGTCTGTTGGCTAATATTTTAGTGAACCACTTTAAATCTACATTGAGTAGAGAGATTGGTCGATAATTGGAGACTTGTGACGCATCTTTACCAGGTTTAGGGATTACAGAGATATGTGCAGTCAGCAGATCTCTCGGGGGTGTTTGTGGCACTGTGCATGTGTTAAATGCAGCTAACAAATGGTCAGTCAGTAAGTCACGAAACGTTTTGTAATACCCCATCGTCAGACCGTCGGGTCCCGGGCTTTTGCCTGGTTTCATTTGGGATAAGGCTTTTTCTGCTTCTGCTGTCGTTAAGGGTTCTTGAAGCATATGATAGTCCTCGTCGGATATTCGTGTGGTAGTATGCTGTTTTAGAAAATTTGATATCAAGTTATGCCTGTCCTGAGTAGCTGGCGAGTGGTCAGTCGGAGTTAAGTTGTATAGTTTGTGATAGAATGAAACAAATTGGGAAGCTATGTCAGGGGTAGACGTCAGTTTGCGCCCGAAGCATCTGTTAATGAATGTACTGTTGTCGCCGCTTTTTTTTCCTGGAGTGCTCTAGCCAACCCCCTCCCGGCTTTATTGCCATATTCATAAAAGTACTTTTGCGATAGAATATATTTTTGTCTTATTTGTTTGCCTAAGAAGTCTAGCATTTCATTTCTGGCCTGAGTGAGTGCCGCCAGGGATTGTAGAGCATGAGATTGTTTGTGTGTTTTTTCAAGCAATGTGATTTTGTCAGTCAATTCTTTAAATATTTTTTGTCACTCTTTTTTCCGTTGAGCCATTGCTGCCATGATGGTGCCTCGTATAACGCATTTGTGGGCTTCCCAATTGTTTAGAGGTGACGTATCAGAAGATTTGTTTTCCTGGAAATATTGTTGGATATGAAGCTTGACCTTTTCTAGCACCATCGGATCTGTGAGTAGGGATGGATCCAGACGCCATATTGGGGAACGGTTGGATACATCTGGAAGGGAGATGGACAGTGAGATAGGATGATGATCTGACAGGATCATGGGGTCAATAGATGTGTGATGGATTAGGTGGAGATATTTCTGTGAGATAAAAAAATTGTCTAGGTGCGAGTATTTGCTGTGCAGGACAGAGAAGAACGTGAAATCTTTAACTAAAGGAGGGAGGGTACGCCAGGTGTCGTGTAGAAGAAGGGTTTGTAACTGGGTCTTAATAGAGCGGAGTGCCGTGTAGGGTAAGGAAGATTTCCTATTGGATGTGTCTAGAAGTGGGTTCAGGGGTATATTGAAATCCCCGTCAAGGATCAAAGTGCCTTTAGCAAAGGGGATCAGAGCTTGTGTTATTTTACGGAAGAACGTTACCTGTTGGGTATTCGGGGCATAAATATTGGCCAGGGTAAAAAGTTTCCCCTTCAAGGTACCTTTTATGCCGTGTACACACGTAGCAGACTATCTGACAGACTTAGTCCGGCGGACTTCCCGCCGGACTGTCCGCCGGACTTTCCGAACGGGCTACTTGCCCACACACAGCACTTTTTCAGCGGACTAATATGGCGTACTAAGTCCGCCGGACTATCCGCCGTACTTTTGAAATGAACGGACTCGCCCACACACGCAGAGGAAAGTCTGCTCATTTTGAGCACGTCTCCAGGTAGGCGGGGCCCACGAAGGATACGTCGCTGGCCCCGCCACCTGGTATGGACTTAAAGGGGAACCCCAACGGCGAAAAAATCGGCGTGGGGGTCCCCCCCAGGTCCACATCAGACCCTTGTCCGAGCACGCTACCCGGCCGGCCAGGAAAGGGGGGGACGAGCGAGCGCCCCCCCTCCTGAGCCGTACCAGGCCGCGTGCCCTCAACATGGGGGGCGCCTTGGGGAAGGGGGGGCCGCGCGGCCCCCCACCCCAAAGCACCTTGTTCCCATGTTGATGAGGACAAGGGCCTCTTCCCGACAACCTGGGACGTTGGTTGTCGGGGTTTGCGGCGGGGGGCTTATCGGAATCCAGGAGCCCCCTTTAATAAGGGGGCCCCCGGATACTGGCCCTCCCACCCTATGTGAATGAGTATGGGGTACAATGTACCCCTACCCATTCACCTGTAAAATAAAGTACAAAAAAACACAACACACAAGGGTTAAAATAGTTTATTGCACAGCTCCGGGGGTCTTCCGTCTTTGGGGGTCTTCTCGCCGGACTCCTCCGCTATCTTCTTCTGGCTCTTTTACTAGCGGAGGAGCCCGGCTTTCTTCCTCGCCGCCGCCCTCTTCTTCCGACTTCGGGGGTCTTGTCCCCCTCTTCGGTTCTTCTGCCGGGTCACTGCGCCTTCTTCTAGCTCTTTTACAGGCGGTGGCCCGGTCTTCTGTCGCCGCTGTCGCCGCTTTCGCCATCTTCTGTTCTTCTCTTCTTCTCTTCAGATGTTGCCTCGTCGCATCCTCCGCTCACAATGGCACCGACGCGACCACAGTGACTTATATAGGGACATCACCAGATGATTTCCCCGCCCATTATGGTGTCACAGTCCCAGAGGATGCTGGGACTGTGACATCATAATAGGCGGGAACATCATCCGTTGATGTCCCTATATAAGTCGTCGCGCGCCTTGTCCCTGTCATTGTGAGCAGAGAGAGCGACGAGGCAACATCTGAAGAGAAGAACAGAAGAACAGAAGGCAGCGACATAAGACCGGGCCACCGCCTGTAAAAGAGCTAGAAGAAGGCACGGTGGCACGGCAGAAGAACCGAAGAGGGGGACAAGACCCCCGAAGTCGGAAGAAGAGGGCGGCGGCGAGGAAGAAAGCCGGGCTCCTCTGCTAGTAAAAGAGCTAGAAGAAGATAGAGGAGGAGTCCGGCGAGAAGACCTCCGAAGACGGAAGACCCCCGGAGCTGTGCAATAAACTATTTTAACCCTTGGGTGTTGTGTTTTTTTGTACTTTATTTTACAGGGGAACGGCTCAGGAGGGGGGCCGCCCGCTCGTCCCCCCCTTTCCTGGCCGGCCGAGTAGCGTGCTCGGACAAGGGTCTGATGTGGTCCTGGGGGGACCCCCACGTCGATTTTTTTCTGCGTTGGGGTTCCCCTTTAAGTCCATACCAGGTGGCGGGGCCAGCGACGCATCCTTCGCGGGCCCGCCTACCTGGAGACGTGCTCAAAATGAGCGGACTTTTCTCCGGGCGGGAAAAGTCCGTTCATTTTAAAAGTACGGCGGACTGGCATACACACGGCCGAAATGCAAGTCCGGCGGAAAGATTGGAGTGCAAAACTACTTTCTAAGTCCGCCGTACTTTTGGGTAAAAAAAGTCCGCCGGAGGCTACACACGGGGGGATTGTCCGGCGGACTTGAGTTTGCCAGACTTTTCCACCCGATTGTTTGATCGTGTGTACGCGGCATTAGACAGAGAAATCTGCCCTTGGGATCTTCCAGTTTATCAAGTACATGGAACTCGTAATGTTTGGCGAACAATGTCGAAACACCCTTTGATTTTGCTTCTCGATTCGTTGCATGATATGCTACATTAAAATAAGGAAAGTGTACCTATGGAATAGCATCTGTTCGAAAGTGCGTTTCCTGAAGGAACAGGATGTCTGCTTTGGCTTTCTGCATTTGTAATAGTAGTTGGCTTCTTTTCTCAGGCGTGTTTAATCCCTTCACATTGAGGGAAGTGAAGGTAAGCCTAGACTCGCCGGTATCCCTCCGCATGGTTGCTGCCGGGTTCGGTTTTGCGGGGTTCGGTGTAGCTGATTAGTATACGAAGGACTGGGATTCGGAGCTGACGAAGGTAGGAAAAGGGAAAGCCTGAAGGTTTGGGAAGGACAGAGACAAGAATATAGAGTGGAGAAACAAGATAAAAGGTGGATGGATAGTTAGTAACCGACAATAGGTGACCTGGTAGTCACCTCTTCTAATATTACAAAACGTCAGTATAGGTCGATGGATCTGTATGTAATTAGCTAATAAAAATTATACATC
Source organism: Lithobates pipiens (assembly GCF_037356315.1). Classification (NCBI taxonomy): domain Eukaryota; kingdom Metazoa; phylum Chordata; class Amphibia; order Anura; family Ranidae; genus Lithobates; species Lithobates pipiens. The sequence continues at coordinate 270,947,045 of NW_027507748.1, read as the reverse complement.
TGAAAAAATCAGTCCACCGCTTGGGTGGTGGTAATGCAGCAAGGAAAATATAACATGAGTAGACCGTCAGACTTTTGGCCTCATGAGAATGTCGAGGTGGTATAAGCATGTACTGGGAAAACCTCTTAAGGGGAGGAGGGGTAACTGGTTTATGTGTCGGCGCATGCGCAAGCTTTGTGGACAATGGGTGAGATTTGCTTGTTAGATTAGGTAGTGATGGGTGAGTGTGCAAAAATAGGCAGGGTTCAGATCCGTGCTGGCAATGCAGGCCCAGACTAAATGTGACAGGTGTCGGTTCAGGTACAAGCAAGACATTAGTGGCCACAATAGGGTCCAATGAACAATATAACTAGAAGCACAGTTGCCTTATGGTGCGCGACCCTGCACCTCCTTATAAATAAACCTTAATAAACATTAACTAAACCCAAACAATAAGAGGTAATACAAAAACAGGGTGATGAATGTTTGACAATGAGGTTACCTATGGTTGAGTGCAGGAGTAGCCCTGGGAGGGTGTACTAATGGATTATTACGGGAAGCTAACCGCCACCTTCTTTCTTTTCGGGTATATCTGGGCATGAATAGGGATATGTTTGAGGGATGTCATGGCGTCCCTGACTATCATTAGGTGCATTTGTCTATTTCCAATTTATAAAGCCATTTGTAAACTAACCCAGAGCTCAGAGGTCTGCGTCACCCCTAGACAGTCACATGTGAGTTCGAGGGGCTTGGGTCACCTGAGAGGAGGGTCGCTTATTCCAGGTTAAAAGCTAGAAAAGATTATTAAGTGAAGGTGTCACTGCCCTCTTGACTCTCCGAGTGGGCGAGCATAGTTAATGGACAGGGTGTGAGTTGGAGGGTGGGTTCTGATGTGAGAGTCCTCTAGCGTGACCTGTTTTGTGGTAGCCATGTATGATTACATCTCCTGTCTATGTTGGGGGCCAGTATATATTCATGAGCTATAGAGTGGGCACCATATGCCTCGTATCTATGGCTGATAGGGGGTTCTTGGCTAGTAGGGAACATGTGGACAAATTTGGTTATTTATACCGTCCCCCACCAAGTACAGAAGCGGGGTTCGTAGTCTAGCCGGGTGCGTGTCCTACATATACATTCTACACAATCCGGGCTCCGAGCTCATGCGTGATGAGGGGGGGGGGGGGATTGAAGCCGCTCCATAGGGCGGATGGCAATCTTATTATGCGTACCGTGTGGGGAACGGGGCTAAGTTACTTTTTATATTGAAATCTACACAGCCTCAATTTTGTTAATGGGTAGAAATCCGTGTGAGAGGGACATCAGAGAGGCATTCCTAAAAGCGGGATCTCCGTCCTGGTGGGGTACTACCTGAGATACAAGTGGCAGCTCTATTCTATCTCTTAAGGAGTTACAGGAGCTAGCACAGGTAAAATTGACTACCTCACAGCTCAATGAAGTTTATAAAGGGCACATTAAAAAGGGAATAATAGGAATACTATATAGCAAACTATGTTATTCACAAAAGTCTTTTGGTGACTGACCATAAGAGTGTCCCATATACTCACAGGCGCCCTTAGCGTCGCGGGTTTTCCGGATGGCAATGGGCCCGGTCCTCTTTGAGTCCATGAGCGCTGAGACTGTTTCCCAAGCCCATGTGCAGGGATCATGTGAGTCGGTTTGTGGACTGTACTGTCTTCAGCAAGCTTAGGCATTTGAGAGGTGTTACCTTCGTTTGTCTCCGAGCAATTACGGGGTCCTGAGGCAGGAGTTGATTGGCGATTAATGCAACATACGTGGGTCAGAGCTGTATCATTTCCACTTCTAGCTTAGCTTCAGCCGCAAGCATACCAGTGGCAGGATAGGAAACACTTACCCGTCTCCAAAAGAGGAGAGGCGAGGGGGGTGTAATGTTAGGACTCATTGAGGACTGTCTGATAGTGGTGTCATGCTGGGCTATATGCCCCGTAGTATAGCTGCATCATCAACAAAAGTGATCAAACACCGTAGTGTCAACATCCAGGCCTCCGAGCAAATACAAAACAAAAACTAAATAAAATGAACTTTAGTAAAACAAGTTGCACCTTAAAGGTGGAAAAATGCAAAATGTTCCAAAACATGGTGTGGGTCGTTCAGGCAACCGGAATAGAGACAGACCTCTTAGCGATCCCGGCGGGCTCTTCTAGGGAGAGGGCCATTCGCTGATTCCCGCTGCTGTCTGTGTGGAGTTGGTCCTTGGTAGCGACTTGAGGAGGACGGAGAACGGCGGCATTTGAAGGAGGCTGCAGGTACCTCCATCGGTTCTTCTTGGTCCCGACGGGAGAAGGGCCGCTGCCTGAAATACGCATACCAGTTAGGTAGATCTACGTATGGGATTTCCAGGGTTCGGCAGAAGTTGTCCAGTTCCTCGTACCAGGGCAGTGCGGGAGTTGTGCAATGCCTGCAGACCGAATGGGAACTTCCAGCGATAGAGTATTCCATTCGTGCGGAGGACGTCTAGGAGCGGGTGGAGGTCCCTGCGGTTCTTTAGTGTTATGGCTGACAGATCTTGATATATGTGGATCGCTTGGCTGTCATGCATTATGTCACCGTTCAGTCGAGCACTGTGGAGGATTTCTTCTTTTAATGAATAGTCCACAATACAGCAGACTACATTACACGGTGGATCAGTCTCCTTGCCTTTGGGCCTGAGGGCTCTGTGGATACGATCCATCGCGATGGGACTCTGGGTAGGCTTATCCAGAAGGCGATTAAATATGGCGGACACATTCGAGGATAGGCAATCATTGTCTACAGTCTCGAGCAGTCCTCTCACCCTCAAATTGTGCCTTCGTCCTCGGTTATCGAGATCTTTGATGTGTCTTTGGAGGTCTCTCAGATATAGGGTATGTATGTCCGTCGTTCTTCCCAAGTTGGTCAGCTCGGTCTGATGGCGGTTGATTACGTTCTCTACAGTCTGCACTCTGCCTCCTATCGCCTGAAGTTCATGACGGAGGTCCGATATGGCTGCTGACAAGGTATCTTTGATATCCGTTGCCACAGTGCGGAGATCGGAGAGGGTCAGCTGTGGATGTGCTTGTGGGTTTGGGGTAAGCGTCGGCTGAGCAGAGGACGGAGCCGTGAGGGAGAGTATAATATCAGTAGGGTTCCTCACAGTGTGTGAGGCGGCATCCGCCATATTGTTTCTTTGGGCTCGGAACATCTCGGGGATTTGGAGGTTATTCCGGTTGTCGGTTTCCCTCGGGGAACGGGAGCGGGAATCCGAAGTGCCACGGGATGAGGTCCCCATTACAGCGGGTGGTGAGTTCACCTCGATAGCTAAAAAAAATTGGAAAGGGAGGCCTCAGTCTGACGGAGCTGGAGACTCAAGCAGCCATCTTCCTCAGCAGGCAAACCACGCCCCCGAAACACAGATTATATTATAATAAACAAGCTAGGAGGTCAACGCTGGAGAAACTTCTGGAATTTGTGAAGACTCTGGTCCACGGTGCAACCATTGTGTTCTTGGAAAAGAAAATTGGGATCTTGAGGAACATGTATAAGAAGGAGCATAATAAGATCCAGAAATCACTCAGGAGCAGCAGCAGTGCAATTGTATGTCCCCAGGCTGTGGTACTTCAATAACCTGCAGTTTCTGGATGATCAGACTGAAGCCAGGGAATCACTTTCTACCGTTCCCTGTAGCCTTCCCTCCACCCTTCCCTCAACCCCAGCAGAGGCTAATGAGGAACAACCTGGGCCTTCCCTGGAAGAAGGGGATATGCCCAGCTGGAGCCAGGTATATTATTTTTAGACATATTTATTGTCCTAATATTAATGATGTTAACAAGATGTTATAATTGATAACAAACTAATGATTTAAAACAAAGAGATTTACATAGACAGAAGTGGCCAAAAATGTTTGTGACAAGAATGAAAAATGCTGGGGTCAGAATGATAGTCTTTTCTATTTATTAACATTCAATTTGCAAGTCATGAGCTGAAAATTGTGTGTGATTGATGAAGGAAAAACTAAAACTATGTCCCTTTTTTATACACAGGATGAGCTTAGCCAGGAGGAGGGTCTGGAAAGTGTCAGACAGGAGGAGGCCGTGCCCAGTGTCAGCCAAGAGGAGGCCGTACCCAGTGCCAGCAAGGAGGATGGGCCCAGTGTCAGCCAGGAGGAGGGCGGGCCCAGTGTCAGCCAGGAGTAGGGTGGGCCCAGTGTCATCCAGGAGGTGGACGGGCCCAGTAGGAGCCTCACCCAGTCCCAGGCACCTCCCCTCCGCCTTACAACAAAAAGACCCAGGAAGGGGATGAGGATGGAGGAGGCAGCACTGGACCTCATTAGGGAAGCAAGTGAGGTCCTCAGAAGCCCCCCCCCCCCCCAATGCTGAAGAGGCCTATGGCTGCTATCTAGCCACAAGATTGCTGAAATTGGAGGAGGGCCAACGCCGCCTCTGTGAGGGAATTATTGGTGAGGCCCTTCAGAAGGGGTTGAGGGTTCAGCTGACTGAGAACAGCCACATATATGAGCTTGTCCATCCTCCTCCTCCCCCTCCTGTCACAAGTCCACCACCATAGCCACATCCTCCAAGGAAGGCTGCAGGGAAGGGTGCAGGGAAGAATGGAGGGAAGGCTGCAGCCAAGAGAAGAAGGTGATGACCTGGCTTCAGTCTGGTCTGACAGAAGACGCAGGTGTAGTACCATAGCCTGGGGACATATATGTCATCTGCTGCTGGTCCTAATCTCTGGGAGTCCTGGACCAGATTGTGCCCAAAATTATATGGACTCCTCAAGCTAACAATTTTATTTTCCACAGACTTGATGTGTGCCCTGGGGGCCAAAAGACTTCACAAATTCCAAATGTTTCTTTAGCATTGCCTTCCTCTTTATTTTGTTACCCAAAATAAATGGAGAATTTATTTTCTGAAAATACTTACCTATGTGTCTTTTAGAAATGTATCTGCCTACTCACAAACAAACTGTCCTTTTTGTAGAAAAACAATGTCAAATTAACAAGGGACACCAACCTCCTTGAGGTTAAGAAAAAATAAAAAAATTAAAAGATAATAATGTTATTGTGGTAACTTGACACACGAAAAATAAAATAATATATGGAGATCACTAGAAAATTATTTTTCAATAATCCAAAAAAAGGAGATCTTGATGAAATTATAATTTTTTTTATAGTCTTTTATTTTATTTTTTTAAACATTATTATGGAGATTGGGCTTTTGAAAATGAAAAGATTATTCATGAGATCAGGAGAAATAATCAAGAAATAAGTTTGCGAGAACTCTGTGTGAATATGAGCAGTAAAAAAACTTCATTCTTCTTGTATTAAAAGAAGAAAAAAATGCACTGCATTAAAAGATCACAGAATTTGCTGCGTGAGGAATGTGCTATTGGAGATAGCTAGTTACGAACGCTAGTTTTACCACACTGAGCGCTTCCGTCTCGTACTTGCTTCAGAGCATGCGTCGCTTTTGGTACGCCGGAACAGCATACTTTCGAGTGGTTTTCCCGATAGGAATTGGTTCCGTCGGAAATATTTAGAAAATTTTCTATTTCTAGGTCCGTCAGAATTTTTTTACGTAAAAAGTCTGATGGGGCATACACACGATCGGAATATATACGATGAAAATCTCCCATCTGACTTTTTCTGACGAACATTCCACTCGTGTGTACATGCCATTAGATATATATAGACCTCCTAAAAAAATTTAAAAAAGAAGGGTTTAGTATCCCTTTAACTTAAAATGTTTGTTACAGTGCTTTGCACACTTTGTCATTTTTTACATATTTGCATATTTATAATATAAAGACACAAAACATTTTGTGTACTAAACAAAAAAAACAAAAAAACATTGTTTTAAAATGCCATTTTTTTAAGTTCTTACCTTAAGTTCTTAAGACTAGTTACTGCTGATCTCTCTCCTTGTGTAGGGTGATGACTGGTCTTGTTTTTTCCCCCTGGTAGTATAATGCAGGCTGACCGTGATGGGTGGAGCCTGCTGAGTCCCTCCAATGGCTCCAGCACAGTGATGATGTCACTGATTTTTTTACAGGGTAATATCTGAGTTTGTAAAGGCATTTGACTCACACACGATGGGCTAATATCATTTGTGGCTATTGAGGAATATATTTAAATGGATATTTTTGTGCCTGGAGTTCAGCTTTAAATGCTGTCTGTGTTTTCATAGATAAGTGTTTGCTAGAACAGAAAAAGAAGAGAAATATTGACACCTGGAGAGGAAGTGAAGTGAGATCTCCCTAACGAGGTCCCAAACCTTCCCCTTCCCCACTTTACCAGAAAAATATATTTTTCTTGCTGCATGTGTCGATTGGATTTCACCTTACTTCCTTTTCTGTCACCAAACAGGCAGGAAATGGGGAGAAATCTCTCAACGTGACACAGGAACTGTAATAAAAAGCTTGAAGATATTTTAACACTCCCAAAAAAAAAAAATAATAATATTATGCACTTAACACTGATGTAAATAAACATTGCAACACCTATAAGGAATTTTTTTTTTTTTGTAAAATTGTTACAAGCTTAAAAATACCTTTAATAGATACATTTGAATGCCTTGAACCAATTTTATTTAGTAGAAAAAAAAAAGAAATAATAGGAAGATATGACCTTCCTTTGAAGCAATACAAACATTTATTCAGATAAGTATTGAAATGAAAGATAATAGCGGTTTCTTGAAGAGGGTTATTCCAGGTCTGCATAACTTCCACAGTCAATTGTTCAATATTGTGAGTCTGGTGTTCATTTGTAATAATGCATCTGTCAATCATATCTTACATCATGTTTTAATGGGAATAGATTGGGTTACCTGACTTGATGGACAGTTCATCATCTTATTTTTGTCCATGGCTGGTGTAGAGCATGATCATTTAGGCTGGATTCACACCTATGCATTTTTAGTGCTTTTTGCATTTTGCAGATTTCTACTACAGTCGCATTTCAAAAGTTTCCAAACTTCCAGGGACTCCTTTTCTTGCTGTGCATCCAGGAAGGTATTGTATGCAGATAACATACTTTAATTGGGGGGGGGGGGGGGGGGCGTGTATTAATTTGCAATAAGTATGGTTCCACAAGAGGCATATTCTTAACCTATTGTACAATTCAATTAAAAATATTATGTATCCACCACTTGAGGACCAGGCCTTTTCTGTCACTTTGTAAAAATCTACGAGAACGTCTATGGCTGTAGCGTGGACGGCGGAGAAGCCTTAGTTGTTTATTCACTGCAATGCACGGTGGGGTGAGCAAACTGCTGAGATTTATCATCTGGTTGACGGTGTAACTCAACATAGTGGTAGTGCCGGCGGCAGCATAGACAAGGTGCAGGTTTTTTTATTTTTTTTATTTAAGAAGATCCTCTGGTCGGTGGCGTGGGTAGTAAAAGGTTATTTAGAAAGTATTAAAAAAATATTTAAAAAGTTTGCTTAAACTAGTTGTTATTTTGGCTCGACTGGAGAAACAGCGAAAAGACAATGCCAGTGTCCTCTTCATCAGCGTCACATGTATAGCCCTCTATCTGTCCTTCGATCCTAACTATATAGAGCGTTTTTAGAGCTTGCTGCAAATCCTCACCTGGGATAGCAGATTGGTACAATACTGGCCACCACCAAGCAAAGAGCGAGTGCAGCTCCTAATCCCAGCGAGGGATGCAATATGCAATATACAAAATGGTAATTAATACGTATTATATGCACAGTTAGATAAAGCGTTTTTAGAGCTTTCTGCAAGCCTCAGTCTGAGGTAGGGATGAGCCGAACACCCCCGGTTCGGGTCGCACCAGAACTTTCGAACAGACCCCAAATTCGTACGAACTTTAGAACCCCATTGAAGTCTATGGGACTCGAACGTTCGAAATTAAAAGTGCTAATTTTAACGGCTAATATGCAAGATACTGTCCTAAAAAGGGTTTGGGGACCTGGCTCCTGCCCCAGGGGACATGGGTCAATGCCTAAAATGTTTTTAAAAATGGCCGTTTTGGCGGGAGCACTGATTTTAATGACGATTAAAGTGAAAACAAAAAGTGAAATATTCCTTTAAATATCGTGCCTGGGGGGTGTCTGTAGTATGCCTGTGAAGTGCCACGTGTTTCCCGTGTTTAGAACAGTCCCTGCACAAAATGACATTAAACGGAAATAACATCATTTAAAACTGGTTGCGGTTTTAATTTTATATCTGGTTCCTGCAATATGGTTGAAAATCATTGAGAAAAATGGCATGGGTAGCCCTCCCTGCCCATTACCAGCCCCTTTGGGTCTTGTACGCATATTAAGGGGAACCCCGTACCCATATTAAAAAAAGGAAATGCGTGTGGCCCCCAGGCCCTATATACTCAGAACAGCAGTATACAGGCGGTGCAAACAAGACAGGGACTGTGTAGGTTTGTTGTGTTAAGTTGAATCTGTTTGTAATTTTCAACTGGTACATTTTTAAAGTGTAGCTCCAGTCAAAAAAACGATTTTTAAGCTTTTCTGAAAAAATAGGGAAGGGTTATCACCCCTGTATAATTTGTTTTGTCGTACATCATTTTTCATCTCACTTGCTGTTGTCTCCTTCCGTTTGCAAGTAGGAGATGTTTGTAAGTTGGATGTTTGAAAGTAGGGGCCTGCCCTATATGCTCGGCAGAAATGGCGGAACAAGGTGTTGGTTTTGCCACAACATTGTAAGCCCTCAAAGTGACTCTTGGTGGGCGCTGGAGCGCCCTGCTGTGAACGATTATATCAAGAATTGCAATTACATGCCATTGTTGAACAGTGGTAGAAAAATTGACCTTTGGTGGTTGTGGTGCTGGTGCCACAACACTATAAGTCCTCACCGTTACTCTGGGTGGGCACAGGAACGGGCCCTCCTGTGAAATATTATATCAAAAATTGTAATTAAATGCCCCTGTTAAACAGGGGCAGAAAAATTGGGCCTTTAGGCACTGGTGCTGGTGCCACGACACTGCAACCTCTCCCATATACTCTAGTTTTATTGCAGGAATTAGCCCTGCTGCAAAGCATTGCATCAAAAATTTTAATTAAACGCCCCTGTTAAACAGGGGCAGAAAAATTGGGCCTTAGGCACTGGTGCTGGTGCCACCACACTGCAACCTCTCCCGTATACTCTAGTTTTATTGCAGGGGCCTGCCCTATATGCTCGGCAGAAATGGCGGAACAAGGTGTTGGTTTTGCCACAACATTGTAAGCCCTCAAAGTGACTCTTGGTGGGCGCTGGAGCGCCCTGCTGTGAACGATTATATCAAGAATTGCAATTACATGCCATTGTTGAACAGTGGTAGAAAAATTGACCTTTGGTGGTTGTGGTGCTGGTGCCACAACACTATAAGTCCTCACCGTTACTCTGGGTGGGCACAGGAACGGGCCCTCCTGTGAAATATTATATCAAAAATTGTAATTAAATGCCCCTGTTAAACAGGGGCAGAAAAATTGGGCCTTAGGCACTGGTGCTGGTGCCACGACACTGCAACCTCTCCCATATACTCTAGTTTTATTGCAGGAATTAGCCCTGCTGCAAAGCATTGCATCAAAAATTGTAATTAAACGCCCCTGTTAAACAGGGGCAGAAAAATTGGGCCTTAGGCACTGGTGCTGGTGCCACCACACTGCAACCTCTCCCGTATACTCTAGTTTTATTGCAGGAATTAGCCCTGCTGCAAAGCATTGCATCAAAAATTGTAATTAAACGCCCTTGTTAAACAGGGGCAGAAAAATTGGGCCTTAGGCACTGGTGCTGGTGCCACGACACTGCAACCTCTCCCATATACTCTAGTTTTATTGCAGGAATTAGCCCTGCTGCAAAGCATTGCATCAAAAATTGTAATTAAACGCCCCTGTTAAACAGGGGCCGAAAAATTGGGCTGATGGCATCATCCAGAACCAGAAATGTTCTTCCAACATATCAGCGGAGGAGGAAGAGGATAGACAATCAACATAACAGGACAGTCACTCAGCATCAGCATAGGCAGTCTTGAAGGGATGTGATATTTCAAAAAAAATTATTCGGTTACATCAGCTTCAGGTGCTTGGTAGTTGTGGGTTATCCAAGACTGATTCATCTTGATGAAGGTCAGTCGATCAACTGATTCGGTGGACAGGCGCACCCTGTGATCGGTAACAAAGCCACCAGCAGCACTGAAGGTGCGTTCCGAAAGAACGCTGGATGCAGGACAGGCCAGTAGCTCAATTGCATACTGTGCAAGCTCTGGCCAGTGATCCATCCTCAAGACCCAGTAAGCCAGAGGATTTTCGGTGGGAAAGGTGTCCAAGTCTGACCTTGCCCCTAGGTATTCCTGCACCATGTAAATCAGACGCTGGCGATGGTTGCTGGAACCGATCATACCTTGGGGCTGCGGACTAAAAAATTGTCTGAAAGCATCAGTCAGACGGCCACCTTCTCCACCGCTCCTTCTGACTGATGCCTCAGCAACACGTTGTCCAGGACCAGGAGTTTGTAACCTCCCAGTCTCTGGGAACGCGTTGCACAGACCTTTCTGCAAGGCCTCCCGGAGATGTCTCATCCTCTGCTCCATCTGCGATGGCAAGATAAGGTCGGCAACCTTACCCTTGTACCGTGGATCAAGGAGAGTGGCCAGCCAGTAATGGTCCCTCTCCTTGATCCGAAGAATACGAGGATCCTTCCGCAGGCTTTGCAGGATCAGGGAGGCCATGCAGCGTAGGTTAGCTGAGGCATTCGGTCCGGAGTCCTCTGGGTCACTAAGGACAACATGATCCGCAGCTACCTCCTCCCAGCCACGTACAAGTTCACGGGTTTCTTGGGACTGTAAATCATCCCTACGAGACTGCTGCTGCTGATGATGCTTAGTGCCAGCCTCCACCTCCATGCTGACACAATCATCCTCCTCCTCCTCCTCCTCATCCACTTCCTGTGTGATGGGTGGCACAGCAGGAACACTATCTGGATAAAGGGGGCCTTGAGAGGCAAGGAAGTCCTCCTCTTCCTGCCTCTGTTCTGCCTCAAGTGCCCTGTCCATTATTCCATGCAGCGTATGCTCCAAGAGGTGGACAAGAGGTACAGTGTCACTGATGCATGCACTGTCACTGCTCACCATCCTTGTGGCCTCCTCAAACGGTGACAGGACAGTGCATGCATCCCTGATCATGCCCCACTGGCGTGGTGAGAAAAAAACAAGCTCCCCTGACCCTGTCCTGGTGCCGTAGTCGCACAGGTACTCATTGATGGCCCTCTGCTGCGTTTGCAGCCGCTGCAGCATGGCCAACGTTGAGTTCCACCTGGTGGGCATGTCACATATAAGGCAGTTCTTGGGCAGGTTCAACTCCTTTTGGAGCTCAGCCAGCCGAGCACAGGCATTAAATGATCGGCGGAAATGCACAAAGACTTTCCTGGCCTGCTTCAGGACATCCTGTAAGCCCGGGTACCTGCCCAAGAACCGCTGCACCACCAGGTTAAGGACGTGAGCTACACAGGCCACATGGGTCAGTTGTCCCTGTCGGAGGGCAGAGAGGAGGTTGGTGCCATTGTCGCAAACCACCATTCCTGGCTTAAGCTGGCATGGCGTCAACCACCTCTCGGCCTGCCCCTGCAGAGCTGACAAAACATCCGCCCCAGTGTGGCGCCTGTCCCCCAAACAAACCAGCGCAAGCACGGCATGGCATAGTTTTGCCTGCGTACTTGCGTAGCCCCTGGAACGCCTACGGAGCACCACTGGTTCTGAGAACAGAGCACTGGAAGAGGCCATGGAGGAAGAAGAAGAGGAGGGGGTGGAGGAGAGAGGTGTGTCACAACCAATAGTAGCATTTTGGAGGCGTGGTAGTGGAACAACCTCCAACATTACTGCACCTTGTCCTGCATCCTTCCCAGCTGCCAGAAGAGTGACCCAATGGGCCATGAAAGACAGGTAACGTCCCTGTCCATGCCTGCTGGACCATGAGTCAGCAGTAATATGCACCTTACCGCTGACCGCCCTGTCCAGCGAGGCAAGGACATTGCCTTCCACATGCCGGTAGAGAGCCGGAATCGCCTTCCGTGAGAAAAAGTGGCGTTTGGGGACCTGCCACTGAGGAACCGCACATTGTACAAACTCACGGAAGGGGGCCGAGTCTACCAACTGAAAAGGCAGCAGTTGAAGTGCTAGCAATTTAGCCAAGCTAGCATTCAACCGCTGGGCATGTGGATGGCTGGGAGTGAACTTCTTTCGCCGGTCCAGCAGCTTGGGCAGGGACATTTGCCTGCTATAATCGGACGTGGGTGTACTGCTAGCAGAGTGCCCGGAAGCACTTGGCTGTGACACACCTAATTCTACACCTTCATTCCTCTCAGAGCAGGTTTCAGAGAGGACTGAAGGTCTAGTGGGGTTGGAGATGCCAGCTGATGAGGAGCAAGGAGAGGTCCGCTTTGTTCTTTGGTGTGGGTCTTTGAGGTACGCTTGCCAACGAGCTGCATGGCAGGTGTGGTGCCCAAGCGGCTGATGTTTTGGCCACGCGAGATACGCTTGAGACATATGTTGCAAATAGCAGCGGTGCGATCTGATGCACTCATCTCAAAAAAGGCCAACACCAAAGAACTTTTAGAATAACGCGCAGAGGCAGCGCCCTGCACAGGCGGAGCTCTGCGGTGTGATTCAGTCGGTGTGCTGCCCCTAAGCTGGCCCCCGGAGGGCATCCTGCCTCGTTGGACATGTGCCTCCTCCTCCTCCTCTCTCCTACCAGGCACCCACGTGGAGTCAGTGCCCTCATCATCCCCTCCCTCTTCATCGCTGTAGCAAACCTGGCAGTACGCTGCAGCTTGTGGAACATGACTGCCAGATTGCTGTCCTTCTTGAGCATCCCCTCTCTCTGCATTCAGGCTACTGCCTTCCTCTAGCTGAGTGTCATCATCAGAGCCTACAAAACACTGGGCATACTCCTGGAGCATGTACCCAACACTGTGCTCAAAGAGTTCAGGAGACTCCTCAGGAGGACGTGGTGGGTCTAGGGAAGGAGTCACTGATGATGACATTGAGACGAGGGAAGACGATGCGTTGGCAGCTGCTTTGCTAGTACCCTGAGACTGGGTGAGAGAGGATGAGGAGGATGAAGAGGGCTTGGTCATCCACTCTACCAAGTCGTTGGCAAGTTGCCGCTCAACATGTCCAGCTGCCTAAAAGAAGGACAAGCGTGTCCCATGGCCACGTGCTGATGACGATGCAGCGCGTCCACGACCAGCACTGTTGTCTCTAGACACAGAGCCTGCTTGCCCTCTTTTATCGGCTCGCGCCTGTCTGCCTCTCCTTGCTGGCCTTCCAGACATGGTAATGGCCTGAAGGGAGTTGGGTAAAACAGCAATTGGGTAGTGTATATTGTGCCGGAGGCACACAACACCCACTAACTCCTGCAGATGCCTTTATTATAGAACACCAGCAATAAAGGGTAGATAAAGGGGTATAGCGTACTGGAGGCACACAACACCCACTAAGCCCTGCAGATGGCTCTATTAGAGAACAGCAATAAAGGGTAGATACAGGTGTATATTGTGCTGGAGGCACACAACACCCACTAACTCCTGCAGATGCCTTTATTATAGAACACCAGCAATAAAGGGTAAATACAGATGTATACTGTGCTGTGCTGAAGGCACACACAACTTCCAATAACTCCTGCAGATGGCAGATGGCTCAAATAGAGAAGAGCTATGTAGGTGGATATAGCGGTGTGTACTGGGTACAGAGCACGCGGACAGCACGCACAAGCTCCTAACACTGACTGCAAGCTCTATTATAAAAGATAGATATATCGCTAGCTATATAGGTGAATATAGCGGTGTATACTGCGGTCAGGGCACGCAGACAACAACCACTACAGAAGAGCAAGATCGAAAAACCGGCCGATAACGATCGGTGTATACTGTGTTGAAGGTACACAGAACACCCACTAACTGCTTCAGACGCCAACACACTACACAAGGCCGCCGCGCTGGCGGCCTTATATAGTGTGGGGCGTGTACTACACAGCCTGAGCTATGATTGGCCACAGGCATCCTGCCTGTGGCCAATCATGGCTCTCCTCGCTGCCGGCGCTGTGATTGGCCAAGCATGCGTGGTCACAGTGCATGCTTGGCCAATCATGAGCCAGCAATGCTCTGCGCCATCGCAGTGCATTGTGGGCCGTGAGCGCCACACGAATTTGGCGCGAACGGCCCATAATGTTCGGAAATTGGCCGAACGGGCGAACAGCCGATGTTCGAGTCGAATGTATGTTCGACTCGAACACAAAGCTCATCCCTAGTCTGAGGAAACAAACTAATGCAAATACCAGCTTCCATACAACACAAGAGATAGCATGTGGGTGTGAGAGCAGTATGTACTGGGTAGTCCAGACAGACCCACTATGCTTTTTTGTATATATCAGTGTCTTATCCACACATTTCCTCTCCCCCCACTCATATATAATTCTTATGCAATTATATATGATTCATAGGTTTTCCCTTAAGTTTCAGCAATGACTCGTTGCAACATTTTCTGTGGCATACTTATATATTGTACTCAGGTTTATGCATTTCTACCAATTTTCTTGCTCCTTCTCAATAGATTTGTTGCAAGTTTCCATTCCAATGTTACTCTGAACCCAGTGACCAGGAGAAATACACATTCTGCAGATTTATCTATAGCACATGTGGGATAGGCAGTTAAAGTGGAGGGCCACCCTAAAAAAAAAAAAGCATTAATATTCTTAAAAAAAAAAAAAAACATTTGAATAAAAAATAAAAAATGTACCTGGCCAGAAATCCCTGTTGCTAGGCAGTCTTCCTAATCTGCCTTCTTCCTGCTCCTCGGTGATCTTCGACTAAACCAGCGCGTCCCATTCACAAAGCGCAGCGCGACTCGTGCATGCACAGTAGGAAACGGGCAGTGAAGCCGCAAGGCTCCACTGCCTGTTTCCCTTAGTGAGGATGGAAGCACTGGGACCCGAGAGCCGAGGGACCTGTTAGCCTCGGCGGCCGACATTGCGGGCGCCCTGGAAAGGTAAGTCTCCATATTAAAAGTCAGCAGCTACTTTTGTTTCAGCTGCTGACTTTAAAAAAAAATTTTTTACGGCTGAAACACCGCTTTAAACTTGATTCTTTTTTGTTCCAGAGAGGAGGAGAGAGGACATCTACACGTGAGTTGCACCAACACTACACTGACACAATACACATAGGCACACATTTTAACCCCCAATCGCCCCCCCCCCCCCCCAATTAACCCCTTCACTCCCTGTCATTGTGTCACCAAGTGCAGTGTTCATATTTTTCTTTAAACACTGTACTGGTGTCATTTGTGACACTAATCAGCATTAGAGCAATTAGTGGTAGGTCCAGGTAGCTTTAGGGTACCCCCCTAAACCCCCCAATAAGGTTTAATCCCTTGATCACCCCCTATCACCAATGTTCACAGTATTAGTGTTACAAGTGACGCTGGTTAGTTAGTTTTTTTTATAGCGGAGGCACCCGCCGTACATTACCTAATACAAGTTTTAACCCCCTGATCACCCGGCGGGTAATATCAGTTAGGTTTTAGCGTCGGTTAGGGTCTGCATCAACCCAGATAGCGTCAGATTAGGACCAGTAGCGCTAACACCCACGCACGCACCCTACACCTCTTTAGCATAGTGTCTGAACGGATCGATCTTTTTGATCTGATCAGAACTATATTAGTGTCCCCAATAGTTTAGGGTTCCTAAAAATGCGGCGTTAGTGGGATCAGCCCAGATACCTGCTAGCACCTGCGTTTAGCCCCTCTACCCAGCCCACCCAAGTGCAGTATCAATTGATCACTGTCACTTACAAAACACTAAACACATAACTGCAGCATTCACAGAGTCAGGCCTGATCCCTGCAAATGCTAACAGTTTTTTTGGTAGCGTTTGAAGCAGTCGCTGACAGTCAGGTGCTCTTTTACGGGTACAACTAGTGAGACTCGCAGGAAAAAATTAGAGGCCAAAATGTCCAATCGAATGTACATTAGTGAAGAGGCCTACATGTTTCTGAGCATGACAGATGAGAGCGAAGCGGAAGTCACCCATCTGGCAGATTCAGGCTCAGAATACAAACCTGTAGACAGCACCCTGACAGATAGCTCTGACGACGGAGTAGTGGTCCCTGCCAAGACCCGACCCTGTTCTTCTGCTGTTGTTGGGGTGCAAGAACCACAGGGCTCTCGTATGGAGCATAGAGCCAGTACTAGTGCCGCTTATCCTTCTGGTGAACTGGCAAGCACCAGCGGCCTGGTCATACATCCAGCACTGCAGTAACACTTGGTGACATGGCGAGTCCCATAAGTGCAGTTCAAGCTGGTGAGGTGGCTAGCACAACTAGTGTCTCGCAGCTACCAAGAAGACAAAGACAGGCCTGTAAAGCCCATAGTGCCCTTTCTGCTGCATTTGCCAATCCGAATTGGGAGCCCCGTACTTCCCCATTCACTGGCCAACACAGAATTCAGGTGGAAACAGTTGATTTTATGTCACTTGATTTTTATTCACTGTTTTTCACAGAAGATATATATAGATCTATTGTGGACCAAATCAATTTGTATGCTGGTCAATTCATTGCTGCTAATTTCCAGTTGACCCTTGCCAGAGATTGGAGACCTATAGTGGTCTCTGAATTTAAGACCTTCCTGGGCCTATCCCTCCTCATGGGAATAACTAAAAAAAAAGTGAGTTGCGGTCATATTGGTCCACTGACCCAATTCACCATATGCCCATGTTCTCTGCTTGCATGACCAGGACACGATAAAAACATATCTTGCGGTTCATTCATTTCAGCGACAATGAACTCTGTCATCCTTGGGGTGACCCTGAATACATTCGGCTCTACAAAATTCGGCCCCTCATAAACCACTTCAGCCAGCAGTTTGATTCCGATTAAGTTGTCTGCATTGATGAGTCCCTGATTACGTTTCATGGCTGCTTGTCATTCAAACAGCATCTTCCCAGCAAGCGTGCCAGATATGGGGTCAAGATGTATAAGCTCTATGACAAGGAAACAGGCTATACATATAGTTTTATGGTTTATGAGGAAAGAGATAGTTACATAGAGCCCGAGAACTGCCCAGACTACATAGAGTGCACTGGTAAGATTATGTGGGACTTGGTGTCACCCTTATTCAGAAAGAGGTACCACTTGTATGTGGACAATTATTACACAAGCTTGCCACTTTTTAGTCACTTGTTTGATCATGGAATTGCCGCATGTGGCACCGTGCGATCTAATCACCGGGGCTTACCCCATCGGCTTGTAGATTCCTGTCTTAGGCTGGAGGAGAGAGCCTGCTTGAGATGGAATAATTTGCTCGCTGTGAAGTGGAGGGAAAATAAGAATTTTTTTGTCCTGTCCATCCTTCACGCAGACACGATGGTCCAAATTCAAATGATGACTGGTGTTGTGGAGAAACTCCTCTGTGTTCAAGAATATAACCTTAATATGGGAGGGGTGGACCTCAATGACCAGTTGTTGGTGCCATACCTAATTGCCTGTAAGGCCAGACACTGGTATAAAAAGTGTCTGTATATTTATTCCAATTGGCTCTGCTGAATGCTTATGTACTATACAAAGCTTCAGAACGAACTGGATCCTTCCATAAATTCCAGGAACAGATCATCGTAGCCCTTCTGTTTCCAGACAGTGCTGTGGCCCAACTTCCCAATCCATATGCAGTGAGCCGGCTGCATGGGAGGCATTTTCCATATGTCCTCCCTGGTACCTCTACCCAACAACCACCCCAAAGAAGATGTTGTGTCTGCAGAAAGCACGAATATAGGCATGACGCCCATTTTTATTGTCCATCCTGTCCTGACCAACCTGGTCTTTGCATTGGTGAATGTTTTGAATGCTACCATACACAAGTGGAGTATTAGCGTAGGGTACAGCATTGCACAATCCTAGGGCACACTTACACAGGGTCTCAAAAGATGAGATGGCCATCTCATCTGGAACCTTTACAGTTTACAGTTTATAAAAAAAAAAAAAAAACACAAAAAATAAAACCACAACTATTTTTGGCGTACCGTATATACTCGAGTATAAGCCGAGATTTTCAGCCTCTTTTTTGAGGCTGAAAGTGCCCCCCTCGGCTTATACTCGAGTCATCGCTGTCTGTCTGCCCGATCAGCGTGTCGAGCAGACAGACAGCGGCCATTCTAGGATTCAAAGGCCGCGCCTCCGTCTCCGCCTTCGCCTGTGATAGGCGGAACACTGAATTTCCCAGCAGTCTGTGTTCCGCCTATCACGGACGTCCTCTCATCCTCGTCCGTAGTATGAGGATGAGCGGACGTCCATGATAGGCGGACCACTGACTGCTGGGAAATTGAGTGTTCCGCCTATCACGGACATCCGATAGGCGGAACACTCAATTTCCCAGCAGTCAGTGGGAAATTGAGTGTTCCGCCTATCACCGACGGAGGCGCGGCTTTTGAATCCTAGAATGGCCACCGACAAAGAGCTGCGGGACGGGCCGGGACGCAGGCCGGGACGGGACGCAGGCCGGGACGCAGGCCGGGACGGGACGCAGGCCGGGACGGGACGCAGGCCGGGACGGGACGCAGGCCGGGACGGACACAGGCTGGACGGACACAGGCTGGACGGACACAGGCAGGCTGGACACAGGTAGGCTGCACGGACACACACACACACACACACACACACACACACACACACACACACACACACACACGGATGCATGCACACACAGGGATGGATGGACACACACGGATGCATGGACACACACACACACACACACACACACACACGGATGCATGCACACACACAGGGATGGATGGACACACACACACACGGATGCATGGACACACACACACACACACGGATGCATGGACACACACACACACACACACACGGATGCATGGACACACACACACACGGATGCATGGACACACACAGGGATGGACGACACACAGGGATGGACAGGCATGTCTCACCCTCGGCTTATACACGAGTCAATAATTTTTTCCAGTTTTTTGGGGGTAAATTGGGGACCTCGGCTTATATTCGGGTCGGCCTATACTCGAGTATATACGGTATTTATTTTTTATTTTTCTTCTCTCTCTATTGTTCTTATGTTTGCTCTCTTTTGTTCTATAGCTATTGTTCTCTGTCTGTTGTTACTGTATTTTAGAACTGTGATGTTTTATTTTTACTATGTTTTATTGTATTTACTTTGCAGGTATGGTATGTGTTACAAATATACTGTAATGTTACTTTGTTTTATTGTTAACCATCATTTGCTTAGCAGGTATGCCATTCAGCTGCAACAGGGGTTTATTCATTCTGACAGCAACAGCGTTTACTCCCACGATACGTAAAGCCGTGACTCTAGCGCTGTAGGAGATGATTTCACCACCGTTAGAAAAAAGAGCATATATGCAGAAGCATGGGGGCAGGGGTGGAGAAACAATTTGCTCCTAACATTAGGGGCGGATTGCCCCCATGCTTCGGCAAATATTTTTTAGGCACAGATTTTGTTAAAAAAGCAAGTTGTTTTATTGAGTTAATGTTTTATTGTTACCAGTGTTTGCTTTTCAGGTACACCATACAGCTGCAGCACTGATTTATTTATCTTGACAGCAACAGCATTTGCTCTCCTGATATGAAAATCAGTGACTGCAGCGCTGTAGGAGGTGATTTCACCGCCACAGTTTAAAAGAAAATGGTTCATGCATGCCCATCATTAGAAGTGCATGGATGAAAGGCTGTATTCTAATGGTAGGCATACCCTCTGATCAAGCTCTTTTTATCGTTCAGCCCACAGGCTGCATGAAAAAAACAACATTACAATATATGCTCAACAATGTACTGGTATGTTGCTGGACTTTGAGTGGTTATACCAGAATGATGCCTGCAGGTTTAGATATCATCTTGGTATCATTCTTTTCAGCCAGCGGTCGGCTTTCGTGTAAAAACAATCCAAGTGGCTAGTTAGCCTCTAGACTACTTTTACAAGCAGTGGCAATGGGAATGGAACCCCCCCACACCATCTTCCATGGTAACCCTAAAATGCAGCCGGTGGTTCTGCCAGCTGATCATAGAGCTGATCGGAGATCAGAATGGCTTCAATCATCTCTATGGCCTAAGAAACCGGTAGCTACAAGCATTTCATGGCTTAGGTTTCACCGGATATAAACAGCGCCATTGGAAAATTGGGAAAGCATTTTGTCACACCAATCTTGGTGTGGTCAGATGCTTTGATGGACAGAGGAGAGAGTCAAAGGAGAGATCTAGGGTCTAATAGACCCCAATTTTTTTTTTTAAAAAGAGTACCTGTCACTACCTATTGCTATCATAGGGACATTTACATTCCCCGAGATAACAATAAAAATGATATAAAAAAATGAAAGAAAGGAACAGTTTCAAAATATAATAAAAAATAAAATAAAAAATAAATTGCGTTTGAAAAATCACTGCGCAAATACTGTGTAAAAAAAAAAAAGTTTCAACACCCACCATTTTAATCTGTAGGGCCTTTGAACCCCCAAATATTGTATATTTTTTTTAAAGCAAAGTAATTTACATGAAAAAAAAATATTTTTTTGCTAGAAAACAAAAAGTGTCAGAAAGGGCTTTGTCTTCAAGTGGTTAGAAGAGTGGGTGATAAGCTTCTAAATGTTGTGCATAAAATGTCAGGACAGTTCAACCCCGCACCCCCCCCCCCCCCCCAAATGACCCATTTTTGGAAAGTAGACACTGCAGTCTATTTACTAAGAGCTCATGTTGAGTCCATGGAATATTTTATATTTTGTCACAAGTTTCAGGAAAATTACAAACTTTCTTTTTTTGGTGATTTTGCAGCTCTTATTTGTTTTTGAAAATTAAAAAATATATATTTTCTTTTTATTTCTTATTTTTTCAATTTTCAAAACTTTGTGACAAAAAGCGAGATCTGCAAAATACTCAACATACCTCTCAGCAAATAGCTTGGGGTATCTTCTTTCCAAAATTGGCTCATTTCGGGGGCTGTGCTAGCTTGACATTTCATGGCCTCCTAAACCGTCGGTATTAAGGAAGTGAAATCACCACTTTACGCCCTTAGAAAGCCTGAAGGCAGTGATTGGTTTTTGTACATGGCTAGGTTCCCAAAAAGTCTCACACATGTGGTATCTCTGGAGAAGCAGCCGAATGTATTTTGGGGTGTAATTTCACATATACCCATGGCATATTTGAGCAATATATCATTTAGTAACAACTCTTTACAAAAAAAAAGTTTGTAATTTTCTCGCAACTTGTGGCAAAATATAAAATCATCCATAGACTCAACATGCCTCTCAGGAAATAGCTTGGGGTGTCTACTTTCCAAAATGTGGTCATTTGGGGGAGTTTTGTGCTATCTTGGCATTTTATGGCTTTCGAAACTATGATAGGTAGTGAGAAGTGAAATCAAAAATTTACGCCCTTAGAAATCCTGAAGGTGGTGCCTGGTTTTCAGGGTCCTGTACGCAGATAGGCTCCCAAAAAGTCTTACACATGTGCTATCTCCATACTCAGGAGAAGCAGCAGAATGTATTTTGGGGTGTAATTCCACATATAACCATGGCATGTGTGAGGGTTGTACTGCCCTTTCTATTTTAGCCCCTCAAGAAATGAGATAGGCAGTCATAATAATCATAGTTTGTAGACACTATAACTTTTGCACAAACCAATAAATATATGCTTATTGACATTTTTTTTTTATCAACGACATGTGGTTGATTACATTTTGGCCTAAATGCATGACTAAAATTGAGTTTATTGGATTTTTTTATAACTAAAATTAGAAAATATATATTTTTTTCAAAATGCTCGCCCTTTTTCCGTTTATATGGGTGAGGTACTCTATTGCCCATGATTTTATCACATGTCATTGTTTTTATAAGTTTTTTGTAGATTGTTCTTTTTTTTAATTAAAAGACGTCTTTTGACCTGTGCTATCGGAGCCCTTCTTTTTTATGTGTACTGATGTAAGTGCTGTTGAGTTTGACCATCTGGTTCCAGTACCCTCATTAGGGTTGGTTTTGGTCATCCATTTTCCATTACTGGAGTTCCTGACCTGGTACCGCCTGCAGTATCCATTATATCCATGGTCGATACCGTGTGAAGCTGGAGTAAGACCAATCCAGGAATTTCCTGACATCGGACATGAAGTCATCATTGACTGGTCCCGTGGGTGCATTCATGCTCGATTGACTCGTTCTCTTATGATAGTCGAGTCCAACATCTCTGGTAAGCGTATATGAACTTTGATGTTTATTTTGAAGATGCCTACAGTCTGATGACTCCCGAGGCTGTGTGACAACCTGTGTATTCATCTACGTGTCTGGTTGGGCATTTGGTGTTTGTTACCTCCACGTGGACTTTTTTCACTTATTTTTAGTTGTTTGATTAATTTCACTCACAAGTTTGCACTTTTTACATGTTTGGTTTAGCGCTACATATTCACTATTATTATTGATTTGAATTTTTGTCACATTCTGTGTAGCTGCTTTTTCCTTGATTTAGTTTCATTTTATAGGAAAGGGGCAATAATTAATTTTAGTCATACATTTACGACCAAATGTAATCAATGTGGAATATAAATCAGTTTATTGGATTTTTTTTAAACTAAAAGTAGAAAATATATATTTTTTTCAAAATGTTCGGCCTTTTTCCATTTATATAACAAAAAATAAAAACCGCAGATGTGATCAAATACCACCAAAAGAAAGCTCTATTTGTAGAAAAAAAAAGGACGCAAATTTAGTTTGAGTACAGCAGTGCATGACCGCGTATTACCAGATAAAGCAGCGCAGTGCCAAATTGTAAAAAGTGTTCTAGCCAGAAAGGGGGAAAAATCATCTGGGCTGAAGTGGTTAAAAGACTGAGAGCAGTACATATCCAGAATCAGGTCTTGCTGCTGCTTGGGCAAGACTTTAGCAAATCTATGGTACTTCTGAAGCCATAGAAAGTTTAAGAGTCTGCAAAACTTTCCAAAAATAGGTAGCAAGGATCATTGCAAGCTTCAAGAACTAAGCGACATCCTCATAGATCTAGAGTTGGCAAAGGCAGACCCTTGTCTACCTGGGTTGAGCTACCTGGACACCGCCCATGGTGTAAATCCAGTGGTGTCTAAACTGCCATACCACCTACAAGCAGTGCTGGGACAAGGTCATCCAGCACCCAGGGCAAAGATGCCAAGCTGTGCCCCCTTTCCCTTAGGGTTGGGGTCAAGGTGCCCCCTACCCTTGCAATAAACCATTGCGCCAGGGGCAGCTGTCCCTTCTGCCCACCCCTTGTCCCGGCCCTGCCTACAAGAGAAATGGGCACAACAGGGCTCAAGATAAAAAAGAGACTATAATATATCTTTCCCTCCATTCTCATATTTTTGCAGGCTCATTAGTGAACAAGCCTGGACGAGAAATGGTCCCAGCTTTAGTTTAAGTGAGTCTAGATTGCCTGCATCATCATCATCATCATCATCAAGCTATGATAACAAAGCAGCTAAATATAGAGACTTAAATAGAACTGTATCTGCTAAAAAGACAGACATCTCACCTCCCGTATCCTCTCCCGCTCACCAGAGTGATTTGGGTGATAGATATAAAGATCCAAATCGTCAGTGCCCTATTCACAATAAACCTCACCCTCTAAAGAAATGTTGTGTGCTTAGGGCAAAGACTGTCTAAGAACGCAAAGAAATTCTCCAGAAACGTGGAAAATGCTATAAGTGCTGTGCTTCCTATGACCATTTTGCTAAAAACTGTAAGGTTGCCATCAAGTGCACAAAATGCAGTAGTGACAAATACCTTACAGCTATGCATCCTGCTCGACTTCCAGACAGTCCACACCAGCCATCTACATTGATCCCTGCATCAACTCATGGTGGTGAGCAACTAAGCCATGCTCCAGCCACTACAATTGTTTCTTCTTCATGTACTGAAGTCTTCGGAGAAGGATTAAGCCACAAATGCTGTGCCAAGGTATATCTAGTCAAAATATATTCAAGAGATAAACCTAAGAAAGCTACCAGGATGTGTGCCATAATAGATGAGCAGAGCAACAGATCTCTGGTCAAGCCTGAATTCTTTGAGCTCTTTGGCATTACGGAACATGCACCGCCATATACTCTCAACATCTATTCTGGTCGTGTAGAAACCTCTGGAAGACAGGCTGATGGGTTCATGGTCTCCTATATCAAGGCAAAAAAGGGCAATATTAGTTGAGTGTGATCAAATACCAGACAACAGGGAAGAAATTCCTACTCTTGAAGCTACACATCACAACCCCCACTTAAGGCACCTGGTTTCCAAAATTCCTCCAATGGACATGGATGCTGAAATCTTAGTCTTGCTGGGAAGAGACATTCTCAGAGTACATAAAGTATGCCAGCAGTGCAATGGATCTGACGACGCCCCATATGCACAAAGACTTGATCTAGGCTTGGTAATAGTGGGCGATATGTGCTTGAATAGTATGCACACACCATCTGAGATTAACTCCTTCAAGACGCATGTGCTAAGAAATGGGCGTGCATCTCACTTTAGACAATGCCCTCATCATTACAAAGTAAAGGAGAACCCTCTTGATATCATCCAGATATCTGATGTTACCCCTATCCCCTATGACAACAACTTAGGTAGCACAGTATTTTGTACTAAACATCATGACAACAGAATAGCCTCATCAGTTGAAGATAGAGAGTCCATTGCAATAATGGACAGTGAATTCTTCAAAGATGAATCTAACAGCTGTGTTGCACCATTACCTCTTTGTGCTACAAGAGTCAGACTTCCAAATAATCGTGAACAAGCTTTATCCAGATTCAACTCACTTCAGCGAACACTAAAGAACAGGCCTGAAATGAAATGAAATTTCATTGCTTTTATGAAAAGGATCTTTGACAATGGTCACGCTGAGCCAGCTCCACCTCTTCTTGAGCATGACGAATGCTGGTATCTGCCTTTTCATTGGAGTGTATCATCCACGTAAACCAAAGCAAATCTGGGTAGTGTTTGACTCCAGTGCCAAGCATCAAGGTGTATCCCTGAATGATGTTCTTCTCACTGGTCCTAACCTAACCAACAACCTTGTAGGAGCACCTATGAGGTTTCAGTAGAGAGACAGTTACCATAACTGCTGACATTGAACAAATGTTCCATTGCTTTATAGTAAGAGAAGACCAAAAACCAGAGTGGAAAACAAGAGGTTGTGACAGGGTTCAAGTACCTGTGTATGGTGAGTGTGTACCTGTTTATTGTGAGTACCTGAGTGTTGTCTGAGTAGTGTGTGTGGATCGTTAGTACTTGTGCATTGCGTGTGTGTGTGTGTGTTTGCACGTTGGCCTGCAAGTGCACGTTGGCCTGCGAGTGCACGTTGGCCTGCGAGTACCTGTGTATTGTCTTGTTGAGTACCTGTGTGTTGTCTGGTTGAGTACCTGTGTGTTGTCTGGTTGAGTACCTGTGTGTTGTCTGGTTGAGTACCTGTGTAATGCCTGGTTGAGTACCCGTCTATTGTCTGGTTGAGTACCTGTCTATTGTCTGGTTGAGTACCTGTCTATTGTCTGTTTGAGTACCTGTCTATTGCCTGGTTGAGTACCTGTCTATTGCCTGGTTGAGTACCTGTCTATTGCCTGGTTGAGTATTAATACCAGGAAGCTAGTGGTTAGGTAATTTGGACAGGGTGTATCTGGATCTACTGATTACCAACAATACAGACCTGATCATGGATGTGGAAATACGGGGCAATTTAGGTAACAGCGATCACAGGTCAATTGGCTTCAGTATAAATCACACAAATAGGAAGCATAAGGGGAATAGAAAGGCACTGAATTTCAAAAGAGCCAACTTACCTAAACTATGAACCTTGCTAGAAGGCATAAATTGGGATAAAATCTTAGGAACAAAGAACACGGAGGAGAGATGGGTTTGCTTTAAGAGCATATTAAAAAAGGGCATTAGCCAATGCATCCCATTGGGTAATACATTTAAAAGAGGGAACAAAAGTCCTGGGTGGCTTAAATCCAATGTAAAAATGCATATAAAAGCAAAGGAGAAGGCCTACAAAAAATACAAGGTTGAGGGATCGGCATTCAGACTTTAAAAAGAATCCAACAAGAAATGTAAGGGTGCAAGAAGGATGGCTAAGATAGAACATGAAAGAGGAGGAGAGCCAAAAAAATCCCAAGAAATTCTTTAAGTATGTAAACAGTAAAAAAGAGAGAACAGACCATATTCCCCCCATAAAGAATGAAAAGGACATCTGGTTACAAAGGATGGGGAGATGGCAAAAAGTATTCAATTTATTCTTCTAATTAGTCTTCACGAGGGAATTGGGGGGCTCCAGTAACCAAAACTGCAGTGTTTAACCTCAGGACACATCACAGGAAGCACCTCCATGGTTAACAGAGGACAGAATTAAAATTAGACTTGGGAAACTCAACATTAATAAATCACTGGGACCAGATGTCTTGCACCCGAGACTACTTAGTAAAAATTAGGAACAATGGTCTGGCAATTCCTTGACTGAGTTCCCTGACAGTCTACTGACTGAAATTGTACCAGCTGATTGGAGAAAAGTCAATGTAGCACCAATATTTAAAAAGGACCAAAAATACATCCCTGGAAATTACAGACCAGTTAGCCTAACATCAATAGTATGTAAACTTTTGGAGGGGATGATAAGGGACTTCATACAAGATTTTAGTAATGAGAACAATATCATTAGCGGTAATCAGCATAGATTCATAAAGAATCGTTCTTGCCAAACCAATATATTAACCTTCTATGAGCAGGTGAGTTGCCATCTAGATAAAGGAAGCTGTAGATGTGGTGTATCTGGATTTTGCAAAAGCATTTGACACAGTTCCCCATAAACATTTGCTGTACAAAATAAGGTTTGTTGGCATGGACCATGGGGTGAGTAAATGGATTGAAAACTGGCTACAAGGGCAAGTTGAGAGGGTGGTGATAAATGGTCAGAGGTGGGTAGTGGGGTCCCTCAGGGTTTTGTGCTGGGAACAATCCTATTTATTTTGTTCATAAACAACCTGGAGGATGGGGTAAACAGTTCAATCTCTGTATTTGTGGACGATACTAAGCTAAGCAGGGCATTAATTTCTCTGCAGGATGTGGAAACCTTGCAAAAATATCTGAACAAATTAATGGGGTGAGCAACTACCTAGTAAATGAGGTTTAATGTAGAAAAATATAAAATAATGCATTTGGGTGGCAAAAATATGAATGCAATCTATACACTGGGGGGATAACCTCTGGGGGAATCTAGGATAGAAAAGGACCTGGGGGTCCTAGTAGATCATGGGCTCAGCAATGGAATGCAATACCAAGCTGCTGCTAACAAAGCAAGCATGCATTAACCACTTGGGATCCGCGCTATTGCCAAATGACGGCATTAGCGCGGACCTACATTTCCGGGACTACGTCTATTGACATCGTCCCGTGTACGAGCGGCCTGCGCGCCCCCTGAGGGGCGCGCGCGGCGCGCTCTGTGATCGGCGAGTCCATGAGACTCGCCTGATCACCGATCCGTGCAAGGGGTCGATCCCGACCCCTTATCACGTGATCAGCTGTCAGCCAATGACAGCTGATCATGTGATAGAACGGAGCCGGTAATCGGCTATTATTCCTCCTCGCGCTGACAGCGCGAGGAGAAAAAAAAAAGCCGATCACCGGCGGTCGTGATCGGGACATCAGTCCCGATCACGGCCAGCAATACAAGCAACCATCTGCCACCTGCCAGTGCCCACCTGCCTCCCGCAGTGCCATCCTGAATAAAAGTAAGTGCCCCCCGTCAGTGCCCCCGTCAGTGCCCATAGTGCCCACAGTGCCACCCACAGTGCCACCCACAGTGCCACCCCACAGTGCCACCCACAGTGCCCACAATCTGCCTCAAAGGTGCTGCACCCCAGTGCCGCCCATCAGTGCCCAGCAGTGCCGCCCATCAGTGCCCAGCAGTGCCGCCCATCAGTGCCCAGCAGTGCCACCTATCAGAGCCACCTATCAGTGCCACCTATCAGTGCCCATCAGTCCCATCTATCTGTGGTACCTATCAGTGCCCATCCGTGCCACCCATCCGTGCCACTTATCTGTGCCACCCATCCGTGCCATCTTATCTGTGCCCATCTTTGCCCATCAGTGCCGCCTTATCTGTGCCCATCAGTGCCGCCTTATCTGTGCCTATTAGTGCCGCCTTAACTATGCCTATCAGTGCCCACCAGTGCAGCCTATCAGTGCCCACCAATGCAGCCTATCAGTGCCCACCAATGCAGCCCATCAGTGCCCACCAATGCAGCCTATCAGTGCCGCCTAATCAGCGCACTTCAATGAAGGAGAAAAATGACCCGTTTGCAAAATTTTATAACAAACTATTAAAACATGATTTTTTTTTTTGCATCTTTTTTTGTTTGTTTAGCAAAAAATAAAACTCCGAGCTGTAACTAAATACCACCAAAAGAAAGCTCTATTTGTGGGAAAAAAATGATAAAAATTTCATTTGGGTACAGTGTTGTATGCCCGCGCAATTGTCATTCAAAGTGCATCAGCGCTGAAAGCTGAAAATTGGTCTGGGACTGAGGGGGGTTTAAGTGCCCAGTAAGCAAGTGGTTAAAAAGGGGATCAACTCCAGAGATAAAATGATAATTCTCCTGCTCTACAAGACTCTAGTCCAGCCGCACCTAGAGTATGCTGTCCAGTTCTGGGCACCAGTACTCAGGAAGGATGTACTGGAAATGGAGCATGTACAAAGAAGGGCAACTAAGCTAATAAAGGGTCTGGGGGATATTAGTTATGAGAAAAGGTTGCGAGCACTGAACTTATTCTCTCTGGAGAAGAGATGCTTGAGAGGGGATATGATTTCAATTTATGAATACTGTACTGGTGACCCCACAATAGAGATAAAACATTTTCATGGAAGGGAGTTTAACAACACACGTGGCTACTCATTAAAATTAGAAGAAAAGAGATTTAACTTTAAACTACGTAGAAGGTTCTTTACTTTAAGAGCGGCAAGGGTGTGTAATTCCCTTCCACAGGTGGTAGTCTCACTGGGGAGCATCAATAGTTTCAAAAAAACTATTAGATAAGCACCTGAACAACCGTAACATACAGGGATATACAATGTAATAATGACATATAATCGCACACATAGGTTGGACTTGATGGACTTGTGCCTTCTTTCAACCTCACCCACTATGCAACTATGTACCATAGAAACTTCCTAAGGTTTCATTGGTACCGTAACAGGGACATAAACAATGAAGCGATTGAATACCATATGAAAGTACATGTATTTGGAAACAGACCCTCATCTGCTGTTGCAACATATGGTTTACGAAGGGCTGCTCTTGATGACAAAAACGAGTATAGTGCAGATGCTCAACACTTCGTTGAGAGAGACTTCTACATGGATGATGAACTCAAATCCTTACCCACAGGTGAAGAAGCCATAGACCTACTCCAAAGGACTCAAGGTATGCTTTCTGAGGCCAACCTCTGACTTCTTAAGATTAATCAGTGCTACTGTGATGAAAGTCTTTCAGCCTGGTGATCAGTAGCGGCTGGTGCTCAAAATTTGGGGGTGGGGGGGTTGGGGATGGGGACGCAAACAAACGGAAAACTTCAGAAAAAAAAATCCCATCAATTGCAGCCTCACTGTGCCATCAAATGCTGCCACTGTGCCCAAAAATTGTCGCCACTGTACCATCAAATGCAGCCACTGTGCCATCAAATGCAGCCACTGTGCCATCAAATGCAGCCACTGTGCCATTTCAAATGCTGCCACTGTGCCATATCAAATGCAGCTACTGTGCCATATCAAATGCAGCCACTGTGCCATATCAAATGCAGCCACTGTGCCCAGCTTATGCAGCCACTGTGCCCAGCTTATGCAGCCACTGTGCCCCATCAAATGAAGCCACTGTGCCCATCATATACAGCCACTGTGACCATCACATGCAGTCACTGTGCCCATCAAATGCAACCACTGTGCCCATCAAATGCAGCCTCACTGTGCCCCATCAAATTCAGCCTCACTGTACCCCATCATACGCAGCCACTGGGCCATATCAAATGCTACCAGTGTGCATCCCGTTCGCCATCTGTACTCTGTCTCGTGGCAGTGGGACAGCTCTTTGATGTCCTCTCTTCCTGTTCTCTGGTATGATTGGATGCCTGATAGGCGTCCAATCACAGCGCCTGTTGTTTTAGCCAATCGGGTTATGGGTAACAGATCCAAGCACCTGAATGGTGGTTTAGTGTTAGGAAAGTGAATACTCATTTGCTTTTCTAACACATCTGAGTGACCTGCGAGCTCCCAGCATGGTGCTCGCATCTCACCTTTTATGACGCCTATTAGAGCCTATGGCTCTAATCAGGTGCTTAAAAAAACCTGCCGCTGTAATTCAGGTGCCTGGCGCCTAAAAGGGGCTGGGCACCTGAATAGGGAGTGGCAGCGGCGGCCATAGATAGATTCATGCAATCATTCCTGTGATTGGCCTCAAGTGACACATGATTGCAGGAGGTGCTGTCTGCTCCACACTGCCAGGACTCATCTGCTGGTGGACGCTAGTACTGCAGCCCAAAGATGACATAACATCAGCAGGGAAAAGCTCTCCTGGCATTTCCAAACTGTCTGGAGACACCTGCTGGTGGACCTCGTTCCATCTGCTGGTAATATCTGTCTTTTGGCATGCAGTACTATTTCCTGACAGGCTGATTAAAAATTCACTTCTATCACGTCTTTGCCCCCACAAAATTTCTGTAGTGACACTGTCACATACCTGATGGAAGAGCCCGGAATGCAGGGAGTGACCTCTCATATACCTCTGTACTCCCAAGCCCCTGTCAGCTCTACCAGGGGTTCCTGAGTCAAAGGGGTACAAGTGCCTGACTGGATAGCTGATGTAGAGGGCTGGATGCTGTAGACAGCAGGGTGGTGCACTGTAGTCCAGCAACAGGATGCAGGCAGAAGACTGGATGCAGCAGACAGCAGGGAGGCAGGGGCGGACTGACAACTCATGGGGCCCCCGGGCAATAGGATATTATGGGACCCCCAGGCAATAGGAGATTATGGGGCCCCCGGGCAATAGAAGAAGATTATGGGGCCCTTGGGCAATAGGAGATTATGGGGCCCCCAGGCAATAGGAGATTATGGGGCCCCCAAGCAATAGATTATGGGGCAAAACAGTATAAAAACACAGAATACACATACACACACTGAAAAGGTACTGGAGAGGCGGGGCAGCTATAATCTTGGGATTTTAAAAAAAACACATATTTTTACATATTGTCCCTGGTTTTATTGAGGCTGGCAACCCTGATGGAGCCCCTTGGTGTCATGGGGCCCTCGGGCAGTGCCCGAGTGTCTGAAAGGTCAGACCGTCCCTGCAGGGAGGTGCACTCTAGCCCAGCAGCAGGATGCATGTGGAAGACTGGATGCAGCAGACAACAGGGAGGTGCACTGTAGTCCAGCAGCAGGATACAGGCAGAAGACTGGATGCAACAGACAGCAGGGAAATGCACTGTAGTCCAGCAGCAGGATGCGGGCAGAAGACAGGCTGAGTCAAACACAGGCGGCCAGATCAGATACAGGAACGTAATCCAAAGAATAGCCAAGCCCAAGCTGGGATCGGGGCGGCAGCAAGCAGAGATGTCAGGAACAAGCCGAGTCAGATACAGATCAGATGAATAGAGTAACGGGTAGCAGGGGTCTCAGGAAACGCTGTAGACCGGACAAAAAGACAGCAAGGCATCAGATTGCTGGGATGTTTTCTGGAAAACCTTTCCTGACATTGCCCCCCTCCAGTGGGCAGCCTCCGGTGCCCAACTGGGCCATCTCACTTAGGTGAGATTTCTTAAAGGCCAGGATCAGTCTCTTGGCATGGATATTAGTCTCTGGTTCCCAAGAGTTTTCCTCTGGACCATAACCCTTCCATTTCACCAGATACAGACCTTGGTTACATCTTTTCCTGCAGTCCAAGATTGATTCAACCTCAAATTCCTCTTCACCGTTGATGAGCACAGGTTCAGGAGGACTGGCATTCCGATTGGTGAAGGGGTCCAGGACTGAAGGTTTAAGCAGAGCCACATGAAAAACTGAGTGTATTCGAAATAATTCCGGTAGTTTCAATTCGTAGGCCATTTCTCCGGGTTTCAGATTAAGCTCTCCTCTCCTCTGTTTGTCAAATACCTCCTTGTTA
Source organism: Lithobates pipiens (assembly GCF_037356315.1). NCBI lineage: Eukaryota > Metazoa > Chordata > Amphibia > Anura > Ranidae > Lithobates > Lithobates pipiens. The sequence goes on along the minus strand of NW_027507748.1, from coordinate 270,914,889 downwards.
TGTTTCTGAGTCTTTGCCATTGTCTCTTGGAATAGCTTGTTATTTATGCTAAAAAAAACTCAAGGTTTCCTGGGCAGCTGGTACTGCACTTTTTGGAATGTTGTTGGACAAGAACAAGGGATGGAAACCATAGTTCACAAAAAATGGAGACTGGTTAGTTGTGGAGTTATTATAGGCAAACTCGGCAAGAGGTAATAGGGGTACCCAATCATCCTGGGAAAAACAAGAATAACATCGCAAATACTGCTCGAGAGTTTGATTTGTTCGCTCAGTCTGACCGTTAGTCTGGGGATGGTAAGCAGAGAAGGAAAGGTCAATTTTCAGGGTTTCACATAATGCTCTCCAGAATTTGGATGTAAATTGTACCCCCCCGATCAGATACAATATTTGCAGGTATACCGTGGAGCCTTACTATCTCTTTAATAAAGATCCTTGCGGTTTCAGGGGCAGAGGGTTTACCTTTCATAGGCAGAAAGTGAGCCATCTTGGAAAATCTGTCAACCACCACGAAGATGGTGGTGCAATCTTCTGATGGTGGCAATTCAACAATAAAATCCATGGAGATCATTCTCCATGGCCTTTCTGGAACAGGGAGAGGCTTCAGCAACCCCCAAGCTTTGTTTTTGCTACCCTTGTTCTGAATGCAGGTAATGCACAGTTCCACATAGCGTCTGCAATCTTTCAGTAGCTGAGGCCACCAGAAAGTGCGTTGGAGGAGTTCAGAGGTCTTGTGTATGCCAAAGTGGCCGGCTAGCTCATGGTTATGACAAGATTTAAGGACGGCAACCCGTGACTGCTGGGGCACAAAATTCTGTCCTTGTACCATAATAGGTCATCTCTGGACTGTAAAATAACGTTTGTTGGATAAGGAGCCATTGAAGAGGCCTGCTTAATTTTGGACAGTAGATCTCCCTGCAGCATAAGAAAGTTTCCAGGAGCAAGGATGGTATCTGGAGCTGAAGAGACTTCAGGTTCGCTAAACATCCGATTTGGTATTTTTTTGACCCGGGCCTGTAGGTAATGTGGAATGAGAACCTAGTAAAGAAGAGTCCCCATCTGGCCTGACTCTTGGCAACTTTCAGGTGCTCTAAATTTTTGTGGTCCTTAACTGCAAGTATCTCCCTGTCCCAACATCATAATTCTTCTCATCTTCGGACATCTTGCGGGAGAAGAACACAACTGGATGCAATAGGGCCTTGGGTCCTTGTCTCTGAGAAAGTACTGCTCCCACTGCTATCTCAGAGGCATCTACCTCCAGGATGTAAGGTAACGCTGGGTCAGGGTGCTTCAGGACAGAGTCTGACATGAACTGATCCTTTAGGGAGATGAAGGCAGCTTGAACTTCAGGGGAACATTGGAACCGGGAGCCTTGCCTTGTCAATTTTGTGATGGGTGCAATGATAGTAGAAAATCCCCTGATATATTTGCGATAAAAATTTGCAAAACCAACAAAACGCTGAATTCCTTTTTTGTCTGTAGGGGCTGGCCAGTCCAAGATGGTGGAGAGATAATCAAGCCCAGAAACGGAATGCTTTGGCGTTCAAACTAGCACTTCTCAGGTTTTGCGTACAAGCCATGTTGACGAAGCCGAGTTAGAACTTTTCTGACGTGTTCCCAGTGAATAGGCAGAGAGGGGGAAAAGATCAAGATGTCATCCAGATAAACTATGACGAACAGATCAAGATAGTCTCTAAAAGTCGATAGTCCTGAGTTCTGCTATTCGCACTATTGCGCATGCGCGTGCGCCAAACAGCCTTTTTGCACACAGGCATTCTTCTGAAAGCCAGATTGCTGGGATGTTTGCTGGAAAGCCTTTCCTGACAGACACATGCTTTTCTAGCCCATTGCTACAAGAGGGCAGCATGCAGCTTAACATAAACCTGACTATCAGAAAAGCCTATGAGCATGTACTGGAGAAGTTAGTGAATTGGTATATGTGTGGGTAGGTGCAGCGTGGTGAGGCGGCAGAAAAGGCTCAGAGTCCAGATGCAGAAAACAAAATTGTATTAAAATTTAAGTTCAGCAATTCACAACAGTTCCAGCGGGAAGGTAAATGGATTGGCAGCACTCACAGTATGTAACAGCGATAAGTAGAAGCAGAAGGTCTCACACATTACTGACAGCATCTTTCTCATGGGACAGAATAATCTGTACCCAAGTGGGCAGGTTTTCAGGAAGGATGATGTGTCCCTACACATTCCTTCCTTATCTGTAACCACTTCTTGGCCTAAGCACTATACCTGACAGAATAGCTACATGCAAATTGTGTACCAAACCCCGGGAGCCAGGGTCTTAAATAGACTCTGCCTGTCCCAAATAGCTGCCAAAGTCACATGGGACGTCAGCATTCAATTGCATGCTGCCTCTCTGTAACCGAGGAGACCATAGAGGAATGAGGTTCCTCTAAACTTCCTCCTCTACCTGCTTTGCCTCTGTGGATGAGCGCCACCTGTAGTGGAGAAAATAGAATGCACTTGCCTACATAAGCATGCTTTATACGTAGATCTTTATTAACATAACCTTAGAAAAAAAACACTATTTAATCCTGCAATTAGGACAGTAATACCCCAGATTCGTGAGTTTTTAAATATACCATTGAATGCATTTAGTTCTATCAGTTAAATGGGTGCAACATATGCCCGTTGAGACTACCAGAAATCTGCTGAGCTTGCAAGTTTCTGTAGTGTTATCTCAGACAGTCTTGACTGCACTGCCCGGTTATCCTCCAGAAATCACAGAACACCTCACCATTTGTCAAAGAGAGGGGGGATGCTTTGTAGTCCTAACACCGGTAAGATAAATGTTTTCACAATAGGACAGGAAAAGTGTCATTGGCAGGACCACTAAGTGAACAAAAAAAAAACTGAAAACAAATGCAGTCACTACATCTTAAAACTAGTAAACTTGTTAGGTTTAGAAACATTGTAATGAAAAACAGAACAAAAAAGTGATTTATTTTGGTACATGTATTCTATAAAGAATATATTTTAAAAAGCATACACGCACAATTTGTTTCTAAATGAAAACAAGCACTTTACCTTTATGTACAGTACTTCACTCTTCACTCTATGGGACTCCTAGGAGGACATGCCATTTATTGGGAAAAGGTGTTCTCATTACTGAATTTCAATTACTGAGTCTTAAACAAATAAATAATTCGTAAAAATGACCCTGATTAGAAAAAAATATGCCAGTTGAATAATGAATAAAGCCTAAGGCCGCGTACACACGGGCGGACTGTTCGCCCAACCTTGTCCGCTGAACAGTGTTTGGGCGGACAGTCCGCTCGTGTGTGGGCTTTCAGCGGACAGTTTCAGCGGACAGTTGGACGGACAAAGTCTTTCGGAAATTCCGAAAAACTGTCCGCTGAAACTGTGTTTGAGCGAACAGTCCGCCCGTGTGTGGGCCTGTCCGCTGTACTTTCGAAATGAGCGGACTGTTCCCGCTCGGAAAGTCCGCCCATTTCGAGCGCGTGTACAGGTAGGCGGGGCCCGCGAAGGAGACGTCGCGGGCTCCGCCGCCTGGAATGGGCTTAAAGGGGAACCCCAACGCCGAAAAAAATCGGCGTGGGGGTTCCCCCAAAGTCCACACCAGACCCTTGTCCGAGCACGCTACCCGGCCGGCCAGGAAAGGGGGGCGAGCGAGCGCGCCCCCCCTCCTGAGCCGTACCAGGCCGCGTGCCCTCAACATGGGGGGGTGCCTTGGGGAAGGGGGGGCCGCGCGGCCCCCCCACCCCAAAGCACCTTGTCCCCATGTTGATGAGGACAAGGGCCTCTTCCCGACAACCCTGGCCGTTGGTTGTCGGGGTCTGCGGGCGGGGGGCTTATCGGAATCCGGGAGCCCCCTTTAAGAAGGGGGCCCCCGGATACCGGCCCCCCACCCTATGTGAATGAGTATGGGGTACAATGTACCCCTACCCATTCACCTGTGAAATAAAGTACAAAAAAAAACACAACACAGGGAAAAAATATTTTATTGCACAGCTCCGGGGGTCTTCCGTCTTCGGGGGTCTTCTCGCCGGACTCCTCCGCTATCTGTGTGTAGCTCTTTTACTAGCGGAGGAGTCCGGCTTTCTTCCTCCCCGCCGCCGGCCTCTTCTCCCGACTTCGGGGGTCTTGTCCCCCTCTTCGGTTCTTCTGCCGGGCCACCGCGCCATCTTGTAGCTCTTTTGCAGGCGGTGGCCCGGTCTTCTGTCGCCGCTGCCTTCCGTTCTTCTGTCGCCGCCTTCGGTTCTTCTGCCGGGCCACCGCGCCTTCTTGTAGCTCTTTTACAGGCGGTGGCCCGGTCTTCTGTCGCCGCTGTCGTCGCCGCCGCCTTCCGTTCTTGTTCTTCTTCTTGTTCTTCTTCTTCTCCTGGAGATGTTGACTCGACGAGCTCTCCGGCCGGAATGCCAGAGCCGCGCTGTGCGGTCACTTATATAGTGACAATGGGGCGGTGTCACATGGTATATGTCACATGGGTTGGTCACATGGGTTGATGTCACATGGGGACTATGACATCGTAAGGGGGCGGGGTCACCATGTGACCAACCCATGTGACATATACCATGTGACACCGCCCCATTGTCACTATATAAGTGACCGCACAGCGCGGCTCTGGCATTCCGGCCGGAGAGCTCGTCGAGTCAACATCTCCAGGAGAAGAAGAAGAACAACAAGAAGAAGAACAAGAACGGAAGGCGGCGGCGACGACAGCGGCGACAGAAGACCGGGCCACCGCCTGTAAAAGAGCTACAAGAAGGCGCGGTGGCCCGGCAGAAGAACCGAAGGCGGCGACAGAAGAACGGAAGGCAGCGGCGACAGAAGACCGGGCCACCGCCTGCAAAAGAGCTACAAGAAGGCGCGGTGGCCCGGCAGAAGAACCGAAGAGGGGGACAAGACCCCCGAAGTCGGGAGAAGAGGCCGGCGGCGGGGAGGAAGAAAGCCGGACTCCTCCGCTAGTAAAAGAGCTACACACAGATAGCGGAGGAGTCCGGCGAGAAGACCCCCGAAGACGGAAGACCCCCGGAGCTGTGCAATAAAATATTTTTTCCCTGTGTTGTGTTTTTTTTTGTACTTTATTTCACAGGTGAATGGGTAGGGGTACATTGTACCCCATACTCATTCACATAGGGTGGGGGGCCGGTATCCGGGGGCCCCCTTCTTAAAGGGGGCTCCCGGATTCCGATAAGCCCCCCGCCCGCAGACCCCGACAACCAACGGCCAGGGTTGTCGGGAAGAGGCCCTTGTCCTCATCAACATGGGGACAAGGTGCTTTGGGGTGGGGGGGCCGCGCGGCCCCCCCTTCCCCAAGGCACCCCCCCATGTTGAGGGCACGCGGCCTGGTACGGCTCAGGAGGGGGGGCGCGCTCGCTCGCCCCCCTTTCCTGGCCGGCCGGGTAGCGTGCTCGGACAAGGGTCTGGTGTGGACTTTGGGGGAACCCCCACGCCGATTTTTTTCGGCGTTGGGGTTCCCCTTTAAGCCCATTCCAGGCGGCGGAGCCCGCGACGTCTCCTTCGCGGGCCCCGCCTACCTGTACACGCGCTCGAAATGGGCGGATTTGCCTCCTTACGTGGGCGAGTCCGTTCATTTCAAAAGTTGAGCGAACTGTTTGGCAAACAGTTTGCTGAAACAGTCCGCTCGTGTGTGGGCAAGTCCGCTCATGCAAATTTTGAGCGGACTGTTTGCCGAAACTGTTTGACGAACAAGGTTGGGCAAACAGTCCGCGCGTGTGTACGCGGCCTAAGGATTTTTTTATGGAATATGGTAACTTCTTACATGACCTCTTATATTGAAGCATAGCTAAACCCAGGCTACTGTTATATAGTATGTTAAAGTGGTTGTAATCCCTTACAAACCACTTTGACCTACAGGTAAGCCTAGATTAAGGCTTACCTGTAGGTCCAAGAAATATCTCCTAAACCTATACGGTTTAGGAGATATTTGCCCGAAGACAGGCACCGCTGTCTACGGCGCATGCGCCGTAGACAGCGGCACTCAGGCGCACTGAGCGCGGCATTCTCAACGACGGAGCTGCCGCGCGTGTCGGCTCCCGTGCGCATGCGCGGGAGTGACGCCATCGCCGCTTCGCCGAATCACAGCGGAGGAGCTGCGAGACCCCACCAAGAAGATGGATGCGTCAGACTACAGGGGACAACGGTGACTTCGCTGGCTCCTGTGTCAGGTAAGTGACACATAATGGACTACTATGCGATGCATTGTAGTCCATTATGCTTTGCCTTTGCAGGGAATGAAAGAGGAAGTAAACTCATCAGGGTTTACTTCCTCTTTAATAAACCTTTCTCTTACCCACTGACCAATTATTCCAGACTCCTTATGCCGTGTACACACAAGCGGACTTTCTGGCAGACTTCCCAACTGACTTTTCAGCAGAGTTCCAACTGACTTTTCCAACGAACGGACTTGGCCACACACAATCACACCAAAGTCCGATGGATTCGAACGTGATGACGTAGGACCGGACTAGAATAAGGAAGTTCATAGCCAGTAGCCAATAGCTGCCCTAGCTTCGGTTTTCGTCCGTCGGACTAGCATACAGATGATCTTTCGACTGGACTTGAGTCCGTCGGAAATAATTGAAACATGTACTAAATCTAAAGTCCATCTGATTTTTAGAAAGAAAAGGTCAGATGAAGTCCACACACGATCGAATTGTCTGGCAAATTCGTTCTGTCGTACCTTTGCTGTCGAAAAGACTGGTCATGTGTACACGGCATTACACTTGCCTATACAGTGGCAGAGCTGTCTTGGGAATGGCTGGGGGATTACTGAGGGTCACTTAGCCTACCCAACTAACTAGCAACTCTACCTTAACACAGTCCTTGCCAAATTACATCACTGACTACAGCTCTAAAGAGAGCATGAAATGGTTAGTAGATTAATAACTAGAAAGTTTATAAGTATGCATACAAAAGTCTGGGGCTGTAGTTAGAGTTGATGTCTCCTTTAATAAGGAAGCGGTTACTCAGAACCCCACAAAGTGAAAAAAACGGCACAGCTGTCACAATGGTACTAATGAGGACTTAAAAACTGGCCAATATTCAAATGCTAGTTTAACGTTATGTTAACAGTTTTGCAAGATCTAAAAAATACTTATCTTCAAACAAGACCATATTACCAAATGTCTAAATGTGGCCAGCAATAGAGGAGGTCTGGAAAAAGAGGAGGTATTTCAGTTCTTCTATTACTGTCTTCTTACTGGAAAGAGGTAGCCTGTAAGTATACTTTAACAAATCTGAATTTGACTTATGTGATAGTACTTCTGGTTAGTGGTGAAATAGGCGGGGAGACTGGGGGCATTTTCTTTCTGGACCAGTACTAATAAGATATGTTGGGCAGATGGCTCCAAGTGGAGATGCCTCAGTGAGTTTTATAAAGCTACTTGTTACCAGTTTGGCCCTAGGGACATCCTCTATGATTAACTTCCTTTAAGACTCTTAGCATTTGGCCCCAACACTTCTCAGAGCCCAAAAGTGCATTTCTACTCTTGCAGTCAAATTAGGGAAAATCCCACAATATGTTTACAGCATACCTAAAAAAAAATATGTCTTACCTTTTCAATGTTTCTGAGGAGAATGTGTCATGGTTGACTGCAACAATTTCACAACTAGCTGGCCTTGGACTAACTGAGTTTAGTTCTCCTTAACACATAATGGAGAGTAATAAAAAAGCCTAGCTCCTAAATATTTAACCTTTTGTTAAGGCAAGCAATAGATGATGCAAATCGCTCAATTCCTCCATCAACACAGTCAGTGTTGGTGGAATCCCACCCACACCGATATTGTGTTCTGCCATCAGGCAGCCTCCCCGCTGGCAGAACACAATGATTACTGCTAGCGGCTATAGTATCTGACAGTTATAGCATGTAAAAGATACAATCGATGGATCCACTTGGGTACAACCAGCCAGCCCATACATGGATTGAATCTCAGCTAGTCCTTGCTGAACCCAGCTGAGATTCAATTCATATATGGCCAGCTTAAGACAGGCAATTTTCATATTTAGTAAAATTGAAGAGATAATATATGCTTTGCACAGTATAAACAGGGTTATGGCAAACACAGCTTCCCAGCCCTCCTCATAACAAAGAATTCTAAAGCCTAGTACACACAAAGAGATAATCGGACAAATGATTGTCTGTTTGTAATATGGAGACTGGCATGCAAAAATAAAAAGTACAAAAATTCAGAAGTGATGTCATATATTTGTATTGTATTTTTGGATGAAAACTGTGCTGATTAAACATAAAGAGGACAATTTTGTATTGTAAGAGAATTTTTTTAGTTTTTGTCCCTTTAGAACATTTTGGAGGAAAGCTGTGTACTAACGATCAGATTATCATAAAATCACTTGGAAAGCTGTATTTTTGTCCGATTTTCTGACAGTATGTATGGGGCTTAAGACAGGCCATAGACAGGAAAATAAATGTGCACGATTCCTCCATCAACACAGACAGTGTTCACAGGGGAATCTCTTCTGCCAAGCAATTGTCTTCTCTAGGCGGTTAACGGTGGGGGAGGGGGGTTTGGTGCGGGGGAAGCCATCCCCACTGGGGGAAGACAGTGATTATTTCTAGCAGCTATAGCAGCCGCAAGCAAATCCAGCAGGCTGGTCATACCCAAGTTGATCGATTGTTCAACTTGGTACATTCAGCCTGCCCATTAATGATTCAAATCTTGGCTGGTTCAGCAGGAACTGGCCAAAATTCAAACTGTCTATGGTAAAGTAAGTAGGCTTATTTTCTTACTGGAATTTCCAAAAAGGAACATCTAAAAATAGGCAAGCTGCAATTATTTTTTTAAAGTTCTACTATGTGAATGGGGGCATTTAACATACGAAAAGTAGGTATTATCCCAATTTGGCTTCAAAAGTGGAAATAAACTTTAAAATAAGCTGATACTGAAAAATTTAAAAATGAGTTTTATAATAAACCGTCATTTAGGAGTAGTGATGGCCGAACGGTTCGCCCGGCGGTCGAATTTCGGCTGTTCGCGATTCGCCCGATCGGCGGACTATTGCCGCCGTTCGCCCGGCGGACTTCCGTGTTTTCTGTGTAAAAGAACTTTGACCTATGATGGCACATCCATCATGGGGTACAGGACAGCCAATTGAGACATTACAGCACATGGACACTTGGACATTCCCCCTAACTCAGTGATGGCGAACCTTGGCACCCCAGATGTTTTGGAACTACATTTCCCATGATGCTCATGCACTCTGCAGTGTAGTTGAGCATCATGGGAAATGTAGTTCCAAAACATCTGGGGTGCCAAGGTTCGCCATCACTGCCCTAACTTATAAATACACCCGATCCGGCGGCCATTTTACATTCTTTCTTCTGTCACTATAGGGAGAGGTTGCTGTGTGGAGCAGGGAGAGATTGCAGTGACCCAAATCGCTAGCTATTCAGTACACAAAAGTTCTTTTCAGGACTGGTATAGGTGTTAGGTGTAGTTCAGGATATAGGTTTGAGGCAGTGCAGTGCTAGTGATTGTTGCAGCAGCCTGAGTGTCTTTTGTCAGTTTAGAGAAAGGGACAGGATGGTGTGTGCTGCAGGGAGAGTCAGTTTAATCATTAGCTGTTACTATCAGGTCCACAAAAGTGCTATTCCAGTAACCAGTTATTGTTCCAGCAGCCTCTGTTTTGTCAGTTTATATAGGGACAGGCAGGAAGCAGTGTGTGAGGCAGTGAGGGTCAGTTTAATCAGTAGCTGTTACTATATTAGGTCCACAAAGCTTCTTTTCAGGACTGGTATCAGTGGTATGGTACTAGGCTTGTACACGTATAATATTCTTTCTTCCAAATATAGAAAGAATATTATACTTGACTGCTGCCCTTCTGCTGCAGTCTGCTAATCAGTCACAACCTACTTGTTCCACAAAGGTCATTATAAGGACTGGTAATAACCTGGTGTAGGGTGCTATAGTACATAGGGTTGAGTGAGGTACAGTCTGCTATTCTATAAGGACTGGCATAGGTCCACAATACATAGGGTTGAGGTGCACTACTGCTGACCGCTGCCCTATACTGCAGCAGTCCTTCATCAGTATAGGGACTGACGTACAGTCTGCTAATCAGTCACAACCTACTTGTTCCACAAAGGTCCTTATAAGGACTGGTAAGGTAATAACCTGGTGTAGGGTGCTATAGTACATAGGGTTGAGTGAGGTACAGTCTGCTATTCTATAAGGACTGGTATAGGTCCACAATACATAGGGTTGAGGTGCACTACTGCTGACCGCTGCCCTATACTGAAGCAGTCCTTCATCGGTATAGGGACTGACGTACAGTCTGCTAATCAGTCACAACCTACTTGTTCCACAAAGGTCCTTATAAGGACTGGTAAGGTAATAACCTGGTGTAGGGTGCTATAGTACATAGGGTTGAGTGAGGTACAGTCTGCTATTCTATAAGGACTGGTATAGGTCCACAATACATAGGGTTGAGGTGCACTACTGCTAACCGCTGCCCTATACTGCAGCAGTCCTTCATTGGTATAGGGACTGACGTACAGTCTGCTAATAAGTCACAACCTACTTGTTCCACAAAGGTCCTTATAAGGACTGGTAATAACCTGGTGTAGGGTGCTATAGTACATAGGGTTGAGTGAGGTACAGTCTGCTATTCTATAAGGACTGGTATAGGTCCACAATACATAGGGTTGAGGTGCACTACTGCTGACCGCTGCCCTATACTGCAGCAGTCCTTCATCGGTATAGGGACTGACGTACAGTCTGCTAATCAGTCACAACCTACTTGTTCCACAAAGGTTCTTATAAGGACTGGTAATAGCCTGGTGTAGGGTGCTATAGTACATAGGGTTGAGTGAGGTACAGTCTGCTATTCTATAAGGACTGGTATAGGTCCACAATACATAGGGTTGAGGTGCACTACTGCTGACCGCTGCCCTATACTGCAGCAGTCCTTCATCGGTATAGGGACTGACGTACAGTCTGCTAATCAGTCACAACCTACTTGTTCCACAAAGGTTCTTATAAGGACTGGTAATAACCTGGTGTAGGGTGCTATAGTACATAGGGTTGAGTGAGGTACAGTCTGCTTTTCTATAAGGACAGGTATAGGTCCACAATACTTAGGGTTGAGGTGCACTACTGCTGACCGCTGCCCTATACTGCAGCAGTCCTTCATCGGTATAGGGACTGACATACAGTCTGCTAATCAGTCACAACCTACTTGTTCCACAAAGGTCCTTATAAGGACTGGTAAGGTATAGGGTACTACAGTACATAGGGTTGAGTGAGGTACAGTCTGCTATTCTATAAGGACTGGTATAGGTCCACAATACATAGAGTTGAGGTGCACTACTGCTGACCGCTGCCCTATACTGTAGCAGTCCTTCATCGGTATAGGGACTGAGAGTTTTGTCACAGGGTCATTTAAAAAATGACAGGCAGAGGAAGAGGCAGGCCCTTCCGCAGGGGTGGTAGGGGTAGGGCAGGAGCAACAGGCTTGAGCCAAAGTGGGAAGTTGCAGAAGGTGCGTTCAATTACTTTAAAGGACGCACCAGACTTGGTTGAGTGGCTCACTCAGCCTTACTCTTCTGCACCCTCCTCATCCTCTCGATCTGCACCCTCTTCTTCACTCTCTGCTATGTGCACCCCCAAAGACACTACCACCAACAACACGACCACCACCACATACCTTCCGCTTGAGTCACAGGAATTATTTTCCGATCCATATCAAGGCATTTCTGATGCGCAGCCACTCTTGGTATTGGATCAGGAAGAGGAGGTAGCAACAACCGCTACTCAGCAGTCTGACGACAGTACCCAGATCAGCCCAAGGAGGAGGTTGGTCCCTGGTGTTGCTGCCTACTCCGAGATCTCTACTTATAGCGGTGGGGAAGGTGACGTCGATGATGACGTGTCTAGTGATGTCACGTGGGTGCCCACAAGAGAGGAAGAGGAGGGGAGTTCAGAGGGAGATATGGAGCAGCAGATAGGGAGGAGAAGCAGGAATAACTTACATTGCACAGGAGGGACAAAGCAGACTGCTAATGTATCAGGAGCGAGTCATCGACCATGTACGGTCACATCTGGCGCTCCCAGGACACCGCCACATGGCTCCGCAGTGTGGGCTTTTTTTAACGTGTCCGCTGCTGACAATAGCATTGCCATCTGCAATCTTTGCAGTCAACGCATTAGTCGCGGTAAGCCCAACACTCACCTAGGGACGACCGCCTTAAGAAGGCACATGAGCAGCCATCACCGAGCCCAGTGGGAGCAACGGAACACACAAAGCCACACTCCAGGCTCTCACCGTCCAGCCTCGTCTTCTACTTCTCCTTCTCCTCTCTCCTCAGAATTGTCCTCCACTCCACCTTCCATCACGCCAAGCTCACGTTTTTCTGCAAAAAGGCAGGCTTCCATGGGCCTAATGTTCGAGCGTAAAAAAATGATGACGCCGGATAACCCTCTTGCCCAACGGTTGACGGCTGGCTTGTCAGAACTCATAGCCCGCCAACTACTGCCATATAAACTGGTGGACTCGGAGGCCTTTCGCAAATTTGTGGCCATTGGAACACCACAATGGAAGGTCCCAGGAAGGAAGTATTTCTCACAGAAGGGCATCCCAGAGCTATATGGCCATGCTCAGCGGCAAGTGAATGTATCTCTGGCACACAGTGTCGGTGCCAAGATACATCTGACCACAGACACGTGGTCTAGCAAACACGGGCAGGGAAGGTACATCACTTTTACTGCCCACTGGGTGAACCTTCTGATGGCTGTCAAGCATGTAACCCGTGGCACCCGTGTAGATTTGGTTTTACCGCCACGGATTGCATGCAGGCCTGACTCTTCTTCTTCTCCTCCTCCTACTCCATCCTCCTCCCTCTCCTCCTCGGCTGACTCCTCCTTTTCCGCTGCTAGCGTCTCTTCCGCTGCGCCGCCAAAGCTCCCCAGAACCTATTCGACATGCCAGGTGAGACGTTGCCATGCCGTGCTGCGTCTGTTGTGCCTGGAAGCCAAGAGCCACACTGGCCCGACACTCCTTTCAGCTTTGCGTTCACAGGAAGATCAGTGGCTAACACCGCTCAATTTGACAATATGAGGGGCTCCCACCATCCCTGTGCTATGCTCATTATGAGGGGCTCCCACCATCCCTGTGCTGTGCATATTTTGAGGTGCTCCCACCATCCCTGTGCTATGCTCATTATGAGGGGCTCCCACCATCCCTGTGCTATGCTGACTTCCTCCTGGGGCTGCTTACGGTGCAGGTGTCAGTGCTGTATATCATGGTGCTGATGTCAGTACTCTCTATCACGGTGCTGCTGTCAGTGCTGTATATCACGGTGCTGGTGTTAGTGCTTTATGTCACGCTGCTGATGTCAGTGCTCTCTATCACGGTGCTGGTGTTAGTGCTTTATGTCACGCTGCTGATGTCTGTGCTCTCTATCACGGTGCTGGTGTCGAATGACTCTATCACGGTGCAGGTGTCATTGCTGTATGTCCAGCTGCTGATGTCAGTGCTCTGACTGGTTGCTAGAGGTTACAGCACTCCTTAAGGCTCACTGATTAGTTGTTAGAGGTTACAGCACATTTCTGCTTGTTGATTGGCTGCTAGAGATTGCTGTACAGTAATACTGCTCACTGGTTGCTATAGGTTACAGCACATCTTCTCCTCACTGCAGGGGGGCATGATATACCTATGAATGCTGCCTTTATTTACATATCAATGCAGATGGCCTCAGCTATTTACATATGCATGTCGCTGCTATTTACATATGAATGCCAGCATTTACATGTAAACACAGGTCTGCAGGTGAGTCATCTGTACACAATAGGGCAGAGCTGGGCGCCATTAGTAACAGCACAGGACTAAAACTTCAAGGGACAAGGGAATGTAAACTGGGATAGTTGGCAAGTATGAGGCAGCTGCTTTGGGCCCCACAACAATGACAGGGCCCAGGGCAGCTGCCCCTTTTGCCCTGCCTTAAAGACGGCCCTGCACGCTGCTGATGTCAGTGCTCTCTATCACGGTGCTGCTGTCAGTGCTGTATATCACGGTGCAGGTGTCATTGCTGTATGTCACGCTGCTGATGTCAGTGCTCTCTATCACGGTGCTGGTGTCAGATGACTCTATAACGGTGCAGGTGTCATTGCTGTATGTCACGCTGCTGGTGATCATCTCCTGCACCCTCTTCTTTGCCTACCCTGGTCCCTGACCTTCCCTCTCCTCCATTGCCTTCATGCACTCCACAGTCCTGAATTGTCACAACAATTTCCCATATAAAAACAGAATGCATGTAGTTGTCGATCCCAGATTCACCTCATACATGTGTTATGTCATTGGCCATATGGTGGGACTATGTTTGCACAGCTATTAATTATTTTGTGGCTGCAAATTTGACCTGTAGGTTTGCGAAGTTCGCCTCCCATTGAAGTCAATGGGGCCCGCCGCGAACGTTCCGATTCGCGAACTATCAGCCGCGTTCATGGTCCGCGTTCGCGAAATGTCCCATCGAAAGTTCATCCATCACTATTTAGGAGCACCCAGTTTTCACCATAACTACCAGTCAGTGAATCAACACTGTATACTTTGCGTAAACAGTTTCTTTAGCCCACAATTTTTTTCTTTATCATGAAACTACCACTTGATTGTATTTCACTCCAGGTCAAACGCTCTCAGTTCTCCCCTGATTCTGGTATTGAAGAAAGCAGAAAAAGTTACTGGATGATATCTGGCATACTTTATAAAAATCTCAGATTACGAGTATCCATTCTGAAAAAGCAGGGCAACAGTGATGATGTCATAAGTAATAGTAGTAAGTCACATTCAACTAGGATATGTTGAAGACATCAATGTAGCCTCCTATTCCTAATCCAAATTAGTTTAAGGAACATATTCTAACATTATTAGTCACAAGGGCATGTTGGTCATCTTAATATAGGGTTGTTTTTAATGCTCCTGATCTGTGTATTTGTTCTGGGTCAATGACTCAGAATGTACTAAGGCCAGAGGATCAGTATGTGACTCATACGATAAGAATTTTGAGAGGGAGGTCCTCCATGCCAGCCTACATGTGTTTCAATACAGTTGATACAGATTTTCTTTAAAATTAAACTATAGTGTTTTCTTCAAATGTATTTTAACCCATTTCTGACATTTGGTGTTTACAGGTTAAAATCTGTATTTTATGCTAGAAAATTACTTAGAACCCCCAAACATTATATATATATATATATATATATATATATATATATATATATATATATATATTAGCAGCCGAGTAAACAGGAAGCAACGTACGTCAATTTCGTGTTTACAATCAGGAGACTAGAACTAAGCCGTTTCCAGCTACATTCCTGTCTATGGCTAGCCGCTGGAAGTGGCGGTTCATGAGTTGGGTGTCCCGGTGGGACGGGAGGCCCGTTCAGAGTGGCGGCAGGGGGAAGTCCCCTCCCGCTCCTCCTGGATAACAGCCGGGCAGCTTTTAGCCCCATCGGTTGTTATCTCTGGAAAGCCGTTCGCTGGCTCCAAAAAACTGTACTGAGATGATGCCTGCAGCTGCGGGCATCATTTCAGTATAACCCCCGAAAGCCGAGTACGCTCATCTGTGTATGCTCGACGGGAAGGGGTTAAACCTATTTGAAGTAAATCAATTGATGCATACATTGTCAAATAAATATTTTATACAAAGAATAAAAGTAACAAAGATTTTTTTTTATACTTATATGCTTCTGAATGTGAAGTTTAGCTTAAAAAAACAAGATTTTTTTTTTTACTGCTCAGCATAACACATAATGAAAATATGTGGAAAAACAGTATACATCCCTGTTAAAAGAGGCACTTTTCTCATACTGAGGTCTGCACTTTAACTTGCAAACCCGTAGGAAATATTATCAAGAAAATACATAGAACACAAATAGCAGCATTTCAAATCTTTGTTTATGTAGACAATTTACACAATTTATTACCATAGGCTTTAAGTATAAAAGACTAAAAATAAAACTTGTGTGGTTTGCTTCTAGTATTAACAAAACAATAAATAAGAAAAAAGGCACTTAAGAAAATATAAACCTGATGGAACACTTTCAGCATTCAGGAATCACAAAGAATATAATAAGAGCTGCTGAAATGAAATCAGATTACTGAGCATTCATGTGAATTGTGGGTTTCTAAAGAGAGTAAGATAGATCCTAGAAAAACCTTTACCATACTAAAAGCAGAGCTACAAGGTTCAAAAATGCGTTTTAATCTCATACATAAAAATAAAAAAAAACACAAAACTCCTAAGAAAAACTTCAAAATCACTGGGGTTCTGCAAGAATACTATTTCATTGAAAAAAAAAGTGTCAAAATCAATGTAAAGACTGGGTGAGTTTCATATTTGTATTCCATAAAATGTCTGCAAAATGTTGAAGTTGTAGTTAACCATCTATTGTGAACATATCATATAGCTGTAAGGTATGGTTCCAGTAGAGTCATTGTTACCTGTATTGTCTTGTTATTATATCTTTCAAAAACTGATGCAAGCATTGTAGATTTACAGTATATATTTGCCAATGTGCATCTGTCAGGGCTGGGCTCAGCCCTCCCTTCTCAGTGCTCAGGTTGCTCAGGTGTCGGTTAATTGCCAGCACCCATCGTTCCACAGTGGCTCACCTGGTGATAATTTCCTGCTCGTCAGCCAGCCCCCTCTGCCTATTTAAAATGCCTGGTTCATTCCTTCAGTGCCTTCGTCTTGGTCAAACATATCTGGAAACTCTCTGCTGTGTTCCTGTTGAAGACTTGCCTGGGGCTGACATCCCTTCTGGTTTCTGATCCTGTCTGCTGCCTCCGACTACGCTGATCTCTGGCTTCCTGATTTACTGATTTGTTCTGACTACCCACTTTGGCTACTTAGCCCTGGCTATGTTTTGACTGTTTATTATTTGTACCATTTTTTACCATTATATTAAAAAGCGTGCTTTTTACTGCATCTTTTTGTCTCTGTCTGATTCATGGTTCTTGTCAGTAGGCAAAGGCTATGAATTCAGAAGATGCACGCAATCCACCTAGTGGTAATATTTGTCTCTACAGGTTTTTCACATCTTGCCTATTCCAATTGACAAAAATGTCCTGCCAGCTTTCATTCTTTGCAAATCTTATGCATGTGAGCATGTAAAACAATGACTGCAATGCAGGAACAAGGTCATCCAGTGCCTAGGGCAAAGATGAGGAACTGTCCTTGAGCTGAAAGAGAGAAGGTGGGGCCTGTAGTGTGTGTGTGTGTGGAACTAAAGGGATTGGCAGGGGGGGGGGGGGGGGGGGGGGGGTTAAAAGGGCTCTAAAGGAAGGGAGGAGGCCAAGGGATTCTTTGCAGGGGGGGGGGGTTCTGAGGAGTAGAAGGGAGGTCTAGGGCAGAACTATCCCCCAAACCTCTGGATACTTACTCAGATACTTACTTAGAATAGCAGCCTGCTCTCACTCCCCAATGGTGTCACAATAAGACGTAGGTTTGTTCTTGGCAGGGGCCCACTCCTTTCCAACCACAGCAGGCTTGTAGGCAGGTTGCCTACAATGTTGGTTTTTGGTATTAGCAAGTTAGTTAGTCTGCCCAGGCCTGGAAGGGGTTAACTGGGTTTGGACTCTTTTCCCAGGTTTTATTGGCCCCTGCTTAGCTATTCTGTGTTATAAAAAGAGGGGGAAGGCTGGGTTTCAGGCTCTCGAGCTGCTGCTGCACATGGGAGGGGCTTCTGCACTTTGGCAGATGCTCTGGTGTACCATAGGAGTGCAAACCGTTGGAGAATAGCAAGCATGGACTTTAGCCTTATCGAGGTATGCCTGGGCAGCCTCAATTTAGGTAGTTGGGATTGAAAATGTATTGCTCTGTTATAGACTTTGCTATGAGAAGTTTTCAGTAAAGTTTTAAAATGTTCTAAGCCTGGTCTAAAGTTATTTACGGGGTGCATAGAGTATTAGAACAGGGCCTATAAAGCCCACATGGGGTATAAAGCAATGTCATTTTAAAGGTTTAACTTTGCAGAAGAGTTGGAGAGCAGTTGCCACGGGTAAAATGTATAACAGCCGGTCATAAAACATGGTACCTCGAGTGGATGACAGGTCCTCCAGTAGCACGGGGGTCAGTGTTCTGGCTCTCTCCCTAGTGGTCA
Source organism: Lithobates pipiens (assembly GCF_037356315.1). Classification (NCBI taxonomy): domain Eukaryota; kingdom Metazoa; phylum Chordata; class Amphibia; order Anura; family Ranidae; genus Lithobates; species Lithobates pipiens. The sequence goes on along the minus strand of NW_027507748.1, from coordinate 270,896,773 downwards.
GTTCCCCAAAAGTATCTGGGACCGAATTTGCGGTATGGAGACTTCATGTACCCGGCCGCATGGTATGGGAGAGAAGGAGTTAATTGGAAGTAGGCATGAGGTCTGCTCTAGTGCTAAGTGGCACCCTATTCTCTCACTGGAAGTGAGGTAGCAGTGGTACGCTAGACTGGTAGAGAGGGCATAGGCTCAGAAGTGTCCATCCTACATGCAACATAGAACAAGGAAGGTGTGTAGTAACATGGGATAACATGTTTTACAAAGGCATTTTGCATATTTAACTACTGCACGCAGTGTACAGCTCATGAATGCGGCCCTAACTGGTCCTGGACATTGATGAGCGCGTGTATCTAGAAAGGTACCCCCATGTGTAAGGTGAGTAGGCCCAGCCTACAGGCTGCTTTTGTAAGGAGGATCAGAATCCTTCCTCCAACAGCTATTGGGCTCCTGCACTTTCTGTGTTGTCTCCAGTTTCCAGTCTGTTCCTGCTTCCTGCCTGGTCTGCTACTGGTCTATTCTCTACACATCGTAGGTCTGGATCAGCCCCTGCATCAGCTTACCTGTCAGGCAGTTGTGCTCCTTTGCACTCCCGAGCTCCTGTCTGCTCTATCAGGGGTTCTTGAGCCAAAGGAATACAACAAGCTGCTCCCTGCACACGGGGCTCAACCACCAGGTATGTGACATTAGCTTACTGTTTATGTGTATTGTCGCTGTTCATTAGATGTATTGATATCACTGTTTGTAGTTTGCATTGTTTTGGATAATGTGATGAAGCTCTTACCTGATTTTGTGTGGTATAAATTCTGTGTGAATTTACAATAAAGTCAGTTCCAGTTTGCACCTAAGCTAGTGTTGTCTAGTTCTTGGGTGCAATGCTTAGCCTGCCTGGTTCTGGGTTTCAGAGTGGAGGAAGCTGTATCATGGTGAAGACACCCTAGCTGGGTGCCAGGCAGTCTGTCACAGTTGCAATAATAGCTCACCTTCAGAGACCAGATACTTCCTTCTCCTGGAGACTCATTGAGGCTTTTCTTTCATATCAAAATATATAGAGGGATTACAAACAACAACTAAAGGAATTCCACACTTTCACTTTAATGTAAAATCCTCCATGCTGCTCCTGCATTGCAAGCGTTAAATGCTTGTTTAGGTTTAGGCTGCTTTCACACTGGGGCGGGAGCGGCGTCGGCGGTAAAGTGCCGCTATTTTTAGCGGCGCTTTACCGTTGTTTTAGCAGCGGTCTGCGGGCGCTAGCGGGGTTGTTTTAACCCCCGCTTGCGGCCGAAAAAGGGTTAAACCCGCCCGCAAAGCGCCGCTGGTATTGCCGCGGTGTCCCATTGATTTCAATGGGTAGGAGCGGTTTAGGAGCGGTGAATACACTGCTCCTTCACCGCTCCAAAGATGTGGCTAGCAGGACTTTTTTCACCATCCTGCCAGCGCATCGATCCAGTGTGAAAGCCCTCCGGCTTTCACACTGGAGTGAAAGGGGCCGGTTTTTTTCAGACGCTACACAGGCGCTATTTTTAGCGCTGTAACGCCTGAATACCGCCCCAGTGTGAAAGCAGCCTAAGGGATGGGAAAAGCTGTTTTATTTACTTGATCCTACGCTCTCTCTTATACTTCAGCAGTGAACTCTTCCTTGGCATCCTCCTGTTGAAGGGCTATAGCTAGGGGCCTTGCATCAGCCTTGATGATGTCAGGGACATACAACCGCCAAAGCATATGGAAGAAGAGGCTTCAAGAACTAGGCATGCAATGTGAAGGAACAGGTAGAGTAAGTTAATGCTATATCGAGCCCTCAAGATGTCATAAAGCATTTAATCCTTGCAGTGTGGGGGCAGCCACCCTACAAGGGAAGATTTTTACTTAAGCTGGAGTTCACCTTTAAGGCTCCTTCCACACAGAGTGGATGCCCTCAGCGGATTCTATCAGCTCAGTGGGAAATTGCTCCGTTGATCTCTGCTGAGCCAGAGGATGACAGGTCCATCTCTGCTCACTGAGCAGGGAGGGACCTGTCAGAGCCCCGCTGATTTATAACGGGAGATCGGACGAAAATGGACAGCATTTCCATTTTAATCAGTCATCATACGATCCGCCAGATAGATGGCTGAAAGTATCACCATACGTCTGTTTTTAGCGCATCAGATGGCAAGCGGGTGTCAGTGAACATTCGCCTGCCCATAATAGTCAATGGGTGGCCCGCTCGGATCCACCTGAAAAACAGACAGGCAGATCCGAGCGGGCTTATCATGTAAAAGGGGCCTAAATGGCTGTCAGGATCACTGTCATGGGAGTCACATACCTGATGTGAGACCGAAGTAGTGGGGAGGCCTCCCTTGCACCTTGGGTCCTTGAAGCCTCTGGAGATGGAGACAGAAACTTGATGGACACCGAGTGGCCTGGGTGCCAGGGGTGCAGAGCACCGTGCAAGCCATAGTCCGAGATTCGAGCCGAGGTCAAGTCCAGTTGGTCAAGTATAAAATGGTTAATCAGAAGAAGAATGGTTGCGATCCAAGCCAGAGTCGGTTCCAATCTGGCAGCTGAGTACAAAAGGGACAAAGAAGTAGAATGATCAAGGTACATATCCGAGGTCAATGGCAAGCAGCAATCAAAAGTAGTCAAATAGGTTTCCAGGTCACAACAAGTTCAGAGAAATCACACACTAGCACAGGAACAAGGGGGGACTGAAGATAATCCAGCAATTTTGCAGTGTCTGGGCTTATATAGGGAAGTTTCAGGTCACTTCCTGTGCGCCTCCTGGGTCTTTTCCTGCCTTTTTCCATCGGGTTGAGGTCACTTCCTGTGTGCCTCCTGGGCATTTTCCTGCTTTTTTCATCAGGTTGAGGTCACTTCCTGTGTGCCTCCTGGGCATTTTCCTGCCTTTTTCCATCAAGTCTTCTGCGCAGGTGCGGGCTGGCGCACTGAGGCGTCTTTGGCGCATGCTTAGTTAGCACGGAATTCCTCTTGCGGCCAATGCGCCATTGGTGCATGCGTAGTAAGCCCTGGACTCTTGTAGAGCCCACCCCCGAAGGGGAGGCCTCCGGACGGCCGACCGGAATGAAGCTTGCTGAAAGAACCACTGGAGAAGGTCTGGAGCATGGATATGCGACTCAGGTTCCCAGGAATTCTCTTCAGGGTCGTAACCCCTCCACTGTGCCAGAAATTGGTGTCTGCGGCCCCTTCTACAGCAGTCCAGGATGGCCTCAACCTCGTACTCTTCAATCCCATTAATCAGAGGGAAGTGGAGGATGGGCCCCATGTTCCCCAAAGGGGTTCAGGTCCACAGGCTTCAGGAGGGAGACATGGAAGACAGAGTGGATCCGGTAAGTTGAGGGCAGTTTGAGTTTGTAGACAACAGGGGTGAATCAGGACAGGACAGGGAAGGGCCCAATGAACTTAGGATCCAATTTCTTGGAGGGACAGGCCAACTTCAGATGCCTGGTAGACAGCCAAATCTTGTCTCCCGGTTGAAGGTCCAGGTCCCCGGCGGCGTGGCTGGGATGTGAAGTAGGACGGACGCATGACTTCGGAGTTCTGTGCGAATCTGAGTAACACATCCTGCATACAGGCACTATTATTGCACACAAGGGACATGGCTTCTCCCGGGCACACCCAGGACCCCCCTGTGACAGCAATCATGTCTGCCAAAGGCCAGGACGTGAGCCCACCAGGCGCCATCACAGCCTCCACTTCCGCTATATGGAGCAGGCTGAGAACTGTGCAAAGCCCAGGAACTACTGCAGCAGTATCTATTGCAGGCATCTCAGCCTCCTCTGTAGCACAGGAAGCTGATCTCCCTTCCATTGCTTTGGATACAGCAATGGAGGGTATTACAAAACCCATTCTGGCTGTTATAGTAGGGTTCAAGTCTATGATGATGGTCCGCATAGACCACTTGGCGTCAGAGTGTACCCTGATTCGCCATGATCTGGACAAAATGAGGGGGAGAATAAATGAAGCGGGGTACTGGATCGGCATGATGGAGGATCAACAGGGCACGCACATGGCACAAATAGCAGAGCTACAATCACTGGTGAGTTCCCTTGTACACAAAGTGGATGCTGAAAATAGAGGCGGAATGATGTCCGCGTGATAGGCCTGCCAGAGGGCGCGGAGGGCCAGAGACCCGCCATCTTTGCTGAGACATTGTTTAAACAATTACTGGATCTGCCAGATATGCCACCCATATACGTTGTAGAGAGGGCGCAACGAGTACCCACAGGGAAATGCCCAGAAGGTGCACCACCCAGACCATTCTTGGTGCGATTGTTTACCCTTTCATGCCTAAGGGTAAAACAAACCTTAATGCCTGAATGCAGTTTTGCAATTTTGACATGTTAGTTTATGTCCATATCTTTGCAACTGCTTAGTGTATGCAGGTGAATTGTACCTTGTTTTTTTCAGGACACATTAGGCCTTCTTTTGGTGGTAAATGTTATTGCATAACTCATAAATGTAGTCTTGTTATTAAAGGAAAACTGGGCAAAAAGGTAAAAAAAAAAAATGTTTTTAGACTTTGGCTGTATATTTTTTGCCGCTACCATGACTTACCACCAAAAAACAACCCAAAATAACTTCTTCTATTACTTCTGTGAATAAATATGCCTCATATGTGTGTGTTATGTTGTTTGTACCCATAATTGGGCCCAGAAACCACAGTGCACATTTTGCCTTTAGGAGGGCAATTAATCCAACTTAACATTTCAGGTACTATGAATTCATTACAGACACTTTGTGGTATCCAAATAATGGAATTACCCCCCAAATCACCCCATTTTGCAATCAGGACCCCCTAAGGTGTCTATTTATGGGTAAATCTTGGGTTTTTAGCATCTCAATTTTTGTGGGAATAATTTTGAATTTGCTAGGCAAAAACATAAGTTGCATTTTTTCACAAATGTTTCAATTTAGCTATATATTTTGTGCCATTACTTTGACCCACCACCAAAAATCATCCCAAAATAAATTCTCCTACTTCTGACGTGCATGGGGATATGTTGCATTCAGAAAGGGAAATTAATCCAAGTCTAATTATCAGTGTATACATTACAGACACTCTGCAGTGTGATGTTACTTTTTGAAAGGATAAGTTCACCTTTTGTAACATGTTACACCCTCAATATGGGTGTAACATGTAACATGTTACATCTGCCCCCATACTCCCCCAATCCCCTGTTTTTGTGACAGTGAGCAGGGGGAGAAAATCCCCTGCTCACTGTCACAATCTAATGTGATTGAATGTGAAAACTACAAGTACCGACAGCCTTGTAGCTCTCAATGAACTACCAGGGCGATGTTGAGATCTCTAGGTAGTTAATTGATGCTTCCTGTCACTGTGTAACTGTCTGCCTGTATTGGAGGTTTGGGCAGACAGCTACACAGGCAGTCTGCTGGAACGTGTAATTACACCCACGATCTGCTGACCATGGGTGCAATGATTTACAGGCTCCTAACAAAAACAAAACAAAAATGCATTTTTTTTTACCTGCACAAAATGTGCATTTTTTTGTGAAGTTGAATTTCTCCTTTTAAGGCTAACCCAAAACCCTGCGTAAAATGCTGTGTAAATGACTGACATTATTTAAAGAGGAAGTAAACCCTTCCAAACAACTTGGACCTATAGGTAAGCCTAGATTAAGGCTTACCTGTAGGTCCAAGCAATATCTCCTAAACCTATATGGTTTAGGAGATATTTGCCCGAAAATGGGCACCGCTGTCTACGGCGCATGCGCCGTAGACAGCGGCGCGCAGGCGCACTAAATGCGGCAAATCCAAGAATGGATTTGCCAAATTTGTCGACTCCCGTGCGCATGCGCGGGAGTGACGTCATCGCGGCTTCGCCGTATGGCAGCGGCGGAGCTGCGAGACGCGACTCCCGTGCGCATGCGCGGGAGTGACGTCATCGCGGTTGCGCCGCTGTGATTCGTCGGAGCTGCGAGACGCCACAAGCAACATGGATGCGGCGGACTACAGGGATCAGCGGCGACTTCGCTGGCTCCTGTGTCAGGTAAGTGACACATAATGAGCTACTATGCGATGCATAGTAGTCCATTATGCTTTACCTTTGCAGGGAAAAAAAGAGGAAGTAAACCCATCAGGGTTTACTTCCTCTTTAATAAAGGGAAGAAATAAGGCAAACGTTAACCTCCTCCCTTACGATATTTCTGGTTTCTAATAATGCGGGATGGTGTGTTCAATTTCAAAACAAAGGTGGATGCACAGGCCTGGATTGGAAGGGCCCGTGGGGCAGTGGTAATGAGTATTGCATCTTTTGCTATTTTTGCCACACACACACGCAACACTTCTTCCTGGGGAATTTGTTGCTTGCTGTGATTGGGATAGAACACAAAAGTGTCTTTCTGTTAGTGTCCTAACCTGATTCCGCAGATTGTCTGGGATCTGTTTGAAACATCAGGTGTTCTATAATTTTTTCCTGGTGCTGCAGGAAGGTGTCAGTATCACCAGATTTTTTTTATAAAGGACAAATGAATTGTGGATAGCCCCCTGGATAAGGTATATTGTACCAGGTTTTAGATTTCCTCAGCACCAGGTAGGGCTGCAAGATCTGGTCAGAGAGGTCGACTCCACTCATGTATTTGTTGTATGCCGTAATGCGCAGTGGCTTTTCTTTCTGTGTAGCTGACCCCCGTTCTGTTACAGACACTGTGCCCTCTGGGTGGATTGTTGTCAGAATATAGACGTCTTTTCTGTCTGAGAATTTGACAGCCAACATTTGCTTCTGTTGATATTTGACTGATGTGCATTTCTGCAAACGTTGTCTCGCCAGCCGTTGTGGAAACTCTTTGCAGTTTTTCCGTATGGTCCCACATGCTCCTGTGCCAGCAGCATGCAGAGATCTAAAAAGTGGCACACTGCTGTAGTAGTTGTCAACGTAAAGATGCTAGCCTTGGTGGAACAGAGGTTGGATCAGGTGCCAGACAAGTTTCCCACTGACTCCAAGATTGTCTGGGCAGCGCTGGGGGTTGAGTTGTCTGTCTCGTCCTTCATAGATCAGAAATCCAAATATATATCCTGTTGTGCTTTCGCACCTTTGTAAAGTTTTATGGCATACTGGGCACGTTTGGATGGAATGAACTGCTTAAAATGCAGTCGGCCTTTAAAATTCATCAGGGATTCATCCATAGAGATAATTTTGTCTGGGGTATAAACCGCTAAAAATGTATTAGGCAGAAAAGAAATTAGGGGCCGCAGTTTGAAAAGGTGGTCATATCTGGCGTCACTGCTTGGGGGACACTGCAAGTAATCAATAAAATGCAAAAAGCGCAGCAATGCTTCAAAGCAGTCTCTTGAAATAACTCCAGGAAAAGCTGGCGTGGCATGGATTGGACTAGAGGTCCAATACTGTCGAATTGTAGGCTTTCGGACTAGGCCCATGTTGAGTAACACACCTAGTACAATTTTGATTTCTGTAAGGTTTGTTGGCACCCATCTCCTCCTGTGAGAAGATGTCAGATGTTGTGCTATAAAATGGGTTGCTTTAAGGTTAGTTTGGTCAACCATGTGGTGTAGGAGCTCATCATACACAAATATCTTGAAGAAATCCACAGGGCCAAAATTTTCAACATTGATATTTATGGCCGGTGAAGCTGTAAATGTTGGTATTTGAGGGGTGAAAGAGCTCCCTGGTTTCCACTGAGAGGTGTACTGCTGTGCAACTGATGGGGTGCTATCCTGTACGTCCTCTTGCTGCCTGATAGTAACAGGCCTTTCATAGTCAGAAGAGCTGCCTGAAGTGACACTTTCACTGTCACATGAATAAAAAATGTGTTTAGTTTTGTTTATATTCGTTATTTACATTAGTTTAGTTAAATTTGTTTCATTCTTTTAATTTATTTTCGGGATTTAATTCATTTTCGAATAGTTTTTGAATGTGAAAAGTTTTCGAATTCGAATAGTTTTTGAATTTGAATAGTTTTCCAATTTCCAAAAAGAATGAAATAGAATAGAAAATAAAATAATAGTATAGAAAAAAAATATTTTTTTCTATTTTATTTTCTATTCTATTTTATTCTCTTTGGAAATTGGAAAATGATTTGAACTCAAAGTATTTGAAAACTATCTGAATTTGAATTTTGTCCGAAAATTAGTCCGATTTTTAATTCAGAACTAAACGAACCGCACGTGTCTAATTGCTTGTGATAGAGACAGTGATACATGCATTGTTCCTGGTTGAGCCTCCCATTTATCTGCCCTGCTTTGCTATATTGGATTTCCCTGTTTATGTGTCCCTGAATCGGATATTGGAATATTCCCTGAACTCAGCCTGTCTTTTTACCTGGAGTGTCATTGGATTGTGTATTGGACTATTCCCTCAACTCAGCGTGGTTCTATGAAAGTCCAGGTAAAAGGCAGGCTATCTGTCTGCTAACTGCAAGTAGTCTGTTTGCTCTGTTCGCATCTGCCCTGGCGTGGTGGCCAGGCACTATAGCATGGTGTATAAGTCCTGGAGACAACCAAGTACCTTTAGGCCTTCTTGCCTTAAGGGAAAGGGGGCTGCTATAGGTAAAGCACACAATAGCTAGCTATAGTGTCTGGCCACCTGCTTGGGGTAGACGTGACACTGGCTAGCTCATAAGTCTCCTATTAGTGGATTACTTGTACAAACAGCCACTTGAATTAAAAATAAAATTGAAATGCTCATTGACCACTTCAGCCCCGAGCCTCTTTCTGAGATTTGGTGTTTACAAGTTAAAAATATTTTTTTTTGCTAGAAAAATACTAAGAAACCCCAAAAATTATATATAGTTTTTCATAACACCCTAGAGAATAAAATGGAGGTCGTTGCAATACTTTCTGTCACACCGTATTTGCGCAGCAGTCTTTCAAGAGCACTTTTTTTGGAAAAAATACACTTTTTTGAATTAAAAAATAAGACAACAGTAAAGTTAGCTAAATTTTTTTTATATTGTTAAAGATAATGTTACGCCGAGTAAACTGATACCCAACATGTCGCGCTTCAAAATTGCACCACGTTTGTGGAATGGCGACAAACTTTTATCCTTAAAAATCTCCATAAGCCATGTTTAAAAAATTCTACATGTTTTGAGTTACAGAGGAGGTCTAGGGCTAGAATTATTTCTCTTGCTCTAGCGATCGTGATGGTACCTCACATGTGTGGTTTGAACACCGTTTTTATATGCAGACGCTGCTCAAGTTTCGCTTCTGCATGCGAGTTTAAAAAAAATAAAAAATTCTTATTTAGTTTACCTTTTATTTTTTATTTTTACACTGTTCTTTTAAAAACAAATTGTGTCACTTTTATTCCTATTACAAGGAATGTAAACATCCCTTGTAATAGATAGCATGTCAGGACCTCTTAAATATGAGATCTGGTGTCAAAAAGACCTCAGATCTCATATTTACACAAAAATGCACAAAAAAAAAATGTTGTTTGAAAAAAAATAAACAAAATAAAAAATTATCTTTAAGAGCTATGGGCAGAAGTGACGTTTTTATGTCGCTTCCGCCCTGCAATGGTATGTAGATGGGTGGGCGCCATCTTCCCACTCATCTCCATACCTAACAGGAGACAGGACGCGGTTGCCTCCCGCAGCAGATAAAAGTGATCCTGCAGCGAATCCGCTGCAGAGACCACTTTTATCTGAAAGCGGACCGCCCGCTGAAGAAGAGGATACCAGAGTTATGGTAACTACCTGCTGCCATAACAACAATATCCCCCTTCAAAGTACCGATGTGTAAAACGACGGCGGCGGTCCGTAAGTAGTTAAACTAAAAGAGTTATCTCTCTCCCTCTCTCTCTCTCTCTCTCTCTCTCTCTCTCTCTCTCTCTCTCTCTCTCTCTCTCTCTCTCTCTCTCTCTCTCTCTCTATATATATATATATATATATATATATGGAACTTGATATTTATCTTAAACAAAGGTCAAAAAAGTACTTGTACTGGAAACTGTTATGTGCCCTAATTTATTGACATGAACCCAGTTTGCACTACCTTGCCTGATAGGCAGCCTTGAACATTGTTTATTTTTGTGATTGTATTTTGTATGTTTTTCCTGCTGTAAAAAATCATAAAAACTTTTAATAAAGCTAGAATGCAAAAAAATAAAATCTTAATTGCCAAGAATCGTATTCCCCGCCCTTCACATACTTTCATGCCTAAGGTTAGAAAACCTGATGGTTCCTTTACTCAGTAGCCTCACACACTTCTTTGCGAATTTCATTCTTATTATTCTGTCCTTTATACAGCACCTAGCCAGACCCAGGCCCATGATATTGACAAATTCTTAACTGATCTCCCAATCCTGTGTATATTGCAGTCTCATAAGGAAATCATGAAGTGAGAGCTTACCACTGAAGAAGTTTTACCCACCACCAAATAGGCTAAATCTTCTAAAACCCTGGGCACAGATGGCTGCACTGCCTTATATTGTAAACAAAATGCTGCACAGTTTGTACGACAATTAGTTAAATATTTCGACAGACTTTAATGGCGTATGTCTCTGGATGTGGATTCCTACATTTGTATGGTCCCTAAGCTTGATAAAGGCTTTAAATAGGAGTTTCCTTTAAAAGGGTCCAGCGATGCGGGGGAACGAAGCCCCGCTCCTCTCCCCCTCCTCTCAGCGGCTCCGGCACTTTAACTGTGGGCACCGGCTGTGGCTTCACAGCCGGGCACCCACTGCGCATACGCGAGCAGCGCCAAGAGCCGTGATTGGCTGCACAGTCATCTGGGACCTGTCATGTATCCCAGATGACTGACAGGAGGGAGGGGGTGGAGCTGAACCCTTCCTGCGCTGAGGGGAAATGACGTCAGGAGCCCAGGCACTGAAGGAGGCAGACTACGAGGGACCCCCTAGCAACAGGCATTTAGAGGTAAGTTAAATTATTTTTTTTCCAATTTTTTTTTTTTTTAGGAATTTTAAGCATTTTTGCATTTATTTTTTTTTGTGTTTGGAACACCACTTTAAGTAATGTTGCAAATTATAGACTGATATCATTAGGCAATTTCAATTTCAAATTTCAAAGTTTCTTTGCTCTGTTATCAGCATGATAACTTCTGACAAATTCTCCATCAACCAAGATAAAAACAGCCTGAAATTTGTGTTGAGGGAGGTTGGTATAAATAGATTAGCAGAGAGCTTGTCTTGTCACAGCACAGCTCTGCACATTACTTCCTTCCTTTGCCTATGTGGACTAGGGGTGTGCACCTTTTCTTCAATCAGCTTTCTTGGCTGAATGCCAAGAATCCACTCCCAGTGTGAGCAGGAAGAGAAAATCTCTGAATACGATGTGCTCTTTCTAAAGGATATATAAAGCTGATATACATGTAAAACTTATGTAGGGAGATTTGTTTAATCTCTGTGTATCATCTGAGGCTATTCACTTCACTTGGTATAAGTAAGGTTTACATCAACTTTAACCACTTGCCAACCAGCTGACGAATCATATACTGCGGCAGGTTGGCAGCGTTGTGAAAATCGCCGTACCTGTCCGGCGACTCGTGCAGGTGCAGTTGCGGGCGGGTGTGTGCCACTGCAGGCACGCTCTCGCTCCCACATCGGGAGCATGCTTGCCGGTCGGGCAGACTTGATGTCCACCAGAAACGCGTGATCACCTAGCACAGAGGCAGAATGGGGATCTGCCAGTGTAAACAAGTGAATCCCCGTTCTGACAGGAGACATGACAGAGGTCTTCTGTTCCCAATGATCGGGAACAGTGATTTCTGTCATGTCCCAGTGAGCCCATCCCCCTAGAGTTAGAATACACCTAGTGAACACACTGAAGCCCTTGATCGCCACCTAGTGTTAACCCCTTCCCTTCCAGTGTAATTTTTACATTTATCAGTGCATTTTTATAGCACTGATCAATGTAAAAATGTCCCTGGTCCCCAAAAACTGTCATTTGGGGTCAAATTTGTTTGCCGCAATGTCGCAGATCGCCGCCATTATTAGTAAAAGACTATTAAATAAACATCCCCAAATCTATCCCATAGTTTGGTTTGCGCAAAAGTTATCGTGTCTACAATCAATATATGCCTAATGCGATTTTGTTTTTTACCAAAAATATGTAGAATATATATCAGCCTAAATTGATGAATAAATGTTTTTTATATATTTATTGTGGATATGTATTATAGCAAAAAGTAAAAATAAAATGTGTTTTTTTTCGAAATTGTTGCTCTTTGTTTATAGCACAAACAATAAAAACCACAGAGGTGATCAAATATCACCAAATGAAAGCTCTATTTGTGGGGAAAAAAATTACGTCAAATTTGTTTGAGTACAGCATCCAATGACAGCGCAATTGTCAGTTAAAGCGATGCAGTGCCGTTTTGCAAAAAATGGCCTGGCCATTAAGGGGGCAAATCCTTAAAGAGGAAGTAAACCCTGATGGGTTTACTTCCTCTTTTTTTCCCTGCAAAGGTAAAGCATAATGGACTACTATGCATCGCATAGTAGCTCATTATGTGTCACTTACCTGACACAGGAGCCAGCGAAGTCGCCGCTGTCCCCTGTAGTCCGCCGCATCCATCTTGCTGGTGGCGTCTCGCAGCTCCGACGAATGACAGCGGCGAAGCCGCGATGACGTCACTCCCGCGCATGCGCACGGGAGTCGCGTCTCGCAGCTCCGCCGCTGCCATTCGGCGAAGCCGCGATGACGTCACTCCCGCGCATGCGCACGGGAGTCGACAAATTAGGCAAATCCATTCTTGGACTTGCCGCATTTAGTGCGCCTGCGCGCCGCTGTCTACGGCGCATGCGCCGTAGACAGCGGTGCCCATTTTCGGGCAAATATCTCCTAAACCATATAGGTTTAGGAGATATTGCTTGGACCTACAGATAAGCCTTAATCTAGGCTTACCTGTAGGTCAAAGTGGTTTGAAAGGGTTTACTTCCTCTTTAAAGGGGCTGAAGTTTTTAAATTGGAAGTCCATGCTAAAAATAAAATCTCTGCATCTATAGCCACCAACATTTTAACACTAACCTGTCTAGCCTTGTAAAGAAAAGATCAGTATACATCCCTTTTCTGCAAGCAATCCGACCCGCTCTCCAGCAGCGGAAGCTCTGATCCCATGCTGAGCTGTCAGCCATGGCTTCGCTGTGTAGGTGGGTGCAGAGGACGCGTCTGACAATGGAAGCCCAATAGTAAGTCTAGGGGTGACGTCACTCCTTATTCATTTCACAGCCGTTGTCGGATGTGTACTCAGCAGAGTATCCACCACTATAGATCGGGTCAGATTGCCTGCAGAAAAGGTATGTATTCTATTTTTTTCTTTACAGTGCTTGATAGTTTAGTTTTATATAAGCGGTTGTATACCCGCTAATGATTTTTTATTTTTTTTTGCCACCTGCAAAGGAAAAGGCATAATGAGTTAGTATGCACCGCATACTAGCTCATTCTGAAATACTTACCTTAGAATGAGGCACCTACATCTGGCCCGATCCACGCAGAGGGAGCTGACATGCTCCCTCGGCGTTTCTTCTGGCTATCGCGGCTCAGGCCACTCACATCTCTGGCATGCGCACGGGAGATTTCATCCCGGCAGGGTCCGGCGACTGCCGGGCTTTCAGACGAGAATCCCATTGTGCGCATGCGCCGCTGCAGTCAGCGGCGCATACCAAGGTGAATATATCCTAAACCGTACAGGTTTAGATTTTTTTTACCTATAGGTAAGCCTTATTATAGGCTTTCCTGTAGGTAAAAGTAAAAAAATTGACTATACAACCACTTTAAGGTGAAAAAACATCTCACACTGCCGGCGCCCCCAGTCCCCCCGGTTTACTTACCTGACCCATCGAAAGTCCCTTGCTCACCCCCGCTGTCCTCTTCGCCGCTCAGCCTGGCCGCTGATTGGCTGGAGTGGATGGATTGAAAGCAGCACAGCCATTGGCTCGCGCTGCTGTCAATCACATCCAATGACCGCGCGCTCCCGGCTTTATCACGGGAGCGCGCCCGCAGGTGCTTCTCACCATGTGAGGGAGCTCGCATGAACATGAAAAGTACCTGCGGGAGGAAGCAGAGACAGCCGCCGAGGGACCCCAGAAGAGCAGGTTCGGGGTCACTCTGTGCAAAACAAGCTGCACAGTGGAGGTAAGTATAAAGCCGCGTACACACGGGCGGACTGTCTGGCCTACTTAGTCCGCCGAAACACATTTCAGCGGACAGTCCGCTCGTGTGTGGGCTTCAGCGGACTTTTTCAGCGTGCAGTCTGGCGGACTAAGTATTTTGGAATTTCCGTAATACTGTCCGTCGGACTCGCATTTCGGCGGACGATCCGCCCGTGTATGTGCCAGTCCGCCGTACTTTTGAAATGAGCAGACTTTTCCCGCCCGGAGAAAAGTCCGCTCATTTCGAGCGGGTATCCAGGTAGGCGGGGCCCGCGAAGGAGAAGTCGCTGGCCCCGCCGCCTGGTATGGACTTAAAGGGGAACCCCAACGCCGAAAAAAATCGGCGTGGGGGTCCCCCCCAAGTCCACAACAGACCCTTGTCCGAGCACGCTACCCGGCCGGCCAGGAAAGGGGGGTGAGCGAGCGCCCCCCCACCTGAGCCGTAACAGGCCCCCCCACCCCAAAGCACCTTGTCCCCATGTTGATGAGGACAAGGGCCTCTTCCCGACAACCCTGGCCGTTGGTTGTCGGGGTCTGCGGGCGGGGGGCTTATCGGAATCCAGGAGCCCCCTTTAATAAGGGGGCCCCCGGATACCAGCCCCCCACCCTATGTGAATGAGTATGGGGTACAATGTACCCCTACCCATTCACCTGTAAAATAAAAGTACAAAAAAAAACACAACACACGAGATAAAATACTTTATTGCACAGCTCCGGGGGTCTTCCGTCTTCGGGGGTCTTCTCGCCGGACTCCTCTGCTATCTTCTTGTAGCTCTTTTGCTAGCGGAGGAGTCCGGCTTTCTTCCTCGCCGCCGGCCTCTTCGCCCGACTTCGGGGGTCTTTTCCCCCTCTTCGGTTCTTCTGCCGGGCCACCGCTCCTTCTTATAGCTCTTTTACAGGCGGTGGCCCGGTCTTCTGTCGCCGCCGCCGCCTTCCGTTCTTCTTCTTCTTCTTCTTCTCCAGGAGATGTTGCCTCGACGATCTCTCCGGCCGGAATGCCAGGGACGCACTGCGCGGCCATTTATATAGGGACAATAGGGCGGTGTCACATGGCTTTATGTCACATGGGTTGATGTCACATGGGGACTATGACATCGTAAGGGGGCGGGGTAACCATGTGACACCAACCCATGTGACATAAAGCCATGTGACACCGCCCCATTGTCCCTATATAAGTGGCCGCGCAGTGCGTCCCTGGCATTCCGGCCGGAGAGATCGTCGAGGCAACATCTCCTGGAGAAGAAGAAGAAGAAGAAGAAGAAGAAGAAGAAGAAGAACGGAAGGCAGCGGCGACAGAAGACCGGCCTGTAAAAGAGCTATAAGAAGGCGCGGTGGCCCGGCAGAAGAAGCGGAGAGGGGGACAGGACCCCCGAAGTCGGGAGAAGAGGCCGGCGGCGAGGAAGAAAGCCGGACTCCTCCGCTAGCAAAAGAGCTACAAGAAGATAGCGGAGGAGTCCGGCAAGAAGACCCCCGAAGACGGAAGACCCCCGGAGCTGTGCAATAAAGTATTTTATCTCGTGTGTTGTGGTTTTTTTTTGTACTTTTATTTTACAGGTGAATGGGTAGGGGTACATTGTACCCCATACTCATTCACATAGGGTGGGGGGCCGGTATCCGGGGGCCCCCTTATTAAAGGGGGCTCCCGGATTCCGATAAGCCCCCCGCCCGCAGACCCCGACAACCAACGGCCAGGGTTGTCTGGAAGAGGCCCTTGTCCTCATCAACATGGGGACAAGGTGCTTTGGGGTGGGGGGGCCGCGCGGCCCCCCCTTCCCCAAGGCACCCCCCCATGTTGAGGGCACACGGCCTGGTACGGCTCAGGAGGGGGGGCGCTCGCTCGCCCCCCTTTCCTGGCCGGCCGGGTAGCGTGCTCGGACAAGGGTCTGTTGTGGACTTGGGGGGGACCCCCACGCTGATTTTTTTTCAGCGTTGGAGTTCCCCTTTAAGTCCATTCCAGGCGGCGGGGTCAGCGACGTCTCCTTCGCGGGCCCCGCCTACCTGGAGACGCGCTCGAAATGAGCGGACTTTCCTCCGCGTGTGTGGGCGAGTCCGTTCATTTCAAAAGTAGGGCGGATAGTATGGCGGACTTATTATGCCGTATTAGTCCGCTCAAAAAGTGCAGTGTGTGGGCAAGTCCGTTCATTCGAAAGTATGACGGACTGTCCGTCGGATTGTCTGACGGACTAAGTTGGCCAGACAGTCCGCCCCGTGTGTACGCGGCTTTACATGTTTGTTATTTATTTTTTATTTTTTTTATTTACTTTACAATCCCTTTAAGTCTGCCTTCCTTTTTTCCTTTGACTCTAACTTCCTACCTTATCTTGGAGTTAAATTCACCCCTGATATAACTACTTGTAGCACCCTCTAGTTAATAGGTGCTAGAGGTTAGATTTTTCTATAGAGTAGGACATCTTAGGGAGGCCTAGCTGGTAGCTAGGCCTGTTTGTTTTCATTCTGGGCTGGGAGTGGCTCAGGGCAGGGCTGGGTGACTCGCATGTAGCATCACTGTCACCTTCCTCTTCTAGTTGCACAAAAGAGCAGAGCAGAGGAGAAGTGGAGCTGCCTGGGGTATTCTTTTTCTTTAAATCAAATAGAACTTTATTGAAAGAACAATAAATGAGAGGCGGTACAGTATACAAGATCTTGTACATATTAGGCATAAACCTTCAACCTTTGGTATGCAGCATTAGATCACAGTAGACTTCTGTGAAGAATGGAGACCCCGGGTGAAATACTCATTCCAGTGACTATCATATCCCTTGCCTGGGGTATTCTGAGGAGCTTTTACTAATCCCCAACTTGGATTGGCAGGGTTCAGGCCTCCTTAAATACCCAGGGTCAGGCCAGAGGAGGCCGGTGGAAGAGATGGAGTAAGAGAGTGTTGTCGGGGCTTACAGGAAGCTTCCCAGTCGGGGTTGTGACCTTGGGCCTAAGTTCTGGAGCAGCCAGGAGGAGAGAAGAGATCCTGGAACAGAGGCATATGAGAGAGCAAGGAGAAGACACTGGGATAGAGCACTGCTGAGAGACTCTAGGGAGGAAAACTAGTTGCAGCCAGGAGGGCTGATGAGTGAGGCACAGTCGGCAGGACTGGGCTGGGACTTTGCAGTTTGAGATGGGTGCAGAACCATAAGAGTGGACTGTGGAAAAAGGGCAGTAGAAAGAGGCAGCTGCAGCCAGGAGGGCTGGCAGGGCCTGAAAAGGCTTTACTGGGATAAGTAGCCAAGTTTAAGACAATTAGCACCGAAACTATTTCTACTGCAAAGGGGCCCGGGGCCCCTGCTCACAAGAGCCAATTCACTGAGGCCTGGCTTAGTGTCAGGCCTAACCATGTGGTGCTAGCTGATCTGAGAATCTGGAGCAAGTGAATGTTACTAAATCCACAACAGTAAAATCAGTCTGTATATGCAGCATAGCATGCTTGTTATACTCACTGTGGAACTTAAGGGGTTAATCCTCTGCATTGTGTAAAAACGCTGTTTTTATCCTGTATACACAGATTCTCCTCTTCTGTACTGTCTGCCTGTGTTAGCTGGCCTTACCCAGATAGAGTAGCCGACCTGCACATGCTCAGTTGTGTCTTTCTTGCTGGAGAGATCAGTTTCTGGTTCTCAGAGCTAGCTAGGTCACATGATATTGACATCACACGTGTATACAGACTGTAGGGAAAATCTCCTCCTTCCTGAACTTTCATCACTGGAGAAACTGTGCAGTTTATCATGTAACCGTGGTATGCAGATCATCCAAAAGGGT
Organism: Lithobates pipiens; assembly: GCF_037356315.1. Classification (NCBI taxonomy): domain Eukaryota; kingdom Metazoa; phylum Chordata; class Amphibia; order Anura; family Ranidae; genus Lithobates; species Lithobates pipiens. The sequence continues at coordinate 270,878,940 of NW_027507748.1, read as the reverse complement.
ATATAGTGTCAGTATTTTAATGTATAAAGAAGATTTATAAGCTGTGGACACTGTGTGGGAGAGGATGAACTATTTTCATATTACTGGGTTTAGTAACACTTTAAGCAAGAGTTGTGCTGGAGAGAAGACTGGAATGTATATACAAGAGTGTATATAGTAGTTCCAAGCAAGTTATGCTAAATCTTCCTGGGCATCCCATAATTTCCCATTCCCATCCAAGTTATGTTCCTCAATAAAACAACAAAAACAAAGCTTGTGGACAGTTCTTTGTGTCTGAGTAAGAGATGGATGTTTGGCTGAGCAGGGTGACAGGCGAACCACAACATTCAGCACGCCTACATTTGGGGGGGGTCGCCTGTTCATGGTTAAACTGCCAGCCCTAGCAGCCGAAATTGATCGAGCTGGGGAACTGTGCTTTGTCCCAACACTGGTTGAGGAATTACACTTGGAAAAGGACTTATGTGCTCTGCCTACCATTTAGTACCACATTATCAAGTTTCATTGACCATAGCAACCTGCAAGAGCCAATTTCTAATTATTGCTGCCTGCTACCCAGTTGGCCCAACTGTGGCTCACCCATGGCAACCACAGCGGGTGACCGCACCCATGGATTATAAATATGCCCAGCGTTTGGCTATGGCTGGGTGTCCCAACTTGGATTACAAATATGTCCAGCAATCTTCCATTCTAAACTGTTGCTCCAAATTCCTGCTTGTTACAGAAAAGTGTGCCTGGAACTATCTACTGTTGCCTGGGGTGATTGGCGTAAGCCTGCGGGTGGGGCTGTGCTAAGAATGTTCCCTTCAGTAAAACATGGGACACAAACATTATTGTTGCTCCCAGTGGCCATCTGCTTCTAGTTGCTTGGGCATGGTCGGTGCTGAGAAACATACCTGGACAAGTCCTGTTAGTCACAGCATGCCTGCAATCTTCAGTTCATCCAACAAGGGGTTACAGAAGCGTGCCCAGGGAAGGGCCTACCTATCAGTTTTACAGATGCCAATGTGTCGAAGCGAGGGGGCTGTGCCACGCCCTAGAAGAGACCCAGTGTTCCCTGCTAGCAGACACCACAAGGCAGATGAGCAAGATGCTGAGAGTGGTTGCATACTCCCAGCACTGACTTAGTTCCCTAAAAATGCAGGAGCGGATGCTGGTCGAAAACGGTGTTTGGTTGGAGCAACGGGGGGATTCGTCCTTGGGATGATCAAGGGGATGGAGCGGCTGTGCCTGGTGTATTTAGAGTGCCGGATACCGACCGCAGTGGTCAGTGCTTGGATCCGGTGCAGTCATTGTGGCGAACCGCTCACCCAGCTTGTATCCAGCCAGCAGGAGCCACAATACTACCATATGGACCTGCATTCAGGACTTTGAACTGAAGCTGTTGACATCCGGGAAGGCAGGAGTGGGCCTGGAGTCATCCATGAAAGGCGGGGTAGAGTCTGAGCCTGGTGACTCCCCTGCAAAGACAAGGGACATAGGAGATGCTGTTTCTGGTGGCCTGGTCAGGGACCAATTAACTGCAAGTACTGCCATACAGCAGCAAGATGTCCCTGAAATGCCAGCTGCGTCTATACCTCTTGCTATCCCTGTCTGAAAGGAGCCATTGTTGGAGGAAAGTATGCCCTTGAGTGAGCCAGAAGGGGAATGAGGGGGCAGGGCCATAGATTTGGGATCCCCCCAGACTGTTTGCAGAGTTTGGTTCCCTGGAGAGGTTAGCAGAATGGTCATCTCCTCATAGCTGCTCGGAGAAGGAATGGGAGACACGAGGTTCCCAGGTCCTGGAAGGGAGAAGAAAAGCCAAACTTTGCTGAGGAGACTGAAGATGCAGGAACACCCATTAGCAGAAGACAACAGTTTGTCTGAAGACCCTCCATCACCCAGACAAAAACGCCCACTTATAGGCAATGGATGAAGAGGTTCCCTGATGTGTCCTGCCCAGGAAAGGAAAATCTAGAAAGCTGCCCAGGCTTTCCTGGTTCCAGTGGGAAGTTCAAAGGAGAGTTGCTCTGGAGTGGGGTCTGGACTTTCCCTATGTCCCTCCCGAAACCCGAAAATGGACATCATCGAGAACTCACAAAGAGACTTTGAGGATGACTTGGTTTGGCAGTATCTACGTGTCCCTAAGCTGCTGCGGTTGTCAGAGTGTGAGGAGACCCAGGCCCACTTTGAGGACATTCAGAAGGAATGGGGTGGGAAGGTCTATCTACAAGGGATGGCCTACAAAGAGTCACTCTGCCTCTATCAGGGTTTACTGGGATCAGTAGCCGAGTTGAGGACAGTTAGCACCGGAACTATTTCTACATCATAGGGGCCCCTGCCCACAAAAGGCAATTCACTGAGTCTTGGCTGAGTTAGTGTCAGGCCTAACCATGTGGTGCTATCTGGTCTGGGAATCTGCAGCAAGTGAAGTGCTGGAGGAGTAAGGAAAAGAGGTCTTAAGTAAGAGTTGTGCTGGAGTGTATATACAAGATTGTATATATAGTAGTCCCAAGTAGGGATGAGCTTCATGTTCGAGTCAAACATATGTTCGACTCGAACATCGGCTGTTCGCCCGTTCGGCGAATTCCGAACGTTATGGGCCGTTCGCGCCAAATTCGTGTGGCGCTCACGGCCCACAATGCACTGCGATGGCGCAGTGCATTGCTGGCTCATGATTGGCCAAGCATGCACTGTGACCCCGCATGCTTGGCCAATCACAGCGCCGGCAGCGAGGAGAGCCATGATTGGCCACAGGCAGGATGCCTGTGGCCAATCATAGCTCAAGCTGTGTAGTACACGCCCCACACTATATAAGGCCGCCAGCACGGCGGCCTTGTGTAGTGTGTTGGCGTCTGAAGCAGTTAGCGGGTGTTCTGTGTACCTTCAACACAGTATACACCGATCGTTATCGGACGATTTTTCGTTCTTGCTCTTCTGTAGTGGTTGTTGTCTGCGTGCCCTGACCGCAGTATACACCACTATATTCACCTATATAGCAAGCGATATATCTATCTTTTATAATAGAGCTTTCAGTCAGTGTTAGGAGCTTGTGCGTGCTGTCTGCGTGCTCTGAACCCAGTACACACCGCTATATCCACCTATATAGCAAACTATCTTGCTCGTTTTAAATAGAGCTTGCAGTCAGCGGTAGGAGCTTGTGCGTGCTGTCTTTGTTCTGAACCCAGTATACACCGCTATATCCACCTATATAGCAAACTATCTTGCTAGTTTTAAATAGAGCTTGCAGTCAGCGGTAGGAGCTTGTGCGTGCTGTCTGCGTGCTCTGAACCCAGTATACACCGCTATATCCACCTATATAGCAAACTATCTTGCTAGTTTTAAATAGAGCTTGCAGTCAGCGGTAGGAGCTTGTGCGTGCTGTCTGCGTGCTCTGAACCCAGTATACACCGCTATATCCACCTATATAGCAAACTATCTTGCTCGTTTTAAATAGAGCTTGCAGTCAGCGGTAGGAGCTTGTGCATGCTGTCTGCGTGCTCTGAACCCAGTACACACCGCTATATCCACCTATATAGCAAACTATCTTGCTCGTTTTAAATATAGCTTGCAGTCAGCGGTAGGAGCTTGTGCATGCTGTCTGCGTGCTCTGAACCCAGTACACACCGCTATATCCACCTATATAGCAAACTATCTTGCTCGTCTTAAATAGAGCTTGCAGTCAGCGGTAGGAGCTTGTGCATGCTGTCTGCACGCTCTGAACCCAGTATACACCGCTATATCCACCTATATAGCAAACTATCTTGCTCATTTTAAATAGAGCTTGCAGTCAGCGTTAGGAGATTGTGCGTGCTGTCTGCGTGCTCTGAACCCAGTATACACCGCTATATCCACCTACATAGCTCTTCTCTATTTGAGCCATCTGCCATCTGCAGGAGTTATTGGAAGTTGTGTGTGCCTCCAGCACAATATACACTACCCAATTGCTGTTTTTCCCAACTCCCTTCAGGCCATTACCATGTCTGGAAGGCCAGCAAGGAGAGGCAGACAGGCGCGAGCCGATAAAAGAGGGCAAGCAGGCTCTGTGTCTAGAGACAACAGTGCTGGTCATGGACGCGGTGCATCGTCATCATCAGCACGTGGCCATGGGACACGCTTGTCCTTCTTTTCGGCAGCTGGACATGTTGAGCCGCAACATGCCAACGACTTGGTAGAGTGGATGACCAAGCCCTCTTCATCCTCCTCATCCTCTCTCACCCAGTCTCAGGGTACTAGCAAAGCAGCTGCCAACGCATCATCTTCCCTCCTCTCAATGTCATCATCAGTGACTCCTTCCCTAGACCCACCACGTTCTCCTGAGAAGTCTCCTGAACTCTTTGAGCACAGTGTTGGGTACATGCTCCAGGAGGATGCCCAGTGTTTTGTAGGCTCTGATGATGATACTCAGCTAGAGGAAGGCAGTAGCGTGAATGCAGGAAGAGGGGATGCTCAAGAAGGACAGTAATCTGGCAGTCATGTTCCACAAGCTGCAGCATACTGCCAGGTTTGCTCCAGCGATGAAGAGGGAGGGGATGATGAGGGCACTGACTCCACGTGGGTGCCTGGTAGGAGAGAGGAGGAGGAGGAGGAGGAGGCACATGTCCAATGAGGCAGGATGCCCTCCGGGGGCCAGCTTAGGGGCAGCACACCGACTGAATCACACCGCAGAGCTCCGCCTGTGGAGGGCGCTGCCTCTGCACGTTATTCTAAAAGTTCTTTGGTGTGGGCCTTTTTTGAGACGAGTGCATCAGATCGCACCGCTGCTATTTGCAACATATGTCTCAAGCGTATCTCGCGTGGCCAAAACATCAGCCGCTTGGGCACCACATGCTTGACCAGACATATGTTGACCTGCCATGCAGCTCGTTGGCAAGCGTACCTCAAAGACCCACACCAAAGAGCAAAGCGGACCTCTCCTTACTCCTCATCAGCTGGGATCTCCAACCCCACTAGACCTTCAGTCCTCTCTGAAACCTGCTCTGAGAGGAATGAAGGTGTAGAATTAGGTGTGTCACAGCCAAGTGCTTCCGGGAATTCTGCTAGCAGTACACCCACGTCCGATTATAGCAGGCAAATGTCCCTGCCCCAGCTGCTGGACCGGCGAAAGAAGTTCACTCCCAGCCATCCACATGCCCAGCGGTTGAATGCTAGCTTGGCTAAATTGCTAGCACTTCAACTGCTGCCTTTTCAGTTGGTAGACTCAGCCCCCTTCCGTGAGTTTGTACAATGTGCGGTTCCTCAGTGGCAGGTCCCCAAATGGCACTTTTTCTCACGGAAGGCGATTCCGGCTCTCTACCAGCATGTGGAAGGCAATGTCCTTGCCTCGCTGGACAGGGCGGTCATCGGTAAGGTGCATATTACCGCTGACTCATGGTCCAGCAGGCATGGACAGGGACGTTACCTGTCTTTCACGGCCCATTGGGTCACTCTTCTGGCAGCTGGGTAAGATGCAGGACAAGGTGCAGTAGTGTTGGAGGTTGTTCCGCCACCACGCCTCCAAAATGCTACTATTGGTTGTGACACACCTCTCTCCTCCACCCCCTCCTCTTCTTCTTCCTCCATGGCCTCTTCCAGTGCTCTGTCCTCAGAACCAGCGGTGCTCCGTAGGCGTTCCAGGGGCTATACACGTACGCAGGCAAAACTATGCCATGCTGTGCTTGCGCTGGTTTGTTTGGGGGACAGGAGCCACACTGGGGCGGATGTTTTGTCAGCTCTGCAGGGGCAGCCCGAGAGGTGGTTGACGCCACGCCAGCTTAAGCCAGGAATGGTGGTTTGCGACAATGGCACAAACCTCCTCTCCGCCCTCCGACAGGGACAACTGACCCATGTGCCCTGTGTAGCTCACGTCCTTAACCTGGTGGTGCAGCGGTTCTTGGGCAGGTACCCGGGCTTACAGGATGTCCTGAAGCAGGCCAGAAAAGTCTGTGTGCATTTCCGCCGATCATTTAATGCCTGTGCTCGGCTGGCTGAGCTTCAAAAGGAGTTGAACCTGCCCTTATGTGTGACATGCCCACCAGGTGGAACTCAACGTTGGCCATGCTGCAGCGGCTGCACACGCAGCAGAGGGCCATCAATGAGTACCTGTGCGACTACAGCACCAGGACAGGGTCAGGGGAGCTCGGTTTTTTCTCACCACTCCAGTGGGGCATGATCAGGGATGCATGCACTGTCCTGTCACCGTTTGAGGAGGCCACAAGGATGGTGAGCAGTGACAGTGCATGCATCAGTGACACTGTACCTCTTGTCCACCTCTTGGAGCATACACTGCGTGGAATAATGGACAGGGCACTTGAGGCAGAACAGAGGCAGGAAGAGGAGGACTTCCTTGCCTCTCAATGCCCCTTTTATCCAGACAGTGTTCCTGCTGTGCCACCCATCACACAGGAAGAGGAGGAGGAAGAGGAGAATGATTGTGTCAGCATGGAGGTGGAGGCTGGCACTCAGCATCAGCAGCAGCAGCAGTCTTGTAAGGCTGATTTACAGTCCCAAGAAACCCGTGGACTTGTACGTGGCTGGGAGGAGGTAGCTCCGGATCATGTTGTCCTTAGTGACCCAGAGGACTCCGGACCGAATGCCTTAGCTAACCTACGCTGCATGGCCTCCCTGATCCTGCAAAGCCTGCGGAAGGATCTTCGTATTCTTCGGATCAAGGAGAGGGACCATTACTGGCTGGCCACTCTCCTTGATCCACGGTACAAGGGTAAGGTTGCCGACCTTATCTTGTCATCGCAGAGGGAGCAGAGGATGAGACGTCCCCGGGAGGCCTTGCAGAAAGGTCTGTGCAACGCGTTCCCAGAGACTGGGAGGTTACAAACTCCTGGTCCTGGACAACGTGTTGCTGAGGCATCAGTCAGAAGGAGCGGTGGAGAAGGTGGCCGTCTGACTGATGCTTTCAGACAATTTTTTAGTCCGCAGCCCCAAGGTATGATCGGTTCCAGCAACCATCGCCAGCATCTGATTTACATGGTGCAGGAATACCTAGGGGCAAGGTCAGACTTGGACACCTTTCCCACCGAAAATCCTCTGGCTTACTGGGTCTTGAGAATGGATCACTGGCTAGAGCTTGCACAGTATGCAATTGAGCTACTGGCCTGTCCTGCATCCAGCGTTCTTTCGGAACGCACCTTCAGTGCTGCTGGTGGCTTTGTTACCGATCACAGGGCGCGCCTGTCCGCCGAATCAGTTGATCGACTGACCTTCATCAAGATGAATCAGTCTTGGATCACCCACAGCTACCAAGCACCTGAAGCTGATGTAACCGAATAATTTTTTTTGAAATATCACATCCCTTCAAGACTGCCTATGCTGATGCTGAGTGACTGTCCTGTTATGTTGATTGTCTATCCTCTTCCTCCTCCGCTGATATGTTGGAAGAACATTTCTGGTTCTGGGTGATGCCATCAGCCCAATTTTTCTTCCCTGTTTAACAGGGGCATTTAATTACAATTTTTGATGCAATGCTTTGCAGCAGGGCTAATTCCTGCAATAAAAATAGAGTATATGGGAGAGGTTGCAGTGTGGTGGCACCAGCACCAGTGCCTAAGGCCCAATTTTTCTGCCCCTGTTTAACAGGGGCGTTTAATTACAATTTTTGATGCAATGCTTAGCAGCAGGGCTAATTCCTGCAATAAAACTAGAGTATATGGGAGAGGTTGCAGTGTCGTGGCACCAGCACCAGTGCCTAAGGCCCAATTTTTCTGCCCCTGTTTAACAGGGACATGTAATTACAATTCTTGATAAATTATTTCACAGGAGGGCCCGTTCCTGTGCCCACCCAGAGTAACTGTGAGGACTTATAGTGTTGTGGCACCAGCACCACAACCACCAAAGGTCAATTTTTCTACCACTGTTCAACAATGGCATGTAATTCTTGATATAATCGTTCACAGCAGGGCGCTCCAGTGCCCACTAAGAGTCACTTTGAGGGCTTACAATGTTGTGGCAAAACCAACACCTTGTTCCGCCATTTCTGCAGAGCATATAGGGCAGGCCCCTACTTTCAAACATCCAACTTACAAACATCTCCTACTTGCAAACGGAAGGAGACAACAGCAAGTGAGATGAAAAAAAGATGTACGACAAAACAAATTATACAGGGGTGATAACCCTTCCCTATGTTTTCCAAAAGCTTAAAAATAGTTTTTTTGACTGGAGCTACACTTTAAAAATGTACCAGTTGAAAATTACAAACAGATTCAACTTAACACAACAAACCTACACAGTCCCTGTCTTGTTTGCACCGCCTGTATACTGCTGTTCTGAGTATATAGGGCCTGGGGGCCACACGCATTTCCTTTTTTTAATATGGGTACGGGGTTCCCCTCAATATGCGTACAAGACCCAAAGGGGCTGGTAATGGGCAGGGAGGGCTACCCATGCCATTTTTCTCAAGGATTTTCAACCATATTGCAGGAACCAGATATAACATTAAAACCGCAAGCAGTTTTAAATGATGTTATTTCCGTTAAATGTCATTTTGTGCAGGGACTGTTCTAAACACGGGAAACACGTGGCACTTCACAGGCATACTACAGACACCCCCCCCCCCCCCCCCAGGCACGGTATTTAAAGGAATATTTCACTTTTTTTTTTCACTTTAATCGACTGCCATTTTTAAAAACATTTTAGGCATTGACCCACTTTTATTTTTTTTAGGACAGTATCTTGCATATTAGCCGTTAAAACTAGCACTTTTAATTTCGAATGTTCGAGTCCCATAGACTTCAATGGGGTTCTAAAGTTCGTACGAATTTGGGGTCCGTTCGAAAGTTCTGGTGCGAACCGAACCGAGGGGTGTTCGGCTCATCCCTAGTCCCAAGCAAGTTATTCTAAATCTTCCTGGGCATCTCATAATTTCCCATTTCCATCAAAGTTACTGTATATCCCTCAATAAAACAGAAACTAAGTTTATGGACTGTTCTGTGTCTCTGAGTGAGTAAGAGATGAGTGTCTGACTGAGCAGGGTGACGGGTGAACCACAGCATTCAGCAGCCCCTACAGGGTCATGGCTACATACTCTTTATAAGGCGCTTTCTCATTTACTGCACTTATTGGTCACCTTCTGAAAACTGTCTACAATCAAGTTTGCATACACCCCATTAGCTCCACTTTTCAATAGTGCTACATTCCCCCTGGGTCTGCAACCCCAGAAGTTTAAATTATGGTTAGTTTGTAGGGCATAGGACACTTTCTCAACCATAGAGTTGTTTGGGTCCCAGTATACTTCTGAATGCTTGAAATAGCCCCATTTGAAACCTTCCACGTGCACCAAATTCTACATTTTTAAATTCTGTCAAACGAACAAATTTCTGCACTGGAAGCCCTTGTACAAAGGGTTGGAGAATCTGTCGGAATGAGTCTTATCGGACCGTGTCGTCAGATAATCCGACTGTGTGTGGTATGCATCGGACTGATTCTGTCCGAATCTCCGTCCGACCCAATTTTCCAACATGTTGGTAATATTTCCCGACCAACTGGGCCGGACGGACCTAATCCGATCATGTGTAGAGCATTTTCATCGGACCAAGTGCCACGCATGCTCAGATCAAATCCCTACATCAAAGCTATTGGCTACTAGCCTGAATGTAGTCTCATCGTAACGAAATTACGTCATCACGTTCTGAAAGATCGGATTTTTCGCCAACTTGGCCCAACCGTGTGTATGCAACAGTTTCGGACACAATCCGTCGAACTAAATCCGACGGGCAAAATCCGACGGATTTGGTTACCAAAATCTCCGACCGTGTGTACGTGGGCGAAGAGCGGTGGCATTTTGTTGTTATAGCAGTTATTCTTTAACATTTTAACTAAGTTGCCCTAGACTTGGCATGGTAGGCAAAATTAAAGCGGTATGAAACCTAAAGCCAAAAATATATTATATTGCAGCTTATATATCATTAGATGAATTGGTTGCATCAGTTTACCTTTCTAATGCCTCATACACATGATTGGAAATTCCGCCAGCAAAAGTCTGATGAGAACTTTTGGTTGGAAAATGCGATTGTGTGTACGCTCCATCTGACTTTTGCAGGCCGAATTCCGGCCAGCAAAAGATTGAGAGCTGTTCTAAATTTTTCAGCTGGAAAAAGTTCTGATCGCAAATTACGATCGTCTGTACAAATTCCGACGCGCAAACTTCCTACGCATGCTCGGAAACAATTTGACGCATGCTCGGAAGCATTGAACTTAATTTTCTCGGCTCATCATAGTGTTGTACGTCTTGACGGTCGAAAGTTCAGAGAACTTTTGTGTGACTGTGTGTATGCAAGACAGCTTGAATGGAATCCCGTAGGAAATCTGCCAGAAAAACCATCAGAACTTTTTCCGACCAAGATTCTGATCGTGTGTATGTGGCATTAAACTTTATTGCCTCTGATTTTACCTGGTGATCTGGCTAGTAACACACCTCCTGTATCAGAGTTCTGTGGATAAATGAACACAGGGAGCACCTTTGGACAGCAGCAGGACAAAAGGGGCTCTGTGTACAGCCGCCCCAAGACAGCTATATACAGCAACGGGAACACTGCCAGATATCCGCATAAGGTGATGCAGGGGTGGGCGACAGGACAGCCCAAAAAATGGCAGTACAAACAAGGGAACCGGAATGGAGCGGCCCACCCCCCCAAGGCAGATGCCTTCCCCTAAGATGTCACCAGAGACAAGAGAGACATGAGGTGGCCCAGATACATCTCGGTCCCAAAAGCCCTCCACACAGCAAACACAGCAGCCATCACGCATACCCCTTATCCTTTAAATCATCGGGAGGGAGACCAGGACACAGCCCAGCAGGATGACTGTCATGTGCCTGGTGGTAGAGCCTGATGTTCAGAGGATGGCCTCTCTTACACCTCTGACTCGAGGCCCTGATAGAGTAGACAGGAGGTGCAGGAGTGCAGAGTCACCTAAGTGCCTGGCAGGATCACTGGCTGCGGAGCTGGGCCAGTACTTCTGGCAAATTTGTGGAGAAACACAGACACAGCGGAGAACCAGGAACAGCAGATAGGCTGGGAATTGGAACAGACTAGTACCAGAAACACCACAGGCTGAGAAGCAGGTGCAACTGCTGGTGGGATGGATGCTCTCAGGGGACCAGAGAGAAGGCAGGTACAGGCAGGCTGGATCATACACTGGCGAGCAAGTCAGGACCTGATGCAGAGGCAGGAGCAAAGTCAAAGTGCAGGCCGGGTCGGCAAGAAGCTGGCAGTGAAGTAGCAGAGGGAGCAGGCAGATGCAGAGTTGGAGACAAACTGGGGTCAGATGCAGGCAGATAGCAGGGTATGAAAAAGATGGGTCAATCTACTGGAACGGGTATCAGGCACAGATAGCAGAGACACACAGGGAACGCTGTAGAGCAGACAGCATTGATTCTGGGTGCTGACCCAGTTTAAATACCTCCTTTTAGCGATATGACTTGTCACAGGGTGCGCACTCGCAGCACGTGCAGATACACCTGCGGTATTCTTCTCACAGGAATTGGGAGCCCAGGATGTCTTCTGCAGCCACCATCTTTGCTGCTGGCATGCCCTTTCTGACATTGAGTTTTACTCGCTGCCCCCATGTCCTGGAACTCCCATGGGCACACACAAACCAGCAGACTCCCCAGTGTCCTCTAAGTACAGGAACAAGGCAGAAATGGCTGACCTGATGCTTGGCCAGCCCAGCCCTGACAGAGATTTCCCATCTGCTCAACCAGCTCCTTATGCAGGAGACGTGGTGCTTCTGGCTCACTTTTCAATGGTTCTACAACAAGAGCTTTCTAAAGCATGCTCTAATATCACTGCTGACATTAAACATGATATCCAGAGTATATGAGAAAGATTTGATACAACAGAGACTAAGGTTCACAGTGTGGTCACAAGGGTTAATCAGAATTCTGCAATGATCTCGAAGCTTCAAGTTAGAATGGAGGAGGCCTACACTAAGATCGAGGATCTGGAGAACAGGTCACGTCGATATAATGTGTGCATCAGAGGACTCCCAGAAACTCACACTGATTTTGAAGAGGCTATTCAGGAGTTGATGAAAGACCTGATTCCGGATATCACCCCACAACATCTCTGTTGGTCTGCCGTGGGATGCAATAGTTAAACCTCATTACTACAGAACAAAGGAAAAGACAATGATGGTGGCCAGAAACAGACAAGACCTGCCCATGTATGGAGCACCCATCCAGCTTTTCACAGATCTGTCAACAGTACAGAAACGGAGAACCATGAAGCCTTTATTGTAGCAGCTAATGAACCGGCAAATTAAAAATAGATAGGCATTCCCCTTTCAATTATTATTCTTAGCTAGAGTTGGACATTATATCTCATGATCCCCAGGCTGCCTCACCTTTGGGTTTCGGTGAATCGTCCCCTCTCGCCACTCTGGTTGGAACAATGACCGAGATCAGCGAGAAGAACACCATTGATCACTTGATCCTCTACAGGTTTCATCTCCCCTTATATGGGGGGTGTCACATCTTGTTCTTTTGGGGCTGGACTTGAACAGATGAAGCAGTGGGTAAACCACTTTCATTAACAGGACGACACTCTGTGTCCAGTGGATAGTTTTTGTGTTTTTTTTCTCTCTCTGCTGTTCTTCTTTATTATGTTACAGTAAGCAGAGTTATGCAATTGAAAGTTGGAGACTATCTTGACAGGCAGCTTTGATGCCCTATCAGGATTGGCAATTGATTAGGAATGTGCCTTGCCACTCTCTGGTTCCTCAGGAACTGAGGGGGTTTGGCTCAGTCAATCATGACTCTAATGCCACGTACGCATGACCGGACTTTCCAGCAGACTAGATCCGATGGTCTTCCTGATGGACTTTCGGTGGAGTTCCGACGGACTTCCGAACAAACGGATTTGCCCACACACAAACGGACTAAGTCCATTCATTTTGAACGTGATGACGTAAGACGGGACTAAAAAAGGAAGTTCAATAGCCAGTAGCCAATAGCTTCCCTTGTGTCGTATTTGGTCTGTCGGGCCAGCATACAGATGAACGGTTTAGGAATTGAGTCCGTTGGACAGATTTGAAACATGTTCTATTTCTAGGTCCATGAAAAATGATCGGATTAGCCCACAAACAATCGGAATGTCCGATGGACTGATTCAGTATAACCTAGTCTGCCGGAAAGTTTGTTCGTGTGTATGCGGCATAAGGGTTATACTTATTTTGCCTCCTATTCTTCTTACAGCATCATGGAGTTTGGGTCGGGGTGAACACGTATGCCTCGCTGGTGAGCTTGCCTTCTTCTGATGTGGAGGGCAACCTCACGTTTTATACCCTGGGTATTGACCCACATTTAATGGTTTTGTTTAATGTTTATTATGAGATGTATGTTAGGCCTTCGGGTTTATATCTTCCTGCTTTTTCTACTCATTCACTTTCTTTTCTTCTGTATTCTCCCTTCCCCACCCTGGACATTGACTCCACGCTCTGGCCTCATTACCCTGATTTGGAGGGTAAGGGGAACCAGGTCTACACACTTGAGTTCTAGTTCTGGAGTTCCTGTATCAAGGTGAGTGCCTTACCACGATGGCTAAGATTTATCTCACAAAATATCGTGTAGTCCCCCATTATGTGCATGGATTTAAATCCCCTGTCAAAAAAACGAAAGCTTTATAAAATTATCACACACAGGAAGCTGCTGTTACAGGAAACTAATTTTTCTAAGTCCTCAGCCCCTAGATACCTTAGCGCTTAATATCCACAATTTTATTTGTCATCTGCTCTTGAGAAAAAAAAGGGGGGTGGCAATATGTTTCTAGAAAAAGACCCCTTTCACTCCTAAGACTACCATGAAAGACAAGAATGGCAGGTATGTCATGGCAGTGGGTCGTATTCATGACCAACTGGTCTCATTTATTTATTATTACACCCCAAACTCAGGACAGGTGGACTTTTTATGTACTATGCTGTTGGTCCTACTGCCCCGGGCACAGGGACTGGTTGTTCTGGGCAGCGATAGTAACACTCTGTTGGATCGTATCCTAGACAAATCTAATCCCAATAAGGTGGTTCAAAATATACCCAAGGATAGCAATAGAGTGGCAGGTTTGCTACACCTTTACGATTTGATAGATGCCTGGCGGTAAGCCAATTCCTCCGTCAGGGACTATACCCACTTTTCACAGGTACATAATACATATTCCTGCATAGACCATATTTTAGTACATACTTCCTTACTATCGTATGTGAACTCAGCAAACATTCTGTCTGTCTCCTGGTCGGATCATTCTCCGGTCAAGCTATCGTTATCTGATCTTAAGGCACTACGAAGAGGGATGCAACTTCGTCCAAACATCTTTGTTAAATGATCCCATTTTATACGTCAACTTGAAACGGAGTTGAGGATGTTTTTTAGTGAAAACTCCTCCTCGGATATGTCTCCTGCACTCAATTGGGCAGCTAATAAGGCGCCATCCATGGTAAACGAATTCAGTTGGCAGTAAGGACCAAACGCGCTCGGGAAAATGTGATTAAGCAGCAGGAGGCTGAATTGGAAGGTCTTATGACTGAACAGTGAACGGTCCTGAATTTGAGTCTTACTACCCTTGTTGAAAAACGTATCTGCTGGTTAAGACCTACATTTTACACTATGGGTGATAAACCAACCACACTGCTAGCAAGAGAACTGTTAACTCGGGTGTACAAACCGGCTTTACCTAAACTGAGATTGCTTGATGGGCACCCAAACCAAAATCCCAACCTGATTTTGAAGGAATTATATAATTTCTATTCTAAGCTGTACCATGAACCTGACCGGTTTCCACGGAACAGGGTGGGTGATTTCTTCCACGATATTCCTTTACCACACCTTTAGAAAACAGTACAAAAATTTGGGAAAGAAATACTGCGCTAAAGAAATCTCTCAACAATCAGTCTAAATATCTAAAGGCTGCGATTGATACGATGTGATACACACCTATAAAGCATACAAGTCAGAAATTTCAACCGCGCTCACAATTACAAAAATCTAAAAAAAAATATATCTAAAACCTATGACAGAATAATATGTATACACTATAACTAGTCAAAAATTATAATATAAAAACACAACTACCGGTAAGTGAATAATAAAAATGTAGTCTATAACTCATACAATAATCAAGTGTACAGAAAATATATATATATAAAGTGCTCAAAAATTATATATAAGCAACAGTTCCTCATAAAGACGTAGTAATGAGCATAAGTGGTAAAGTGCACAGAATTTTTGTGAACAATCAGAAATATTATGAATAAAGTGCTCAGAAATTATATATAAGAAAACAGTTCTTGATCAAGATGTAATCATGGGCATAACAGTCATAAGTGTTTCTTCTCAAGAAATCCTATGTGGGTACAAGAGAGAGAATTTCCTTCACCAACACCGTGCTGATAAAGACAGGTCTAATACCTGTCTAAGACAGGTATTTGCACCCACTTCTGGGCATAGGAGCACAAGGCCTCTAACATCCACCAGCTCTGTGATGTTGTCGTGGAAGAGGACTCCAGTGGCAACCTGTGAAGCTCTGGTGAACTCCATGCCCAAGAGGGTTAAAGAGGTTGTAAAGGTTCCTGTTTTTTCACCTTAATGCCTCCTATGTATTAAGCTGAAAATATGTTCGGTGATTGCAGGCCCCCCTCATTTCCTTACTTGAGCCCTCAAAAGTCCTGCATCGAGAATGCGCAAGATATTGGCCCGGTCTTCTCGGCTGTTCTCGGCTCTTCACTGGATAGATTAATAGCAGTGCAGCCATTGGCTCTGGGGGGGGGGGGGGGGCAGGGCCGAGTTCTCCAGCTTATGGGCACCAGATACAGGACTCGGGAGTGTGCCCGCAAGCTAACCCCCTGGGAGAGCACTTCCCAGAGGGGGTTAGCTGATGCGGGGAGGAGCCGAGACAGCCACAGAGGGACTCCAGAAGACGTGGATCAGGGCCACTGTGTGCAAAACGAGCTGCACAGTGGAGGTAAGTATAACATATATTTTTTTATTTAAGTGAAGCTTTACAACCCCTTTAGGGTGGTGCTGGGAAATAATGGTGACCACACAAAATATTGACACTTTGGGCCCAATTTGGACATTTTCACTTAGGGGTGTACTCACTTTTGTTGCCAGCGGTTTATACATTAATGGCTATGTGTTGCGTTATTTTTAGGGGACAGAAAATTTACACTGTTGTATAAGCAGTACACTGCTACAATGTAAAGTAGTGAAAGTGTAATTTCTTCAGTGTTGTCACATGAAAAGGTATAATAAAATATTTACAAAAACATAAGGGTGTACTCACTTTCGTGAGATACTGTATACCAAGATTTGAGAATTGCACAGAGCTCCCATTTTGGAGACCGCTCCCAGTGTGGGAGGCAGAAGGTCTCACCTGGGGTCAGGGGGCCTCAGCCAGAAGCCATGAGTCAGAGGTCTCATTGAGGGGTCAGAAGGCCAGAAGGCCCAGCCAGAAGACAGTAGGTCCCGGTTTTAAGAGTCAGGTAGTCTCTTATCAGGGGTGTCAGGAGCACCCCAATCCTTAGGCCAGAGGTGGGCTGTGCAGCGGGGCACTGCAACTAAAGGTTAGAGAGCCAAGTGTTCAAGGAGAGCTGGCAGACACAGTTCAAAGGACTGGTAAGAGGACCAGCAGTGCTGCCAACAAGTGAGCTTCAGTATTTTGTTTATGCATGTTAGGTGGCACAAACCCCTTTTGTGGACAACTGTTGTACAAGTGAACTTTTCATTTATTGAATAAAAGTGGGTTGCCATACCCTAAAATACAGTTTGGACTAGCGCAACTCATTGGAATTGCACCTATGGCTTGAGTTTAATAACCCC
Organism: Lithobates pipiens; assembly: GCF_037356315.1. NCBI lineage: Eukaryota > Metazoa > Chordata > Amphibia > Anura > Ranidae > Lithobates > Lithobates pipiens. Next base: position 270,862,166 of record NW_027507748.1, on the reverse strand, counting down.
CAATCTCACAATAGATAGATAGATAATAGATATATGATAGATAGTTGAGATACATAGTAGAAATATGTGAGTGACACATTGATAGATAGTAGAAATACACCATATTACCAAAACAATTGGGACACCTGTCTTTACACGCACATGAATTTTAACCACTTGCCGCCCGCCCTATAGCAAATAGACGGCGGCAAAGTGGTTGCATAATCCTGACCGGACGTCATATGACGTGATCAGGATTATGAGCCGCTGCGCGCCCCCGGGGCGCGCATCGCGGCGATCGTTGTTGCGGGGTGTCAGTCTGACACCCGGCAACTACGATCTCGGTAAAGAGTCTCCAGACCACCAGGGATGCCAAGGACAAGGTATGCCACCCTAGACCACCAGGGATTCTAGTCAGTGCCACAATAGATTACAATCAGTGCCCATAATGGGTGCCAATCAGTGCCCACAATGGGCATCACTGATTGGCATGCATTATTGATTGGCACTGATTGGCATCCATTAGTACAATATATTATAATACAATGCCGCCTATCAGTTCCCATCTGTGCCGCCTATCAGTGCCTACCCATGCCCACCTGTGCCGCCTACCCATGCCCACCTGTGCCACCTACCCATGCCCACCTGTGCCGCCTACCCATGCCCACCTGTGCCGCCTAACCCATGCCCACCTGTGCCACTTATCCATGCCCATCCATGCAAATCCGTGCCAATTTGTGCCACCTATCAGTGCCCATCCGTGTCGCCCATCAGTGCCACCCATCAGTGCCGCCTATCAGTGCCACATATCGGTGTCCATCAATGCCACCTCATCAGTGCCACTTCATTGGTGCCACCTCATCGGTGCCCATCAGTGCCGCCTTATCATTGCCCATCAGTGTAACCCCATCAGTGTCCATCAGTGAAGGAGAAAACTTACTTATTTGCAAAGTTTTGAAACTGAAACAAAAAAAAAACATTTTTTTTTCAAAATTTTCGGTATTTTTTTATTTGTTTAGCAAAAAATAAAAACCGTAGAGGTGATCAAATACCACCAAAAGAAAGCTCTGTTTGTGGGAAAAAAATGATAAAAATGTCATTTGGGTACAGTGTAGCATGACCGCGCAATTGTCATTCAAAGTGCGACAGCGCTGAAAGCTCAAAATTGGTCTGGGCAGGAAGGTGTTTAAGTGCCCGGTATTGAAGTGGTTAATGGCATCCCAGTCTTAGTCTGTAGGGTTCAATATTGAGTTGGCCCACCCTTTGCAGCTATAAAAGCTTCAACTCTTCTGGGAAGGCTGTCCACAAGGTTTAGGAGTGTGTCTTGGGAATGTTTGATCATTCTTCCAGAAGTGCATTTGTGAGATCTGGCACTGATGTTGCATGAGAAGGCCTGACTCCCAGTCTCCTCTCTAATTTCTCCCAAAGGGGTTCTATTGGGTTCAGGTCAGGACTCTATGCAGGCCAGTCAAGTCTCTTACACCAAACTCACTCATCCATGTTTTTATGGACCTTGCTTTGTGCACTGGTCCAAATCATTCGGTGGAGGGGGAATTATGGTGTGGGGTTGTTCTTAAGCCCTTAGTTCCAGTGAAGGGAACTCTTAAGGCATCAGCATACCAAGACATTTTGGACAATTTTATGCTAAGTATAAAGATTTGGGGTGGAGGAACTTGACTGGCCTGATGTCAACCTGATAGAACATCTTTGGGATGAATTAGTGCAGAGACTGCGAGCCAGGCCTTCTCATCCACATTAGTGCCTGACCTCGAAAATGCACTTCTGGAAGAGTGATCAAACATTCCCATAGACACACTCCTGAACCTTGAGGGTAGTCTTCCAGGAAGAGTTGAAGCTGTTATAGTGGCAAAGGGTGGGCCAACTCAATATTGAACCCTACAGACTGGGATGCCATTATAGTTAATGTGCGTGTAAAAGCAGGTGTTTCCAATACTTTTGGTAATATCGTGTATGATAGATAGATAATAGACAGAGTGACAGACTGTGGGTAGGTGATAGATAATAAAGTATGACTGTATAATGAAATGAATGTAGTTCCAGATATGTTGTATTTATCCTTGAATCCTCTCCTCCATACACAGAGTAGGTCCTAGGCCATGTAATGTGATCTAGCATTCCTATCAGTGTGCTCTCTCACTCTCAGTCAGTGTATGTCTATCAGACCCCTTTCACAACGGGGCGTTTTTCAGGCAGTTAAAAGGGTTAAAAGCGCAGCTGCCAAAAGCTCTTTTCAGGTGTTTTTCAGGTGCTTCCCATTGATTTGAATGGGAAGGGGCACTTTAGGAGCTGTGTATTGACTGCTCCAAAAGCGCTGCAAAGAAGCTGCTTGCAGAACTTTTTTTGAACCCCTGCCAGTGCAGCGCCTCAGTGTGAAAGCACTCGGCCTTTTATAGTGGGATTGCAGTTGTGGCTTCTTTCAGGCGCTTTACAGGCACTTTTTTTTTAGCTAAAGCGCCTGAAAAATGCCCCAGTGTGAAAGGGATCTCAGTGTGAAAGCATTCGGGCTTTCACATTGGGAGTTCAGATGAGGCTTCTTTCAAGCGCTTTACAGGCACTTTTTTTTTAGCTAAAGCGCCTGAAAAATGCCCCAGTGTGAAAGGGATCTCAGTGTGAAAGCATTCGGGCTTTCACATTGGGAGTTCAGATGAGGCTTCTTTCAAGCGCTTTACAGGCGCTTTTTTTAACGCTAAAGCGCCTGAAAAACACCACAGTGTGAAAGGGGTCTCAGTCTTCTCTCTGTCAGTCAGTGTATGTCTATCAGTGCTCTCTCTCTCTCTGTCAGTGTATGTCTATTAGTCATCTCTCTCAGTCAGTGTATGTCTATCAGTCCTCTCTCAGTCAGTCAGTGTATGTCTATCAGTCCTCTCTCTTAGTCAGTGTATGTCTATCAGTCTTCTCTCTCAGTCAGTCAGTGTATGTCTATCAGTCCTCTCTCTCAGTCAGTCAGTGTATGTCTATCAGTCCTCTCTCTCTCAGTCAGTGTATGTCTATTAGTCATCTATCTCTCTCAGTCAGTGTATGTCTATCAGCCCTCTCTCTCAGTCAGTGTATGTCTATCAGTCCTCTCTCTCTCAGTCAGTGTATGTCTATCAGTCCTCTCTCTCTCTCAGTCAGTGTATGTCTATCAGTCCTCTCTCTCTCTCAGTCAGTGTATGTCTATCAGTCCTCTCTCTCTCAGTCAGTATATGTCTATCAGTCCTCTCTCTCTCTGTCAGTGTATATCTATCAGTCCTCTCTCTCAGTCAGTGTATGTCTATCAGTCCTCTCTCTCTCAGTGTATGTCTATCAGTCCTCTCTCTTAGTCAGTGTATGTCTATCAGTCTTCTCTCTCAGTCAGTCAGTGTATGTCTATCAGTCCTCTCTCTCAGTCAGTCAGTGTATGTCTATCAGTCCTCTCTCTCTCAGTCAGTGTATGTCTATTAGTCATCTATCTCTCTCAGTCAGTGTATGTCTATCAGCCCTCTCTCTCAGTCAGTGTATGTCTATCAGTCATCTCTCTCTCTCTCAGTCAGTGTATGTCTATCAGTCCTCTCTCTCTCTCAGTCAGTGTATGTCTATCAGTCCTCTCTCTCTCTCTCAGTCAGTGTATGTCTATCAGTCCTCTCTCTCTCAGTCAGTATATGTCTATCAGTCCTCTCTCTCTCTGTCAGTGTATATCTATCAGTCCTCTCTCTCAGTCAGTGTATGTCTATCAGTCCTCTCTCTCTGTCAGTGTATGTCTATCAGTCCTCTCTCTCTCTCAGTCAGTGTATGTCTATCAGTCCTCTCTCTCTCAGTCAGTGAATGTCTATCAGTCCTCTCTCTCTCTCTCTCTCAGTCAGTGTATGTCTATCAGTCCTCTCTCTCTCAGTCCTCTCTCTCTCTCTCTCTAAGTCAGTGTATGTCTATCAGTCCTCTCTCTCTCAGTCAGTGTATGTCTATCAGTCCTCTCTCAGTCAGTGTATGTCTATCAGTCCTCTCTGTCAGAGTATGTCTATCAGCCCTCTCTCTCAGTCAGTGTATGTCTATCAGTCCTCTCTCTCTCAGTGTATGTCTATCAGTCCTCTCTCTCTCTCTCAGTGTATGTCTATCTGTCCTCTCTCTCTCTCTCAGTGTATGTCTATCTGTCCTCTCTCTCAGTGTATGTCTATCCGTCCTCTCTCTCTCTCTCAGTGTATGTCTATCAGTCCTCTCTCTCTCAGTCAGTGTATGTCTCAGTCCTCTCTCTCTGTCAGTGTATGTCTATCAGTCCTCTCTCTCTCTCAGTCAGTGTATGTCTATCAGTCCTCTCTCTCTCAGTCAGTATATGTCTATCAGTCCTCTCTCTCTCTCAGTCAGTGTATGTCTATCAGTCCTCTCTCTCTCTCAGTCAGTGTATGTCTATCAGTCCTCTCTCTCTCAGTCAGTATATGTCTATCAGTCCTCTCTCTCTCTGTCAGTGTATATCTATCAGTCCTCTCTCTCAGTCAGTGTATGTCTATCAGTCCTCTCTCTCTGTCAGTGTATGTCTATCAGTTCTCTCTCTCTCAGTCAGTGTATGTCTATCAGTCCTCTCTCTCTCAGTCAGTGAATGTCTATCAGTCATCTCTCTCTCTCTCAGTCAGTGTATGTCTATCAGTCCTCTCTCTCTCAGTCCTCTCTCTCTCTCTCTCTAAGTCAGTGTATGTCTATCAGTCCTCTCTCTCTCAGTCAGTGTATGTCTATCAGTCCTCTCTCAGTCAGTGTATGTCTATCAGTCCTCTCTGTCAGAGTATGTCTATCAGCCCTCTCTCTCAGTCAGTGTATGTCTATCAGTCCTCTCTCTCTCAGTGTATGTCTATCAGTCCTCTCTCTCTCTCTCAGTGTATGTCTATCTGTCCTCTCTCTCTCTCTCAGTGTATGTCTATCTGTCCTCTCTCTCTCTCTCAGTGTATGTCTATCTGTCCTCTCTCTCAGTGTATGTCTATCCGTCCTCTCTCTCTCTCTCTCTCTCTCAGTGTATGTCTATCAGTCCTCTCTCTCTCAGTCAGTGTATGTCTCAGTCCTCTCTCTCTGTCAGTGTATGTCTATCAGTCCTCTCTCTCTCAGTCCTCTCTCTCTCTCTCTCTCTAAGTCAGTGTATGTCTATCAGTCCTCTCTCTCTCAGTCAGTGTATGTCTATCAGTCCTCTCTCAGTCAGTGTATGTCTATCAGTCCTCTCTCTCTCAGTGTATGTCTATCAGTCCTCTCTCTCAGTGTATGTCTATCTGTCCTCTCTCTCTCTCTCAGTGTATGTCTATCTGTCCTCTCTCTCAGTGTATGTCTATCCGTCCTCTCTCTCTCAGTGTATGTCTATCAGTCCTCTCTCTCTCAGTCAGTGTATGTCTCAGTCCTCTCTCTCTGTCAGTGTATGTCTATCAGTCCTCTCTCTCTCTCAGTCAGTGTATGTCTATCAGTCCTCTCTCTCTCAGTCCTCTCTCTCTCTCTAAGTCAGTGTATGTCTATCAGTCCTCTCTCTCTCAGTCAGTGTATGTCTATCAGTCCTCTCTCAGTCAGTGTATGTCTATCAGTCCTCTCTCAGTCAGTGTATGTCTATCAGTCCTCTCTCAGTCAGTGTATGTCTATCAGCCCTCTCTCTCAGTCCGTGTATGTCTATCAGTCCTCTCTCTCTCAGTGTATGTCTATCAGTCCTCTCTCTCTCTCTCTCTCTCAGTGTATGTCTATCTGTCCTCTCTCTCTCAGTGTATGTCTATCTGTCCTCTCTCTCTCTCTCTCTCAGTGTATGTCTACCTGTCCTCTCTCTCTCAGTCCGTGTATGTCTATCTGTCCTCTCTCTCTTTCTCAGTGTATGTCTATCTGTCCTCTCTCTCTCAGTCCGTGTATGTCTATCTGTCCTCTCTCTAAGTCAGTGTATGTCTATCTGTCCTCTCTCTCTCTCTCTAAGTCAGTGTATGTCTATCAGTCCTCTCTCTCTCTCTCTCTCTCAGTCAGTGTATGTCTATCAGTCCTCTCTCTCTCTCTCTAAGTCAGTGTATGTCTATCAGTCCTCTCTCTCTCAGTCAGTGTATGTCTATCAGTCCTCTCTCAGTCAGTGTATGTCTATCAGTCCTCTCTCTCTCAGTGTATGTCTATCAGTCCTCTCTCTCAGTGTATGTCTATCTGTCCTCTCTCTCTCTCTCAGTGTATGTCTATCTGTCCTCTCTCTCAGTGTATGTCTATCCGTCCTCTCTCTCTCAGTGTATGTCTATCAGTCCTCTCTCTCTCAGTCAGTGTATGTCTCAGTCCTCTCTCTCTGTCAGTGTATGTCTATCAGTCCTCTCTCTCTCTCAGTCAGTGTATGTCTATCAGTCCTCTCTCTCTCTCAGTCAGTGTATGTCTATCAGTCCTCTCTCTCTCAGTCCTCTCTCTCTCTCTCAGTCAGTGTATGTCTATCAGTCCTCTCTCAGTCAGTGTATGTCTATCAGTCCTCTCTCAGTCAGTGTATGTCTATCAGTCCTCTCTCAGTCAGTGTATGTCTATCAGTCCTCTCTCAGTCAGTGTATGTCTATCAGCCCTCTCTCTCAGTCCGTGTATGTCTATCAGTCCTCTCTCTCTCAGTGTATGTCTATCAGTCCTCTCTCTCTCTCAGTGTATGTCTATCTGTCCTCTCTCTCTCAGTGTATGTCTATCTGTCCTCTCTCTCTCTCTCTCTCAGTGTATGTCTATCTGTCCTCTCTCTCTCAGTCCGTGTATGTCTATCTGTCCTCTCTCTCTCTCTCTAAGTCAGTGTATGTCTATCAGTCCTCTCTCTCTCTCTCTCTCTCAGTCAGTGTATGTCTATCAGTCCTCTCTCTCTCTCTCTAAGTCAGTGTATGTCTATCAGTCCTCTCTCTCTCAGTCAGTGTATGTCTATCAGTCCTCTCTCAGTCAGTGTATGTCTATCAGTCCTCTCTCTCTCAGTGTATGTCTATCAGTCCTCTCTCTCAGTGTATGTCTATCTGTCCTCTCTCTCTCTCTCAGTGTATGTCTATCTGTCCTCTCTCTCAGTGTATGTCTATCCGTCCTCTCTCTCTCAGTGTATGTCTATCAGTCCTCTCTCTCTCAGTCAGTGTATGTCTCAGTCCTCTCTCTCTGTCAGTGTATGTCTATCAGTCCTCTCTCTCTCTCAGTCAGTGTATGTCTATCAGTCCTCTCTCTCTCTCAGTCAGTGTATGTCTATCAGTCCTCTCTCTCTCAGTCCTCTCTCTCTCTCTCAGTCAGTGTATGTCTATCAGTCCTCTCTCAGTCAGTGTATGTCTATCAGTCCTCTCTCAGTCAGTGTATGTCTATCAGTCCTCTCTCAGTCAGTGTATGTCTATCAGCCCTCTCTCTCAGTCCGTGTATGTCTATCAGTCCTCTCTCTCTCAGTGTATGTCTATCAGTCCTCTCTCTCTCTCTCAGTGTATGTCTATCTGTCCTCTCTCTCTCAGTGTATGTCTATCTGTCCTCTCTCTCTCTCTCTCTCAGTGTATGTCTATCTGTCCTCTCTCTCTCTCTCTCTCAGTGTATGTCTATCTGTCCTCTCTCTCTCAGTCCGTGTATGTCTATCTGTCCTCTCTCTCTTTCTCAGTGTATGTCTATCTGTCCTCTCTCTCTCAGTCCGTGTATGTCTATCTGTCCTCTCTCTAAGTCAGTGTATGTCTATCTGTCCTCTCTCTCTCTCTCTAAGTCAGTGTATGTCTATCAGTCCTCTCTCTCTCTCAGTCAGTGTATGTCTATCAGTCCTCTCTCTCTCTCTCTCTAAGTCAGTGTATGTCTATCAGTCCTCTCTCTCTCTCTCTCTCTCTCAGTCAGTGTATGTCTATCTATCAGTCCTCTCTCTCTCTCAGCCCATGTATATCTATCAGTCCTCTCTCATACACAGGACAGCATTTCCTCTGAGTGTGCAGCACTTCTCATCCTCCGCCCTCCAGAACATGAAGTGTTAACCCCACGGCCGGCCCATTGCCATCCTCCAGGAAGGAGTCAGCGTGGGGTGCAGGACCTGTCTTCCGTCCTAAGTCAATCTTCTAGGGCTGCGAAAGGAAGATAAGATCCTTAGGGTGAGTGCTGTGGCCAAGTGTCAGCTCTTGGGATCAGGCTGACAAATGCATTGCGTTAGATGGAAAGTTCGTGTGCTTGTATGTGTCATCTGTGCAGATTGCTGGGACTTCCAGCTTTAGACTGGCCGGTCCATAGAGACAGCCATACAGATGTTCTAGATGGGGCCATCCAGACCTCACCCTTTGATTTGTGGAATACTGTAACACACAGTTGTGACAACAGAACATGAGTGCACACTAGAATATAGTTGATATATTTTTACACTTTGAAGCAGATGTTTAACCCATTTATTTCCAAGCTGTATGTAAATAGGGCCCACCTGCCTTTCTGTCATAGAAACCCGTGTACAGCCACAGAGGTGTAACTAGAATCTTCAGGGCCCCGGAGCAAGAAACCATGAAGGGCCCCCACCAGGGGTGTTGCTGGGTCTACAAAAGATCTGGGGCTATAGCCCATAGCAGTGACGTAAAGGAAGTCATATGCTTGGACGGGCATACAGATGTATACAATATACGTGTGTGTGTGTATATATATATATATAGTGCAGATCCCCCCTTTAGCTGCATTCAGACCTTCAGCTCATAAAACGCCCAACAAGCAAAATCCCATTAATTTCAATAGCACCTGTTCACATCTGAGTATTTTGTCACCTGAAGCAAAACGACTGAAAAAACGTGCTACGCTCAAAAAAGAACATTGGTGAACTGAACAAAATCACAGTAAAAAATGTGTGACTTTGAAACACTCAGGTGTGAATGCAGCCTTACATCAGGGTCCCCAGAGAGCCTTCCCTAACATCAGGATCTTCAGAGAGCCACCCTACTTACATTAGGATCCCCAGAGAGTTCCCCCCCCCAATACATTAGGGTCCTCCGAGAGCCCCTCCTTACATCCACAGAGGGCCCCCCCTTACATCAGGGTCCCCGGTGAGCACCTTCCTTGCATCAGGGTCCCTGACCCGGGCATGTATCAGCTACAGTGTAGAAGCAGAGCGACTCCCTGAAGAGTGAAGCTGATGCAAGCCTGGGTCAGAGGCCCCTCCCCTCTCCACTGTATACATTTGGAAAGAGAAATACAAGCCCTAGAGAGATCTCACGGGCACCATAGAGATGCCAATTGCCTCCTCCCACCTTCCCCCCTGCATGTTAAACGGGCAGCCAAGAGTGCAGGGGGAGATGCCAGATCTTGGGGTCCCCCCTACAGAGCCCTCTAGTTCTGTTACTGCACAGCCACATATATACATCACTTTCTTGTTCTGGGTTTGCCCCCAAAATTGTGACCAAGCTGTCAACAAGAGCTCACAGTCAACTCCCATCAATCAGTATCTGATAGGACAGGCTCCTGATAAAGTCAGCATCCTGCAGCCATTCACAGTGCCACTTGATCACAGTCCCCTCTTACCAGCCTTGGGCATCACAGCCCACTTAAAGGGCAGTCTTATGACAGCAAGGGGTTAAAATAGTTCTAAAGCCTTAAACTGGCCATACACCTATAGATTATCTGCAGATTTTCTATGGTTAGATGAAAAAAGTGCAACAGATTTCTCCATGTTCACTAAACTTTATGGATGGAGGAATCTGCCACTTTTTCCATCTAACCATAGAAAATCTGCAGATAATCTATAGGTGTATGGCCAGCTTAACATTTTTTCTTGGCATGCGATGTATGTAGGCCAGTTGAGTGGAATCTGGTGCTTTTAATTTAATTTTTTTTTTTTTTTTAAAGGTGCAGCTCCTCTTTAAGTCCGCCTGCACTTTTATGTAAAAAAAAAAAAAAAGCCAGCAGCTACAAATATTGCAGCTGCTGACTTTTAATAAATTGTCACTTACCTGTCCCAGGGTCCAGCGATGTCGGCAGCAGATGACGTGCAATCACTCGTCTCTCTGCTGCCCCCGCCGCCATCCTCGGTCAGGGAATTGGGAAGTGAAGCATGCGGCTTCACTGCCCGGTTCCCTACTGCGCATGCGCATCTGCACTGGTCCCCGTTGTGTCCTGGGAACTGTGTGTTTCCCAGAACACAACAGGGGCGGGGTATCTGTGGCTAGCTTGTCCCGGAAGTGGGTGCAGATACCTGGATTATCCAGGTATCTGCACCCCCCTAAAAGGTGCCAATTGTGGCACCGGAGGGGGGGAGGGATCAGATGAGTGGAACTTCGACTTCAGGGTGGAGGTCCGCTTTAAGCTGGCCATACACTAGTAAGAATTTTCACTGCGAAATGAAAGTAAAATTTTTTTTGAAGTATTCTTGAATAACAACATTCATCATGTCATCGAGTATTTTAGTATGAATGTTCATACAAACATTTGTTCGAAAATCTACTTCTGTATTGCCAGTCGTACAATCTGATGTGCTTAGTAGAGCATCTTCCAGCTTGGTCTGCGCCAAATCCCTGAAATTCTGAGAGGCGCGCAGTGCTAACCACACAGGAATGTTGCCTGTTCTTCCTCCTCATGGTTGCATGACCTATGAGTCTCAGTGCCACAGGTGTGCCCCAGTCTCTATGCTGCCAGTGCATGTCAGTCTAGGCAAGTACCTAGATTAAGCTTACCTGTAGGTCCAAGAAATATCACCTAAACCTACACGGTTCAGGAGATATTTACTAAAAGACAGTCACAGCTGTCTACGGCGTATGCGCAGTAGACAGCGGCGCGCAGGCGCACTAGCGATATGCCGTTAGTGGGGGCTCCCATGTGCGGGAGTGACGTCATCGCTGCTCCGCCGCTGTGAGTGGCCGGAGCGGTGATACCGGAAGAAGATGGATGCTCCGGACTACAGGGGACAGCGGTGACATCGCTGGCTCCTGTGTCAGGTAAGTGACACATAATGGGCTACGATGCGATGCATAGTAGCCCATTATACTTTACCTTTGCAGGGAGACAAAGAGGAAGTAAACCCATCAGGGTTTACTTCCTCTTTAATTTTGTTTTTATATTGAAAAATCTGCCCTCCTGAACCATATTTACCCCCTTAAGAATAAGCTGTTATAATTGCAGCTCATGCATGTGCTAATGATGTGTTTAGGTAAATATATTTTAGAAACAGTAATTATTATTCAGGATTTATATAGCGCCAGCAATTTACGCAGCACTTTACAATATAAAAAGGAGACAATCCAGTTACAATACAATAAAATACAAGAGAATAAAGAGGGCCCTGCTCACAAGAGCTTACAATCTAATAGTGAATAGTAATTCTCTTCTCTATGTAATGCAGATAGAGCATGGTTTGTGGAAGGGGCTACGCATAGCTTTTGGCAACACTAGGCCAGTGTTCTCAACTCCAGTCCTGAAAGCGCACCAACAGGTCATGTTTTCAGGATTTCTCTCAGATGAAAGAGCTGTGGTAATTACTAAGGCAATGACACTGATTAAATCACCTGTGCAAAATAATGGAAAACCTGAAAACACGACCTGTTGGGACGCCTTGAGGACTGGAGTTGAGAAACACTGCTCTAGGCCATGGATCTCAAATTACACGTCACATGATGCATTGTAAAACTCTTGACATTCTCAGACATGACTAAGCATGATGGGAATTGTAGTTCCTGAACAACTGGAGTGCCACAGTTTGGAGACCCCTCTAGGCCATCAGCTGTTGCAAGCATTTGAAAGGAGTGTGTCAAAACTGCTACATTGTATTTTATAGACATTTCCAGCAAAAGCCCTTTTTTCTCCTGTGGCTGTGGTTAAAAAGTACGCTGACTGGCAGTAGAAAAATAGTATACATTGTTGCATACTTTATAAGTGTTATAAGGTCTACTAGTTCAATCTTCATGGCCACAACTGTCAGATCATATTGCTGATGCAACTTCCTGCTGGTGCACTGAATGAAAAGTTCCTTCAGCCTAAAAAAAAGTTTATTTTATTTATTTTTGTTTCCGAGTTAATATGTGGTTTTGTATCTGCAACAAAATATTATTATAAATTCTGAGCTGTTTATCAAACACTCCATGTAGTAAAAACAAATGGTGAATGCTGCTTTTGAAGGTGAAAGGCAATGTGAATAAATTCCAAGAAAACTTTAAAAGCATTTACTAAATCCTCCCCACCATGTTATTTAACCTCTTCCTGCTGAGGTTAACACATTTATAAGGTAGATGGGCTGGTGAGCCTCAACACCCAGCCACTGTACAAATGTGTCCATGTGGCTCTGAGGGTCTATTAGGGTTGTCACCTCATTCCTTTAAACCTGAACACTTATGAATTATACAGGTTCTGTGGCTCATTAAGGTGGTAATTAAACTTGGTGGCTTACCTGCATTAAATTTGCCTCAGAACTCGTGTAATTCATATGTAGAAAAAATTGGGGAAATTACTGCGCTAAACCAAAGTATATCAGAAAAGCTGCTAACACGCAAACAAAGTTCAAACAAATGTGAGAACACAGTGTAGCGCTAAAAAGTTATATAACAGCAATAAAACTGCAGTAATATGTGTGTAACCTATAGACAAATCTAGTGAACATGTAAAAAATCCAATGTTCACTTGCTGTGAACAGAAAAATCTGTGAAAGTTCAAGAAAAGTGTCCATCTAGTACATAACTGGTGAATCTTCGATAAAATAAGGATGGTTCAAACAATATGAGACTAGCTGTGAAGCTGTAGAAATAAAGAAATCCTCTAGCAAAGGAATATGGATGGGTACTCTTACAGGATGCAGTGGACCCACTTACCGGTGGTAGTGGGTCAACCATGCTTGTGTAGGCCGAATGCCTCAGGGTTAGAAATTGTCAGGAAGAGGGTCACTCCAAACGGGATGGTTCCACTCCTCGACAATGATGGTCCAACCAAAGTTCCTGAATTCATATGGCTCTTTAAGTCAGATATGAAACTTCCACCCAATAAGGGAGCCCTCTGGAGGTCGATGGTATATACAAATAGGCTCAACTGAATTCATATGGCTCTTTAATGCGATATAAAACCTCCTCCCAATCGGGGGGCCGTCTGGAGGTCGATGGTATATACAAATAGGCTCAATCCAACTGGGGTAGAGATAAGAAAAAATGGAGATGCTCCATATGGTGCAGGTCAAAAACTGAGAGGTTTTTATTTAAAAATACAGTACATCATAGTAAATGAATAAAAAAAAAAAAACTGGTGATCACGAGTAATAAAAGTATAAAAATCAATGTGGGGAGCAAGCGTATCGAGCCCGATGCATTTTGTCCCAACGGACTTCAACTGGGGCATCTGTTAGGGTTGCCACCTCATCCCTTTAAACCCGAACACATATGAATTATACAGGTTCTGTGGCTGATTAAGGTGGTAATTAAACTTGGTGTCTTACCTGCATTAAATTTGCCTCAGAACTTGTGTTATTCATATGTGTTCGGGGTTTAAAGGAATGAGGTGGCAACCCTAGGGTCTATGCTGAGAACATGCCCACTGCGCACTTCCAGCACACCAACCAAACTGACACCGACGGTCCCCAGTCTCTGTATGTGTAAGCCACCTGAGCCGTTCCTTCAGAGTCCTGTCCTGTAAGCGGAGTCTCCTGCGTACAAACACGGGAGTGAAATCATCATGGCTCCGGCCACCTGGAAGAAAGTCCAGGTAAAGAAGGAAGCCCTCTTAGTGGCCACAGCATGGCACTGGAGGGCTTAAATTTCAGGTAAGTTTCACATACTGTAATGGGCTAGTATGCGATGCATACTAGCCCATTATGGCTTTATCTTGCAGGTTCCAAAAATAAACCCACACACAGCTGTTTACTACCGCTTTAAATGGTGCACCATACATTTCCTATCCACATTGCCTCATTCTGCACACTAATCTGTACTTTCTTACTTTGACAAACCAAATTCTTCTGCTGTATGTTCCCTATTTCATACCGCCTCATTCTGTACACCGTGCTGTACTTTTCACCCTTTCCACAGTGTATAGTTTCTGTACACTGCTTATACTCCCTATTCCACATCACTTCATTCACTAGACTGCTGCACATTACCTATTACATTCTACCTCATTCTGAAAGGATAGTTGTTTATACCCTGCCAAAACACTATGAATTAAACCATTTTATTTTAACCCCCATCCTGGCCACCCCAGGGTGCTTTAAAAATGTTCTGCATACCCAGGGGCGGGAAGGATGGGCGATCCCCAGCATCCTGCCATCTACCAATCATTCGTCCGGAGTGAGAGCTGTCTTTCAAAGCTTGGTCTGCCAGCAGTGATCATGATCTTGGCACAGAAACACTGGATGCCCAGTAACGCATATGTGCGGCGTGTGGGCTTTAAAGCCCACCCCTTTGCCGCTGCAGGGTAGCAACATGTTAATAACAAACTGTACTATTATTATTATTATTATTATTATCTGATGTGCAAGGAAAATTCTTTAAACTTTTTCTTATTGGTTTAATATATCTAGCTGTGTCCTGGGAGGGGTAATTGTGGGGTCCAACATGCTTCTCCTTTACTGACACTTTTTGATTTAGAGGTTTAGATTAGCGGTCTCTGCTCCCAGAAACATGTAATTATTTGTTTTTTTAAGTTTATCTTTGCTGGATAGCAAGCACTCTCCTGTGCTGGAGATTCAGACCATACCTTTATACCCAAATTCTCTGCTTTCGTATTGGCCACAGTGTCATGTCCCCCCTGCAAACACACAATACCTTTTTTAATATGAGAACTACAGGTTTTAAAGTGGACCAGTTAGGGCAAAGTGACCTGTTTGCTTGATAGCTTGTTGGCTATGCTGTTGATAATTGCCCTCCTTACTCACCTGATTTCACCTGCTGTAACTCTGTAATATACCTTGTACTTTTAGGTATGGGATATATATGTAGCACCCTGGAGTTAAGGCAGGGTTTCTCCTCACAAATCTACTTGCCAGGAATAATTATCCTGGTTGATTGTTGGAGATCTATTGATTTCTCTTAGTTTGGCCTTGTTGCACTTTTCTCTTCTACCACTAGGTGGCCGGGTACTGGGTGATACTAAATATGAGAAGGGCAAAGCAAGGTCAGGTTATGGGTATAATGTGGTATCTCAGCCAATGGGCAGGGGTTTTCTTGAATCCCTTGGCCTGCTGGGAGAGCCTGAATCTTTGGGTGGAGTCAGGTGATCTATGTTCTGAGCCACCTGGATGGCTGTCTGGGTCTATGTGTGTTGTACTGCCTGGGCTGCTAGGCCGGAGATGGGGCCTATCGTGGGCACATCTGGCTGCTAGGCTGTCTGAGGGCCTATCTAGAAGCAAGAAAGCAGCGCAGAGTTGGGCCTGTGGCTTTCAGTCCAACCAAAAGTGATGGTTTTGCTGGCCTGAGAACCTGTCATGGTCGGAGGTAGAAGGGAAGCTGTCGCTACTAAGGGACCAACCACCTTATTACCAGGGTCCACAGTGAGTAACTGAAGCAAGTACCGGAGCAGTATTCTTACCAACTGGGGACAGGGAAGAATTGGGAAACTTCAGTTGGTATCAAGCCAGGGACCCGGCCAGCGGAGGTGATGCTTGATGGGTATCTTGAGTGCCAAGCTAGGGACCGAGCAGGCCAGTGGGGGGACTCTTGATGGGTATCTTGAGTGCCAAGCTAGGGACCCAGCAGAGAAGCAGGGGTGACACTTGAGGAAGATACCAACGTGAAGATTGGAGGCGCTCAAGGGATTCCGTGGCAGTGAATTAGTGGGTCTAGTGAATGACTGGGAGCTCAGTGGGCTGAAGAACTACAAGGAGTGATTGTAGTGAAAGAGAAAGGACTGTTACGTTTTGTGTTAGGAGCTGTTAAAGACTGTTGCCATAGGAGACAGCATTCCTGCACCTGCAGATGTGGCGTCTTGCTAGATGCCTTTCCCTGCATGGCTGTCCACCTATTGAAGTCTCAGAGTCTGCCAATTAATATTTCAACTACCTAAGGGTGTCCTGGCCCTTAACCCTTTCTCCCCCCAAAATGTTTAACCACTTTCAGACCGGACCATTTTGCTGGTAAATGACCAGAGGTCTTTTTACACTTTGGCACTGCGCTGCTTTAACTGGTAATTGCGCGGTCATGCAATGTTGTACCCAAACAAAATTTGCGTCCTTTTCTTCCCACAAATAGAGCTTTCTTTTGATGGTATTTGATTGCCTCTGCGATTTTTATTTTTTGCGATATAAACGTAAAAAGACCGCAAATTTTGAAAAAAAATGATATTTTCTACTTTTTGTTATTAGAAAAATCCAATAAACTCAATTTTAGTCATACATTTAGGCCAAAATGTATTCAGCCACATGTCTTTGGTAAAAAAAAAGTCAATAATTGTATATTTATTGGTTTGCGCAAAAGTTGTCACATCTACAAACTAAGGTACGTTTTCTGCAATTTACGCAGCTTTTAGTTTACGACTGCCTATCTCATTTCTTGAGGTGCTAAAATGGCAGGGCAGTACAAAACCCCCCCAAATGACCCCATTTTGGAAAGTAGACCCCCTAAGGAAATTGATAAGAGGCATGTTGAGCCCATTGAATATTTTATTTTTTTGCCTCAAGCGATTGAATAATGACAAAAAAAAAAATTTTTTTTTTTTTTTACACAAAGTTGTCACTAAATGATATATTGCTCACACATGCTATGGGCGTATGTGAAATAACACCCCAAAATAAATTCTGCTGCTTCTCCTGAGTACGGGGATACCACATATGTGGGACTTTTTGGGAGCCTAGCCGCGTACGGGGCCCCGAAAACCAAGCACCGCCTTCAGGCTTTCTAAGGGCGTACATTTTTGAGTTCACTTCTCACTACCTATTACAGTTTTGAAGGCCATAAAATGCCAAGATGGCACAAAACCCCCACAAATGACCCCATTTTAGAAAGTAGACACCCCAAGCTATTTGCTGAGAGGCATGTTGAGTTCATGGAATATTTTATATTTTGCCACAAGTTGCGGGAAAATTACAAACTTTTTTTTTTTTTTTTTTTTTTCACAAAGTTGTCACTAAATGATATATTGCTCACACATGCCATGGGCATATGTGAAATGACACCCCAAAATAAATTCTGCTGCTTCTCCTGAGTACGGGGATACCACATATGTGGGACTTTTTGGGAGCCTAGCCGCGTACGGGGCCCCGAAAACCAAGCACCGCCTTCAGGCTTTCTAAGGGCGTAAATTTTTGAGTTCACTTCTCACTACCTATTACAGTTTTGAAGGCCATAAAATGCCAAGATGGCACAAAACCCCCACAAATGACCCCATTTTAGAAAGTAGACACCCCAAGCTATTTGCTGAGAGGCATGTTGAGTCCATGGAATATTTTATATTTTGCCACAAGTTGCGGGAAAATTACAAACTTTTTTTTTTTTTTTTTTTTTTCACAAAGTTGTCACTAAATGATATATTGCTCACGCATGCCATGGGCATATGTGAAATGACACCCCAAAATAAATTCTGCTGCTTCTCCTGAGTACGGGGATACCACATATGTGGGACTTTTTGGGAGCCTAGCCGCGTACGGGGCCCCGAAAACCAAGCACCGCCTTCAGGCTTTCTAAGGGCGTTACAGTTTTGAAGGCCATAAAATGCCAAGATGGCACAAACCCCCCCCAAATGACCCCATTTTGGAAAGTAGACACCCCTAAATTTAGGGGTACACTAGTGAGACTAGGTAATAAATGGCGGGTGCCCTGAAACTATAAAAAAATAACTAACCAACCAGCGTCACCTGTAACAGTTATATGGTGATCACTGGTGAAAGGGTTAACTAGGGGGCAATCAGGGGGCTTTATGCGGTAGTATATGGGGGTCCCTGGCGCTATAAAAAGCTGCGGCGAACCTAAATACCTACCTGCCTAACTAGCGTCACCTGTGACACTAATACAGCGATCAGAAAAACGATCGCTTATTAGGCTGGGTTCACACTGGAGCGATGCGGGAACGCCACGAATGCGCGGCGGGTTCCCGCATCGCATGCCTCCCGGCGGCAGTTCACACTGCCCTATGCGAACTGCTGGGAGTGTCAGTGAAATGTTACTGACACCCCCAGATCAGTTCGCATATCGCAGTGCGATCTGCAAACTCGGATCGCATGGTGTGAACACCCATGCGATCCGATTCTGCTGCGGGCCAAAAAAAGGGTCCCGTGCGAATTTGCGGCGGGTGCGGCGGGTGTGGCGGGTGCGGCGGGTGCGGCGAATGGCTGAACTCGAATCGCACAGAGATCGGATGTGATTTGCACTGCAGTGCGGTGCGAATCACATCCGTTCTCATAAACCGCTGCAATGTGAACCCAGCCTTAGTGACACTGGCGACGGGGGGTGATCACGGGGTTAAACCTTTATTGGGGGGGTTAGGGGGGTACCTTAGAACTAAAGGGGGCTAACCCTAACTGCCCTAACAGTTATTAGTCACAAATGACACCCGCCGGGTGATCAGGGGGTTAAACCTTTATTAGGTAATAAATGGCGGGTGCCCTGAAACTATAAAAAATAACTAACCAACCAGCGTCACCTGTAACAGTTATATGGTGATCACTGGTGAAAGGGTTAACTAGGGGGCAATCAGGGGGCTTTATGCGGTAGTATATGGGGGTCCCTGGCGCTATAAAAAGCTGCGGCGAACCTAAATACCTACCTGCCTAACTAGCGTCACCTGTGACACTAATACGGCGATCAGAAAAATGATCGCTTATTAGGCTGGGTTCACACTGGAGCGATGCGGAAACGCCGCAAATCCGCGGCGGGTTCCCGCATCGCATGCCTCCCGGCGGCAGTTCACACTGCCCTATGCGAACTGCTGGGAGTGTCAGTGAAATGTTACTGACACCCCCAGATCAGTTCGCATATCGCAGTGCGATCTGCAAACTCGGATCGCATGGTGTGAACACCCATGCGATCCGATTCTGCTGCGGGCCAAAAAAAGGGTCCCGTGCGAATTTGCGGTGGGTGTGGCGGGTGCGGCGGGTGCGGCGAATGGCTGAACTCGAATCGCACAGAGATCGGATGTGATTTGCACTGCAGTGCGGTGCGAATCACATTCGTTCTCATAAACCGCTGCAATGTGAACCCAGCCTTAGTGACACTGGCGACGGGGGGTGATCACGGGGTTAAACCTTTATTGGGGGGGTTAGGGGGGTACATTAGAACTAAAGGGGGCTAACTCTAACTGCCCTAACAGTTATTACAGTCACAAATGACACCAATGCAAAAAAAAAAAAAAAAAAAAAAAAAATGACATTGGTGTCACTGTGACTGGGGGGCAGGGGTAATTGGGGGGGTGATCGGGGGGTAAAGGGGGGGTGTGAGTGTGCCTGGCATGTTCTACTGTGTGTGTAGAGTGTTGGTGCAACTCACCGATCCGCTCTCCTCCGTGTCGGAACGGAAAATACCGACACGGAGGAGAGAATACATCACTTCCTCTCCTGTGTTTACATTACAGGAGAGGAAGTGATGTCACGGGGGATTCCTATTCGTCGGGAGCGATCGCGAGGGGGTGGCCATGAACGAATGGCCGTCCCCTCGTCCGGGATCGCTCCCGCACGAATACCGACCGCCGCAGGCACCGGGCGGGGGCCCGATCGGGCCCCCGACCCGCGGGAGGCAAGGGACGTACATGTACGCCAATATGCCTGCCCGTGCCATGCTATCGACGTACATCGTCGTGCGGCGGTCGGCAACTGGTTAAGAGAAATAAACTTTCTTTAACATTTAAGAAGTGTCTGATGCCCAATAACTTTAACTACTCTGCACCCATCTCACAACCCACTACATACAGAAGGATGTCAGATATCCCTGGCTGAGAGCAGATCGGAAGGGCCTTAGTTCTGTGTTGGCTCCAACCCATGCCCGTACTGCATGGGTTAGCTTCTTGTTTTTGTCTAGGGGTAAGGAGAGTGGGAAAATACTTATCTAATCTGCCTATCCTCCAACGGCAAGATTGGTCCCTGTTGCTTCTGCAGTCTATCATTTTTTCCCTAGCCCCGCTCTGGTAGACAGGAACAGTCCACCACTATAGCACATTAGAATAGCCCCATCGCATGGGGAAAAAGAATTAAAAAAATTCTCAGAGTTCTGCTTTAAAACATACACAGAACTTTTCTTGTGGCTTTGAAAGCTTTTCAGGGTGGCAAAGACCATTTATTAGCAGTGAGGGGGCAGGCTATCTAGAACACTTTTTTTTATTTCTCTGAACCAGAGGTAGGCAACCTCGGCCCTCCAGGTGTGCTGAAACTACAAGTCCCATGAGACATTGCAAGACCCTGACAATCACAGGCATGCCTTCTAGAAGCAGAGGCATGATGGGATTTGTAGTTTCACCACACCTGGAGTGCTAAGGTTGCCTACCCCTGCTCTGAACAGTCCAAGTTTCCTATAAATAGACCATCAATGTATATGCAATATCTTCAAGATTAAACCAAAGCTAAATTCTTGCTTTACCTTCAGAAATAGTTTACTGTGACACAATTATACAGAAATTGTCTACTCTGATTTCTGATTACTGTGCAGCCGAGTTCAAAAAGTGAAACTAAAGTTTAAATAGCATGTAATTACATGTTTTCAGACATGTGATAACTAAGGAAATATATATATATATATATATATATATAATATATTCATGTGTGTGTGTGTATATATATATATATATATATATATATATATATATATATATATATATATATATATATATATATATATATATATATATATATATATATATATATATATATATTACGTGTGTGTGTGTGTGTGTGTATATATACACACAAACACTTGTATATAGTATATGTATTCATTTTTAACCCACTGATGCCGAAAGAAGCCTTCCTCTTATCACACCAGTTCTCTCCCAGATTCTCCACCTCTGAGCTGGTGAATCTGGAAGGGAGATATTTCAGTGTAAAGGCTGTGAGATCTTCAGATCTCTATTTTATAAACTGGCCGTTTGTGGCAAAACGGTCCTATACTGTGATGAGAAGCAGAGAACATGTTTTCTACTTCTTATTGCAGCTATATAAACCGGAACACACCAGAGATAAACAGAGATGAGGATCACTGCTGATCTGTTTTATAAACGGACACCTGAGAGTGATCATCACTGGGCCAGGTTAAATGAATCGTTGAACCTTTAACCACACACATTGTACCCATTGCCATGTTTTTAATAGAAACACGCATCTTTTCTAGCAGCCACTGCTACAACTCTGACCTTTAAAAAAACATCTATATCACTCGCTGCCATGCCTAGGCAGGAAAGTAACAGAGTTTACACTATGGTAGGTTCTTCAGTGAGGTGAAGTTATTTTATTTCAGAGAGATCATTCAGAGGTTTTGAAATATAATTTTACTGAAAATAAAACTGGTGCAAGAAATATTTGTAGAAAAAAATTGCTAAGCTGATTTAAGCAACAGTAAACCAAATGAGAGCTATGTGTAGTATTTTATTATTCCCAGCAGACATACGCTTAATGCCAGCTATCCTTGGTACATTTGCATTTACTTATGACAATGCTTTACAATACAAAAAACAACATAAGGCCTCATGCAGATGGACATTTTTACGGCTGCTTTTTTGAGCGTTTTTTGCAGCTTAAAAACGCCTGGCATGTTAGTATATGGCTTCATGCCCACCAAGGCATTTTTGAGCTGTAAAAAAAAAAACCAGGACCAGTGCTGTTACAGAGCTAGAGCTGTAGAAACGCGAATCGTGGAAAAACGCGCAAAAAACGCCAATGCAAAACGCGGTAAAAATCGAGTTTTTAACAGCCATTTTTTTTTTTTTTTTTCCCCAGCCGTCGGAGCTAGCTTTGCAGACAGTTTTTTAAAATGTCCGTGTGCATTAGGACTAATATGTGATTTTTTTTTTTAATTACCAAACATGACATAGTTCTGTCTTTTCATACTTCAGCATGTTGTAATCTAGTCGGGTTTGGTATCTACATCAGATTGAATTTATTCTGCAAGTGATCAGAACTTTGCAGTGAACCAAAGGCGAGGCAAAATCCAGTAAAGTAATTTTTCACTTTTAAATCCTTTTATATGTCTACATTTATAATATCCTTTTTAGTAACCATTTCTTGTACCGGTTTTCCATTCTTTTCATAACAGTTTTTTAGAAATCTGAAAGTTGAATCTCTGAATGTTTCAACTAAGAATTTGCTAACTAATGCTGGCCATACACGGTTCGAATTTTGAAAGAATTTTCTTTCGAAAATCGTATCTAAGAATGTTCATACGAATTTTACACCATTAGGCTGCAACAACAGATGAGTTTCGTGTGGAAATCAAATTTGAGGAATCGGACATGTTGGAAATTTTTGGAAAAATTCATGATTTTCTAATCAATGATGGGAGAATCGTGCAAGAAATGTAATAAGAAAAGAAAATTTACGGAGAGAAAAGATTCCCGGCCAAGAAAATTATTTTCTGTAGCAACATGAGGTGAAATTGAAGGCTTGGTCTAAATCAATGGTGGCATCATCGGATCACAAAAAAAACAAACAAATTTTCTGATTTTGAAAAGAAAATTCGTTTGAAATTCAACCATGTATGGCCTGCATAATGAAGAACTTTGCCTATGTACAAAGCTACTGCAGTGTTATTTCTGTCTGGGTGTGGCAGCAAGTGAAAGACTATTTTTTTTTAAAAGTTCAAAATTGCAATAGCTGATGCTGTAAATGGTGCATGTTTCCATTAGAGTATATGGTGGCTACCATGTATGTTTTAAAAAGGGCTAACCATTCAACTAACCTACCCCAGTGTTGATCACTCCCAATCTACTGGTTTTAGTTTCATAGTTAGTAAGGTTGAATAAAGACACCAGTCAATCCTGAGTGAGTGTCTACAATTGCCCCTATCCCTGTACATTGCACACTCACCTCACATGTCCTTACCCTCAAGGAGCCCACAATACTAGGGCCAATTTTGGACAGAAGACAATTAATCTACCTGCATGTCTTTGGATTGTGGGAGGAAACAGGAGTACCCGGAGGAAACCCACGCAGGCACAGGGAGAACATGCAAACTCCAGGCAGGTAGTGTCTTGGTTGGGATTCAAACCAGCGACCCTTCTTACTGCTGGTGAGAGTGCTAACCGCTACACTACTGTGCCGCCCCAGATTGTTGTCGCTCAAGCTGGAAGCTCCATGTGCATTTTAAGGCTAAGGGAGTAATTGCCACAAGGAGCTCTCCACATGTTTTCTTTCTGTTTCAAGACTTTAACAAGTGGAGCTGGCAGATCAGTGGGTAAAACCTAATGGATCGATCAGGCAAACAGGGACTGTTGTATTATTTGTAAAGGTTTTTTATTTATTATACAGAATAGTATGTTCTGTCATGTGTATGAAAAATATAATGAATATATTAAGTACTATGAGAGAACAGGTTTGTCTACTTTCAAACAGCAGCAATAACTAGAGGTAGCATACTTGCCTGTGCACGTCAATATTTTTATTGTGTGTTAAAAATGCATTCCTATGGGGATCCCAGATATAATGGATTTGTCATTAGGTCCATTTGCATTGTGGCTGCTGGAGAACTGAGATGGATTGCTAACGGAACTCAGCTATTGCAGAAATCAATTACAATAGATTTTGTGAATTGCTGCTAATGGAAACATTGTAAAAACTTTCACATACCTTTTAAATGTAATGTTGTCTCAATAATAAAGATTTATAGAATTTCTCTTGCTCTCAACCAAAAGTATATACGTAACCATAGGCTGATATTTACAGTATCTCATGAGTACACCCCTCACATTTTTGCAAATATTATATCTTTTCTTCGTGACAACATTGAAGAAATGACACTTTGCTACAATGTAAAGTAGTGAGTGTACAGCTTCTATAACAGTGTAAATTTGCTGTCCCCTCAAAATAACTCAACACAGAACTAAACCGCTGGCATCAAAAGTGAGTACACCCCTAAGTGAAAATGTCCAAATTGGGCCCAAATTGTCAATATATTGTGTGGCACTGGTCACCATTTATTTTCCAGCACTGCCTTAACCCTCTTGGGCATGTAGATCACCAGAGCTTGACAGGTTGCCATTGGAGTCGTCTTCCTCTCCTCCTTGACTAAATCATGGAGGTGGTGGATGTTAGAGACCTTGCTCTCCTCCACCCCCCGTTTTGAGGATGCCCCACAGATGCTCAATAGGGTTTAGGTCTGGAGTCCTGCTTGGCCAGTCCATCTCCTTTACCCTCAGCTTTAGCAAGGCAGTGGTCATCTTGGAGGTGTGTTTGCGGTCTCTGAAGGGAGGGGATCATGCTCTGCTTCAGTATGTCACAGCGCATGTTGGTATTCATGGTTCCCTCAATGAACTGTAGCTCCCCAGTGTTGGCAGCACTCATGCAGCCCCAGACTGTTACACCCCCACCACCATGCTTGACAGTAGGCAAGACACCTTTGTCCTTTGTACTCCTCACCTGGTTGCCGCCACACACGCTTGATACCATCTGAATCAAATACGTTTATCTTGGTCTCATGAGACACCAGGATATGGTTCCAGTAATCCATGTCCTTAGTCGGCTTGTGTTCAGCAAACTGTTTGCAGGCTTTCTTGTACATCATCTTTAGAAGAGGCTTCCTTCTGGCATCAAATATGATCCCCAGTACAATCCCTGCAATAGTTGATTTTTAGGCCTCCTAATAGTTGCGCAAAGTTTAAGTTTCTGTCTGAGATGGGGATGATGGCAGATGTGAGGGAGGAGCTCTGACACCTTACCATGCATTTCTCTGTGATTCTGGGGCACAGCTGATTGATATCACCATCAATCCACTCAGCCTCTCCCATGGATGAAGGCCAAGGGTCATCAGCAATGCAGGACCCGATGTGCAGTGGAGACGGCGAGTGATCTCCCCCTGGTGGCACTGCCACAAAGCTGTGCTGTTAACATGGCCACTCCAGAGATCAGGAGGCGGTAGAGTAGAATCGGTTTAAGACTCTCTTGCAGGCCATCATGGGCTGTCAAACTACCCTAACTACAAAAAATACACTCCCTCCAAAATAACATCAGCCTTATTAGGTGGAATATAGAGAGGTTTTGCATTAAGTTGGTGGAGGCATGGACACAAAGGAATTAGGGACCTTGGATTGTAAGTTCCTTGAGGGTAGGGACTGATGTGAATGTACAATGTATATGTAAAGCGCTGTGTAAATTGACAGCGCTATATAAGTACCTGAAATAAATAAATAAGGTCTGTGACCATTTGACATACCTGCATACCTTGCGCACTAAGGTTTGGTTTCTGGAGTCCAGAGCTGAAGATGCGAAGAACTGGAACCACAGAAACAACTTGCGCATTATTCGTCTGCTGGAGGGCACTGAAGGCCAGGACCTTCTGTCAGGTACCTGATAGTAGAGCCTGATATGCAGAGGATGGCCTCTCTTACAGCTCTGACTTGGAGCCCCTGATAGAGCTGACAGGGAGCGCCGAGATGCAGAGTCACATGAGTGCCTGGCAGGATTGCTGAATCTGGAGTTGGAACTCCTGGCCGGACTGTACAGGTTTAGTCCAAGAAAAACAGGAAGGAACAAGCTAGCAACTGAATCCCACAGGCAGAAGTGCAGATGCAGCAGCAGGAAGGATGGTGACACCTCCAAGACTGAAGAGAAGGTAGGTACAGGCAGACCGGGTCATACACAAGCGGGCACGTCGGTAACAGAGGCAGAAGCGGAGTCAAGATACAGGCTGGGTCATCAACGAGCTGGCAGTGGAGTTGTAGGAGGAATAGGCAGGTGCAGAGTGGAGGACAAGCCGAGGTCGGATGCAGGCAGGAAACGGGAACGTCAGGAACAAGCAGGGTCACAACTGGAACAGAAGTCGGGTAAATAGTGCAAGTCACACAGGAAACGCTGTAGAGCAGACAGCACTGATTCCATATACTGACCCTGTTTAAATAGCCATTTTGGCGCCATGAGCGCTCGCTCACCGTACAGCACCACACGCTTGCAAGCACACCCTCGGCAATCTCTCAACAGGAACATAAGTTCTGTCACCACCATTTTGATTGCTGGCATGGGCTTCCTGACATTTTCTCTTAAAAGACCCCTGTTCACTCATCTTCTTCAGGTGGCAATTTTCCATTTTTTTTTGCCATGAGTACATAGAATGCCATCTGTTAACGGCACACCACCTCAAACCTTTATCCTCCATTTGCTCAATTTTCGTGACTGGGACCTGATGCTTTGGGAAGCAAGGAAATTGCTCTGCACAGCTCAATGGATAAGGTAGAGCTTACTCTTTGGCAGAAGGTGATAATATACAGGATGCTCTTTCCAGGTTATCTTTGGGTCTAAGAGGGTAACTTTATTTGTTTCTTTACTCTCCTGAAGAGGCGTCCCAATTGCTAAAAATGCTGCCCAGGTCGCACGTTTTCCCCTATTCCTGTGCTGCTTCGTGGCCTTCTCTGTTGGGCTCCATACTCACGTTTTCTTGCAGCTAGATTATACTACTGTTGGGCTGCTTGCCCTAGGCTGCTCTGAAATTTGGGCCTACTTGTGTTCTTCTATGTTGTTGAATCCCATTGGGCTTAATGGGCCCATTGAGACACCCGCCTACACACCTGATTTGCCTTTTGATTGTACAGGCATTACTCCTGCTGTTCCATTGGAATGGATTTGGATGGATGTTCATCGTACCTTTTTATATTTTGGCATGGGATTTGCCCTGACCCAATTTAAGCCCACAGGGAATTTTTAGTACTCTAAGATTATCCTGGAGACTTTAGGTTCGGAGCCGTTTTAAGTTTCTTTTTTGTTATGTAAGTAAGATTTAGAGTTTAACGAGACTTTGCTGGTTCTCCTTTCTGCTTATTTCTGGCACCTACTTGCCAGAAAGTCTTTTTGCGACTTCTTGAACTATGCTACTGTTTGGCTCAGCTGTTACCAACTGCTTCACAGTCTTGTGCAGCGATAGCTGGCTTCTGTGAGGGATCCCCTATCGGATACCTCAGTGTTTTACCAGTGTCTGGGGAAAATTCTGCTAGCACCCCATGCTTTTTTGCCTGTCACTGCTAACAATATGTGAAGGCTATTGGATGGATTCCTTTTGGTTATTATGTGGTTGCATTGTGATTCCCAACACATTTTTCTATAGATGCTATACATTGCCATACTAGATTTTTCTATCATCACATATATTGCCTGAGGGGCTTCTCCTATCCTCAAACAGCCACCCTGCTTATGTTCTCAGCCATACTGCTGACATCTTGACTACACATTTGCATAAAAATCCTAAAGAAGCCCTCACCGCATAACATGTAGACCAAGAGCAAGTCATGACATTGCTCTACTCTACATCATAACCAGTACTCCGGATTAATTACAATGTAGAGATCTCTTTTTTTTATTCTGTTTAGTGCAGTAGGTTGATGCTAGAGATGTCTACACTATGGGGTTTATTTACTAAAGGCAAATCCACTTTGTACTACAAGTGCACTTGGAAGTGCAGTCGCTGTAGATCTAAGGTGGGACATGCAAGGAAAATAAAAAAACTGCATTTTTGCTTGTACATGAATGGATGATAAAATCAGCAGAGCTTCCCCTCATTTCAGAGCTTCCCCTCATTTCAGATCTTCCCCCTCAGATCTGAAGTGACTGCATTTACAAGTGCACTTGTAGTGCAAAGTGGATTTGCCTTTAGTAAATCAACCCCTATGTCTTAATCATTAGTATGAATTTTAAACCTTCTTGTTATCATGTTTTTTTTTTTTTCTTTTTCTTTTTATATTAAAGATATTACATTTTACCAATTTGTGTATTGCTGTGGCTACAAAGTCTAGCTCCATGTTTTTTTTATTTGTATATCCTCACTGTTTGGCTCATAGCCACCCCCCCTCCCCCCCCCCCCCCCCCCCCCATTGGTTTTCTACCATGTTTAGTTCTGAGAACTCTGTGTGTGTGTTTGTGTGTGTTTTTTTTTTTTTTTTTTTTTTGGTTTATTTGCTGTTTCTATGCTGGCACATCATACTCTATTTCAAGCAGTTCCATCTCAGAGTATTCTTTCATGCTTTGTGATGATGTCTGGTGGTACATGAGGGAGAAACTCCTCTCCCTATCTGGGTTTGAGTGGAGTCTCCATGGGGCAACCTATTTCTTTACCTTCTATATGGCGCAAGTAACAGTAATCTCGTTGAATGTCCGGGGACTCGATGCTAAAATTAAGCGCTCACTGGTCTATAACCACTTAAAGACCAGGCCTCTTTTTCAGACTCGGTCTTTACAAGTTAAAAACACATTTTTTTTGCGAGAAAATAACTTGGAACCCCCAAACATTATACTTTTATTTTTTTATTTTTTTCCTAGCACCCTAGAGAATAAAATGGCGGTCATTGCAATACTTTTTGTCATACCAGCGGTCTTGCAAGCACACTTTTTTTGCAAAAATGCACTTTTTTTAATAAAAAAAAAAAAAAGACAACAGTAAAGTTAGCCCAATTTTTTTTATATTGTGAAAGATAATGTTATGCCAAGTAAATTGATACCCAACATATTGGGCTTCAAAATTGCACCCGCTCGTGGAATGGCGTCAAACTTTTTCCCTTAAAAATCTCCATAGACAATGTTTAAAACATTCTACAGGTTGCATATTTTGAGTCACAGAGGAGTTCTGGGGCTATAATTATTGCTCTTGCTATAACAATCGTGGTGATACCTCACATGTGTGGTTTGACCACCGTTTTCATATGCGAGCGCTACTCGATTATGTGTTTGCTTCTGCTCATGAGCTCGTTGGGACGGGGCGCTTCAAAAATATATATATATATTTATTTTGTTTTATTTGTTTTAGTTGATTTTATTTATTTTTACACTGTTTTAAAAACAAAAAACTAAAAAATTGGTAAACATTCCTTGTAATAGAAAAAAGCATGACAGTTCCTCTTAAATATGAGATCTGGGGTCAAAAAGTCCTCAGATCCCGTACCTGGACTTAAATGCAAAAAAAAAATGTTGTTATTCGAAAAAATGACAACAGAAAAATGGCCCTTTTAAGGCGTATGGGTGGAAATGACGTTTTGACGTCACTTCTGCCCTGCTATGGTCTGGAGACGGGTGGGGGGCCATCTTAGCCTCGCTTGTCTCTATACCCAGCCATGGACAGATCCTGATCGCCTCTGGTAAGTGGCAGAGGGCATGGGAGAGCATCGGGAAGGGAGGTGGTCCCTCTCCTGCCACCGATAATGGTGATCTCGCAGCAAATCCGCCGCAGAGACCACCATTATCGTAAACAGAACCGCCGGCTCCAAAGATGGATACTTCGGTCGTGGCAGCAGCTGCTGTACATAAACATCGGCACTTTGAAGATATCCATCTTCAAAGTGCCGACGTTTATGTACAGGAGCCAGTCGGCAAGTGATTAACTACCTGAAAACTTATTGGCCCCATGTTTGCATGTTTCCATTTGATGGGGAGCAGGATCCTTAGTTTGAAAAAACCCTTGGTAGGCCATTACTACAATTATTCATATGCCAGAGGTGTTGGTATTTTGATTTAAAAATCACTTCCTTTCGCATTGCTGGATCTTGATTTGGACCCGGAGGGCAAATATGTAGTACTACATACTATGATTGATAATGTGGAAGTGGTTATTGTTTGTCTGTAGATATCCACTCCTGCCAATGTTTTCGTGCTTAATAAAATAGTCCAACTGCTCGCCCTTTATCCTAAGAATAATATTCTCTTTGCTGGAAATTTCAACATGTCTCCTTGCCCCCAAGTGGATAAACTTTTTTTTTTTTATGCCTGATCCAAACACAGAATAAGCCTTATCTAGGTGGGTCCTTGATGTACATATTGTGTGGCACTGGAGACATCGTTAATCTGGTTGAAAAAAGACAAAAGTCCATCTGGTTCAACCAACAGAGAAGAAAAAAAGGCACACACAAATAGAAAATCTATTTACACTATCCTATGCTCAATTGATCCAGAGGAAGGCAAAAAAAAAACAAAGCATGATCCAATTTGCTCCAGCGGGAGAAAAAAATTCCTTCCTTATCCCCCAAGAGGCAATCGGATATTCCCTGGATCAGCCTTTACCTATAAATATTGGAATCCAGGCCCTTTTTTAAATCCAATCTGAGCTGACCAAACCCAACTCTTGAGGGTGTCTATTCCACATTTTCATAGCTTATCGTGAAGAAGAATTTCTGCATTTGGAGTTTAGGGTTCATGAACACTGAAGTTTAAAAAAAAGCTGTTTTTATTTCTCTGTCTAAAAGCTTGAAGAAGCTTGTGCTTTTTTGTACTCTTTTAAGGTTTTATTGTGTTTTTTGAGCATAAGTGTGTTTTTTACCATCCCTTCCCTCGGCTAATTTTTCCAATTTTTTTTTTTTTTTTGGACGATTAGGCTTTTTTGCCCTTTTTCATGCTTTTTTTTTATTTTTTATTATAAGAATATAATTTGAAATACAAAACAAAGCCTTTTGGGCATACCCAGGCTTAGGTAAAAACACACACATTAAAAGAAAAACAACAAAAGGTAAGGTGGTTGGTAACCAAGGCTTAGGGAATTGGAAGTGAGGTATCTGGGGTGTGCAAAGTTAAAAGGGACAGGGGGTACATTCCCTGTACACAGTCCACCTCTAAGCAGTAAACAGAAACAAAACAGAGTATCCTAAGAAGGAGATAGGATACGACAATATCTTTGGACTCGTTCCAAATATCTCATACTTTGGAGAATTTTTTTTTAACATACCCTAGATTCATATGTAAATGTATACAGTGGGACCGCTTTATTGACTATACTCTTCCAATAATCTAAGGTGGGGGGCTGGGTGGATTTCTATTTAAGGAGTATATTCTTTCGTGCATAAAACAATAGGAGGCCTATCAAAGTTCTAATAGATCGAGAGGTAGCTAGTAGGTGAACAAGACCTAAAATGCAAACATCAATTGATAGTGGTATTGCAATTGTGGTGACTGTGCGAATGCAGAATAATTTTGTGTCGGGACACTCTCAAAACACATACAGGTAAGTGTCAGGGTCGGCCATACAGCACCAACATTTTGAAGAGTGTGAGGAATAAATCTTCCGTAACCGTTGAGGTGTGAGATATACTCTATGGAGAATCTTAAATTGGATTAATCTGGCTGAGACTAAACTTTGCATAGGGTAATCCCATACATCCTCCCAGTCTTCGGAATCTAACTCGGGGACTTCCTCTCGCCATCGTGATAATAGTTTGTCGAGGCCATCATGGATGGAAGGTCAAAGAGACTTGTATATTGTAGAGAGTGGTTTACTACCGTCCCCCCCCTTAGCATAGCTTCAGTTCTGGACAGGGTTAAGGTTACAGGCTGATTGCCAAATTGTGTCTGAAAGGCATGTCTCAACTGAAGGAATCTAAGCAGGTATAAATTAGGGAGGTTGCCCTTTTTCATGCTTTTCACACATTTTTGGGCACTTGGGCATCTTTTCTGCTCGAAAACTCCTCTCATAAACACGAGTTTGGTGTGTGCATGGACTCTTTGGCTAACATGGAGGGGAGTTTCCAGGCAGAAAAAATGTGAGCTCAAAATCCTGTAGGAGCATTTTCTTTAAACAGGTGGGTTTTACTGATGGGTTTTACTTCCTCTTTGATTCCCTGCAAAGGTAAAGCATTATGGACTACTATGCATCGCATAGTAGCCCATTATGTGTCACCTACCTGACACAGGTGCCAGCAGTGTCTGTAAAGGTTTACAACCACTTTAAGCTTCTTTGAGATACAGTGTGCATGAGACCTTTAGTATCAGTTTGGTTGCCCTTCTTTGCACTTTCTCCAGTTTCCCCCCCCCCCTTTTTTTTTGTGAACTGGTGCCCAAAACTGAACTGCATATTCCAGATGAGGTCTTGCTAATAATTTGCACAGAACTCTACCAGAATACCCAACTCCTTCTCCACCATTGATTCCCCCAGTTATACGCCCCCTAGTATGTATGATGCGTACATATTTTAGTCCCCAACCTTTATCATCATTAAACCTCATTTGCCACAGTCACCCAGTTAAACCGTGTAATGAGGTCGGCTTGTAAGTTGGAGACATCCTGTAAGAAGGTTATAACACTGCATACCTTGGTGTCATCTGAAAAGACTGAAATGGTACTTTTAATCCCAAACCCAATATCATTTATAAATATATTAAAAAGCAAGAGTCCTGACACTGAACCTTGGGGTACAGCTCTAATAACATTAGACCATTCAGAGTTTGAATCATTAACCACTACTCTTTGAGTCTTTTAGCCAGAGTTCTATCAATTTACAAACTGATTTTTCAAAGCCTGTAGACTTAAGCTTACACATTAGCCGTGTGTGGGGAACTGTGTCAAACACTTTTGCAAAATCCAAGTATAGTACTATATGTCCACAGCCACTCCTTTGCCTAAGGTTATGCTTACCACTTCATAAAGAGAATTTAGATTTGTTTGACAACTTCCGTTCATTAATGCTGGATGAAAAATGTGGTGTTTTTTTTATTTTAATTTTTTGTGCCACCTCTTAGTGGTAGCTTTTAGAAGCATTTAGGTGCATTAGCATTTCATTAGAGTTTTTGCAGTACACAAAGAAAAAAAAAAAGTTAGTAGCATTTTAATAGCCTAAAGTAGTGTGCATGGACACATAGGATAATACTATTTAACCACTTGCCGACCGCCGCACGACGATATACGTCGGCAGAATGGCACGGGCAGGCATATGGGCGTATATATAAGTCCCTGCCTGCCCGCGGGTGGGGGGCCCGATCGGGCCCCCCCCCGGTGCCTGCGGCGGTCGGCATTCCTTCGAGAGCGATCCGGGATGAGGGGGCGGCCATTCATTCATGGCCACCCCCTCGCGATCGCTCTCGACGAATGGAAATCCCCGGTGACATCACTTCCTCTCCTGTAATGTAAACACAGGAGAGGAAGTGATGTATTCTCTCCTCCGTGTCGGTATTTTTCGTTCCGACACGGAGGAGAGCGGATCGGTGAGTTGCACCAACACTCTACACACACAGTAGAACATGCCAGGCACACTCACACCCCCCCTTTACCCCCCGATCACCCCCCCAATTACCCCTGCCCCCCAGTCACAGTGACACCAATGTCATTTTTTTTTTTTTTTTTTTTTTTTTTTGCATTGGTGTCATTTGTGACTGTAATAACTGTTAGGGCAGTTAGAGTTAGCCCCCTTTAGTTCTAATGTGCCCCCCTAACCCCCCCCAATAAAGGTTTAACCCCGTGATCACCCCCCGTCGCCAGTGTCACTAAGGCTGGGTTCACATTGCAGCGGTTTATGAGAACGAATGTGATTCGCACCGCACTGCAGTGCAAATCACATCCGATCTCTGTGCGATTCGAGTTCAGCCATTCGCCGCACCCGCCACACCCGCCGCACCCGCCGCAAATTCGCACGGGACCCTTTTTTTGGTCCGCAGCAGAATCGGATCGCATGGGTGTTCACACCATGCGATCCGAGTTTGCAGATCGCACTGCGATATGCAAACTGATCTGGGGGTGTCAGTAACATTTCACTGACACTCCCAGCAGTTCGCATAGGGCAGTGTGAACTGCCGCCGGGAGGCATGCGATGCGGGAACCCGCCGCGGATTCGCGGCGTTTCCGCATCGCTCCAGTGTGAACCCAGCCTAATAAGCGATCATTTTTCTGATCGCCGTATTAGTGTCACAGGTGACGCTAGTTAGGCAGGTAGGTATTTAGGTTCGCCGCAGCTTTTTATAGCGCCAGGGACCCCCATATACTACCGCATAAAGCCCCCTGATTGCCCCCTAGTTAACCCTTTCACCAGTGATCACCATATAACTGTTACAGGTGACGCTGGTTGGTTAGTTATTTTTTTATAGTTTCAGGGCACCCGCCATTTATTACCTAGTCCCACTAGTGTACCCCTAAATTTAGGGGTGTCTACTTTCCAAAATGGGGTCATTTGGGGGGGGTTTGTGCCATCTTGGCATTTTATGGCCTTCAAAACTGTAACGCCCTTAGAAAGCCTGAAGGCGGTGCTTGGTTTTCGGGGCCCCGTACGCGGCTAGGCTCCCAAAAAGTCCCACATATGTGGTATCCCCGTACTCAGGAGAAGCAGCAGAATTTATTTTGGGGTGTCATTTCACATATGCCCATGGCATGTGTGAGCAATATATCATTTAGTGACAACTTTGTGAAAAAAAAAAAAAGTTTGTAATTTTCCCGCAACTTGTGGCAAAATATAAAATATTCCATGAACTCAACATGCCTCTCAGCAAATAGCTTGGGGTGTCTACTTTCTAAAATGGGGTCATTTGTGGGGGTTTTGTGCCATCTTGGCATTTTATGGCCTTCAAAACTGTAATAGGTAGTGAGAAGTGAACTCAAAAATTTACGCCCTTAGAAAGCCTGAAGGCGGTGCTTGGTTTTCGGGGCCCCGTACGCGGCTAGGCTCCCAAAAAGTCCCACATATGTGGTATCCCCGTACTCAGGAGAAGCAGCAGAATTTATTTTGGGGTGTCATTTCACATACGCCCATAGCATGTGTGAGCAATATATCATTTAGTGACAACTTTGTGTAAAAAAAAAAAAAATAATTTTTTTTTTGTCATTATTCAATCGCTTGAGGCAAAAAAATAAAATATTCAATGGGCTCAACATGCCTCTTATCAATTTCCTTAGGGGGTCTACTTTCCAAAATGGGGTCATTTGGGGGGGTTTTGTACTGCCCTGCCATTTTAGCACCTCAAGAAATGAGATAGGCAGTCGTAAACTAAAAGCTGCGTAAATTCCAGAAAACGTACCTTAGTTTGTAGATGTGACAACTTTTGCGCAAACCAATAAATATACAATTATTGACTTTTTTTTTA
The DNA here is from genome assembly GCF_037356315.1 of Lithobates pipiens. Taxonomy (NCBI): domain Eukaryota; kingdom Metazoa; phylum Chordata; class Amphibia; order Anura; family Ranidae; genus Lithobates; species Lithobates pipiens. The sequence goes on along the minus strand of NW_027507748.1, from coordinate 270,827,453 downwards.
CCAAAGACATGTGGCTGAATACATTTTGGCCTAAATGTATGACTAAAATTGAGTTTATTGGATTTTTCTAATAACAAAAAGTAGAAAATATCATTTTTTTTCAAAATTTGCGGTCTTTTTACGTTTATATCGCAAAAAATAAAAATCGCAGAGGCAATCAAATACCATCAAAAGAAAGCTCTATTTGTGGGAAGAAAAGGACGCAAATTTTGTTTGGGTACAACATTGCATGACCGCGCAATTACCAGTTAAAGCAGCGCAGTGCCAAAGTGTAAAAAGACCTCTGGTCATTTACCAGCAAAATGGTCCGGTCTGAAAGTGGTTAACTTCTAGGAGCAGAAAAAAATGCTAATAACAGCTTCTAGGAGCTTAAAAAGATGTTAGTGTGCATGGAAACTGTGCGATTTGGAAAAACCCCGACCTTAAAGTGGTTGTAAACCCATTACAACCACTTTAACCTACAAGTAAGCCTAGATTAAGGCTTACCTGTAGGTGCAAAAAATATCTCCTAAACCTAAAAGATTTAGGAGGTATTTGTAGAACTAGCTGCACCGATGTCTACAGCACATGCTGAGCGTGATACCCGGAAGTCACTCCGGGATAGATGGCGGTGTCAGAGGAGAGGAACGAGGACCGCTTTGGGGGCTTCGATTTCAGGTAAGTAATTCATCATGAGCTAGTATGCTATGCATACTAGCTCATTATGCCATTTTGTTACAGGGTTTTTTTGTTTTTGTTTTTTTGTTTTTTTTATTGCTGAGGCTTTACTTCCTCTTTAACAATAGTGAGCAGGGTAATTTGATAAAGATGACCTATTTAACAAAATTTTTATGTGTTCCATAAAACTCCAGTCTGGTTTCCAAAGGTCGTCTTTGATAAAATTTACCAATTTCTTTCCACGATAATATGCTACTTGGTTGATAAATTAACCCTGTTGTTAATGACCCTACCAAATGACTTGGGATAGAAACCTCTTAGACATTGCTAATATATGCTATGTATCCCTCCTTGTCCTTCTACTCCCTACTTTTTTTTTCCCTTACCCCCCGTTATTCTCTTTTTGTAGTATGCCCTGTGTGAACTAGGCTTTACTATGGTTTTAATATATTTTTTGGGGTTTTTTTTTTTTTTTTTGTGAAGGCTTTGGTGAATCATCAGGGGTTATTTGAGACAGAGAAAAGGACCGGGGATGCAGTCCTCATTCCCTTTCTCTGCGGCCTAAGCTGCACTACAGATGAATGACTAGAAATCTCTGTAAAGCAGCTCCTGTTTATTCACAAACTGAAACATAGTAAACACAGTTTACTATGTTTCAGTGATGAATGAACACAGGAGCAATCATACTGATAGCTAACCGTGTTCATTCAGGATGGGGCTGTAAAACATGAAATTTAACCAGCCCAACCCCCTCACCCCCTACTTTCAATCCTCATACCTTCCCTCTGAGACCATGTGCTCCGCACACACTTGCACATTGGATGATATGATAAGATACAGGAATGGTGTGGAAGGTTTCCCAAGGTTTCAACGCTTAACACTGCAGAAAGAACTCCATGACTAGAGGAGATACTAGTCATGCAATCGGGATGTCCTGTTTCTTTTCTTGCTTCATAGTTGTAGGAGAAAGTGAAGTTGAAAGCACACATGTAATTTTTGCTTTATAGTGTAAATGTGGAGTGTATTTCCTTTTTTCTTAGACCATACCGTTTATTTATATAAAGTCCTTAGTAAAGGCTGGTGAAAGTGCTCTTTATCATAGAATGGCTAAATCGATGCACATAAATGAATCACAACACCATATCCGTCTCTTCTCCACTCAAGGTCGTTGGTGATTAGAAGAATAAATGGACACAAACTGTCAAGACTATTATAAATACTTCCATTGCTCACCTGGTTTTAAAGGTGCAGATTCTGGGCTTGTTATACTGATTCTGGCTTCACTATTTAGTGAGCCACTTACTGCAAAATCCATTCAGCCAGTGGACTACACAACACAGTGAAACCAGCATCAGGATGATATCATTGAAACCTAGACCTTTAAAAACAAGTAAGCAATAGCAGCTCCCATACATCTAGCCGTATAAGTTTCCTTTAATGGATTTAAGTTGGTGTCTGAAAGATTTCTGTGTTGCAGAAAATGAATTGCTTTTAATTTTATTGTAGGATCACACTGACCCCTCTGTGTGTCAATCATGGCAACTGGAGGCAATGAAGATACAACAGATAATGCAGCTGTACTTGAAGCAGATGGTAAGCCACATAGAAATCAATATAAAAAAGCAGAATACCTTATTATGTGTTATCAACCCAAATGGTGGTGTTGATTGAGGTTCTGATGGTGGAAACTTCCCACAATTTTGCTGAGTTTGATATCACTTTATATGAAAATGTGAAACATTTTGTACTCTTACAGAAGAGCATGTGAGTCAACAGACAGAAGAAATATTCATAAGTTATGCCTATCACATCACCCAACTTAGACATGAAGATGATGATTCCAGACCTCTTGGAAACGAATTTGCAGATGCGAGACAAGCAAACAGGTAATGGCTTTGTAAGTTATTGGGAAGCGCATGAGACCAAAATGTGTCAAAAGACTTTATTGTAATGCTAAGAATGGGGAAAATAAGATGTATAAAATACATTCATGTATAAAGTAAGAAGTCAACCAATTCTTGATTTTCACAGGCACAAAATAAATGAAAGTTTAAGATGGATTAGAACGCTTGTCAGTTTTTATTGCTGTTTATTCTTCCGTTATGGAGATTCCCCCCTCTATATTTGTCCTGTTTCCCATTATCGTTGAAATTAAAAGAAAATCACAAATTTTGGGTTGTCCCCAGAAAAGTAATAGAGTGGAAATTTTCCATTGGGGACACTAGGGGGGTCCCCAAGGAATTCCCTTAACCACTTCAGCCCCAGAAGAATTTACCCTTTTAATGACTAGGCCATTTTTTGCGATACGGCACTGCGCCGCTTTAACTGACAATTGCGCGGTCATGCGAAGTTGTACCCAAACAAATTTGACATCCTTTTTTTTCCCCATGAATAGTGCTTTCTTTTGGTGGTATTTGATCATCTCTGCAGTTTTTATTTTTTGCGTTATAAACAAAAGAGTGACAATTTTGAAAAAAACTATATTTTTTACATTTTGCTATAATATCCCAATATTTTTTTTAAAAAAAAGCTAATTTTTTCCTCAGTACAGGTCGATATGTATTCCTTTACATATTTCTGGTATAAAAAATCGCAATAAGCGTATATTGATTGGTTTGCGCAAAAGTTATAGCGTCTACAAAATAAGGGATTTACCGTATATACTCGAGTATAGGCCGACCCGAATATAAGCCGAGGCCCCCAATTTACCCCCAAAAAAACTGGCAAACTTATTGACTCGTGTATAAGCCGAGGGTGAGACATGCCTGTCCATCCCTGTGTGTGTGTCCGTCCATCCCTGTGTGTCCGTCCATCCCTGTGTGTCCGTCCATCCCTGTGTGTCCGTCCATCCATCCCTGTGTGTGTCCATCCATCCATCCATCCCTGTGTGTGTGTGTCTCCATCCATCCATCCATCCATCCCTGTGTGTGTGTGTCTCCATCCATCCATCCCTGTGTGTGTGTGTGTCTCCATCCATGTGTGTGTGTGTGTGTGTGTGTGTGTGTGTCCAGCCTACCTGTGTCCCGAGCCTTTGTCCCGAGCCTCCGTCCCGTGCCTTGCCTCCTTGCCTCCGTCCCGTGCCGTGCCTTGCCGCCGTGCCTTGCCTCCGTCCCGTGTCGTGCCTTGCCTTGCCTCCGTCCCGTCCCGTCCCGTGCCGTGCCTTGCCTTGCCTCCGTCCCGTGCCCTCTTCGTCGGCGCCTCGGCGGCCATTGTAAAATTCAAAAGCCTCCGCCTTCGCCTGTGATAGGCGGAACACTGAATTTCCCAGCAGCCTGTGTTCCGCCTATCACGGACATCGTATCATCCTCGTCCGTAGTACGAGGATGATACGATGTCCGTGATAAGCGGAACACAGGCTGCTGGGAAATTCAGTGTTCCGCCTATCACAGGCGAAGGCGGAGCCGGAGGCGCGGCTTTTGAATGATAGAATGGCCGCTGTCTGTCTGCTCGACACGCTGATCGAGCGGGCAGACAGCGATGACTCGAGTATAAGCCGAGGGGGGCACTTTCAGCCTCAAAAAAGAGGCTGAAAATCTCGGCTTATACTCGAGTATATACGGTATATTGTTTTAGCAGACACCCTAGGGAACAAATGGTGGTTTTTGCTTTTTATGATACACAGTATTTTAACAGTAATTTTTCAAATGCATTTTTTGGTAAAAAAACTCTTTCATGAATATAAAAAAAAAAAAACACTAAAGGTAACCCGATTTTTTTTTTTTTTTGTATATTGTCAAAGATGATGTTACGCCAAGTAAATAGGTACCTAACATGTCATGGTTTAAAATTGCTCACACTTGTGAAATGGTGCCAAACTTCAATACTTTAAAATCTCCATTGGCGACACTTTAAGATTTTTTACAGGTTACCTGTTTAGAGTTAGAGAGGAGGCCTATTGCTAGAATTATTGCTCTCGCTCTAACATTTGTGGTGTATGTAACCTGTGTGTATCTGGCTCTGATACCAGCCAGGGCCTCACCAGCCACTGACCTCACTGCATGCCCCTGGTTCATTCTCCGTGGTCCCATTGTATGTAGGAACGTAGCCACCTTCTCATGCTCACTCCCGAGATGGACGATGAGATTTGTCCAGTGCACTGAGCAGTGTACATGACCGCAACTAATATGCACTGCTCATTCCGAACAAAGGAAAGAGAGGAGGGAAAGGAGAGGTTTCCGAGTCACAGAGAATGTTACGATGAACCAGAAAAACAAAGTAAGAAATCATTTACCGTATATACTCGAGTATAGGCCGACCCGAATATAAGCCGAGGCCCCCAATTTACCCCCAAAAAACTGGAAAACTTATTGACTCGTGTATAAGCCGAGGGTGAGACATGGCTGTCCATCCCTGTGTGTCCGTCCATCCCTGTGTGTGTGTCCGTCCATCCATCCCTGTGTGTGTGTCCATCCATCCATCCATCCATCCATCCCTGTGTGTCCGTCCATCCATCCCTGTGTGTGTATCCATCCATCCCTGTGTGTGTGTGTGTGTGTGTGTGTGTGTGTGTGTATTCATCCATCCATCCATCCCTGTGTGTGTGTGTGTGTGTGTGTGTGTATCCATCCATCCATCCATCCATCCCTGTGTGTGTGTGTGTGTGTGTGTGTGTGTGTCCGTGCAGCCTTGTGTGTGTGTCCAGCCTACCTGTGTCCCAAGCCTCCGTCCCGAGCCGCCGTCGTCCCGAGCCTCCTCTGTCCCGTGCCTCCTCTGTCCCGTGCCTTCCGGTGTCCCGTGCCTCCTCTGTCCCGTGCCTCCTCCGTCCCGTGCCTCCTCCGTCCCGTGTCGTGCCGATGGATCGCCGCTCTTCTCGGCGGCCATTCTACGATTCAAAAGCTGCGCCTCCGTCCTCCGCCTGTGATAGGCGGAACACTCAATTTCCCAGCAGCCTGTGTTCCGCCTATCACGGACATCCTCTCATACTCGTCCGTAGTATGAGAATGAACGGATGTCCGTGATAGGCGGAACACTGACTGCTGGGAAATTCAGTGTTCCGCCTATCACAGGCGGAGGCGGAGAAGGAGGCGCGGCTTTTGAATTTTAATGTCCGCCGTCTGTCTGCTCGATACGCTGATCGAGCAGTCAGACAGCGGTGACTCGAGTATAAGCCGAGGGGGCACTTTCAGCCTCAAAAAAGAGGCTGAAAATCTCGGCTTATACTCGAGTATATACGGTATGTCATTTTTATTATTATATATTTTTGCGGCGGACAATTTGGACACTTTTGATACATTTTTGGGACCATTTCCAATTATACAGCGATCAATGCTATAAAAATGCACTGATTACTGTCACTGGCAGGGAAGGGGTTAACACTGGGGGGCGATCAAGGGCTTAACTGTGTTCCCTAGGTATGTTCTAACTGTAGGGGGATGGGACTGTCTAGGAGGAGAGAGAGATAGGTGTTCACACTTAGTATGAACATACGATCTGTCTCTACTCCCCTGAAAGAACCGGGATTTGTGTGTTTACACACACAGATCCCAATTCTTAGTTTGTCATGAGCAATCGCGGGTGCACTCACATCAGCTCTCGGCACAGGCTGCGGGCACACATGCTCACCTCTAGTGGCTAAAAGGCGAAGCGGCATAAGGTAACGTTGTTTCGCCCAGCTGTGCCATCCTGCCGCAGTAAAACTGAGTAGGCTGGTTGGCAAGTAGTTAACTAATAAGTGCGCGATTGTGAGAAGTTGTACCTAAACAAAATTTATTTTATATTCACCGACTGACACAGCTTCTCTTCTTTAGACCATTGGATTCTTATGCCACCTTCAGGAGAGGACTAGGCATTACATGTTAACATGTGATAATAAGCTGCAGTAAAACTGCTGATGAACCGCAAGTGGTCGTCGCTGCGCTTCTGCATGCGAGTCCTGGGACTCATGGTGGCCTCCTTCGAGGCAGTACCATATGCCCAGTTCCACACCAGAGTTCTGCAGAAGAACATTTTGACAAAGTGGGACAAATCTCCGTTGTCCCTGGATCGACAGATCCAGGTGAACCAGTTAGTCAGAGATTCTCTGATCTGGTGGCTGAGGTCCGCAGTACTTCAATCTGGGAAGTCGTTTCTACCTCTGAAATGGACAGTGATCACAACGGACGCCAGCCTAATTGGCTGGGGTGGAGTGATGGGAGTTCAGTCGACTCAGGGCCTCTGGTCGACAGAGTAATCCAAGTTGCCAATTAATCTGCTCGAGCTAAGAGCGATCAGGCTATGACTCTCCACGTGATCAATGAGACTGCAAGTGTGTCCGATCAAGATCCAGTCAGACAACGCTACTGCTGTGGCATACGTCAGTCACCAAGAGGAACAAGAAGATTGGCCCGCCGCACGGGAGGTCGCTCTGATACTTCGATGGGCAGGGTGACATGTACCGGCCCTGTCGGCCATTTACATCCCGGTTGTGAAGAACTGGCAGACGGACTATCTAAGTTGTCAGATGCTGGACCCAGGAGAATGGGTGTTGCAGCATCCGGAGGTGTTCTGGCTACTGTGCCTGCGGTGGGGCACACCAGATGTAGATATTCTGCCCTCCCGTCTCAATCGGAAAGGGGTCTGGATTCGTGTCCAGGACAAGATATCCATGGGCATATGCGTCGGACGCGCTGGTGGCTCCGTGGGATCAGTACCAGCTGATCTATGCCTTTCCTCTACTGAAACTATTGCCACATTTGCTTCACAGAGTGGAGGCCGAGGGGATCCCGGTAATACTGGTTGCCCCAGATTGGCCTCAGCGTCCTTGGTACGCATACCTAGTGCGCCTGGTGGAAGACACTCCCTGGTGACTGCCGTTGCGAGAGGACCTTCTTTCTCAAGGTCTGATTCTCCATCCTGCTTTACCATCGCTGGCTTTAACGGCATGGCTATTGAGAGCCAGGTGTTGAGGAACCGGGGTCTGTCAGACTGGGTGATCCCAACTATGTTGAGAGCATGGAAATCCTCTTCTAAAAAGATATATCTTCGTACCTGGAAGGCCTACATCTCCATGTGTGAGGAGAAAGGATGGCATCCACGCTCCTTTTCTATATCCAGGATCCTGCTGTTTCTTCAGCAAGGGGTGGACAAGAAATTGGCGTTTAAGCACCATTAAAGGACAAATATCAGCTTTGGCTCTCCTTTTTCAGCGACATCTGGCGTCTCACGCTCTAGTGAGTACTTTTGCTCAAGGGGTGCAACATGTAGTCCCTCCGGTGCTTCGACAGTTACCCCCGTGGGATCTGAACCTTGTATTATCGGCGCTTCAAAAACCATATCAGAGAGCTTCCCCTGTTGACTCTTTCCCAGAAAGTGGTCTTTCTAGTGGCCATCATATCGGCCAGGAGGATTTCTGAACTGGTGGCCTTGTCCTGCAAGTTGCCCTATCTGGTTATCCACAAGGATAAGGTGGTGTTGCGTCCGCAACTGTCTTTTCTGCCGAAGGTAGTCTCTGCGTTTCACATCAATGAGGACATTGTTTTACCATCTCTGTGTCCTAAGCTGACCCATCCTAAGGAGGTGGCCCTTCATGCTCTGAAGGTGTATTTGTCTGCCACAGCTCCCTTCCGGAAGTCAGACTCACTGTTTGTTTTGGTGGCGGGTCCAAAGAAAGACATGGCGGTATCATCGACCACCATTTCCAGGTGGATCAGACAGATTAGAATACAAGCCTATGCCTTGAAGGGGCAGGTGCCCCCCTTTCCAGTAATGGCCCACTCCACAAGGGCAATCGGAACATCTTGGGCCTTCTGACATCAAGTGTCTGTCGCTCAAGTGTGTAAACAGGGCCGGCGCTACCACTAGGCGAAGTAGGCAGCCGCCTAGGGCGCACTACCACCTAGGGCGCACTACCACCTAGGGCGCAACCATGGCCTCTGTCCAGTGTGAGCTCCTCTTCTGATCTCTCGCCCCCCCCCCCCCCCCGTGGTGTGCCGCCGGCGCCACCAATCCCCCATGCTTCCCGCTGAGCACTCACACGTGTTTATCTCACAGCGCCGCTCCGGGACTCCTTTGCTCCAGCCTGTCCCTCTGGAGCGGCGCTGTGTGTCTGTGTGAGTGCAGTGGAGGGGCGGGGCTCGGCGGAGGTGGGAGCATTGAGAGGTCGGTCAGCTGACCTCCTGCCCGGCGGGGACATCGTGGAGCAGGGTGGACGGCGCTGGCCTGGTCCCGGCGGGGATATGATGGAGGCGGAGCGGGTGCATGGCGCTGGCGTGGCCTCGGCGGAGCGGGTGGACGGCGCTGGCGTGGACTCCTGAACAATTCTGCACACCCAGTGCGGAGGAGTCGGAGGCCCGGATGACGGTCCCTGAAGGCAGCATCAAAGAGCAGAGGTAAGGAGGAGGATGGATCATCCCCGATCTACATTGAGCTGTATGGAGGGGGTTTGTGTGTGAGTAATGCAGGAAGTAGGAGTCAGGTAGGTCAGTGTGATGTGTGTCAGTGTATGTGTCAGTGCCATTGTATGTGCCATTGTATGTGCCAGTGTATGTGCCAGTGTATGTGTCAGTGTGATGTGTCAGGGTATGTGTATGTGTCAGTGTGATGTGTCAGTGTCAGGGTATGTGTATGTGTCAGTGTGATGTGTCAGTGTCAGGGTATGTGTATGTGTCAGTGTGATGTGTCAGTGTGATGTGTCAGTGTGATGTGTCAGTGTGATGTGTCAGTGTGATGTGTCAGTGTATGCGTCAGTGTGATGGTCAGTGTATGCGTCAGTGTGATGGTCAGTGTATGCGTCAGTGTGATGGTCAGTGTAGGTGTCATTATGATGGTCAGTGTAGGTGTCATTATGATGGTCAGTGCATGTGTCAGTGTATGTCATGCCAGTGTACGTGTATGTGTCAGTGTGATGTGTCAGTGTGATGTGTCAGTGTGATGTGTCAGTGTGATGTGTTTTCAGTGTATGTGTTTTCAGGGTATGTGTCAGTGTGATGGTCAGTGTAGGTGTCAGCGTGATGGTCAGTGTATGTGTCAGTGTAGGTGTCAGTGTGATGGTCAGTGTAATTGGCAGTGTAGGTGTCAGGTGGGTTAGTGTAATTATCAGGTAGGTCAGTGTAGGGGTCAGCATGATGTGAGTAGTGCAGGAAGTAGGAGTCAGGTAGATTAGTTTGTGTCAAGGGGTCAGTGTAGGGGTCAGATAGGTCATGTGTAGCAAGGGCAGGGTAAGGTGGAGTCATGTGCGCAGCCGGGGGGGGGCGGCAAAATTAGGTTTCGCCTAGGGTGTCAACGATCCTTGCACCAGCCCTGTGTGTAAAGCAGCGACCTGGTCGTCTGTCCACACGTTTACAAGGTAGATGTCAGTGCATAGGGTGATTCCGGTTTTGGCTGCAAAGTTTTGCAGGTGGCTGTATAGTTGCAATGCCATATGCAATTTTCCCTGTTTTTTTTTTTTTTTTGGGTAAAAACGCTGTACCTTTAAGTTAATGCACTGTTGCTTTCGTTACCGCAGTTTTTGGTGCGGTTTGAGGGTAGCGCTTCTCCGTTGAGGAGCACCCTGTTTTTTTGTGGTGGTTTTTCCACACATCTGTAGTTTTTTTTTGTGGATAAAGTTTGTAGTAGCTCCCACATGCCATGGTGAATGACGTTTTATGCTGTTTTCCCACCCCCTTTTGGCACTGCTTTGGGATGTCCCAATGGTCTAAAAAAGAGAAGCTGTGTCAGTCGGTGAATATAAGAGAAAATAGGATTTTTTGTACTCACTGTAAAATTCTTTTCTCTGTAATTCACCGACTGACACAGCACCCACCCCTCATATTTTTCTTTACGTTCTACTGCTTTTGTTGACGTACTGAGGCTGCAGTAGCATGTTGAGTGGTTGTTACCTAAGGGACCGCCCGTTGGGCGGAACTAGAAAGTTCTAGTTTTATTATCACATGTTGACATGTAATGCCTAGTCCTCTCCTGAAGGTGGCATAACAACCCAATGGTCTAAATAGAGAATCTGTGTCAGTCAGTGACTTACAGAGAAAAGGATTTTACGGTGAGTACAAAAAATCCTAGTTTATGTACTTTCCCACAATGGTGTTATTTGATCACCTCTGTGGTTTTTATTTTTTGCGCAATAAACAAAAAAAAGAGTGCCACTTTTTTTAAAATGAATTTTGCTATAATAAATATCCCCCAAAAAATATGTAAAAAAACAATTTTTTTTTCCTCAGTTTAGGCCAATATGTATTCTTCTTCTACGTATTTGTGGTAAATAAAATCGCAATAAGTGTACATTGATTGGTTTGACACTATTTTGGAACCAGTGACAGTTGTACAATGATTGGTGCTATAAAAATGCATTGATTACTGTATAAATGACAGTGGCATGGAAGAGGTTAACACTAGTGGTGATCAAGGGGTTAAATGTGTTCCCTGGGAGTGGAGTGACTGGAAGAGGAGAGAGATTTCTGTTCCTAATCACTAGGAACAGACGATCTCTCTATTCCCCTGTCAGAACGTGGATATTTTTTGGTTACATTGACAGATCCCCGTTCTGGCTCTCTGTGGAGTGATCGCGGGTGGCCACTGTATCTATTGCATGATCTGAAGTACAGCTACGGCGATTCACGCAATAGAGCCAACCTGCAGCAGTATAATGACTGCTGCTGGTCAGCAAGTGGTTAAAGAGGAGCTCCATGCTCCCCCCAAAAAAAATTACAAGTCAGCAGCTACAAATACTTTAGGGCACTTACTTTTCCAGGCATCCAGCGGTGTTCTCACCAGAGCCAATTCTTCAGTCAGCTATCGGGTGCTGAACCTGTGTAAATGGCAGGGAAGGGTTAACACTAGTGTGATCAAGGAGTTAAATGTGTTCCCTGAGAGGTGTTTCTTACTGTGGGGGGAGGGGGCTGACTGAGGGAGGAGAGATATTGCTGTTTCTGATCACTAGGAACAGACGGTCTCTCTCTACCCCCCTGTCAGAACAGGGATCTGTTTGTTTACATTGACAAATCCCCGTTCTGGCTCTCTGTGGAGCATTTGTGGGTGGCCGGCGGACATCAGGGCCGCCTGTCACACACATAGGTGCCGCACAGGGGGCACTCGCCCACTGTATCTATTGCACGAACAGACATACAGCTATGGCGATTCACACAATAGAGCCAACCTGCCACAGTATAATGAGAGTTGGCTGGTCGGCAAGTGGTTAAAGAGGAACTCCAGGCTCCCCCCCAAAAAAAATTACAAGCCAGTATTTGTAGCTGCTGACTTTTACTGTTAGGGTACTTACCTGTCCAGGCATCCACTAGAGACAATTCTTCAGTCAGCTATCGGGTGCTGCTATCTTTTGGCTTCACAGCTGGTTTCCTACTGTGCATGCATGAAACAAGCTGTGCTTTAATAGTCCACCATCTTCTGGGACCTGTGAAGTCCCAGAAGGCTGCGAGGGAAGAAGGGGTGCCAAACTTTGGGCTCAGTTCGCCGCTGTGAACTGAGCCGGGAGTGGGTACCTGTCAAAACCAGTTACTCAACTCCCCACCAAAAGGTACCAAATTTGGCAGTGGAGGGGGGAGGCAGACTAGCAGAGCTTCCCCTTTTGGATGGAGCCCTGCTTTTAATTTGCAGGGATTTTCTATTACTTCCTGTTTGGCTATAGGACAGGAAGTGAAGGGAAATCTCTGCAATGGAACACTCCCTTACTCTATCCAAAATGGAAAAAAAAAGTTTTGCCTATAGTTCTACTTTATTGGGGTTTCTTTTACAATAATTTTATTGGATTTTGCACAATATAAAAAAACAAAATTCAACATATGCAAACATCACATCTTGAAGGGAAGGATGAAAGCAAATATTAGTCCCAAAAACAACAGCCATACATTATATATATATATATATATATATATATATATATATATATATATATATATGACTATAGTGAGGGAATAAACCGTAGTTAAGTTGATCAGAGCAGGATAATTATACTGAGATGGTAATAGATGTGAATAAGACTGCAGCGAATGGTATATATGCTAAGGAACCCGAGCACTGATGTCTTCTGCTAGGTGGAGGGTTGAATGCACGTGTTCCAAGACCTTTTTCCTTCCATTCAACCTAGAGGAAGCTTCGAGTGGATTGACTGGTCTTGTTTTACTGCCTGTCTACAGTGACTTGGTCACCTTTGGCCACCATAGCTCTTTATTAACACCAGCTGCTGGGGTTTGCCTCTCTCTCTCTCTCACTCTCACTCTCCCTCATGTTCTCTCTCTCTCACACCCTCTTCTCTCTCTCACACCCTCTTCTCTCTCTCTCACTCCCATCTCTGTCACCCATCTCTATCTCTCTGTTACTCCCTCTCTCCCGTCCCTCTCTCCCGTCCCTCTCACCCGTCCCTCTCACCCGTCCCTCTCACCCGTCCCTCTCACCCGTCCCTCTCACCCGTCCCTCTCTCCCCCCCACTCGTCTCTCTCTCCCCCCCCACTCGTCTCTCTCTCCCCCCCACTCGTCTCTCTCTCCCCCCCCACTCGTCTCTCTCTCCCCCCCCACTCGTCTCTCTCTCCCCCCCCACTCGTCTCTCTCTCCCCCCCCACTCGTCTCTCTCCTCCCCCCCACTCGTCTCTCTCCTCCCCCCCACTCGTCTCTCTCCTCCCCCCCCCCACTCTCTCTCTCCTCCCCCACTCAAATTCAAATTAGCTTTATTGGCAGGACCAAATACATGTTAGCATTGCCAAAGCAGTTGAGTTTGTATAGGGAAAAGGGGGAAAGGTAATGGATCTCTTTCTCTTTCTCTCCCCTCTCTCTCTCTCTCCCTGTCACCCCCTCCCCTTTCTCATCCCCCTCTCTTCTACCCTCTTTTCACCAATTTCTCTCTCTGCTGTCTTTCTCCCATCACCCTCTCTCTCACCTCCGCTCTATCACCCTCTCTCACTGTCACCCCCTTGCTCTTCTCCTCTCTCTGTCGCCCCCCCTTTCTCTCTGTCGCCCCCCCTTTCTCTCTGTCGCCCCCCCTTTCTCTCTGTCGCCCCCCCTTTCTCTCTGTCGCCCCCCCCTTTCTCTCTGTCGCCCCCCCCTTTCTCTCTGTCGCCCCCCCCTTTCTCTCTCTGTCTCCCCCCCTTTCTCTCTCTGTCTCCCCCCCTTTCTCTCTCTGTCTCCCCCCTTTCTCTCTCTGTCTCCCCCCCTTTCTCTCTCTGTCTCCCCCCCTTTCTCTCTCTGTCTCCCCCCCTTTCTCTCTGTCTCCCCCCCTTTCTCTCTGTCTCCCCCCCTTTCTCTCTGTCTCCCCCCCTTTCTCTCTGTCTCCCCCCCTTTCTCTCTGTCTCCCCCCCTCTCTCTCTGTCTCCTTCCCCCCCCTCTCTCTCTGTCTCCTTCCCCCCCCCCCCCCTCTCTCTCTGTCTCCTTCCCCCCCCCCCCCTCTCTCTGTCTCCTTCCCCCCCCCCTCTCTCTCTGTCTCCTTCCCCCCCCCCTCTCTCTGTCTCCTTCCCCCCCCCCCTCTCTCTGTCTCCTTCCCCCCTCTCTCTCTCTGTCTCCTTCCCCCCTCTCTCTCTCTGTCTCCTTCCCCCCTCTCTCTCTCTGTCTCCTTCCCCCCTCTCTCTCTGTCTCCTCCCCCCTCTCTCTGCCACTCTTTCTGACCCCTTCTCTCTCTCACACCCCCCCTTCTCTCTCTCACACCCCCCCTTCTCTCTCCCACTCTCTCTCCCCATCACCCTCTCCTCTCTCCTCTCTCTCCCCATTCTTTCGCTCTCCTCTCTCACACCCCCATCTCTCGCGCTCTCCTCTCTCTCTCTCTCACACTCCGTTCTCTCGCGCTCTCCTCTCTCACACCCCGTTCTCTCGCGCTCTCCTCTCTCTCGCTCTCTCTCACCCCCTTCTCTCGCTCTCTCTCTCTCTCATCGCCTTACCCCTCTCACCTCCCACCCCTCTCTCTCTTGCACCCCCCCCCCCCCCAGACATCAGGGGATAGGAGGAACAACATACACCATCTATCCTTGCCTAGGAATGCTGATCCCACATTTTAAATCTATATCACATTCATATACCAGAGCGCAGTGCAACTACTGACTCCTTGCTATATGATCATTAACCCATTAGGCCCCTTTTACACAATCAGTCTAATCGGGTCCACCTGTCCATTTTTCAGGCAGACCCAATCGGACCCTCCATTCTCCCCAGTGGAGTATTGGATGTAAACGGACATTGTGTCCATTTACACCCATCTACCTCCAATCCATTCTTATCTGATAAAAATCAGTTCCCCTTCGTCTGGGCAGATCACTGTCCATTTACACCCAACTGATCTGAAGTCCATTTACACATGGCTACACATGGCAGCTGTATCTGCTCTGCATAAGATGCCAGGATGGGGGGGATGTTCTAAAATGCACCTTTGCTCTAAGTAGAGGAAAAATCTTTACACCGGACCCTGTCTACGTGGAAATAAAATATATTATTAAGAAGTTGAATTTAGATTGTTAGATTGTTCCAAAAGTACAACTAATACAAAAACAAGGAGACACATGTATATTTGCTCTAATGCTGATAGTATCTGGTTCAGCTAATCTTTTAACTTTGAGTGTCAGTAGTGTGGTTATTCTCTTGCCAGGTGTGTGTGTGTGTGTGTGTGTGTGTATTTTCTTGTTGCTTTATGTGCCTGGACAAAAGGAGTTTTTTTTTCTCACATTAGTGGCCATTTTGCTGGTAAATGTCAGAGTCCACATATTCTGTCTATTCCTTTCCCCCTCTCCCTGCTTGTGACAAGGGCCCACAGAGTTCAGTAGCACAGTTGAATGCTTGTTTTTTTTTTTTATTTGTTTAATATGGCAAAGCTTCTTACATACATCATATCAAGACATCATCAGAAGTGTATATCTTCAAAGCAAAGGTAAAACTACACAATGCATCGACAATGTTTTCTCTACAGCGTGGCATATAATACTGGAACTACTCAACAAAGCAGTTGGGCCAAAAGGCCCATGAGAAGTAGAGCCTGCATCTGTCAATGCGAATAGAACATACCAGACGGTGAAAATACATACAGCAAAAGCAGATGAGCTGATATAATAAATGCACAATTGTTAGGAGGGCAGGATGTATAACAGAAAAAAGGGGGGGGGGGGATAGAAAAAAATATAAAATAAATAAAATGTAGATGTTCTCCAGGAGGGAAATGCAACAGGGCCCTCTAAAAGAGGGTCAGGACAGATGAAAGGGCTCAACACAGCCCCGTGCTGCTGCTAAGTATATTAGAAGGCCAAATTATGTGTTCTTCAGATTAAGTTTATTTATTAATAAGTACATTTATTATGCTATATATGGTAATACATACAAATAATTATAGGTGCAAGAGAGTGATGCCGTTATTTGTTTGAGGGGTCAAGGTATACACTTCTTAGTCTATAGTCTTTAGTTCTTAGTCTATAGCAAGTGAAACGGTAACTCCTCTCCTCCCCTGCAGCATATACTCTTCTTTCATTTGCACACACAATGCAAAATGTGAAAGGGAAATATCTGTTACTTACAGTTATGGGTGATTTTGTGACTCGCTCCCCCTCTCCCATGTGGCAGTGCTGGTGACCCTTGATTGGCCCAGTGATGTCACGTGTTTAGGAGGGAGCCGATACTCCTTTTGTAGGCTCTGGCAAGTCAGCTTGGAGATTAAACTGGGCATTCTTTTGGTACCAGTGGCCAAATTCAGCAATGAAAAATGAGTATAGGCCATCAGGGCCACTGATAGAAATCATGGGGCCCCATAAAGCCTACCCGACGGGGCCCCCTACATAAGGCTAGTGAGAAAGTGTCCCCCAAGGAGGATTGCGATTTTAAGGGCAACTGAGTAAGGATACAAAACCAAGTATTGATTTATAACAAATTGTAATTTATTAAATCTTAAAAAAAGTCAATGTCTGCATAGCAATTGCAATTTAACTATTTAAGAACAATATCAGAATGTACAACAAATACAAATAAGTATTTTCTCCTAGATGGAAATTACGGCCGATGCGTTTCAGGAACTTGTCCTTTCCTCGGGGGCGGTTCCTTGTGGAAGACGATGTACATCTATAATAAAACGTAAATCAACATTGAGAATCATATAAACAGAATGCATGAAGTGAGCATTGTTAAGGGCAGGGGAGTGCAATGAATTCATTATACCAACACATGCAAGATTAACCCCACCTTCACAAAAAAAAAATATGTATAAAAATATAACCTGATGAGAGAAGAAAATAGCTTCACTGCTGGGTACAACCTGACTTGAAATGAAAATAGAACCCAAAACATAGAGACGAAAAACTCCTGATTAGCACCGCATAGTGATCACAACGCTAATAAGTTGAGGAAGTGGCTGTTAAGCGGTATTCAAGCCAGAAAATATGGCTAGAAAATGACCATGTGAGAACAATTAAAGTTGTCAGAGTGCATGATGGACGCCAATGCAGGTGCTAAAGGATAAAGATGACAAATAAGTATAAACGCGTACTGTGCTGAATTGCTATATATAGTCATACAGAAAAACCCCAATGTATAATGCGTGTCAATTGGTAGTCCACCAACCACACATATAATAAGACAAATGTATAAGACATAACCTTAAGTTGCTGTGTGCAAGTTAGTACCAAGGTTGCAAACAAACATCAAACAAAGAACAAAAAGTTATAATGGACTCTGTGTTTGTTAAAAATTAACAATGTACAAAAAAATACTTTAGGGAAAATTTTAATAAATCTTTATTATCAGTAATCCAAACAGTGAGATTATTCAGGTTTAATTAATGGTGATGATATCCCAAAATTAATTTTGATTGCAAAAGACTAGATTTAAAACTGCCAAACAGCGTAATATAAACTAACACAAACAAATAGTCTAGAGCAGCCTTTCTCAACCTTTTCAACACCGAGGAACCCTTTAAATAGTTCTCTGGTCTCGGGGAACCCCTTCTAAAAATTAGAAATCTACAACTCATGATACATTAGTGTAATGGTCAGTGGGAAGAATGGTCCTTACACTTGTGGTTATTGGGAAGAATTACCTCCTTACAGATAGCTAAAAAGATCAATGGCGTGAGTGGGAACTTATCTTAGAGGCAAAAATTGGCCAATGCTGAAGGAACCCCTAGCAACCTCCTGGAGGAACCCAGGTTGAGAATCACTGGTCTAGAGTCAATAGCAATACCTTAATGTCTCTTAAGCAGTGTATCAGGAAGACCAGACATCAGGAAGCAGTGATGACAATGAATGTTAGAGGTAGCAAAGTTTATATAGCCTGCAAATAGGTGGGTGTCTGCACCATGTGGATCAGATAACAGCAGCTGTGGTCAATTGCAACATAATGAGAACATAAACAGGATGACAGCACCAATACACGGATCACATGACCCGTCAGCTAGCTGCCAAAACCCCGGTATCCTCTTCTTCAGCAGGCGGTCCGCTACAAGGTAAAAGTGGTCCCTGCGGCGGATTTGTCACGAGATCACTGTTATCGGTGGTGGGAGAGGGCCCCCCTCCCGCTGCGATCTGGAGGCGATCGCGTCCTTCTGCTTGTTCAGTATGGAGACAATTTTTTTTAAATTACAATTTTTTTATTTATTTTTTATTGCATTTTAGTCTAAATATGAGATCTGAGGGCTTTTTGACCTCAGATCTCATATTTAAGAGGACCTGCCATGTTTTGTTTTTTTTCTACTACAAGGGATGTTTACATTCCTTGTAATAGGAATAAAAGTGAAAATTTTTTTTGAAACAGTGTAAAAATAAAAAATAAAAGGTAAAATAAATAATAGCAAACATTTTTTTTAACTGCGCCCGTCCTGATGAGCTTGCGCGCAGAAGCGTAGCACCCGTATATGAAAACAGTGTTCAAACCACACATGTGAGGTATCACCGCAATCGGTAGAGTGAGAGCAATAATTCTAGCCCTAGAACTCCTGTGTAATGCAGAACATGCAACCTGTAGAATTTACGGCTAAACGTTTGTCGCCATTCCACGAGCGGGTGCAATTTTGAAGCATGACATGTTTGGTATCAATTTACTCGGCGTAACATTATCTTTCACAGTATAAAAAAAATTGGGCTAATTTTACTGCTGTCCTATCTTTTTTTTTTTTTTGTCAAAAAAGAGAATTTTTTTCCAAAAAAAGTGCGCTTGTAAGACCGCTGCGCAAATATGGTGTGATATATAATGTTTGGGGTTCTAAGTAATTTTCTAGAAAAAAAAAAACTGTTTTAAACATGTAAACACTTAAATCTCAAAACGAGGCTGGTCCTTAAGTGGTTAAAGTGGTTGTAAACCCTTACAGACCACTTTGACCTACAGGTAAGCCCGTGTAGGTTTAGGAGATATTTGCAAAAAGAATCAATCACAGAACCGGAGCCACAGTACCCGGAAAGAAGATGGATGCTCCGTGTAAGAGGGGACAGCGGTGACATCGCTGGTTCCTGTGTCCAGGTAAGTGACACATAATGGGCTACTATGCAATGCATAGCAGCCCATTATGCTTTACCTTTGCAGGGAAACAGAGGAACTAAACCCATCAGGGTTTACTTCCTCTTTAACTCCATGATCCAATGACATTCTCTCTGGAGCCGAAGTTTATTGTAAAAACTCAAGTTTCGTCTTTCCAATGTAAAAGCTCTGACACTGGCATTGTAACATGTGAATCACAGCTGGAGTTTTACAGTTAGCAAAATGCTGAGGCTTGAATGTTTTGCCATTGGATA
Organism: Lithobates pipiens; assembly: GCF_037356315.1. NCBI lineage: Eukaryota > Metazoa > Chordata > Amphibia > Anura > Ranidae > Lithobates > Lithobates pipiens. The sequence continues at coordinate 270,808,191 of NW_027507748.1, read as the reverse complement.
ACAGGATGTTATGTCTAGTGCCCATATACTAACAAATGGTACAGCTCCCATACGTGAATGTACCCAACCGCTTACATGGATCCTTTCTAAATTCCCCCACAAATTCTGTATATACCAGTTTGTCTTTTAACAATGTCGCTTTACGAAATGTAATGGTCAGGTACGGAGATATGAGGACAGATAAGAGAATCAGCCTGTAAGATTTTCCAATGTTTCTAAATGGATGTTTTTAATATTTTTGTGCTGATTGCTAAACTTAGTTATCAATCTCATCTGTTGTATTCCTGTAGGCATTTGTCTGTCCTTTGGGAAAAGCAAGTCAGGTATAGACTTGTTACATGCTCGCCTGTATGCCTTTTTTAAACAGGTATGAGAGTAACCACGTTTAGGCAAACGTTTTTTTAATGCATCGGCCTCAATTTTAAAGGAATCAAATGTAGAACAATTCCTTTTTAGTCTAAAAGATCGACTGTATGGATTAGAGCTGCCACGATGAGTCAACGTAATCGATTATGTTGACTACGAAAATAAGTTGACGTGCGTGAAAGGCTCTCACGTTGCAAGTTGCAGGTCAATACACCCCCACCGCGGCTTTCAGCGCGGTGCTTCTCTCCCACACACGATCGCCACTGACTGTCCCCTATCCTCCAGTCCCCATCCGTCCTTCTCCATGCTGCTGTCCCCCGCCATGCTGCTGTCCCCCTCCATGCTGCTCCATGTCTCCCGCTCTCCTCCGTGCATCTGTTCCCCTCTCTTGTCCTTGTCCCCCTCCATGCGGCTCCATGTCTCTCGCTCTTCTCTGCAGGTGTCCCCATCCATGCTGCTGTCCCCCTCTCTTCTTCTACAAAGATTGTACACTGAACTATACATGTGCAGTTTAGTATACAATCTTAGAATGCACTGGGATGAAATAACTTCCTTGTGCATGTCCGGAGCATGCGTCATCCCAGGCTGGCTGAAGATGATAAACCTGGAAGAAGACTAGGTGAAGATTTCAGTGGGGACAAGGGGACTCTCAGATGTCATATCCCTGGAGGAGAGGTAAGTATAGCAGACCTTAATTCCACTTTAAGTGACTCTTTTATTTTTGATGAAGAATTGAAGAAAATTTTGAGTCTGAAATGTAAGGAAATTGTTGGATAATTTATACTTGTATATTAACGTTGAATATCCAGTTTGACCTGAGTGAGTGTGGATGCGTGTCTACAATTGTCCCTATCCCTGTGTCTCATTAAGATACTCCTCTATTATATATTATTTAAGGTATCCATATAGCGCTGTCAATTTACACAGCACTCCACACATACATCGTACACTCACATTGGTCCCTGCCCTCAAGGAGCCCACAATCCAAGGTCCCCAACTCACATTCATATACTAGTGCCAATTTTGGTTAGAATCCAGTTAACCTAACAGCAGTCTTTGGAGTGTGACAGGAAACCAGAGTACCCGGAGGAAACCCACGCAGGCACAGGGAGAACAGGCAAACTCCAGGCAGGTAGTGTCATGGTTGGGATTTGAACCAGCGACTCTTTTTACTGCTAGGTGAGAGTGCTACCCACTACACCAATTCAGCCTACTTCGACCACCTATTACTGCAGTAATGATTTTGGATATATAAGGCTTTAGAAGATAACTTAGAAGGGCAAATGTGCCTTTATAAAATAAAGCAATTCCAAATAAAGGGAGTCTGAAATTGGTAAGTCTGTTAATGCCAAAGGCAAAATATAAGCTTGTTATGGTCCCCTGGCCTGTTACATAGAGCTATAGGTCAGGGGACTTTTGGATACACAGCAATGTATATTACTCTAATATGGATAAATACTAACTGGAGAAAAATCGTTACAAATAATGTTAAGAATGGCTTTTTAAAATGAAAGCGGAAACTTAATTGGTTGCTATTGGTAGCAACTCTAGTGTTCTCCATTTTCTTTTCAGCAGTTTTAACCAATCAACTCCAAAAAACTTCAGGGATGTAGTGTTTAAAAGGCTCTAAATTGCCTTTCCTGCAAAAACATGCTCTTATATTTTACCCTTAGGTCTAAATAGCTTGGCTATTTTTGTCTTGCATAGAAAAAAAAAACTTTAACACAAAAATAACAACTTTGTTTTTCCACAGCAATTTAGACAAAGTGGGACAACAGCTAGCATTGATTGGAGATGACTTTAATAAGCGCTATAAGGATCAATTTGATGCCATTGTGAAGAACCTGAATCCTAGCTTGGACAACGCTTATGAATATTTCCGAAAGATTGCTTCCAGGTACTGCCAAAAAAGAACTGTTAGAATACATTTTGAGCCCTGTATGACTGAATAAGATGTACCTGGTTAACATAGCTGGTATAGTCAAGTGATGTGTAGGAATGTGACATTACATTGTTGAACATTTTATTTAAGTTATACCAGGCAACAAGAAGCTGGAGAAATACAAATGCTATCCAGTACACACTGTAACTGCAGCTGTATTCTGACCTTTTCATAAAATGGTTACTTTAACCACTTGTTGTCTGCCTAACGCAAAAAATACGTCATTACTTTGACATTTAATACCGGGGTTATGGCTACAGCTAGATGCCATAACCCTGGTATTTTTTTCCTTAGGCGGCCGGCTTTCAGATAAGTGATCCCTGTGACAGATTCACTGTGGGATCACTTTTAGAAGTGGTGGGAGAGCTGTGCCCCCTCCCGCCACTTCCCGATGGTTCCCAGGCTTACATTACTGATTGCTGAGCCCAGGAACAATTTGGCACTGGCGGTGTCTTGCCATAGAAATAAGCGATGGCAAGATCTCTATGCCCTGGGAGGATCAAAACGACATCATGATCCGGTTCTTGGGCCATGTAAACATGACTTTTTTTTCTTAAAGCGAAAGATGCATTTTTCTTTCTTTTGATCTTTTACTTTTAAGTGTAGAGGCGATCTTCCCATAAAGAAGACCTGTCATGCTGTATTGTTATTGCAAGAGATGCTTACATTCGTTGCAATGGCAATAAAAATGCTCAAAATTTTTTTGTAATCAAAAACATAGCGCTACCGGTAAGTTGATGCATGGGTACACACACAGAGTTCATGATGGATGGAGATCCCAGAAGTGATGTCAACAGTGAGAGACGGGAGCCAGCATGAACAGGGTATAGTCATTAGTAAGGGACACGTTTCGGAAAATTAGTAAGTTCCTTTTTCAACCTTAGGTTCAAAAAGGAACTTACTACTAGTGATGGACGAACTTCTGACGGGACGTTTCGCGAACGCGGCTGATAGTTCGCAAACCATAACGTTCGCGGCGGGCCCCATTGACTTCAATGGGAGGCGAACTTTACAAACCTACAGGTCAAATTTGCAGCCACAAAATAATTACTCGCTGTGCAAACGTAGTCCCACCACATGGCCAATGACATGAGGTGAATCTGGGATCGACAACTACAAGCATTCTTTTTTTATATGTGAAATTGTGACAATTCAGGACTGTGGAGTGCATGAAGGCAATGGAGGAGAGGGAAGGTCAGGGTAGGCAAAGAAGAGGGTGCAGGAGATGATCAACCGCACCGTGAGCACTGACATCAGCAGTGTGACATACAGCAATGACACCTTCACCGTGATAGAGTGATCTGACACCGGCACTGTGATAGAGAGCACTGACATCAGCAGCGTGACATACAGCAATGACACCTGCACCGTGATAGAGAGCACTGACCCCAGCAGCGTGACATAAAGCACGGACACCAGCAGTGTGACATAAAGCACGGACACCAGCAGCGTGACATAAAGCATGGGCACCAGCAGCGTGACATAAAGCACTGACACCAGCAGCGTGACATAAAGCACTGACACCAGCAGCGTGACATACAGCACTGACACCAGCAGCGTGACATACAGCACTGACACCAGCAGCGTGACATACAGCACTGACACCAGCAGCGTGACATACAGCACTGACACCAGCAGCGTGACATACAGCACTGACACCAGCAGCGTGACATACAGCACTGACACCAGCAGCGTGACATACAGCACTGACACCAGCAGCGTGACATACAGCACTGACACCAGCAGCGTGACATACAGCACTGACACCAGCAGCGTGACATACAGCACTGACACCAGCAGCGTGACAGAGCGATCTGACACCAGCAGCGTGACAGAGCGATCTGACACCAGCAGCGTGACAGAGCGATCTGACACCAGCACGGTGATTTAGAGCGCTGACACCAGCACGGTGATTTAGAGCGCTGACACCAGCACGGTGATTTAGAGCGCTGACACCAGCACGGTGATTTAGAGCGCTGACACCAGCACGGTGATTTAGAGCGCTGACACCAGCACGGGGATTTAGAGCGCTGACACCAGCACGGGGATTTAGAGCGCTGACACCAGCACGGGGATTTAGAGCGCTGACACCAGCACGGGGATTTAGAGCGCTGACACCAGCACGGGGATTTAGAGCGCTGACACCAGCACGGGGATTTAGAGCGCTGACACCAGCACGGGGATTTAGAGCGCTGACACCAGCACGGGGATTTAGAGCGCTGACACCAGCACGGGGATTTAGAGCGCTGACACCAGCACGGGGATTTAGAGCGCTGACACCAGCACGGGGATTTAGAGCGCTGACACCAGCACAGTGATTTAGAGAGCACTGACACCAGCACGGTGATTTAGAGAGCACTGACATCACCAGCACCGTGACATAAAGCACTGACATCACCAGCACCGTGACATAAAGCACTGACACGATCACCGTAATATACAGCACTGACACCTGTTCTGTAAGCAGCTCCAGGAGGAAGTCAGCACAACACAGGTATGGTAAAAGCCCCTCATAATGAGCATAGCACAGGGATGGTGGGAGCCCCAGGAGGAAGTCAGCACAGCACAGGGATGGTGGGAGCCCCTCATAATAAGCAGCCCCAGGAGGATGTCAGCATAGCACAGGGATGGTGGGAGCCCCTCATAATAAGCAGCCCCAGGAGGATGTCAGCATAGCACAGGGATGGTGGGAGCCCCTCATAATAAGCATCCCCAGGAGGAAGTCAGGACAGCACAGGGATGGTGGGAGCCCCTCATAATAAGCAGCCCCAGGAGGAAGTCAGCATAGCACAGGGATGGTGGGAGCCCCACATAATAAGCAGCCCCAGGAGGAAGTCAGCATAGCACAGGGATGGTGGGAGCCCCTCATAATAAGCAGCCCCAGAAGGAAGTCAGCACAGCACAGGGATGGTGAACTTTACAAACCTACAGGTCACATTTGCAGCCACAAAATAATTGCTAGCTGTGCACACATAGTCCCACCACATGGCCAATGACATAACACATGTATGAGGTGAATCTGGGAGCGACAACTACAAGTATTCTTTTTTTATATGTGAAATTCTGAAACTTCAGGACTCATGAGGCAATGGAGGCGAGGGAAGGTCAGAGTAGGCAAAGAAGAGAGCGCAGCAGATGATCATCACCAGCACCGTGATATAGAGCACTGACACCTGCACCGTGATAGAGTGATCTAACACATGCACCGTGATAGAGTGATCTGACAACAGCACCGTGATAGAGAGCACTGACATCAGCAGCGTGACATAAAGCACTGACACCAGCACCGAGATAGAGAGCACTAACAGCAGCACTGATACCAGCAACTTGCTGCTGGCCCCCAAAAATATGACACCGCTCAACCTCTTCAAACAGGAGGGTACGGGCATATAGTACGGTGTGCTTTTTTTGGACAAGGAAGTGAGCCAAATGAAGAAACAAGGTCTGTGTGCTCGATTAAAAAAAATCGTTTATAGACATATACATGGTCTACTGGTCACATGTGTTGAATTCCTCCAAGATCCATGCCTCATTCATTTTTAGAAATGTGAGGTAGTTAACACTGTCGTGAGCTAGGTGAGTACGCTTATCGGTCACGACCCCCCCTGCTGCGCTGAACGTCCTTTCGGACAGGACGAGGGGCAAGCCAACAGTTCGATTGCAAATTGGGCAAGCTCTGGCCAGAGGTCAAGCCTGCCCACCCAGTAGTCCAGGGGTTCATCACTCCTCAGAGCGTCCACATCGGTTGTTAACCCGATGTAGTCGGACACCTGACGGTCTAGGTGTTCCCTGATGCTGGATCCGGATGACACCTGTCGATGGGCCGGCTGAAAGAATGACCTCATATCCGAAGTCACCAACACATCTTCAAACCGGCCTCTTCTTGCAGGTGCTGTTGGATTGGTACCCGCAACTCCTTCTCTGGGACTGGGAATTGCTCCTCTGCCAGCGCACGCAAGAGAGGAATGCAGCATTTCTCGAAGCAAGGCCTGGAAGTGCTCCATTCTGACAGCCCTCTGTGACGGCGGTAACATTTCCGCCATTTTGTGTTTGTACCGGGGGCCAAAGTACGTTGCTACCCAGTACTGGTCCTAGATGCTTTTTATACGGGGGTCCCTATTAAAACACTGGAGCATGAAGGGCCCCATTTGCACTAAAGTGGAAGTGGTGTGGTGGCCTGGCTCCTGCTCATCATCCAGGATAATGCCGTCCTCTTCATTCTCCTCTCCCCATCCACGCACAACAACAGGGATCCCAGAAAGGTTTAAAGCATGCTCTTCTTGCTCCTCCTCATCCGCCCCGGCACCATCCTCCTCTGACTCCTCTTCAGACTCCTGTTGTTCACTTGTCTCAGAGTAGCCCCCCCTGGGAATTCATCCAGCATTGCGACTTCCTCATCTTCCCGCTCCTGCTCCTCCACAGCTTGATCAATGACAGGACGCAATGCACGCTCCATAAAGAAGGCATAAGGTACCATGTCACTGATGGCGCCATGGCTGCGACTGACCAGTTTGGTGATCTCCTCAAATGGCCGCAGAAGTCTGCATGCATCGCGCATGAGCAGCCACTGGCGCGGTGAAAAAAAAACAGCTCCCCAGAACCTGTTCTGCCGCAGAGTTCATACAGGTAGACGTTAACTGCACGTTTCTGCTGGAGCAGCCTATCAAGAATATAGAAGGTTGAGTTCCATCGCGTCGGGCAATCGCAAATAAGACGTCTGACCGGCAGATTGTGTCGCCGCTGAATGTCAGCAAGGCGAGCCATGGCCGTGTAAGATCTTCTGAAATGGGCCGAGATTTTCCTTGCCTGCCGCAAGATGTCCTGGACCCCAGGGTATTTGACAACGAATCGCTGCACGACCAAGTTTTAAGACGTGTGCTATGCATGGCACGTGCGTAATTTTGCCCTGTTTCAATACGCTAAGCAGATTGGCACCGTTGTCACACACCACTTTACCAACTGTCAATTTGAGCGGTGTTAGCCACTGATCTGCATGTGAACACAAAGCTGAAAGGAGTGCCGGGCCAGTGTGGCTCTTGGCTTCCAGGCACAACAGATGCAGCACGGCATGGCAACGTCTCACCTGGCATGTCGAATAGGTTCTGGGGAGCTTGGGCGGTGCAGCGGAAGAGACGCTAGCAGTGGAAAAGGAGGAGTCAGCCGAGGAGGAGAGGATGGAGTAGGAGGAGGAGGAGAAGAGCCAGGCCTGCATACAATCCGTGGCGGTAAAACCAAATCTACACAGGTGCCACAGGTTACATGCTTGACGGCCGTCAGAAGGTTCACCCAGTGGGCAGTAAAAGTGATATACCTTCTCTACCCGTGTTTGGTAGACCACGTGTCTGTGGTCAGATGTATTTTGGCACCGACACTGTGTGCCAGAGATGGATTCACTTGCCGCTGAACATGGCCATATAGCTCTGGGATGCCCTTCTGTGAGAAATACTTCCTTCCTGGGACCTGCCATTGTGGTGTTCCAATGGCCACAAATTTTGGAAAGGCCTCCGAGTCCACCAGTTTATATGGCAGTAGTTGGCGGGCTATCAGTTCTGACAAGCCAGCCGTCAACCGTTGAGCAAGAGGGTTATCCGGCGTCATCATTTTTTATACGCTCGAACATTAGGCCCACGGAAGACTGCCTTTTTGCAGAAAAACATGAGCTTGGCGTGATGGAAGGTGGAGTGGAGGACAATTGTGAGGAGAGAGGAGAAGGAGAAGTAGAAGACGAGGCTGGACGGTGAGAGCCTGGAGTGTGGCTTTGTGTGTTCCGTTGCTCCCACTGGGCTTGGTGAGTGTTAGGCTTACCGCGACTAATGCGTTGACTGCAGATGGCAACACTATTGTCAGCAGCGGACACGTTAAAAAAAAAAAAAAAGCCCACACTGCGGAGCCATGTGTCGGCTATCCTGGGAGCGCCAGATGTGACCGTACATGGTCGATGACTCGCTCCTGATACATTAGCAGTCTGCTTTGTCCCTCCTGTGCAATGTAAGTTATTCCTGCTTCTCCTCCCTATCTGCTGGTCCATATCTCCCTCTGAACTCCCCTCCTCTTCCTCTCTTGTGGGCACCCACGTGACATCACTAGACACGTCATCATCTACGTCACCTTTCCCACCGCTATAAGTAGAGATCTCAGAGTAAGCAGCAACACCGGTGACCAACCTCCTCCTTGGGCTGATCTGGGTACTGTCATCAGACTGCTGAGTGGCGGTTGTTGCTACCTCCTCTTCCTGATCCAATGCCAAGAGTGGCTGCGCATCAGAAATGTCTTGATATGGATCGGAAAATAATTCCTGTGACTCAAGAGGAAGGTATGTGGTGGTGGTGGTGTTTGGTGGTGGTAGTGTCTTTGGGGGTGCACATAGCAGAGAGTGAAGAAGAGGGTGCAGATCTAGAGGATGAGGAGGGTGCAGAAGAGTAAGGCTGAGTGAGCCAGTCAACCAATTCTGGTGCTTCCTTTGATGTAATCGCACGCACATTCTGCAATTTCCCACTTTGGCTCAAGCCTGTTGCTCCTGCCCTACCCCTACCACCCCTGCGGAAGGGCCTGCCTCTTCCTCTGCTTGTCATTTTTTTTTAAATGACCCTGTGACAAAACTCTCAGTCCCTATACTGATAAAGGACTGCTGCAGAATAGAGCAGCAGTCAGCAGTAGTGCACCTCAACCCTATATATTGTGGACCTATACCAGTCCTTAAGGATTAGCAGACTGTACCTCACTCAACCCTATATACTCTAGTACGCTATACCTTATAAGGGCCTTTGTGGAACTAGTAGGTTGTGATTAGCAGACTGTACCTCAGTCCCTATACTCATAAAGGACTACTGCAGCAGAAGGGCAGCAGTCAAGTATAATATTCTTTCTATATTTGGAAGAAAGAATATTATACGTGTACAACCCTATTACCATACCAGTCCTGAAAAGGACCTTTGTGGACCTAATAGTAACAGCTACTGATTAAACTGACTGTCCCTCACTGCCACACACAGCTTCCTGTCTGTCCCTATTTAAACTGACAAAACACAGGCTGCTGCAACAATAACTTGAATAGCACTCAAAACTATATCCTGTACTACTTTAACATACCAGTCCTGAAAAGGACTTTTGTGGACCTAATAGTAACAGCTAATGATTAAACTGACTGTCCCTCTCTGCAACACACAGCGTCCTATCTGTCCCTCTCTCAGCACTGACAAAAGACAACCTGCTGCAACAATGACTTGAATAGCAGTGTCTCAAACCTATATCCTGAACTACACCTATACCATACCAGTCCTTAAAAGAAATTTTGTGGACCTAATAGCGATTTGGGTCACTGCAGTCTCTCCCTGCTCCACACAGCAACCTCTCCCTATAGTGACATACGAAAGAATGTAAAATGGCCGCCGGGTCGGGTCTATTTATAAGTTAGGGGGAATGTCCAAGTGTCCATGTGCTGTAATGTCTCAATTGGCTGTCCTGTACCCCATGATGGATGTGTCATCATAGATCAAAGTTCTTTTACACAGTAAACACGTAAGTCCGCCAGGCAGACTGCGAACGGCCGAAATTCACCGCGAACCGCCCGCCGGGCGAACCGTTCGGCCATCCCTACTTACTACTGTTCCGAAACGCATCCCTTATTAGTACCTTAGGTTGAAAAAGGAACTTACTAATGTTCCAAAATGCGTCCCTTATTGATGACTACATCCTGTTCATGCTGGCTCCAGTCTCTCACTGCTGACATCACTCCTGGGATCTCCGTCCATCATGAACTCTGTGTGTACCCATGCATCAGCTTAACGGTAACTCTGTTTTTGGTACAGCACAGGACACAATTGTGAGAGTCTTAGCCTGCCGGACCATTTACATCATCAATGACTACACGGTTTTTAATGTGCCAGATTTTGTAAATGTTTTTAATCTTGTTTGGGGAAATAAATAGCTACTAATTCTGCACTTAGAGTGCCTCTCTCTCCATCCTTATTTTGTTTCAGAGTTTGCTCCTCTTTTCTAAATTCAGCCCTCAGTGTTGGATATATATCATTGGACCCTTTCTTTTCTAGAGATACTGTCTGCTTGGTCCTCATGCTCAGAGCACCCTTATACACTGTAACTACATCCTGGTGACTTGACTACATTCTCTACTGCAGTTAAAGTGCAGCAAAGCAAAAAAAACAAAACATATTAATCATGTATTTGTGCAGTTATATATGTTATTATTATTATTATTATTATTATTATACAGGATTTATATAGCGCCGACAGTTTGCACAGAACTTTACAACATTAGGGCAGACAGTACAATTACAATTCAATACAGGGGGGAATCGGAGAGCCCTGCTCGTTATAACTTACAATCTAGGAGGGAGGGTCAAGGTATACAAGAGGGTAATAGCTGTGGGGGATGAGCTAATGGAGAAAATAGTGCGGTTGTTAGATGGAGGCAGTATAGGCTTCTCTGAAGAGGAAAGTTTTCAGGGATCACCTAAAAGTGCATAAATTTGGAGACAGTCTGACATATTGGGGTAGCGAATTCCAGAGGTTAGGCAAGTCTCGGGAGAAGTCCTGGAGGCAGATATGGGAGGAGGTAAAGAGGAAGCTAGAGAGCAGGAGGTCTTGGGAGGAACGAAGAGGGCGATTAGGTTGGTATTTTGAGACTAGGCTAGTGATGTAGCTGGGGGCAGAGTTGTGGATGGCTTTGTAACTTATTGTTAGTCTTCTGAATTTAATTTGTTGGGCAAGTGGCCGCCAGTGGAGGGATTGGCAGAGAGGGGTAGCAGACACTGTGGTTTGTAAGGTGGATGAGTCTGGCAGCAGCATTCATGATGGACTAAAGGGAGGATAGTCTATTTAAAGCGGTAGTAAACCCAGTTTCAAAAAAACACTTACATTCCCGGCATGCCGGAAATGCTAACTTTCACATTGGTTGTGCTCTCAACCAAACTTTCAAACCATCCAATGGCTGGTTTCATAACTGATCACATGTGCAGCATTATGGCAGTTGAAGAATCGTTAGAGGCCAAGATGGCAGCTTCCTTGACTGAAAACGATAGAAGGGTTTACTTCCACTTTAAAAGTAAGCCAATGAGGAGGGAGTTGCAGTAGTCAAGGCGAGAGATAACCAGGGAGTGAATCAGGAGCTTTGTGGTGTCAATGGTTAGAACGGGACGTAGTTTAGAGATGTTGCGGAGGTTGAGGTAGCAAGCTTTGGAAATTGATTGGATGTGGGGCCAAAAGGAGCGTTTATAGTCCAGGATAACGCCTAGCACGCTGACATGTGGGGATGGGTGGATGGTTGTAACATTGCTCTTGACAGATAAGTCAGGGGAAGAGGCACGTGGGGGAGGAAATATTATGAGCTCGGTTTTGGACAAGCTGAGTTTGAGGAAGTGTTGTGACATCCATACAGATATGTCAGTGATGCGGGAGGAGACTGATGGAGTGAGTTGAGGGGTGGGGAGATAGATTTGTGTGTCGTCAGCATAGAAATTATATTGAAAGCTGTGAGAGGCTATCAGCTGACCCAGGGAAGAGGTGTAGATTGAGAATAAGAGGTCCAAGAACAGAACCTTGGGGGACCCCGACGGAGAAGGGAAGAGGAGTGGAGGAAATAGAATTGTAAGTTATAAGTGACACTGAAGGTGAGTTGGGATAGGTAGGATGAGAGCCACTGAAGAGCACAGTCACGGAGACCAAGGGAGTAAAAATTTTTGAGGAGGAGGGGGTGGTCAACCATGTCAAAGGCAGCTGAAAGGTCCAGAAGTAGGAGTACAGAATAGTGTCCATTGGTTTTTTGCAGTTAGAAGGTCATTTGTGAGTTTTTTAAAAGAGCAGTTTCTGTGGAGTGTTAAGGGCTAAATCCAGATTGAAGGGGATCAAGAACGTTATTCTTAATGAGGTGGTCACTCAGTTGGTCGTAAAACCAGGAGTTTAGAGGAAAAGGGGAGCAAGGAAATAGGGCGTAGGTTATTAAGATTGGTAGGGTCCAAGGACGGCTTTTCAAGTATGAGGGGGGCAGTGCATGTTTTAGAGCATTGGGGAAAATGCCAGGGGCGAGGGAGTGATTGAAGATGTGGGTTAGAGAGTGTAGGATAGAGTCCGAGGGCGACTGTAGTATTTGAGAGGGAATAGGGTCCAGGGGGCAGGTGGTTAGGTGGGCATTAGAAAGGAGTTTAGCAACTTTGTAGCAGATTTGAATAAGGGGAGTGTCGTGTACCTGTTGATATGGGGTCTTAACTGGGGGAGATACCTGTAGAGTGGAGATTTCATCACGGATTGTATCAATCTTGTTTTTAAAGTGATTAGCAATCTCCTGGTCAGTGAGTGAGTCAGAGGGTGGAGGTGGTGGAGGATGAAGTAGAGAGTTGATGGTGAAGAAAAGTTTACGGGGACTGGATAAGAAGGTGTTAATAAGAGTTGTAAAATAGGTCTGCTTGGCAGTGCAGTGGAAAGAATAGTGTTTTTGGAGGGCAGATTTGTATTGGTTGAAGTCTTTGAGAGACTTCGTCTTGTGCCACAGACGCTCAAGTGCGCGACTAGGTTTTTTGAGAATTTTAGTGTCATTGTTTGCCAGGGTTGAAGGGGTTGAGGCCTGATTCTGCGTATAGTGAGGGGGGCGAGCTTGTCCAGGGTGGAGGACAGGGATTTATTGTAGATGGAAGTGGCATCTATGTTGTATCCTTTAGAGAATCTACAAATAACAGAAAGAGTGCAGACAACTGCTAGTCCCCTATTGCGGAATGACAACACACTCAGCATTTTTGTGCAGTGGTGTCAGCTCTATAGAATTTTCTTTCACTAAACTACTCAACCTGTCCCACTGTCTTCATGTGTCAAAGTATATATAATAATTGATTTGTAGAAATATAATAGAAAGTAGGGTGGCTAAATAGACTCTAAAATGGTGATACAGGTAAAGAGCTCAGGACACAAGAGATTTTTTTTTTTGCATCATAACATATGACAAAACATTTTCATTAGCATTTTTCAAATGACCAAAGGGAGCAGATACGAGAAGTTCATTGTTAGGGGTTACAAACACTTGAAGCAAGACCTCTAGGGCTTCTCCTTGCCCCTAGATTGTGATTGGATAGTGATGAAGTAGAAACTGGCTAATGAGGTAATCTGTATACTCACTCATCCTGTCAGTATGTTCCTTGTTAGTACATGTGAAAACAGGACACCCAGTTGGTCGTTTGTGTTGCCCCTCCCTCTTACAGTCCGAGTGCTCCAGTACAGGGTATTACAAGAGACTAAAATTGATTCAAATCCAGGTATTTATGCCAGTTGTGTTTTAAAACAAAATAAATAAATTTAAGGTTTTTTTTAAATGGATGCATAGTGGCATTTATTAGAGTCTTGATAAAGGATTTTAACTTGGCTGAAGAAAGTCCACTGAATTTACCTTTTTATGGTAAAAAAAAGAAGAAAACCAACGGATTCCCCACACAAGCGAGGTAGATGAGGAATGGCCACAGATCAATAGAAATTCAGCTGGTTCCCGTTGAACCAGTCAAATTTCAATCCATCTATGGCCAGCTTAAGTTACTCCTCTTGGACTTTGGTATATTAGGCTTTCTGTGTGTGACAAAACAGGACCCTGTAGTGAGTATGTATGGAAACACCTCTCCTGCATTATGCACACATAGGCAAAGGGTTTCCTAGATCACCAACAAAAGTCAGCGGTTGAATTAGGTGTAATGCAGATGCATTGATGAAAAAGCACTGATCAGTAGTGTTCTCTGAACGCATTTCAGGACTTCATTTTAAATGTTGGCTTGCTCCAACTTTTCCAGCTTTTTATGGAAGAGAAATAAAAGTGCCACCAATAATAAACATACAGCATCCTGGTCAGACCTGAATGTGAGATGACATCACAGCAGGAACATGAGCTGTGGTTTTGTCATCTCCTAAATAAAATATGAGCTCCTAATAATATGTTTGTGTGGCTAGGACATCAGTGACTGACATTGGGAGCCGCTGGAACAACAAGATTAGCACATATGCTCCATTGGGGGTGGCATTTTAAGCCTTTAGTCAGACTCCCAGCCCTAGGAGTGTACCCTCTGTGCACTTTGTGAATATACAAAGGCTGTGAGGGCACTTTGTGAATATATATAAAGGCTGTGAGCAATGGCACATTTTTCTTTTGTTCTATTTCTACAAATAAGACCTATTCTGAAACAATAATGCAGCTCCTTCAGTTATAATATTTACTGGTAATGTGTTGATCCAAGAAGAAAAACAAAGAACACCTAGAACTATAGCTTCATATTGTGTAGCTGGCACCTCTTTTGCAAATGCTTTAGAAGCCAATTCAATTATTTCAGTAACATATTTCATATATTACAGTTTAGTCTGTTTCCTGATAAATACATTTTTCAAGTCAACCCCCGCTTATAGTGTGCGTGAGGTTTAAAATACAACAATAAGTCACTGTAAGTACCCTTTTTTTTTTTTTTTTTATTTTTTTTTTTTTAAGCTGCTCTCCAGGCCAAAAAAAAAAAAGTTAAAAACCAAGTTCACTTTTGTAATAAAATGTGCCATGCAGTCAAGGGGCCTCAGTAGTTTTAAGTACAGTGCAGCTTTCAAAATTGGTGGTTTGATTAAAGCAGAGTTCCACCCTAAAGTCGAACTTCCGTTTATCGGATTCCCCCGCCCCCCCTCCAGTTTCACAATTGGCACCTTTCGGGGGGGAGGGGGGGGACAGGATACCTTTGACAGGTATCCTTTCCCACTTCCGGTAGTCAGGCCGCGGCCGTGATGTCACCGCGGGGCTCCCTCCTCCTCCTCCCTCGGCTGCTGGGCTAATGGGAGAGAGGAGCGGGGCCTCACGCATGCGCAGTAGGGTTCCCAGCGTGAAACGGTGGCAGCACCCGACAGCTAATGGAAACATCAGCTGCGGTGCCGACATCAAGGGACTGCAGGACAGGTAAGTGTCCATTTATTAAAAGCCATCAGCTGCAGTATGTGTAGCTGCTGGCTTTTAATTTTTTTTTTTTTTTCCCGGAACACCACTTTAACTACTATACTTGTGGCTCATTGGCAACTTCCCCGCATAGCCTGTGTCAGGAAAGGCTGGCTGGGGACAGTGGTCCGTCGCCTGTTTGTGCGTGCCTGCGGGTGCCTGGGCGGGTGCGTGCGCGGTTACCGGCGCCAGGCGGGCTATTTAAACCCAGTTCTCCCTTCAGATCTTGCTGCTTGATCTACAGCTTTCCTGAGACTATTGCCTGAATCTGATCTGTTCGTGTATTGACCCGGCCTGACCTGTGACCTTCCCTGCCTTCTGCCTGCCTCTGACCTCCGGCTTGTCTACGACTCTGCACCTGTTTTATCCTCTGGTCCATCCGTGCTCACCCGTTACCAACCCGGCCTGTTCCACGTTCCTGCCTCTGCCTGCTGCATCTATTCCTGTACTGGCTGTCTGGTTTGACCCGGCTTGCCCGACTCTTCTGTGTGCCTGCTCCTGAGCGATCTACCTGTTCCTGTTGGTCTCCTGCTGTTTACTGGTTCCTGTCCGCTGCCACTGAGGCCTGCTTGTTCAGCTACAGTTCCTGAAGTCGGCTTGATCCATCCTCCGGCTGTTGATCCTGCCAGGCACTCGTGCTACCTTTTGACTCCCGTGCCTCCTGTCACCACCATCAGGAGCCGTGAGTCTGGGACGCAAGAGAGGTCTCCTGCATTCCAGGCTCACCACTAGGTACATGACAGCCTGGTCAAAAACCTCTATTGTAAAAGTTCAGCCCTGTCCTACCTAGGATCTGGGACGCACTGTATGCTGGGCTCATCCCAAGCATCTTAGGAATGAGTGCTCTCCCCTTTAACTATTGTGCATGTGCAGTGCCCTCTCTTCCCCTGTCGCAGTAGTCTGTGGTGACAGGGATAGAGATATACAGCCTTCCTAACAGGACCCCCATCTTCTTCAAACAAAACACTATCACTTTCTGTCTACAAATCTACCCCCCCCCCCCCCCCATATAATCTCCCAAGCCCATGTCCAGAAGCACTACAAAATGTCAACCAACAGCCCCAATCACCTCCCACTACAGATCTTCTCCCACAGCCCTGAATCTCCCTCTCTTCCCAGGCCACCACCTCCGTACAGACCTCCTTTTTCAGGCTAGCCCCGCAGTACAGACATTCCCCAGTACAGACCCCTCCAGTTCAGCCTTTTAGTAAAGACCCCCAGTACAAATCTCCTCCTACTCAGTATAGATCCGCCTTAATCCCAACCCCACAACACAGACCCCACTCCCAGCATAATCCCTCAGTGCAGGCCCAATCGGTACAGACACTCCCTAATGGCAAACCACCCCTCCCAGTCTAGTCTTCCAATACAAATCCCCCTCAGTACAGACACCTCTCACCCCCTTCAGTACAGATGTAGCCCCCCCCCCCCCAAGTACAGACTCCTATAGTGCAGATCTCCTTACTGAACTGCAGTAGCTCAGTGTGAGGAAGTTCTTCCTTTTGGCTGTGTCATGTGACTGAATCTAAAGAGGGGCCTTCAGTTGGCTCTGAAACATTGTTGACAGACAGGCCGAAGAAATGGTGCACTGTTTATAATAGTAGCACTATATAGCCATTTCTGCATTTCTGGGGACAACACAAAAAATTAACATTCAGGGTCGCTGGCTGGTACCCCCAGAGTGGAGGTGTCTGGTATGGACTGCTAACCCCTAAATAACCCACTTCCTAAGCCCTATCAGTTCAGCAGCAGGGGCCCGGGATAGAGAGGGAACTATTTTCACATTTTTTGGGGTCAAATGGACTAATCTCCAGTAATGAAGTGCTGCAGCTCATGACAATTAAAATACCAGTTTGCCCCAATGGATTGATACAGAAGAGGCCTGGATTTAATTTCTTGAGCTATGGCATTGAGGATTACTCTGCCTGTTCCTGAAAATAAGTAAATAGTCCTATTGTCTTGCAGTTTTTTTTTTTTTTTTTGGGGAGCAGGGTTCGGCAGTTTACTACCGCTTTAAATACCTAGTAATTCTGCCAGTGCAGCACCTTCCTCCTATAGGATGACAACACTCTTTTGCCTGCAGTAAATTCCTTCCAGCATTGTCACTCTATGCAGTGGTGTTCCAATGTATACTAAGGGTAGACGCTTTCAAAGTTATTACTGCTGATACCTTTCTTCCTCCCTTCCAATGCAAGACACATCTGCCAAGAGACTGACAGCCCCTGTCATGAAGTTAAAGGGGCACCGAAGAGTATTACATTTATCCTGGGGGAAGGTAGGTAAAAAATACAGATCTTGCAGCAGAAGAGGGAGGGGCATGGACAGATGAATAATTTGGCCATAGAGAGACTTTAACTTTCTTCATAAAAACATGGCTTCATCCAATGATGCCCTGTTAACATTTCCTTTATGATCTCAAATGTCATACCTCCCAACTCTCATGCATTTGGTGGGTCTGCCCTGCAACGAGAGAAATCCCGAGGTCCCATAGAGCGTGGATAATCCTATTTCCCGATCTAGTCCTGCTATCTGTGTCTGCAATGACACTCTAGCTCCTGAATTTTGCCCACCATGTGGACTCATCTTTGTCTCCTGCTCAGGCATGTTCGGATCGAACTACCAGGAAGCCACCACTGCACACTGCCAATCATAGGCAAGTGAGGCATTTCCTGACCGAAACACGCCCGAGCCCATTCTTACTGCTGACCAGTAATATAAGGGGCACTATGACAATCACTGCTGACCACTACACTCTCTGGACAATATGTTGAAAATAAAGTATTTACCATTGTACAGTACATACTCCTGAACTGTCTCATTGTCTTATTTGCTGGTTGCTAAGCAGTCCCTGACTATTTTAATGAAGTTTTTTTAGGGTCAGTTCACACCGGAATCTCACAGAAACGTGATCCGCGTTCATGTGCAATTCAGTGCAGTGAGATTTTAAGGCCATTTATTTGAATACGCTGAAATCGCCCTGGATCACACCAATAGTAGTGCATGCACTACTTTTAAAAATGCTCTGCAACTGAATCGCATGGTACTGAGGTACTATGGGATCTGGTGCAGGCAAAAACTGTATTTGAGATCTGTGTTTGGGGTGTCATTGGGAATGCATTGACACCCACAGCAGATCGTGGATACATCACAAAAAACGTGCAAGGAACGCAGGTTTCCAGCACCGTGTTCTGGTGTAAACGAGGCCCTTTGCACCACCTTTCCTCCATACAGTGAAAGTCAGTGAGTGAGCATTGTTTGTCTAGGACAAAAAGTGTCCTAGATCACAAGGACAGGATCACAAGGTGAAAATAAAGAAGAAAAAAAAGCATAAAAACAATTGTAGCTACCACAGCTAAGGATTGGTAAACTGCAGTACATCTTTGTTCTAGGGTTTAGATGTGTTATGATAAAAACTGTATAAACTAGACTGTAAAAAAAAAAAATATATTCATTAGGCAAAGTGCAATTGCCATAACTCATGAAAACCAATGAAATTATTCTTCCGTTGACCTGACTGCATTAAATTGAAATCTGGTTTCTTTCTGCTGGTTACTGCACTTTATCATTATTATTTCCATTTGCTTTACTAAACAGTCAAGCAAAAGCCTTTCTTGATATGCAGCAGCCAGTGGATCTCTTTTATAAAGGGCCCTTTCACATGAATGCCTATGCAGTAAGGTGTGTTTTTGGTGTGTGTCACTGCATGCATTTACATGCTTTTTGTGCTTTTTAAAGTGTATCTTAACCTCCAGAATAAAAAAAGGCAAGATATTGCAGCTTTGTTTTCTTTTGGAACCATTTTTTTTACTTGGTTATCCTGTCAGTAACACATTTCCTGTTCTAAGGTGATTGCTCTCACTTAGTGTACTTTATATACGCATTTTCACACTATTTTGTTTTCTAATTTGGAATACAAGCAATCCCCTCTCCACACCCCTATATTATAAAGGTGTGGTGTTCTGTAGTTTACAGTGGTAGCCTGTTCAGGGAGATAAGACTGCATGAGATCACATGACACAGGACAGTGTTGGGTTTCTGGCACAATGAACCAGTATTCATTTGGAATTATTAAACACTCTCAAAGTTTTTTTTTTTTTTTTTTTTTTTAGGAGACCAAATGGAAGCAGAAAAGATTATTTAATTGTTAGTATTTAAAGCAGGGGTCCTCAAACTTTTTAAACGGGGGTCAGTTCACCATCAGACTGTTGGGGGGCCAGACTATAGTATAAAAAATATGAACTAATTCCTATGCACACATCTTGTTTGTAGTGCAAAAAAAAAAAAAACAGGAAAACAAACCAATACAATATTTAAAATAAAGAACAATTTTAATCAACATAAATTTATTAGTATTTCACAGTATCCCCTCATCACAGAACCCTCACCATCACAACCCCCCACCCCCTCATCAGACTCCTCTCCATCACAGATTTCGATCCCCCCCATCACAGACTTCTCTCCACCACAGAGTCCCCCATCATAGACTCCTCTCCATCACAGAGCCAGCCCCCCTATCACAGACTCCTCTCTATCACAAAGTTCTCCATCACAGATCCCCCCCCCCCATCACATAATTATAGAAATCCACCCAAGTAGACCCAAAAGTTGCCAACATCCTGATATATGGAATTATGTATAGAAAGTATCCCCCCAAAGAAAATACTATGGGACTTTAAGGGCAACTAACAAATAAAGTATCAGAAAATAAAAATATATTTATTAGTATAAAAAGTGTGGTGCATACATCACCATAACTCGAATACATAAAAACAGAAAGCAGAACAGAATATGTAAATACAGTTCCTCTGTATTGAGCCCGATGTGTTTCAGGACCGATATGGAGTCCTTTCTTCAGGGGCATTACATGTGAGGTACTACCAGTGATGTAAGTAACTAAGTTAAAATAAACAGAGATACTTTAGAGGGTAACGAGTAATCTAACTGATTACACTTCCCCTCATGGTAACTCGGTTCCCATTACTTGGGCGGCGTTGCCTCAATTACATCTACCGCCCAGGAGGCCCACCGTGGCCGCGCTGCCTGCCCGTTTGTTCCGCCGTGGAGAGGGGGCATTCGCCCGCTGAGCTGAGAAGAGGCTGAGACTCGGAGAGACTGTCTGGACCGCCCCATCCTGCCCCGCCTATCCAGAGAGAGAATGTAGGGAGGTGGGGCGGACACTGAAAAATGAAGTCAGCTGACACCAATTGAAGGGGAGGGTCTCTCTCTCTCCCTCTCCCAATGAGGAAAGGCATCACTGGAGGCATTCAAGTAAGTGAATGATGATTCGAATTGCACTGCAATCGATACATCCCAACCTCTGCTTCTTACTGATCCCATCCCTACCCACCCACCATCACTTCTACAACAGAGGTGATGAGGGGGATAGGGTAGCGATGAGATCAGTGGTGGTGGGGGATGGGATCAGTAAGAGGCAGAGGTGGTGGTGGTGGGAGAAGGATGGCAACGCCTGCCACCCCCCCAGTACCCCCCCACCACTGCCACCCCCCAAGTACCACTGTTGCCACACCCCCATGTACAACACCACCACTGCCACCCCCCCAAGTACCACCGCTGCCATCCCCCAATTACACCACCACCACTGCCACCCCCCCCCCCCCAAGTACCACCGATGCCACCCCCTCAAGTACCACCCCCCCTCTCTCGCTCTCTCTCTCTCTCCTATATATATATATATATATATAAAATCATATACAGTTGCTACACTAGCCATATTGTAATTGAATGTGATTAAAAATTACTTTTCCTTTTCAATCTGCAGTGCTGTCTTTAGCTGTAAAATTCAATGCAATATGAAAACCTGGGGGCGTTCTGTACACTTAGTGTTAGCACTACCACAGAAATGTCATCTCTTGCTTATGTGGTTGGCTTACTGATTTTCTCAAGAGTCTGCACTAAGATACAAGTAAGAATTTTAGGTATCTTCTGCAACAAAAGCATGTAATTTTGGTGAGATACTTCTAAAAGGATACAGGCACTAAAACGTTCCCCATTAGCACACTGCAAGTGCATTAGCTGATTGGTAAAGAAAAAGTCACTCCCATTCAGATTCGCTGCATGACAACAAACGGCTTTTTCTTCAGAGCAGAACAGGTAGGATCCGCAACAAAGTTTGTTAAAATCCTATCAATGTAAATGAATCATCCAGAGGGGATTGTTACATTTGTGCATGCACATATGTTTACGCAAGTACCGGCATATACCAAAGTACAGCTGCATCCCGTAATCTGTTCATATAGGTAACTGTACATGGCAGCTGTGGCTCCTGGGGAAACTTTTATGCAGGTTTAGTATGCTCTTGCAGGCTCTATGGTCCCCTTATTACTGTGTGTATGAGCCAAAATACGTTAACATATTTTATAATGCGAGGGAAAATTATTTAGAATACAGATTTTCCGTAGTGCAGGTGTATGTTTAAAATTGCACGCATTTTTGTGCATTTTTCAGTCGGTCCTCTTAACTCACAAAAATGACAGATCTTTAAAAAAAGCCAAGTTGCAAGGATGTGAACTAGCCATAGAAGAATACATTGGAATTGTACGCAAAATGCAATTTAATGCAATAATACAAAGTGTGAATGAGCCTAAAAAGTATGGCAACTGACAATGTACAACAACTATTCTGATTGCAGCTGTAGTCCACTTGCAAGTTAGAAAGTTAATAGGAATGCTGACAAGAAGGAAGTACCATGGGCAATGCAGTGTACATTTCAAGCATGTTACAGTGCCTTAAAAAGTATTCATACCCCTTGAAATTTTCCACATTTTGTCATGTTACAACCATGTATTTTATTGGGATTTTATGTGATAGACCAACACAAAGTGGCACAATATTGTGAAGTGGAAGGAAAATGATTGTTACAGTGCCTTAAAAAGTATTCATACCCCTTGAAATTTTCCACATTTTGTCATGTTACAACCATGTATTTTATTGGGATTTATGTGATAGACCAACACAAAGTGGCACAATATTGTGAAGTGGAAGGAAAATGATAAATGGTTTTTCACTTTTTTAGATATTTATTTGTAAGAAATTTTGAAAACCATTTATCATTTTCTTTCCACTTAACAATTATGTGCCACTTTGTGTTGGTCTATCACATTAAATACAAATCAAATGCATTTACCTTTTTGGTTGTAACATGACAAAATGTGGAACATTTCAAGGGGTATGAATACTTTTTCAAGGCACTCTATTTACATCAGGCAAGAAATGTCAGCTTTGGTCGGGGAATCGGAATGGATCTAGTGCATTTTTTTTTCTTTGGTATATGTAAGTTTTATATGGTGTTCATGGACTTTGTAGCATAACTTTCTCTATTTTTTTTCTCCTGCTTCCCAGCCCGCTTCATGGGCTAGAACTTTTTCTGCATTCTCAGGTAATTTGCATTCAGTGCAGTTTCACTATCTAAATGCTTTGCTATCACTTGGAAATCTGTAATTTCATTTTTCCTTTCTGCCATATCTATAAACATGCCCTTTGAGCTTCTTACTGTGCATTTTAAATACAGACACAAAATGTTCCCTCATCCTTTAATAACGTCTATTACCCTGATTTTCAAATAATGTAAGACTCCCAGCTTCAAATGTTGGGTAGGATGTAGGCCACGACTCCCAAAAGGTAGGCTTACACATTTTATGTAATCAGTAGGGGGTATCATTGAGCGCCACGTCAGGATTAAATGATAAAATGCTGGTGCAGCATTTCACTGATTTTCATGCTGTGCAGAGAGCCAGATAAATGATGACGGGATTGAAGCTGATTTATATGAGAGCCAGAGGGAACTTTCCCTGTAAGTAATGTTTGAAAAGAATACAAATTAAAATGGCAAACTACAAGTGGATAAAATGTGTTGATTCAAAAATTAAAGAAGCAATTAACCAATGTGTAAGTAATATTCAGTGGATATGTAAATGCTATTGTTGAAGTATCCATCAAGTAGAATAGAAGTACAGGATATATTTCACATTGTCAAATATAAAAGGACACACAGGCTACATTTTAGCACCTCCATCCATTTCACTTTCAACAATTTTTATTAGAAAGATTTTTTGTATCGTTACAGAGTGTTACATATTGATCTTAGAACAAAAATATTACAGCGCACACGTGCAAAACTAAAATTTACCTTCAGCAAGGCTTTTTAAAAACACCTAGACATTTTCAAAAAACATTATCAAAAAATATGGGGATTTGGTCACACCATATTGCTATACGGTGCTTAAGTCCACTTACTGCGACAAAGTACCCCATGATTAGTGGGTCCTACACTATCCATAGACTAGGAGATCCTGCTTCTCTGAACCATGGGAGCTATACTCCTCTATATGGGAGAACATGAGGTCTCCACCATGACACAGGTAGTCACTAATGAGAGGTACTTACTTTTTTTTTTTTTTTTACATTGATCTTATTCACCGTTTGATAGGTTTACAATGAATTAAGAATGTTTGTAGAGTACCACTTGCGCATCTTTACTTGTAATGTTTTTCACGCTAATGTAACTGGTAAGTACCACCTTCAATTTTGATTGAGGCACTAACTGGGGTAGTGGCATTATAAACTTGGATATACTAAATTTGGGAAAGGTTTACAATTGCATGTTGAAGGTGGAGGAGTGACTGAAGCAGAAACGGCAGCATGTTGTTAAATCTAAACATAACAAAAAGTTCCTATTTTTTTGTTTTTATTTTTTGTTTTTTTGGATAGGGTAGTATAGGGTTAAAATCCATTGGGTTATATTGATGGTTTTTCCACTGGAGGTACTCACCTGCTCTATTTTCCCTGAACAGCCATTTTCAGGCAGACTGGAAGTGAAATGTGTAGATGAAGACACTGTGAGGGATATCCTCCCACTTCCTCTACAGGACAGGAAGTTGGGCTCACGTGCCAAAAAAGTGACAGGGATTTAATCCATTCCCTAGTCTGTACAAAACAAAAATGTTTTGTCTTTAGCGAAACTTTAAAGTGGAGCTATGGGAAAAATAGAAAATAACATACTATGGTGTAGTCTGTTACAAGCATTAAAGTGGTTGTAAAGGCACAAGGATTTTTACCTTTGTGCATTCTATGCATGAAGTTAAAAAACCTTCAGTGTGCAGCAGCCCCCTTAATACCTGAGCCCACTTTCGATCCAGTGATGTCCACCAGAGCCTTGCCTTCCTGGGGACTCGCACTCCTGATTGGCTATTGGCAACAGTGCTGCCAATCACAACCAGTGAGGCAATCAGGGGATTGGGGGGGGGGGGTGGGGGGACTGCGGCTCTGCGTATGAACACTCAGAGCAGCAGCTCTGCTTGAGAGCCCCCAAAGTAAGCTGCTTGCTGTGGGGACACCTGACAGGAGGAAGGAGCCAGGAGCACCGGCGTGTCACCGAGGATGACAAATTGCACCTTCAAAAAACTTACCAGGCCTCTAACTAAATACCTTGGACTGTCTTTCCAAAAAATTTATATTGCAAAAAAAGAGTAGTGATTAAATTTCACCAAAAGAAAGCTCTATTTGTGTAAAAAAATGATATCAATTTAATTTGTGTACAGTGTTGCATGAGCACACAATTGTCAGTTAAAGTAGCATAGTGCTGAATAGCAAAAAATTGCATGAAAGGGGTAGACTCTTTGGGAGGTCAAGTGGTTAAATTCTTGCTTGCAGTGTTTTTTCTTTTCCACAAGTGATTTTTTTTTGCTCACTTGTACATCCTGGCACTCTCCTTCTAATTTTATGAGATGATTATGAACTATAACTTTAGGTTTAGCATTTAAAGTGGTTGGAATTTGTAAAGCCACTTTGTTTTATTACTAGAATCGCCTGTGTTAGATTAAGGTATATGCTTTATAAAAAAATATGCTGCTTCGCTGCTTATTTCAGAGCGCCACTCCGTGCAGACTTGACTGCCCGCCGCTCTCCTTCCCCGATCTGAGAACTACAGTGGGAAGGGCTGAGAATCCACCACTGATGTCAGCTGGGAGGAGAGGAAGAGAGTGGTGGGTGGTCACATGAGCAGCACTCTGAAATAAGGTATAAAGCTGCATATTTTTTATAAAGCACATGGGGGTAACTTGATCTAACTTCTAGGAATAAAAGTTATTTTAGCAATATTTTGTATTATAGCAGCAGGAGGAGAGGGGCGGGGGGCAGAACGGCACTAAGACTAGCTGACAGGCAGGCAGGCAGGGAGGAAGAGGGAGAGACAGCGAGCTGATAGAGGCACGTAAACTATGTTATCATGGTTCAGCGGCTATGACAAACTTGCTCAGTTTACAGAGGGGAGGCCAGCACCAGGCAGAGGATCAACCAGATATTTTAGAAATGGACAAATTATACAGTACACATATCACATGCCTGACGAAGGGGTCCTGTGCAACTCCAAAACACTGCACTGATTCTTTTTTGATGTGATCTTTCTGCAATAAAAGTTTTGGACTGCAGTTGAAGATCCATGGTGTGCTGACGAAAATGTGTGCTGAACAGTAAGAGGAATGGTTCCCCACTGTTGGTGTCAGTGGAAGGAATAGTGCTCTGAGGGCCAGATAAAGGCAAGCAAAGGGCCGCATTCAGCCCACAGGCCACAGTTTGGAGACCACTGTTTTAAAGAAACAGTATAAATTTTTTTTTTTTTTTTTTTTTTTTAGGGTTACAGCTGCTTAACCACTTTCGGACCTCCGCTTGCCGATATACCTCCTTATTTTTAAGTGGAATATCGTTGTTATGGCAGCAGCTAGCTGCCATAACCCTGGTATCCTGGTATGCCTCATGCCGCCGAGCTCGCACACAGAAGCGAACGCATACGTGAGTAGCGCCCGCATATAGAAAACCCTGTTCAAACCACACATGTGAGGTATTGCCGCAATCGTTAGAGTGAGAGCAATAACTCTAGCCCTAGACCTCCTCTAACTCAAAACGTGCAACCTGTAGAATTTTTTAAACGTTGCCTATGGAGATTTTTAAGGGTAAATGTTTGTCCCATTCCACGAGCGGGCGCAATTTTGAAGCATGACATGTTGGGTATCAATTTGTTTGGCGTAACATTATCATTCACAATATAAAAATTGAGCTAACTTTAGTGTTATTGCGCTTATAAGACTGCTGCGCAAATACAGTGAGATAGAAAGTATTGCAACGACCGCCATTTTATTCTCTAGGGTGTTAGAACCCCCAAACATTATACTTTTTTTTTCTAAGTAATCTTCTAGCAAAAAAACTGTTTTTAACTTGTAAACAACACCTCTCAAAAAGAGGCTCGATCCTTAAGTGGTTTAATAGCTCGTGAATACTTAAAGGGCAGCATTCGTCTGAAGCAGTTTGTGTACCCATCCCATTCAACTTTGTTTTCCAAATAGTGCAACGCTGCGCTATTTAGAAAACAATATGAGTAGTTTATTAGGCAGCTCCCGGGGTCTTCTTCTGACTTCTCCGTGCTTTCCGGTTCTTCTGCCAGGCTCCTCCGCTATCTTCTGCTCTTTTGCTAGCGGTGGCCCGGCTTTCTCTGTCGTCGTCGCCGCCATCTTCATAGTCTTCGTTGTTGTCTTCTTCCTTCTTCTGTTCTTCCGATGTTGACACGATGCTCTCTCCTGCTGTAACAGCTGTGACATCACCCGGTTACCCCGCCCCTTATGCCTATATAAGTCGGCGCGCACCGTGTCCATGGCATTACAGCGGGAGATGGCGTTGTGTCAACATGGGAAGAACAGAAGAAGAAGAAGAAGACTAAGACAGCAACGTTGGTGATGACGGAGAAAGCCGGGCCACCGCTATCAAAAGAGCCTCTTCCCGACAACCCTGGCCATTGTCGGGGTCTGTGGGTGGGGGCTTATCAGAATCCGGGAGCCCCCTTATTAAAGTTGGCTCCCGTATTCCGATAAGCAAGGGGGCTTCCGGATTCAAATAAGCCCCCTGCCCACAGACCCCGACAACCAACAGCCAGGGTTGTCGGAAAGAGGCCCTTGTCCTCATCAACATGGGGACAAGGTGCTTTGGGGTGGGGGCTCACAGGGCGCCCCCTTCCCCAAAGCACCCACCCCCCATGTTGAGGGCATGCGGCCTGGTATGGCTCAGGAGGGGGGGGGCGCTCGCTCGTCCCCACCCCCTTTCCTGACCAGCCGGACTGCATGCTCGGATAAGGGTCTGGTATGGATTTTGGTATGCCCCTGTATGGGCATTCTCCCTCGCACTCACTGCGATAGGAAAATGTGTTTTTCCTATTGCAGCGAGCGTGAGATGTACAGTACCCTGTCGCCGAGAACCAGCACGACCATTCTTGCGGGCAGGTGCTGTAGCTGGCCGTGCATCATATTTGGTCCGTTGGACAAGCACACAGACGGACAGGTTTCCCAATAGGAACTGGGTCCGGCGGAGTTCCGGCGGGAAAATTTAAAACTCTATTCTATTTCTAAAGTCCGTCTGATTTTTGGCAAGCAAAGGTCCGATGGCGCCCACACACGATCCAATTGTCCGACGAATTTGTTCCGTCGGACCGTTGCTGTCGAGAAGTCGGGTCATGTGTATGGGGCATTAGTGTTCATCAGCTGTGCAGTCACATATATTGGTGATTTTACACATTTACCCGGTTAGGCTGGATTCACACCTATGCAGTTTTAGTGCATTTTTCATTTTGCAGCTTTGCACTACAAAAATTGTTCCATAGGAAACCATGTTAAATGGACTGTAGTGCAAATCTGCAAAATGCAAAAAGCACTAAAACTGCATAGGTGTGAATCCAGCCTTATAGAAGGAAGTAATTTATTTAGACGCTGATTGTTTTTTTTCACAATTTATCCCCTTCAACTAAGCTGTCTCTCTGAATAAATGAATAAAAAAATATTAACTCTGTTATAGGGAATCCATCCATAGATTGTGCCACCATCATTTAGATTGGCTGTAACTATGGGTCAGTATTGTAATTCTGATATATTTCACCATTGGGGTTCCGAAGAAATATGATAAGCATGTACATTCATCCTATGAGCAATCGCATACACTACTCAGAATACTCAGTGGAAAAGTTTACTATACACTTAGAGAGATTCTGTATTTGGAAGATGGGTGCATATAAGTATACCTAGAAGCATAGGCACTTTAATTATGGCCCATGTCTGCTTTATAAATTATCTTTGATTTTCTTACATTTGCCCAGTGCATCTTTCTTCAGCATCTCTGCCAAATTAGTCACGTTAGATTCACTTTGTTCTTTTTATTTTGCCTATAGCCCTAAATTGTTTCTTTAAATACTGTATAGATTAATGGCTTATTGCTCAATTTTTTTAATTTTTATTTATGCATTCTGATTGTCCATTCTTTTTTTTAATTTGTGGTTATTTTCTTTTTACCTTGTTTCTGTGTGCATTTTATTTTGAAGTATAACATTTTCTTCCTGACTTTTTTTCAGTGTTTTTGAAACTGGGGTGAACTGGGGACGTGTTCTAGCACTCCTTGGCTTTGGATATCGATTAGCTGTCCATGTGTGGGAAAATGGACGGCATAGGTTTCTAAGAACGATTGCTCAGTGGCTTGCTAGATACCTGGTCGAAAGTAGAATTGTCCGCTGGATTGTAGGACAAGGCGGCTGGGTATGTAAACAGAAAAAATATATTTTAGACAGTATGTGCATTGCATCATTCAGTTTATACAGTTATTCAAAAAATGTAAGTGAAAAACTCTAAAATGGGTTTATTGTAGATGACAAAAATGTAGTTTTCCTGTGCAGACAGCTCTTCTGCTAGATAGCTGGAAATCCGGATGCTAAATAGGGATGCTTCCCAGGTGCAGTTGGCCAGTTATACTGCCTGAGGTCATCGGCATATATTGGTTATTAAACTGGAAGGTGGCAAAGATAATCTAAACCAAAATGTAGCTAAGGCTTTACATCTATTATTACATAGCTGCAATACATTGATACGACAGAGAAATATATGTAAAGTAACTGAAATATAAATAGCATCTCCTGCCTAGAGTTTAAAATTATGCTTGTCATATCCCCAAATCCTCTTCGCAGTCATGTGATGAATTGGCAAAGGAGAAGGCTATGGGACTTCAGTCTTCAGTAGACATCAATGGCGATTGCCTGTTTGCCGCTGTTCTGCAGCAAAGTAGATATTACCGAAGGGCTCTTCATTTGGCACCCTTTAATCTACCCCCACTTGTGCCCATGACAGCTGCCCATCCTGCTCCTCCTCCCTTGTCCCAGCCTTGCTTGGTGGATATTCCATCTCTATAAATACATCAGATAAGTTGATCTAAAGGAACTTTACTGATAAAGGACCGTGCTCCTGCACACAGAAAAGGACAAAGCTCCTGCACAGAGGCAAGCTTTCAAACTGGATTACTGCACAGCTCTGGAGTAAATACGTGAAGCACACTAAGATTGAAGTAAGAATACACATGCCTCTGCAATACAGTAATTGCTTATCTCATAGTTCAGTTATGTATTGCCAGTTACTGTTTGTAAGAACCTCTGCCTATCCCTAAAATTTCTCCCAGACTATGGATGTTGGGTAATAACCCTGATGTTGTAAGATCATCTTTTTTTTCCCCGTACTCAAGATATGTATGTTTTTTTTTTTTTTTTTGTTTGTTTTAATATATATGCATGTAATGGACCCACGGTTTCTTCTCAACAAAAAGATACATTGCAACTAAATATGTGTCAGGAACTATGAAACAGACAGAAGTACAATCAAATCACACTTGTTTATTAATAAAAAATAAAAAGGTAAATAGGAAAAAGCATAGTCAAGCAAGCCAGAGTCCAATAGCCAGATCGGGTAGTCGGCCAGTCCAAAGTTCATAAACCAGATCGGGTAATCAGCCAGTCCAGAAGTCAGGGATCCAGGGAGAGCAACTGCAAGCAGGATGGAAGCCAGGAGGGATGTAGCAAGCCAGTCTTGAAACAACAACAGGAGATGGTTCCTAGTGATGTGACCAAACGTGAAGGCAATGGAGAAATGAGCTGGTAGACTTTAAATAGGCAGGCCAGATGAGCATCATCGGGAACAGCTGGTAACTGTGGAAGAGAGCTGGCAATTAGCCAACAGCTGAGCGCCCAGCCCAGAGGAGGAAGGGCTAAGCCAGCCCTGAGAGTATGTTTACTTGGGGACAGGGCCGCCATCAGGGGGGACAGCCGTTAAAAATGTAGGGGGGCCAGGCATCCTGAGGGGGCCTGGCAGGGCCAGGAGACGGCAGGAGCGGGTGAAGGAAAGCCGTGTTGTACACTACAGAAATGAACTCGGCAGCTTCTGCTGCTCTGTGTCATTGAGCTCACAGGTTGAGCTCATTACTGCCACTTCTGGCTACTATCTGCATGTGCACCCCTCGTGTGTGCTGCTTGTACTGTGGCTGCAGCTCCTCTGTGTCTCAACAACATGTGTCAGCTTTGTGGAAACAAGAGCTGGCACTAGGTAGGAAGACCTCCTTTACATGTAGGGGCTGTGATAAAAAAGGAGGGGGGGGGCTGTGTGTGTTTACAGATGTGTGTATGTGGGGTTGGCTGACATACAGTATCTCACAAAAGTGAGTACACCCCTCACATTTTTGTAAATATTTTATTATATATTTTCATGTTCTTACAGTTGTCCCAGGCTGTCCTTGGGGGAGGGTGCATTTTGAGCTGTTAAAATTAGTGGGCGGCTGTAAAGCCACTCAGATCACTTTTACTGAAAAACTGCTGCAGCCATGATCCTGGTATAACCACTTCCGCTGAGGCCATGTATGCAGTATCTCACAAAAGTGAGTACACCCCTCACATTTTTGGAAATATTTTATTATATCTTTTCATGTGACAACACTGAAGAAATTACACTTTACTACAATGTAAAGTAGTGAGTGTACAGCTGGTATAACATGGAGGGAGACAGATTTGGAGACTGGATTGGACTGTCTCTTTGCTAGATTGAGCTGTCTTTGTGTGGGTTCAGTTGGATCGGACCGTGGGCAGGCCCTGGGGAATGTTGGTGGTTGGGCTCGGTTGGGGGGGGCATGCCTAAAGCTGTGTAAGGGACCTAAAAAAGTTCTGAAGGCTGCCCTGCTTGGGGATAGTAAATTATTAAATTATAAACATGTATTTGTTGTCTGATTCTGCTAAAAAATTCAGGAAACAAAATGGAAGGTCAACAAGACAACCACTAGGGATGAGCTTCGTGTTCGAGTCGAACATACGTTCGACTCGAACATCGGCTGTTCGCCCGTTCGAATTCCGAACATTATGAATCCCGCATGCATGGCCAATCACAGCGCCGGCAGCGAGTAGAGCCATGATTGGCCACAGGCAGGATGCCTGTGGCCAATCATAGCTCAGGCTGTGTAGTACACGCCCCACACTATATGAGGCCGCCAGCGCGGCGGCCTTGTGTAGTGTGTTGGCGTCTGTAGCAGTTAGTGGGTGTTCTGTGTACCTTCAACACAGTATACACCGATCGTTATCGGCCGATTTTTCGTTCTTGCTCTTCTGTAGTGGTTGTTGTCTGCGTGCCCTGACCGCAGTATACACCGCTATATTCACCTATATAGCTAGCGATATATCTATCTTTTATAATGGAGCTTGCAGTCAGTGTTAGGAGATTGTGCATGCTGTCTGCGTGCTCTGAACCCAGTATACACCGCTATATCCACCTATATAGCTAACTCTCTTGCTCGTTTTTAAATAGAGCTTGCAGTCAGCGTTAGGAGATTGTGCGTGCTGTCTGCGTGCTCTGAACCCAGTATACACCGC
The DNA here is from genome assembly GCF_037356315.1 of Lithobates pipiens. Taxonomy (NCBI): domain Eukaryota; kingdom Metazoa; phylum Chordata; class Amphibia; order Anura; family Ranidae; genus Lithobates; species Lithobates pipiens. The sequence continues at coordinate 270,776,211 of NW_027507748.1, read as the reverse complement.
TATATCCACCTACATAGCTCTTCTCTATTTGAGCCATCTGCCATCTGCAGGAGTTAGTGGAAGTTGTGTGTGCCTCCAGCACAATATACACTACCCAATTGCTGGTTTTCCCAACTCCCTTCTGGCCATTACCATGTCTGGAAGGCCAGCATGGAGAGGCAGACAGGCGCGAGCCGATAAGAGGGCAAGCAGGCTCTGTGTCTAGAGACAACAGTGCTGGTCGTGGACGCGGTGCATCGTCATCATCAGCACGTGGCCATGGGACAGGCTTGTCCTTCTTTTCGGCAGCTGGACATGTTGAGCCGCAACATACCAACGACTTGGTAGAGTGGATGACCAAGCCCTCTTCATCCTCCTCATCCTCTCTCACCCAGTCTCAGGGTACTAGCAAAGCAGCTGCCAACGCATCGTCTTCCCTCCTCTCAATGTCATCATCAGTGACGCCTTCCCTAGACCCACCACGTCCTCCTGAGGAGTCTCCTGAACTCTTTGAGCACAGTGTTGGGTACATGCTCCAGGAGGATGCCCAGTGTTTTGTAGGCTCTGATGATGATACTCAGCTAGAGGAAGGCAGTAGCATGAATGCACAGAGAGGGGATGCTCAAGAAGGACAGCAATCTGGCAGTCATGTTCCACAAGCTGCAGCATACTGCCAGGTTTGCTCCAGCGATGAAGAGGGAGGGGATGATGAGGGCACTGACTCCACGTGGGCGCCTGGTAGGAGAGAGGAGGAGGAGGAGGAGGAGGCACATGTCCAACGAGGCAGGATGCCCTCCGGGGGCCAGCTTAGGGGCAGCACACCGACTGAATCACACCGCAGAGCTCCGCCTGTGCAGGGCACTGCCTCTGCACGTTATTCTAAAAGTTCTTTAGTGTGGGCCTTTTTTGAGACGAGTGCATCAGATCGCACCGCTGCTATTTGCAACATATGTCTCAAGCGTATCTCGCATGGCCAAAACATCAGCCGCTTGGGCACCACATGCTTGACCAGACATATGTTGACCTGCCTTGCAGCTCGTTGGCAAGCGTACCTCAAAGACCCACACCAAAGAACAAAGCGGACCTCTCCTTGCTCCTCATCAGCTGGCATCTCCAACCCCACTAGACCTTCAGTCCTCTCTGAAACCTGCTCTGAGAGGAAAGAAGGTGTAGAATTAGGTGTGTCACAGCCAAGTGCTTCCGGGCACTCTGCTAGCAGTACACCCACATCCGATTATAGCAGGCAAATTTCCCTGCCCCAGCTGCTGGACCGGCGAAAGAAGTTCACTCCCAGCCATCCACATGCCCAGCGGTTGAATGCTAGCTTGGCTAAATTGCTAGCACTTCAACTGCTGCCTTTTCAGTTGGTAGACTCGGCCCCCTTCCGTGAGTTTGTACAATGTGCGGTTCCTCAGTGGCAGGTCCCCAAACGCCACTTTTTCTCACGGAAGGCGATTCCGTCTCTCTTCCGGCATGTGGAAGGCAATGTCCTTGCCTCGCTGGACAGGGCGGTCAGCGGTAAGGTGCATATTACCGCTGACTCATGGTCCAGCAGGCATGGACAGGAACGTTACCTGTCTTTCACGGCCCATTGGGTCACTCTTCTGGCAGCTGGGAAGGATGCAGGACAAGGTGCAATAGTGTTGGAGGTTGTTCCGCCACCACGCCTCCAAAATGCTACTATTGATTGTGACACACCTCTCTCCTCCACCCCCTCCTCTTCTTCTTCCTCCATGGCCTCTTCCAGTGCTCTGTCCTCAGAACCAGCGGTGCTCCGTAGGCGTTCCAGGGGCTACGCAAGTACGCAGGCAAAACAATGCCATGCCGTGCTTGCGCTGGTTTGTTTGGGGGACAGGAGCCACACTGGGGCGGATGTTTTGTCAGCTCTGCAGGGGCCGAGAGGTGGTTGATGCCACGCCAGCTTAAGCCAGGAATGGTGGTTTGCGACAGAGGCACCAACCTCTTCTCCGCCCTCTGACAGGGACAACTGACCCATGTGCCCTGTGTGGCTCACGTCCTTAACCTGGTGGTGCAGCGTGTCTTGGGCAGGTACCCGGGCTTACGGGATGTCCTGAAGCAGGCCAGGAAAGTCTGTGTGCATTTCTGCCGATCATTTAATGCCTGTGCTCGGCTGGCTGAGCTCCAAAAGGAGTTCAACCTGCCCAAGAACCGCCTTATATGTGACATTTCCACCAGGTGGAACTCAACGTTGGCCATGCTGCAGCGGCTGCACATGCAGCAGAGGGCCATCAATGAGTACCTGTGCGACTACGGCACCAGGACAGGGTCAGGGGAGCTCGGTTTTTTCTCACCACGCCAGTGGGGCATGATCAGGGATGCATGCACTGTCCTGTCACCGTTTGAGGAGGCCACAAGGATGGTGAGCAGTGACAGTGCATGCATCAGTGACACTGTACCTCTTGTCCACCTCTTGGAGCATACGCTGCATGGAATAATGGACAGGGCACTTGAGGCAGAACAGAGGCAGGAAGAGGAGGACTTCCTTGCCTCTCAAGGCCCCCTTTATCCAGACAGTGTTCCTGCTGTGCCACCCATCACACAGGAAGAGAATGAGGAGGAGGAGGATGATTGTGTCAGCATGGAGGTGGAGGCTGGCACTCAGTAGCAGCAGCAATCTTGTAGGGATGATTTACAGTCCCAAGAAACCCGTGGACTTGTACGTGGCTGGGAGGAGGTAGCTGCGGATCATGTTGTCCTTAGTGACCCAGAGGACTCCGGACTGAATGCCTCAGCTAACCTACACTGCATGGCCTCCCTGATCCTGCAAAGCCTGCGGAAGGATCCTCGTATCCTTCGGATCAAGGAGAGGGACCATTACTGGCTGGCCACTCTCCTTGATCCACGGTACAAGGGTAAGGTTGCCGACCTTATCTTGCCATCGCAGAGGGAGCAGAGGATGAGACATCTCCAGGAGGCCTTGCAGAAAGGTCTGTGCAACGCGTTCCCAGAGACTGGGAGGTTACAGACTCCTGGTCCTGGACAACGTGTTCCTGAGGCATCGGTCAGAAGGAGTGGTGGAGAAGGTGGCCGTCTGACTGATGCTTTCAGACAATTTTTTAGTCCGCAGCCCCAAGGTATGATCGGTTCCAGCAATCATCGCCAGCGTCTGATTTACATGGTGCAGGAATACCTAGGGGCAAGGTCAGACTTGGACACCTTTCCCCACCTAAAATCCTCTGGCTTACTGGGTCTTGAGGATGGATCACTGGCCAGAGCTTGCACAGTATGCAATTGAGCTACTGGCCTGTCCTGCATCCAGCGTTCTTTCAGAACGCACCTTCAGTGCTGCTGGTGGCTTTGTTACCGATCACAGGGCTCGCCTGTCCGCCGAATCAGTTGATCGACTGACCTTCATCAAGATGAATCAGTCTTGGATCACCCACAGCTACCAAGCACCTGAAGCTGATGTAACCGAATATTTTTTTTTTAAATATCACATCCCTTCAAGACTGCCTATGCTGATGCTGAGTGACTGTCCTGTTATGTTGATTGTCTATCCTCTTCCTCCTCCGCTGATATGTTGGAAGAACATTTCTGGTTCTGGGTGATGCCATTAGCCTAATTTTTCTGCCCCTGTTTAACAGGGGCGTTTAATTACAATTTTTGATGCAATGCTTTGCAGCAGGGCTAATTCCTGCACTAAAACTAGAGTATATGGGAGAGGTTGCAGTGTCGTGGCACCAGTGCCTAAGGCCCAATTTTTCTGCCCCTGTTTAAGGGACATGTAATTACAATTCTTGATATAATATTTCACAGGAGGGCCCCTTCCTGTGCCCACCCAGAGTAACTGTGAGGATTTATAGTGTTGTGGCACCAGCACCACAACCACCAAAGGTCAATTTTTCTACCACTGTTCAACAATGGCATGTAATTACAATTCTTGATATAATCGTTCACAGCAGGGCGCTCCAGCGCCGACCAAGAGTCACTTTGAGGGCTTACAATGTTGTGGCAAAACCAACACCTTGTTCCGCCATTTCTGCAGAGCATATAGGGCAGGCCCCTACTTTCAAACATCCAACTTACAAACATCTCCTACTTGCAAACGGAAGGAGACAACAGCAAGTGAGATGAAAAAAGACGGACGGCAAAACAAATTATACAGGGGTGATGACCCTTCCCTATGTTTTCCAAAAAGCTTAAAAATAGTTTTTTTGACTGGAGCTACACTTTAAAAATGTACCAGTTGAAAATTACAAACGGATTCAACTTAACACAACAAGCCTACACAGTCCCTGTCTTGTTTGCACCGCCTGTATACTGCTGTTCTGAGTATATAGGGCCTGGGGGCCACACGTATTTCCTTTTTTAAATATGGGTACGGGCTGGTAATGGGCAGGGAGGGCTACCCATGCCATTTTTCTCAATGATTTTCAACCATATTGCAGGAACCAGATATAACATTAAAACCGCAAGCAGTTTTAAATGACGTTATTTCCGTTAAATGTCATTTTGTGCAGGGACTGTTCTAAACACGGGAAACACGTGGCACTTCACAGGCATACTACAGACACCCCCCAGGCACGATATTTAAAGGAATATTTCACTTTTTTTTTCACTTTAATCGTCATTAAAATCAGTGCTCCCGCCAAAACGGCCATTTTAAAAAACATTTTAGGCATTGACCCATGTCCCCTGGGGCAGGAGCCAGGTCCCCAAACCCTTTTTAGGACAGCATCTTGCATATTAGCCGTTAAAATTAGCACTTTTAATTTCGAACGTTCGAGTCCCATAGACTTCAATGGGGTTCTAACGTTCGTACGAATTTGGGGTCCGTTCGAAAGTTCTGGTGCGAACCGGGGGGTGTTCGGCTCATCGCTAACAACCACATGAATTTAATACATCTCAATCTAGGTGTGTTTATCTGGATGGGCGACAGTATTATTTCTGTGCGATGATTGAGATGGTTGTTTGCCAGGAGTGAGGCAACATTTAACAGGCGGTTCAGAAAACCTGCCCCAATTTCTGTTGCCTCCTCTTCACATAGGAAGCACTTTGCTTCCTTACAAAATGCCCACCTCTCCTTCACATTGACATAAACACTCATCCATGCTGAGCGTTCTTGTTCATTAGGTTCCTTTGCTCAATACACCGTTTCTGATCATCTTTTTTCCTTTTTAAAATGTGTATAAATAGCATGTTTCTTATATTTATTACATGAATATGAAGGTTAAATAGTCTGTTTTATGAATAACACTGCATTTAATATGTAAAGTTTTTTATTTTTTCAAATGCTCTGATTAGATTAATATGTATATTACCTAATTTCTGATCTAATTTTTTTCTTTTTCTGTCTTTTTCAGACTGCTGTACTTAAACTGACAAATAACAGTATCCGATATGTACTGATGGCGTTGGGTGTTGTTCTTATCCTTCAATTTGTGATTAAACGTTTGGGCTCAGGATCCTGAAATTGGGAGTGTATTTCCATCGCTCAAGAGTGATCTGTGAATGAATTCTGCAGTACGCAATCTAGTTCCTAAAGAGCCTGTCTCAAAGGTTTTGACCTACTATATAACCGGAAAAGACCTTCTATTTTATACCTGAGGATATTGTGGATGTCAAACCTTCACCCACAAGGACATTTTGAGTAGTACCATTTACTTAACTGATGCCTGTTTCCGTTTTCGCCTCAGGGAAAGTATTTTTACGGGATATACTAGATCTCTTGAAAGGAGATCTATTTAGTGCAATTATCATTAATAAATGTCCCTTTTTTTTTTTTACGCTTTTTTCTTGTTCCCTGTTTAAAATATGTATCACCTAAGCATGCCAAAACTGCCTGTATGCATTATATTCATGCTTTTATATGGTTGACTTCATCTTTCAGACATTTGGCTTCCCTGCCAAACTTTTGGATAATGTAGTAAAAGTAAGGGAACAACAGAAATAATTTGTTTGCCAACGGCAGCATGGCCGTAGATAATTTTCTTGTTGGGACGGGGGTTCCATCTTAGTTACCCAGAAGAGAATAAAGAACCAGCACACTGTGTATCAGGAGAGAGAAAAAACATGTGAAGTGGTTTGAATCAGAAAAAGCTCACACCCGTGAAGGTGAATGGTAACAGTTGGGATTCTCTTAGCATGTCCTGGGAGTTTTCCAGTCAGGCTTCTTGAGGTACGTAAATGGTCAACTATAGCAAGGGCATTATTCATCTCTAGTCAAAGCTGCATTGCTTCTTTTTTCTACAGACTCCCCTTATCTGCATAGGCAGGTGAATAACCCTTTAAAAAAATAACTTAATTACCAATAATGAAGGGTATCATTAGCAGTAATCGGCATGGATTCATGAAGAATCGTTCTTGCCAAACCAATCTACTAACCTTCTACGAGGAGGTGAGTTGCCAGCTAGATAAAGGAAGGCCCGTAGAAGTGGTATATCTGGATTTTGCAAAAGCATTTGACACCGTTCCCCATAAACATTTACTGTACAAAATAAGGTCCGTTGGCATGGACCATAGAGTGAGTACATGGATTGAAAACTGGCTACAAGGACGAGTTAAGAGGGTGGTGATAAATAGGGAGTACTCGGAATGGTCAGGGGTGGGTAGTGGGGTCCCCCAGGGTTCTGGGCTGGGACCAATCCTATTTAATTTGTTCATAAACACTCTGGAGGATGGGGTAAACAGTTCAATCTCTGTATTTGTGGACAATTCTAAGTTAAGCAGGGCAATAACTTCTCTGCAGGATGGGGAAAACTTGCAAAAAGATCTGAACAAATTAATGGGGTGGGCAACTACATGGCAAATGAGGTTCAATGTAGAAAAATGTAAAATAATGCATTTGGGTGGCAAAGATATGATATGCAATCTATACGCTGGGGGGAGAACCTTTGGGGGAATCCAGGATGGAAAAGGACCTGGGGGTCCTAGTAGATGATAGACTCAGTAATGGCATGCAATGCCAAGCTGCTGCTAACAAAGCAAACAGAATATTGGCATGCATTAAAAAGGGGATCACCTCCAGAGCCACACCTGGAGTATGCTGTCCAGTTCTGGGCACCAGTCCTCAGGAAGGATGTACTGGAAATGGAGCAAGTACAAAGAAGGGCAACAAAGCTAATAAAGGGTCTGGAGGATATTAGTTATGAGTAAAGGTTGAGAGCACTGAACTTATTCTCTCTGGAGAAGAGACACTTGAGAGGGGATATGATTTCAATATACAAATACAATATACAAATACAATGCTGGTGTCCCCGCAAAAGGGAGTTTAACAAGACTCGTGGCCACTCATTAAAATTAGAAGAAAAGAGGTTTAACCTTAAACTACATGGAGGGTTCTTTACTGTAAGAGTGGCAAGGATGTGGAATTCCCTTCCACAGGCAGTGGTCTCAGCGCGGGGGCATTGATAGTTTCAATAAACTATTAGATAACCAGCTGAACGACTGCAACATACAGGGATATAAAATGTAATACTGACATATAATCACACACATAGTTTGGACTTGTGTCTTTTTGGAAATCGTGGATATCCGAGGGCTCCCTTTCAATGTATCTTCAACTCAGAGCCGCCCCTATTCAATTACTTTAAAGGGGCCTTCTGTGTTATACGGTACTGTGATCATGTTAAAGGAAATGTTTAACAGTCATGATCATAAACTTCATTTCATTTTTCTTCTGGGTGCAATGGCTTCAAGGGTGTTTTAGATCTTATATTGGCTCCAGAGACATGTTATGGCATTTTCTAACATTCTGTTCATAGAGCTAGATATAGGGTAGATTCATTAAAGAAATCATGTCCAACCACTGTCTGCTGGTTATACCTATCCAGACAGATGGGCGATGCAGCTATGAGGTAGAGGGTGAGGTGAACATAAAAACACATAAAACAAACAAAATACACTGAACACACTTACAGCCAGAAGTTGTATAAGTAGGTATACATAGTCCAACAAGTAAACTAGTATATATATAACATCTACATTGGCCATATATATGGTTATGTTGATGAGTGGAGCACTAATAGTAAATAGAAACCCCTAATATTGGGAACTACTAAAGAGGCTACTATGAAAGGGAAGTTATTTTTCCAAAAACCCTGCCATCTAAGTTCAGTATTAAGGGCTTTAGGAATAAGTGATCTCAATCTTTATATGCACCACTTTTCTTTATGTAGTAGTATCAAATGAAAATCACCCCTTCTTGGCGACCGTTTCAGTGAATAGTTGCTCTTAACCCGCATGCCTTCCAGGCTGCCTTCATGAAATTGGGCAAAATGTCCTGCTAGGGGTTTGTCTGGGTTTTTTTTCACTGATTTCAGGCATATGTTCACCAATGCGTATCCTAAGCTGGCGTTTTGTTTTCCCTGTATAGAACTTGTTACAGGGACAAGATAACATACAGATGACTTTGGTAGTAGCACAATTTATAAGGTCCTTTATTTGTAAACTTTGTTCACCCAGTACATAATTAAATGTGTCAGTCCTATCCACATGGGAACATACCCTTTCTTCTTGGGCATTCTGATAACCAGGAAGTTCCTGGTAACTTGGTGAACTCTGACCTGATCAGAGTATCTCTTAGGTTATTAGCTCTTCTAGCCACCATCTTTGGGCCCTAGACCTGGTGTATGGGTTAGGATAGCCCAATATTTGTAGAGAATATCTTACTGTGCTCCATTGGGTTATCACTCTTACCGGGTCCGGGTCAGCTACACCTCCTTCCTGAGTTTTCTTTTTGAGGAGATCTTTTCTGTCGTACCGGGCTACTTTTTGTTTGGCTCTCCTGAGTTGTCTATGCAAATAGCCTCATTCACTGAAGCATCTATAAAGGTCATTGCTTTCCTGTCTGAAGTCAGCTGAAGTCATCTTAATGCAAAGGAATTGACCAATCAGGATACAATCTTTTAGCCACTTTGTATGTATCTGCTCTCAGTAGCGTATTGACTGCTGTCTCTTTTCGAAAAAAAATAATTTAGACAGGGAGCTGCCATCAATGCTAATCCATAAATCAAGAAATTACATTTTTTTTTGATCAAAAACATGAGTCTAATGTTGCGGTCATTATTTCGCCAATAAACTTATGTAGAGACTCTACATCTCTCCATATCGCCAACACGTCATGGATATACCTTAGCCACATATGTGCATGTCCCAGGTACATCGGTGAGGTGTAAACAATCTACTCCACCTAGAGCCCCAGATGTAAACAGGCATATGCCGGTGTCCTGTCAAATGCTGTCCCCCGTCGGATAGATGCACAGTACACATGACAAGCAGATCCCGAAAATATCCAAAGATGAACGGCGCCTGCGCCGTGAGTCCAGGTTCAAGCCCCACCATCCAAGTGGACATAGAGTTAGAATAAAAAAGAGCAAAGCGTAGCGAGGCCATGCCTGAAGCGTGGCGAGCGACGCAAGCCCGCGAGGGGCCCTCTAACTATGTGCAGCCCTATGTCCACTTGAATGGTGGGGCTTGTACCTGGACTCACAGCGCAGGCGCTGTTCATCTTTGGAGATTTTCCGAATCCCCTTGTGCTCCATACAGCACAGTACGAGGCGGACACTATTCGATAGGTGGGCATTTTTGGACAGAACACCGGGGCCCATGGGGCTCCCATAAGGTCCCCTCTTTTTGTTTATAGAATTTAGATAATTTGGAAGAAGTTGTTTTCTAGGGTGAAGGACAACAAGTCAATGGTGAATTCATTCTGTGGCCCACTTGCCGGATAATGTTTTTCAAGGAACGCCTCTACAGTCCTAATCACCCAATCATGAGGGATTGAGGTGTAGAGGGATTCCACATCCACTCCAACCAACCATGCAGTATCTAACAAAAGTTCGTAGACCCATCACATTTTTGTAAATATTTTATGTGACAACACTGAAGAAATTACACTTTGTTACAATGTAAAGTAGTGAGTGTACAACTTGTATAACAGTGTAAATTTGCTGTCCCCTCAAAATAACTCCACACACAGCATTTAACCACTTAGGGACCGCCGCACGCCGATATACGTCCTAACTTTGAAGAGGAATATTGTTGTTATGGCAGCAGCTAGCTGCCATAACCCCGGTAACTACTACTTCAGCTGGCGGTTCCCTCTCCGATAATAGTGGTCTCTGCGGCGGATTCGCCGCAAGATCACTCCCGCCACACTTCGGTGCCCTTCGCCACTTACTGGAGCCGTCGACAGTGGTGGAGGCAATCGGATCCTCTCAGGTCAGTGGTATGGAGACGAGTGAGAGGAAGATGGCCCCCACTCATCTCCATATCATTGCAGGGCGGAAGTGACATCAAAATGGGCAATTTTTTTAATTGCGTTTTAGTGTAAATATGAGATCTGGAGTCTCTTTGACCCCAGATCTCATATTTAAGAGGCCCTGTCATGCTTTTTTTCTGCTACAAGGGATGTTTACATTCCTTGTAATAGTAATAAAAGTGACACAATTTCTTTTTTCTAAAAAAATTGTAAAAATAAATGAGAATTTTTTTTTTTAAACGCACCCCGTCCCGCCGAGCTTGCGTGCAGAAACGAATGCATACCTGAGTAGCACCCACATATGAAAACGGTATTCAAAACACACGTGAGGTATTGTCGCGATTGGCAGAGCAAGAGCAATAATTCTAGCCCTAGACCTCCTCTGTAGTTCAAAACTTGTAACCTGTAGAATTTTTTTAAAGGTTACTTATTTTATATATGCATATATTGGTGCAGAGGTTGAAGGGGTGGGGGTCAGCCTGTCAGTGCTCAGACCATATGCTACACACTGCATCAAATTGGTCCCAGAAGGAAGCCTCTTCTAAGAAAGCTTGCAAACAGTTTGCTGAAGACAAGCAGACTAAGAACAAGAATTACTTGGACCATGTCCTGTGGTCTGATGAGACCAAGATAAACTTATTTGGTTCAGATGGTGTCAAACGCGTGTGGCGGCAACCAGGTGGGTCCGGAAATCATACAGATTCATTTTCATATCTGACCCTTGGGTACCAACCATCAGTAGTTTCTCTGGCTCCTTGTTCTTGTGCTCCCAATCTTTTGTCCGTCAGTTTCTGCTGTTTGTTGGATTGTTTTATGTTGGAGGTGTTGCTGACTTGTTGGGGATGGTTTTCTAGATTCCCCTCTACCCCCCAAATCAAAAAAGTAACAGTTCTAATAGTAGTCTCCTTATCCGTGTCACTCTGTGACCTCCCTCCTTTCGAACTTGATGTGGATCTAAAGCTCCTCCTCCTTGATCTACTCCTATTATGACGGATAGTAGGATCAAATAATTCACTTTTTTCCCAGTCTCCTAGATCTCGTCTGAATTTTTATTGTTTCATAACTTTTAGATTATATTGTCTTTTTTTTTTTTTTTCAAAATAATTTTTATTGAATTTTCACAGTGTACAAGTTATACAGTGACAGAGAAATAGATTTATAGATAGCAAGTACGTAAAAGAATGACATGAGTCACAATTAACCAAAACAGTACGTACAGGGAATGAAAATGTAGTTAAAATAACAACTAATAATGTAAATCGTAAAAAACAGCTTCAAAGGAAGCAACAGTTAGAAGGAGTGTCGTTGGTGGACAACGGTGGATAAAGAAAGACAAGGGGGTAACTCGGGGAGGAGGGGGGGGGGGTAAAAAAAAAAAAAAGAGATAGGGGAGGAGGGGGGGGGGGGGAAGAGTAGCAAGATCATCAGGAAATAGACAGTTGAATCATCAACATTTACAGTTTGCATTGTACCAGGAGGACCATGGGAACCAAAGGTGTGTAACAGAGGAGTGTTTGGTCGTAGACTTGGCGAGAGTGGTTTCATATATAAAGTGAGTTTGGACTAGATTGATAACTTCGGCTCTGAGTGGGGTGTTATTCGTTTTCCAGTTCCTAGTCAGAAGGAGTTTTGTGGCTAAGAGGACGTGAGTGAGCACATGTCGATGGGCTGGAATCAGGTCTTCAATCGTTAGGTTAAGAATGGCTAGTTGGGGAGATAAAACAATTCAAAAGTGTAAAAGTTCTCTGAGCAAGGCTTGAATGTCTTCCCAGAGCGTGCGAATTAGGGGACAGGACCAAAGAATGTGTAGTAGGGTGCCTGAGTCACCGCAGTTTCTCCAACAATTTGGGGAGGTGGGTTGGTGGAATTTGGCAATTCTATGGGGGGTCAGGTACCATCTCATAAGTGTTTTTTGGGAGAGTTCCCAGAGTGCGGTGCATGAAGTGGCCTTGTATACAGAATTTATTGCAGCAATCCATTGTTGGTCTGAGAATTGGAGTTGAAAGTCAGATTCCCAGTCAAGGAGGGGTTTGAATTTGTGAAAGGTGCATTTTTCCTGCAGTGTGGAGTAGATGAGGGCGACTCCTTTGGTAGAGGAATTAGGAGAAAAAAAATATTTCCATATATTCACAGGAATAGCTCCTTCTAGTGAGGGATGTGTTAAAAGGCATGTTCGTAGCCTATGATATGTCAGGAAATCCTTGGTGGGGGCACCGAGAGCTGAGCTAACTTGATGGAAGGATTTGTTATGTAGTACGGAGCGAAGCTCCAGGGTAGAGGACATTTTAGATGAAACCTCTATTGGAATTATTAAGTCTGGCGTGAGGTGTTTTAGAGTGTTGAGAGGGATGTGAATTTGTTTGGTCGGGAGTTGGGACCATGTGGTGAGATGTAGTAACTTCCAAGCTTTGATGGAAGCTTGAATAGGAGGGGAATAGTGTCGTGAGAAGGTAGTAGTGGAGGTTGTGCTAAATAGCCAATCTCGGAGGTTCGGGCCTGGTGTGTCTGCATTCTCAATGGATCCCCAAAGCGTAGTGGGGGAGGGCAGCAGCCAATCTTTCATCTGAGATAAAATTGTGGCTAAGTAGTAATCTTTTATATCTGTGAATCCCATCCCACCTTTAGATCTGTGTTTAATAAGTTTAGCTAGGTTGCATCTAGAGTTCTTTCCTTGCCATACAAAATGGTTCAAGATAGATTGCAGGGATGTAAGGTATGAGGCTGAGAGTGGGATGGGGAGTACCCTAAAGATGTAGAGGAGTCTTGGCAGGACCATCATTTTAAATGCTGCCAGGCGGCCAGCCCAGGAGAATTCATATTTAGTAAGTTTGTTGGATTCAGAGAGGAGCATTTGCTTTGCTTCTGTATAGTTAGACAAGAAGAGAGATCTAGTGGATTTGGTTAGTGTAATCCCTTAAGTACGGGATACCGTTATCAGCCCAAGGATAAGGGTACATGTTGCGTAGGATATTGCTAGTGATAGCATCTATGCCCAGGTCCAGTATGTAGGATTTGTGTTCATTGACCTTATAATAAGATACATTACTAAATCTGTGCAAAAGGAGTTGAATCGAAGCCAGGGAGGATTGGGGGTTTGTGATCATCAATATTACGTCGTCTGCAAACAAATTTATCTTATGCTCGATTTCTCCAATTTTAAAACCGGAGATGGAATGAGCTTGACGGACATGCCCCGCCAAGGGTTCCATAGCTAGATTGAAGATGAAGGGGGATAGTGGGCAGCCTTGGCGTGTGCCATTTGAAATGGAAAAGGGTGTGGATAGCATTTCAGAGGTATATACCCGTGCAGAGGGGGTGGAGTACAGGGCCATAATGGCTGAGAGGATCGGACCTTGAAATCCGAATTTAGATAGAGTGGCTCGGAGATATAGCCAGTGGACCCTATCGAACGCCTTCTCTGCATCCAAGGAAAGGAGCAGAGAAGGCGCTCGACTAGTCTCGGCTTTGTGAATTATATTGATAATTCTCCTTGTGGCGTCAGATGCCTGCCTGCCCTTGGTGAAACCAGACTGGTCCTGGTGGATCAGGAGGGGCATAACTTCTAACAATCGGTTGGCAATCAACTTGGCGTAAATTTTTGTATCTATGTTCAAAAGGGATATTGGTCTGAAGTTTTGTGCTTGGGTTGGTTCCTTGCCTGGCTTCGGTATAGTGACAATTAAGGCTTGTAACATTTCTGGTGGGAGGGAGGAGGAAGAGGCAGCGTCATTACATACTAAAGTTAGGAAGGGAGATAAAGTGGAGCTAAATTGTTTATAATAATTGCTAGTAAGACCATCTGGGCCAGGTGATTTGTTGGACGAGAGAGCTTTGATCACGGATTCGACTTCCAAGGCTGTGAAAGGGGTATTTAAGGAAGCCAGTTGGTCTGGTGATAATTTTGGTAGGTTAATTTCCTGAAGAAAGGATTGGATGTCTGGCAGCGAGGGTTGGACAACAGAGGCGTTGTCTTTTAAGTTATAGAGGGTATTGTAATAGTGACTGAATGCATCTGCAATAGATTGGGGGTCAAGTAGTTTTTGCTTGGAAGTGGGGTGGAATAGATGGGTAATTTTGGATTTAGCATGGTGTCCCTTAATTCTATTTGCCATAAGTTTGCCTGCTTTATTTCCCGTAGAATAGTGGGTTGCTTTAAAATAATTGTGGGCTTTCTCATACGCCTGTAGGAGGTGGGATCTGAGCTCCAATCTGAGGGCATCTAATTTAGCTTTAGTTGTTGGGGAGGGAGCGGATTGGTTTAGGTGTTCAAGCTTGCTAATTTCTGAAGTGAGTAGGCTTAGACGCTGTGATCTCTTCCTCCTCTCTCTAGCACCTATTTGTATGAGTATACCCCAAATGAATGCCTTATGGGCATTCCAAAGGACAGTATTATCAGTAACAGTACCAACATTATTATTGAAGAATTCGACTAGACAGTCTCTGATGTAAGAGGAGTGGGTTGGAGAAGCGATGATCGCCGCGTCAGCTCTCCAAAGTCTGGTTCGAGAGCGTGAAGATGAGTCTTCTAGGGAAATGGTAACTGGTGCGTGATCTGACCACGTAATGGTGTCTATTGTAGATGAGGAAATTTTAGGTAAGGTCCATTTGTCCACTAGGAAATAATCAATCCTGGTGTAGGAGTTGTGACGGGGGGAGAAATAAGAGTAGTCTCTTTCAGTGGAGTGATGGCATCGCCAGACGTCAAAAAGATCATGGGAGCGAATAAAAGAACCCATAGGGGAGGTCAACCTGTTGGATTGGGAAGAGGAGTCTATGGAGGAGTCGGGTACCAGATTGAAGTCTCCACAGATTATCAACTGGCCTTGCTTGAATCTGTTGATTTTCTTCATTAATTTAGAGAGGAAGCGGATTTGTCGTTTGTTTGGAGCATACAGAGTAACAATAGTGCATCTGGTGTTGTTTAAGTCACAAGCTATTGCTAGGTATCTGCCGTCTGGATCCTGTATGGTGTCATGAAGGGTAAATGAGCAAGTGTTATTGATGGCAATCAACACCCCTTTTCTTTTTTCAGGACCAGAGGCCTTGAAGATGTGGGGAAATGATCTGTGGGAGCAAGTAGGTTCTGCAGAGTTTTTGAAATGTGTTTCTTGAACACAAAGCACATCACAGTGAGAGTCTCGAGCCGTACGCCAGAGGGACTTTCTTTTGGCCGGATGGTTGAGGCCTTTAGCATTAAGGGACAAAAATTTGGGCATAGTGTGGAGGGAGAGTGGTGGTATATGCAAATAAAGCAGTACTTACAGTTACTAGTAAAAATGGTCCTGGATCTCACGGATTGCGTATAGAGGATGAGGACGTAGTCCTTCGTAGAGGTTCAAGGTAGATGGTCTTGCTAATACAACAGAACGGGTAGGAGGGGGTGGAAGACAAAAAGAAAAACAAAAAGGAGATGGTTAAGGGCAAAGAATGAGCTGACGGAGAGATAACCGGTGGTGAAACCTGAGGGGAGGTAAGGAGGGATCAGCAGTGTGACTAGGACTGCCGATCAAACCGGGGGAAAAGTCCGTGAACTAAGTACAACGAGCAGGCACCGAGCGGATTGCAAATAACCAGTAGAGGTGGTGCAGCACCGATCTTGCAGTCATTGGATCATGTTGGATCGTTGATGGTCGTTGTAGTTCTGAGGGAACAGTGCAGATGGCTGTGAGCCAGTAGGTGCGATCTCTGGGAGTATGCCCCAGGTGCGGAGCAGTTTGATGCCCTCTTCCACTGTGTGGATGTTGTGGCGGGTACCATTTTTGGTAACCACCAACTTTGTAGGGAAACCCCACTGATAGGGAATCCTGTGATTGTTGAGTGGTTTGGTTATGGTTTGAAGTTGTCGTCTCTGCTGCCGAGTATATTGGGAGATATCAGCAAAGAGTTGGAGCTTCGCATAGGGGGGTGGGAGTTGACCCATGTGTCTGGATTGAGCAAGTAGCATGTCTTTAGTATGATAAAAATGGATTCTCATCAAGGTGTCGCGAGGTACCTCAGGCGGTAGGTGTGGCGGTTTTGGTAAGCGGTGGATGCGATCGACTATAGTTTCAATCTGTGGTAGATCAGGCAAAATTGTGGAAATGAGCTGCCGGGCATATGAATTCAGGTCAGTAGGAAGTATGGATTCAGGTATGCCTCTGATTTTTACATTGTTGCGCCTCGAGCGGTCCTCGAGGTCCGCCATTTTGGCTCGCAGCCATTTTTGCTCATCTTTCGTGTGATCGTAGGCATCAACCAGGTCATTCACCGTTTCAGTCATAGCTCCCATTTGGGTTTCAACTCTGTCTAACTTGCGGCCTGTGTGAAGCAGTTCGGTTTGAAAGGCAGTGAACATAGAGGAGATGTCATGATGAAGGGAGCTGTGCAGGGAGATCAGCATCTCTTTCAGCATAGTATCTATGACTGGTTGATTAGAAGTGGGGAAAGAAGCTATGGGGGAAGCAGGGGAGGGTAAAGGCAGTGGTTGGTCCTGGGAAGGCCTTACCTCCAGGTCCGGATCCGAAGGTTCTAAACGGATCCGCGATTTAGCAGGGCTGTTTGAGGTAGAAGATGTCCCCGAAGAAGGCAGGGAGCTGGCAGATTCTCGTGGAGGAGCCGTGAGATCATCCGTTGCGTCCGGGAGGTCTGTGTAAGAAGCCGCCGAACGTTGTGAGCCTGCGTGCTGTGAGGCGCCGCGGGCGCCATCTTGGATCTTTTCTCCATGAGGGAGCGCAAAGAATTCGGTCAGTTTCTTCGGTGGTTTGAGGTCCTTTCGTTTCCGAGTGCCTCCGGTCGGGTTCCCCCGGGTGTGAGGATCCGCTGAGATCATTTCGGTATCTCGATCGGTGCTGTATCAGTCCGTTTATTCCGTTCAGTGCAGGAGCTGAGGAATCAAGCTGCCATACCGCTCGGTGGTTAGCCACGCCCCCATATTGTGTCTTTTCAACCTCCTTTTTAAGTGTGTCATTTTGTTTCAGGAATTCATCAGTATCTTTAAAAGGATCCAGTCCAAGAGAGCGCTCTTCGTATTTAATTTGGATAGCTCATCCAACTGGATTGTTTCCTTCTCTACTATCAATCACATCACTGCCACACCGTGATCAATGCAGGTCACCTTCCATTTGTCCAGAAATCTCTTATTTTGGAGGTGCTCAGTGGGTATCACTCTCAGTAGCTTTTTGTGCTCTTTAAAATGACTAATAATCTCCTCCTCCTGACTAGGTGTTGTTTTAGAATCTTTCTGAAAGGCTGATCTAATCTCTCGGTCAATGTCATCACCAAGTACGAATGCTATGCCCCTAAACTCTTCCAAAGGCACAATTACACATTAAAACGGTTTCCCTAGGCTGCAAGCTTAAAAGGTTGCCTTGAGAATGGATGATCAATATAGAGTAAAAAGCAAAAACGAAAAAGGCATGATTCATAGCTATTTGTCTAGTTTACTTATACCAATATGAGTTTGTCATCTAGCCTTAAAGCATGCATAAAAAGAAATAATTCTTCCTAGAGAAGGGGAAAAAGAGGAAGGAAGGCTGCAAAATGACAGAGTGCCGACTGCCAATTCAACGGACAAGGATTATACCTTTTATTACTTATTGAACTGGGACATTTGCACCTGACTTCAGCAGCTTCCACTACAACCATCCACTCTTGGCTCTGGCACCATATCCCCCCCTCCCATCCCCCTCAGATCGAGCCTCCAAGGAGTTGACACATTGGTGCACCTCCTAGAGCCACTGTAATCGCCAATACACATGGCAATTGCTGTGGAGGTGTCCCCTGTTTCAATTGACTTGGCGTCCGGACGTTTTATGTTTTTTGTCAATTGTCTATGGGAGCCCCATGGTACCCGGCTTATGCATGTTTACATCTTTGGCTCTAGGAGTAGGAGATTGTTTAGACCTCACCGATGTACCTGGGACACCTGGGCTATGTATGTACGTCAATGATGTGTTGGTGATATGGAGAGGAGATGTAGAGTCCCTACCTAAGTTTATTGGCGATCTAAATAACAATGAGCGCAACATTAGACACGCCTATGTCTTCGATCAAAAAGAGATTTCCTTTCTTGATTTATGGGTTGGTTGGGTCAGATGCACATTAACACCTGAGTGTTTTCAGCTCTTAAAACGCTCTGAAAATGCTCATCTCTAAAAAGTTCCAACAAGCAAAATCCCATTAATTTAAATGGCCCCTGTTCACATCTGAGTGTTCTGTCACCTGAAGCAAAACGCTTGAAGCTCAAAAAAGTACATGAGCTTCTTTTTAGGCAGATTACAGGCATTTTTCTGCTGTTTATATTGGTGACCTTTTGATCTGTACAAAAATGCCCTAAAAAACACCTGAAAACGATATGCTCAGGTATGAATGCAGCCTTAGGCAGACTACCTCAGTTTTTCTGCTTTTTACATTGGTGACCTTTTGGCCTATAGAAAAATGCCTGATAAAACGCCTGAAAACGATACGCTCAGGTGTGAATGCAGCTTTAGTGATTGTCCTTCCAACTCAAGTTGCTGGAACCTCCTTCACAGCAAGAAGCAAATGATATCAAGTATATGAATTATATGTAAACAAGCCGAGGGGCGGAGTCAAGCAGAGCAGACATGCCTGCCTGAAGTTCTGCTATTAGAGAACGATAAAGCCAAATAACGACGGCTGTTCGCCAAAAAATACCGGCACACAAAATATATCAATTTGTGCTCACAGGACTTCTAAATTCGGAGGTCTTTTGGGGGTCTTGGTCCTGTTGTCACTGGGCAAAATATGGGTCCCAAAATCAACAAAACAGCACAGCCAAAACGGTGCTGCAGCAGTCTGTCTCAGGTACCTCCAGCGGTGATAATATCAACTTAAATGCATATACGGTCACACAGACTGCACCATATGATTCTGAAGTACACTGAGAGTATTTGGAAGATTCACCTCAGAACAAAATCACATCACCAGTTCCACCGAAAAAATGCTTCACAATGCATTGAAAAGCACCTTTGACCATATTACTACTAGCCTTACCAAGGAAATAAGAGAGCTGGGTCAGCGCTCATCCACACTTGAAACCAGGGTAGATGACTTACAAATTAACAATGTAGAAAGCTATAATGAAATTGACAACCTTAAAGAGGAAAATGCAACCTTACAGACAAGATTGGAAGACTACGAAAATCGTGCTAGACGCTATAATTTGCATATTAGAGGTATTCCTGAAACAGTTATTGACTTACAAGCTACAATGACAGCACTTTTTCAGGAACTACAACCATCTATCCCCATAGACCGTCTGGAAATGAACAGGGTTCATAGAGCCCTAACAACTGAAAAATCTGATGGTCCACCCCACGATATCATTGCAAAGTTTCATTTCTACAGAACAAAGGAACTACTACTATCTGCAGCAAGGAATAAAGAAACTCTTAACTTCCAAGGAAATGACCAGCTTTTTGCAGACTTGTCCCAACTTACAATAAATAAAAGCAGGTCCTTAAAACCCTTACTACAAGTATTACAATGCAATAAAATTACATATCAACGGGGATTTCCCTTTTCAGTTTGTTTCACATTTCAAGGCTCTAAATTTATATGTTGTTCTGCTAACTACAAAATACCCTTCAAGACATGCATCTGCTGAACTCGACAGAGAATCAAGAAACCACTCGACACAGACCGTCATCATCTTCTCCAAATAAATCCTCTACGTTGCCAAGGAGAAATGAGCACCAGAGCTCACCAAAAAGGGGCAGATATCGATCGCCTGATCAAGCCCCTGATGACTCTATGGACTGAAGATTATTATATACTCATATTTATCTCTCTACTTGATGGATAAGTTCACCAATCCTTACTGTCTATTTTGCATTTTGCATCAAATTAATTCTTATTATATTTAGACACACTCATGATCATGTGAAAATTGGCTATCTTTTCCATTTTTATAACTTCATACTTCTAGGATCCATTTTTCATCTATCTCTTGATCAATACAACAGCTAAACAGTCTTATTATCTCTCTATATTTTTTTTTTGTGTCATTTATCGCCTGAAAGAGATACTTTAATTGTCTTAACAAGTTCTTAATATAATATATTGTAACAACTGCTTTACTCCAGATCCAAGATAAATGGCTTAATGGTCAAAATAGATCAACTTTCAATATCTGTTTCTTTTCCATTATTTGTCCCCCAGTGCCTGCTAGTGCTAAAATATTCTCGTTACTTTATATACTTGTGGAAACTTGCTACTAGTTGGCTTTGTTGTTCTTTCGGGAATGTTTCTTGCTCTCCTTTTTGCTACTCTCGGTTAGTTCAATGATATAGTGAACAGTTGAGTTTTTATATATATATATATATATATATATATATATATAAATATATATTATATTTACTATTCAAAATGAAGAAGAATATTTGTTTTATTAAATCTTCTACCCTTTCCTTTTCTATCCCTCCCTATCTCCCTACCCCCCACCCCCCTTTCCAGAGGCAGGTCTATCTACACAATGTTTTGGAAAACATGATATCTTAACTCATGCATTCATAAACCTATGGCTCCAATATACTATCCCTGAATGTTCAGGACCTGAACATTCCACAAAAACTCACCAAAGCCTTTCACTTTTTTGCCACTAGAAAAGCACATATCTTGTGCCTTCAAGAAACCCACTTCACACCACAATCCACTGCTACATTTTTCAGCAAAATGTACTCACAGGTCTACACAGCCTCAACTAAACAGCGAGGCGTACATATTGCATTTCACCGTAATAATCCATTTACATGATTAAAGATTAACCCGTTAAGGACCGCCGCCTGTACATATACGTCGGCACAATGGCACGGACAGGCACATGCACGTACCTGTACGTGCCTGCCTTCCAGTGGGTGGGGGGTCCGATCGGAGCCCCTCCCGCTGGCAGCGGCGGTCCGTTGCGCTTCAGGAGCGATCCGTGATGAGGGGGCGGCCATTGATTTATGGCCACCCCCTCACGATCGCTCCTGGCGAATGAGAAGCTTCCCCTGCCTGTGAACTGTAAACACAGGCAGGAGGAAATGATGTCACTCTCCTTGTTGCGGTCTTTTTGACTGGAACAGCGAGTAGAGAAGACATCATAGTAAGTGCACCAACAGTACACTGACACACAGGCACACAAATCACCCCCTGCCCCCCCCCCCCCCCAGTCACAGTGTCACTGATTGCAGTGATCATTTATTTACTGATCACTGCAATTAGTGTAATTTGTGACTGTAAAAAGTGTCAGGGCAGTTAGCTTTAGGCCCCTTTAAGTCCAGGGTAGCCCCCTACCCCTAATAAAGTTGTAACCCCTTGATTGCCCCCAGGTCACCCTTTAACCTCCTTTTGCCAGTGCCACTAAGCAATTGTTTTTCTGGGCACCCGCCATTTATTAATCAATAAAGGTTTAACCCCCTGATCACCCAGCGGGTGATATCAATTAGGTTTTAGGGTCAGATAGGGTCTGCGTCGCCCCAGGCAGTGCCAGGTTAGTGCCAGTACAGCTAACAACCACGCGCAAAGCATACACCTCCCTTAGTGGTATAGTATCTGAACAGATCAATATCTGATCTGATCAGATCTATACTAGCGTCCCCAGCAGTTTAGGGTTCCAAAAAATGCATTGTTAGCGGGATCAGCCCAGATACCTGCTAGCACCTGCGTTTTGCCCCTCCGCCCAGCCCACCCAAATGCAGTGTCGATCGATCACTGTCACTTACAACAACACACATTACTGCAGCATTCGCAGAGTCAGGCCTGAGCCCTGCGATCGCTAACGGTTTTTTTTGTTAGCGTTTTATACAGTTGCTGACAGTTGCTGGTCAGATTCAGACTCAGAATACGATCCTGTAGAGTAGTGATGGACGAACTTCCGACGGGACGTTTCGCGAACGCGAAACGCGAACGGACACAAACGTTCGCGAAAACGACCGTTCGCCGCGGGCTCCATTGACTTCAATGGGAGGCGAATTTCGCAAACCTTTAGGTCGAATTTGCGGCCACGGGGTAATTATTAGGGGGTAGCACGTAGTCCCACCACCTGGACAATAGCATAATACATGTATGAGGTGAATTTGGGATCGATAACTACAAGCATTTTTTTTTTATTTGGGAAATTGTTCTGACAATTCAGGACTATGGAGCTAATGAAGGCAATGGAGGAGAGGGAAGGTCAGGGACCAGGGTAGGCAAACAAGAGGGTGCAGGAGATACAGAGCACTGACAGCAGCACCGTAATACAGAGCACTGACATCAGCACCGTGACATACAGCGCTGACAGCAGCTCCGTGACATACAGCGCTGACAGCAGCTCCGTGACATACAGCGCTGACAGCAGCTCCGTGACATACAGCGCTGACAGCAGCTCCGTGACATACAGCGCTGACAGCAGCTCCGTGACATACAGCGCTGACAGCAGCACCGTGACATACAGCGCTGACAGCAGCTCCGTGACATACAGCGCTGACAGCAGCTCCGTGACATACAGCGCTGACAGCAGCTCCGTGACATACAGCACTGACAGCAGCTCCGTGACATACAGCGCTGACAGCAGCTCCGTGACATACAGCGCTGACAGCAGCACCGTGACATACAGCGCTGACAGCAGCTCCGTGACATACAGCGCTGACAGCAGCTCCGTGACATACAGCGCTGACAGCAGCTCCGTGACATACAGCGCTGACAGCAGCTCCGTGACATACAGCGCTGACAGCAGCTCCGTGACATACAGCGCTGACAGCAGCTCCGTGACATACAGCGCTGACAGCAGCTCCGTGACATACAGCGCTGACAGCAGCTCCGTGACATACAGCGCTGACAGCAGCTCCGTGACATACAGCGCTGACAGCAGCTCCGTGACATACAGCGCTGACAGCAGCACCGTAAGCAGCCCCAGGAGGAAGTCAGCACAGCACAGGGATGGTGTGATCCCCTCATAATAAGAACCCCCAGGAGGAAGTCAGCACAGCACAGGGATGGTGGGAGCCCCTCATAATAAGAACACCCAGGAGGAAGTCAGCACAGCACAGGGATGGTGGGAACCCCTCATAATAAGCAGCCCCAGTAGAAATATGACACCGCTCAACCTCTTCAAAGAGGAGGGTAGGGGCATATAGTACGGTGTGCTTTTTTGGGTCAGGGAAGTGAGCCAAATGAATTAAGAAGGTCTGTGTGCTTGATTCCAAAAATTGTTTATAGACATATACATGGTCTACTGATCACATGTGTTGAATTCCTCCGAGATCCATGCCTCATTCATTTTTAGAAATGTGAGGTAGTTAACACTGTGGTGAGCTAGGCGAGTACGCTTATCGGTCACAATCCCCCCTGCTGCGCTGAACGTCCTTTCGGACAGGACACTGGATGAGGGGCAAGCCAACAGTTCGATTGCAAATTGGGCAAGCTCTGGCCAGAGGTCAAGCCTGCCCACCCAGTAGTCTAGGGGTTCATCACTCCTCAGAGCGTCCACATCGGCCGTTAACCCAATGTAGTCGGACACCTGACGGTCTAGGCGTTCCCTGATGCTGGATCCGGATGACACCTGTCGATGGGTCGGCTGAAAGAATGACCTCATATCCGAAGTCACCAACACATCTTCAAACCGGCCTCTTCTTGCAGGCGCTGTTGGATTGGTACCCGCAAATCCTTCTCTGGGAGTGGGAATTGCTCCTCTGCCAGCGCACGCAAAAGCAGAATGCAGCATTTCTCGAAGCAAGGCCTGGAAGTGCTGCATTCTGACAGCCCTCTGCGACGGCGGTAACATTTCCGCCATTTTGTGTTTGTACCGGGGGTCTAAGTACGTTGCCACCCAGTACTGGTCCTTGACCCTCATGCTTTTTATACGGGGGTCCCTATTAAAACACTGGAGCATGAAGGCCCCCATTTGCACTAAAGTGGAAGCGGTGTGGTGGCCTGGCTCCTGCTCATCATCCAGGATAATGTCGTCCTCTTCATTCTCCTCTCCCCATCCTCGCACAACAGGGATCCCAGAAAGGTTTAAAGCATGCTCTTCTTGCTCCTGCTCATCCGCCCCGGCACCATCCTCCTCTGACTCCTCATCAGACTCCTGTTGTTGACTTGTCTCAGATAGAGTAGCCCCCCCTGGGAATTCATCCAGCATTGCGACTTCCTCATCTTCCCGCTCCTGCTCCTCCACAGCCTGATCAATGACACGACGCAATGCACGCTCCAGAAAGAAGGCATAAGGTACCATGTCACTGATGGCGCCATGGCTGCGACTGACCAGTTTGGTGATCTCCTCAAATGGCCGCAGAAGTCTGCATGTGTCGCGCATGAGCAGCCACTGGCGCGGTGAAAAAAAACCCAGCTCCCCAGAACCGTTTCTTTCGCAGAGTTCATACAGGTAGACGTTAACTGCACGTTTCTGCTGGAGCAGCCTATCAAGCATATAGAAGGTTGAGTTCCATCGCGTCGGGCAATCGCAAATAAGACGTCTGACCGGCAGATGGTGTCGCCGCTGAATGTCAGCAAGGCGAGCCATGGCCGTGTAAGATCTTCTGAAATGGGCCGAGATTTTCCTTGCCTGCCGCAAGATGTCCTGGACCCCAGGGTATTTGACAAGGAATCGCTGCACGACCAAGTTTAAGACGTGTGCCATGCACGGCACGTGCGTGATTTTGCCCTGTTTCAATGCGCTAAGCAGATTGGCACCGTTGTCACACACCACTTTACCAACTGTCAAATTGAGCGGTGTTAGCCACTCATCTGCCTGTGAACGCAAAGCTGAAAGGAGTGCCGGGCCAGTGTGGCTCTTTGCTTCCAGGCACAACAGACGCAGCACGGCATGGCAACGTCTCACCTGGCATGTGGAATAGGTTCTGGGGAGCTTGGGCGGTGCAGTGGAAGAGACGCTAGCAGCGGAAAAGGAGGAGGCAGCTGAGGAGGAGAGGGAGGAGGATGGAGTAGGAGGAGGAGAAGAAGAGTCAGGCCTGCATGCAATCCGTGGCGGTAAAACCAAATCTACACGGGTGCCACGGGTTACATGCTTGACGGCCGTCAGAAGGTTCACCCAGTGGGCAGTAAAACTGATATACCTTCCCTGCCCGTGTTTGCTAGACCACGTGTCTGTGGTCAGATGTATCTTGGCACCGACACTGTGTGCCAGAGATACATTCACTTGCCGCTGAACATGGCCATATAGCTCTGGGATGCCCTTCTCTGAGAAATACTTCCTTCCTGGGACCTTCCATTGTGGTGTTCCAATGGCCACAAATTTGCGAAAGGCCTCCGAGTCCACCAGTTTATATGGCAGTAGTTGGCGGGCTATGAGTTCTGACAAGCCAGCCGCCAACCGTTGGGCAAGAGGGTTATCCGGCGTCATCATTTTTTTACGCTCAAACATTAGGCCCACGGAAGCCTGCCTTTTTGCAGAAAAATGTGAGCTTGGCGTGATGGAAGGTGGAGTGGAGGACAATTGTGAGGAGAGAGGAGAAGGAGAAGTAGAAGACGAGGCTGGACGGTGAGAGCCTGCAGTGTGGCTTTGTGTGTTCCGTTGCTCCCACTGGGCTCGGTGATGGCTGCTCATGTGCCTTCTTAAGGCGGTCGTCCCTAGGTGAGTATTGGGCTTACCGCGACTAACGCGTTGACTGCAAAGATTGCAGATGGCAACGCTATTGTCAGCAGCGGACACGTTAAAAAAAGCCCACACTGCGGAGCCATGTGCCGGTGTCCTGGGAGCGCCAGATGTGACCGTACATGGTCGATGACTCGCTCCTGATACATTTGCAGTCTGCTTTGTCCCTGCTGTGCAATGTAAGTCATTGCTGCTTCTCCTCCCTATCTGCTGGTCCATATCTCCCTCTGAACTCCCCTCCTCTTCCTCTCTTGTGGGCACCCACGTGACATCACTAGACACGTCATCATCAACGTCACCTTCCCCACCGCTATAAGTAGAGTAGGCAGCAACACCGGGGACCAACCTCCTCCTTGGGCTGATCTGGGTACTGGCGTCAGACTGCTGAGTAGCGCTTGTTGCTACCTCCTCTTCCTGATCCAATACCAAGAGTGGCTGCGCATCAGAAATGTCCTCTTGATATGGATCGGAAAATAATTCCAGTGACTCAAGCGGAAGGTATGTGGTGGTGGTGGTGGTGGTCGTGTTGTTGGTGGTAGTGTCTTTGGGGGTGCACATAGCAGAGAGTGAAGAAGAGGGTGCAGATCGAGAGGATGAGGAGGGTGCAGAAGAGTAAGGCTGAGCGAGCCACTCAACCAAGTCTGGTGCATCCTTTAAAGTAATTGAACGCACCTTCTGCAACTTCCCACTTTGGCTCAAGCCTGTTGCTCCTGCCCTACCCCTACCACCCCTGCGGAAGGGCCTGCCTCTTCCTCTGCATGTCATTTTTTAAATGACCCTGTGACAAAACTCTTAGTCCCTATACCGCTGAAGGACTGCTGCAGTATAGGTGAGCGGTCAGCAGTGGTGCACGTCAACCCTATCTATTGTGGACCTATAGCGGTCCTTACAGAACAGCAGACTGTACCGCACTCAAGCCTATGTACCGTAGCACCCTATACCAAGTTACCAGTCCTTATAAGAACTTTTGTGGACCAAGCAGGTTGTGTATTAGTGTTTAGCAGACTGTACGTCAGTCCCTATACCGCTGAAGGACTGCTGCAGTATAGGGCAGCGGTCAGCAGTGGTGCACGTCAACCCTATCTATTGTGGACCGATAGCGGTCCTTACAGAACAGCAGACTGTACCGCACTCAAGCCTATGTACCGTAGCACCCTATACCAAGTTACCAGTCCTTATAAGAACTTTTGTGGACCAAGCAGGTTGTGTATTAGTGTTTAGCAGACTGTACGTCAGTCCCTATACCGCTGAAGGACTGCTGCAGTATAGGGCAGCGGTCAGCAGTGGTGCACGTCAACCCTATCTATTGTGGACCGATAGCGGTCCTTACAGAACAGCAGACTGTACCGCACTCAAGCCTATGTACCGTAGCACCCTATACCAAGTTACCAGTCCTTATAAGAACTTTTGTGGAACAAGCAGGTTGTGTGTTAGTGATTAGCAGACTGTACGTCAGTCCCTATACCGCTGAAGGACTGCTGCAGTATAGGTGAGCGGTCAGCAGTGGTGCACGTCAACCCTATCTATTGTGGACCGATAGCGGTCCTTACAGAACAGCAGACTGTACCGCACTCAAGCCTATGTACCGTAGCACCCTATACCAAGTTACCAGTCCTTATAAGAACTTTTGTGGACCAAGCAGGTTGTGTATTAGTGTTTAGCAGACTGTACGTCAGTCCCTATACCGCTGAAGGACTGCTGCAGTATAGGGCAGCGGTCAGCAGTGGTGCACGTCAACCCTATCTATTGTGGACCGATAGCGGTCCTTACAGAACAGCAGACTGTACCGCACTCAAGCCTATGTACCGTAGCACCCTATACCAAGTTACCAGTCCTTATAAGAACTTTTGTGGACCAAGCAGGTTGTGTATTAGTGTTTAGCAGACTGTACGTCAGTCCCTATACCGCTGAAGGACTGCTGCAGTATAGGGCAGCGGTCAGCAGTGGTGCACGTCAACCCTATCTATTGTGGACCGATAGCGGTCCTTACAGAACAGCAGACTGTACCGCACTCAAGCCTATGTACCGTAGCACCCTATACCAAGTTACCAGTCCTTATAAGAACTTTTGTGGACCAAGCAGGTTGTGTATTAGTGTTTAGCAGACTGTACGTCAGTCCCTATACCGCTGAAGGACTGCTGCAGTATAGGGCAGCGGTCAGCAGTGGTGCACGTCAACCCTATCTATTGTGGACCGATAGCGGTCCTTACAGAACAGCAGACTGTACCGCACTCAAGCCTATGTACCGTAGCACCCTATACCAAGTTACCAGTCCTTATAAGAACTTTTGTGGAACAAGCAGGTTGTGTGTTAGTGATTAGCAGACTGTACGTCAGTCCCTATACCAATGAAGGACTGCTGCAGTATAGGGCAGCGGTCAGCAGTAGTGCACGGCAACCCTATGTATTGTGGACCGATAGCGGTCCTTACAGAACAGCAGACTGTAACGCACTCAGGCCTATGTACCGTAGCACCCTATACCAAGTTACCAGTCCTTATAAGAACTTTTGTGGACCAAGCAGGTTGTGTGTTAGTGATTAGCAGACTGTACGTCAGTCCCTATACCAATGAAGGACTGCTGCAGTATAGGGCAGCGGTCAGCAGTAGTGCACGGCAACCCTATGTATTGTGGACCGATAGCGGTCCTTACAGAACAGCAGACTGTAACGCACTCAGGCCTATGTACCGTAGCACCCTATACCAAGTTACCAGTCCTTATAAGAACTTTTGTGGACCAAGCAGGTTGTGTATTAGTGTTTAGCAGACTGTACGTCAGTCCCTATACCGCTGAAGGACTGCTGCAGTATAGGGCAGCGGTCAGCAGTGGTGCACGTCAACCCTATCTATTGTGGACCGATAGCGGTCCTTACAGAACAGCAGACTGTACCGCACTCAAGCCTATGTACCGTAGCACCCTATACCAAGTTACCAGTCCTTATAAGAACTTTTGTGGAACAAGCAGGTTGTGTGTTAGTGATTAGCAGACTGTACGTCAGTCCCTATACCGCTGAAGGACTGCTGCAGTATAGGGCAGCGGTCAGCAGTGGTGCACGTCAACCCTATCTATTGTGGACCGATAGCGGTCCTTACAGAACAGCAGACTGTACCGCACTCAAGCCTATGTACCGTAGCACCCTATACCAAGTTACCAGTCCTTATAAAAACTTTTGTGGACCAAGCAGGTTGTGTGTTAGTGTTTAGCAGACTGTGCGTCAGTCCCTATACCGCTGAAGGACTGCTGCAGTATAGGGCAGCGGTCAGCAGTAGTGCACGGCAACCCTATGTATTGTGGACCGATAGCGGTCCTTACAGAACAGCAGACTGTAACGCACTCAGGCCTATGTACCGTAGCACCCTATACCAAGTTACCAGTCCTTATAAGAACTTTTGTGGACCAAGCAGGTTGTGTGTTAGTGATTAGCAGACTGTACGTCAGTCCCTATACCAATGAAGGACTGCTGCAGTATAGGGCAGCGGTCAGCAGTAGTGCACGGCAACCCTATGTATTGTGGACCGATAGCGGTCCTTACAGAACAGCAGACTGTAACGCACTCAGGCCTATGTACCGTAGCACCCTATACCAAGTTACCAGTCCTTATAAAAACTTTTGTGGACCAAGCAGGTTGTGTGTTAGTGTTTAGCAGACTGTGCGTCAGTCCCTATACCGCTGAAGGACTGCTGCAGTATAGGGCAGCGGTCAGCAGTAGTGCACGGCAACCCTATGTATTGTGGACCGATAGCGGTCCTTACAGAACAGCAGACTGTAACGCACTCAGGCCTATGTACCGTAGCACCCTATACCAAGTTACCAGTCCTTATAAGAACTTTTGTGGACCAAGCAGGTTGTGTGTTAGTGATTAGCAGACTGTACGTCAGTCCCTATACCAATGAAGGACTGCTGCAGTATAGGGCAGCGGTCAGCAGTAGTGCACGGCAACCCTATGTATTGTGGACCGATAGCGGTCCTTACAGAACAGCAGACTGTACTGCACTCAGGCCTATGTACCGTAGCACCCTATACCAAGTTACCAGTCCTTATAAGAACTTTTGTGGACCAAGCAGGTTGTGTATTAGTGTTTAGCAGACTGTACGTCAGTCCCTATACCGCTGAAGGACTGCTGCAGTATAGGGCAGCGGTCAGCAGTGGTGCACGTCAACCCTATCTATTGTGGACCGATAGCGGTCCTTACAGAACAGCAGACTGTACCGCACTCAAGCCTATGTACCGTAGCACCCTATACCAAGTTACCAGTCCTTATAAGAACTTTTGTGGAACAAGCAGGTTGTGTGTTAGTGATTAGCAGACTGTACGTCAGTCCCTATACCAATGAAGGACTGCTGCAGTATAGGGCAGCGGTCAGCAGTAGTGCACGGCAACCCTATGTATTGTGGACCGATAGCGGTCCTTACAGAACAGCAGACTGTAACGCACTCAGGCCTATGTACCGTAGCACCCTATACCAAGTTACCAGTCCTTATAAGAACTTTTGTGGACCAAGCAGGTTGTGTGTTAGTGATTAGCAGACTGTACGTCAGTCCCTATACCAATGAAGGACTGCTGCAGTATAGGGCAGCGGTCAGCAGTAGTGCACGGCAACCCTATGTATTGTGGACCGATAGCGGTCCTTACAGAACAGCAGACTGTAACGCACTCAGGCCTATGTACCGTAGCACCCTATACCAAGTTACCAGTCCTTATAAGAACTTTTGTGGACCAAGCAGGTTGTGTGTTAGTGATTAGCAGACTGTACGTCAGTCCCTATACCAATGAAGGACTGCTGCAGTATAGGGCAGCGGTCAGCAGTAGTGCACGGCAACCCTATGTATTGTGGACCGATAGCGGTCCTTACAGAACAGCAGACTGTACTGCACTCAGGCCTATGTACCGTAGCACCCTATACCAAGTTACCAGTCCTTATAAAAACTTTTGTGGACCAAGCAGGTTGTGTGTTAGTGTTTAGCAGACTGTGCGTCAGTCCCTATACCGCTGAAGGACTGCTGCAGTATAGGGCAGCGGTCAGCAGTAGTGCACGGCAACCCTATGTATTGTGGACCGATAGCGGTCCTTACAGAACAGCAGACTGTAACGCACTCAGGCCTATGTACCGTAGCACCCTATACCAAGTTACCAGTCCTTATAAGAACTTTTGTGGACCAAGCAGGTTGTGTGTTAGTGATTAGCAGACTGTACGTCAGTCCCTATACCAATGAAGGACTGCTGCAGTATAGGGCAGCGGTCAGCAGTAGTGCACGGCAACCCTATGTATTGTGGACCGATAGCGGTCCTTACAGAACAGCAGACTGTAACGCACTCAGGCCTATGTACCGTAGCACCCTATACCAAGTTACCAGTCCTTATAAAAACTTTTGTGGACCAAGCAGGTTGTGTGTTAGTGTTTAGCAGACTGTGCGTCAGTCCCTATACCGCTGAAGGACTGCTGCAGTATAGGGCAGCGGTCAGCAGTAGTGCACGGCAACCCTATGTATTGTGGACCGATAGCGGTCCTTACAGAACAGCAGACTGTAACGCACTCAGGCCTATGTACCGTAGCACCCTATACCAAGTTACCAGTCCTTATAAGAACTTTTGTGGACCAAGCAGGTTGTGTGTTAGTGATTAGCAGACTGTACGTCAGTCCCTATACCAATGAAGGACTGCTGCAGTATAGGGCAGCGGTCAGCAGTAGTGCACGGCAACCCTATGTATTGTGGACCGATAGCGGTCCTTACAGAACAGCAGACTGTAACGCACTCAGGCCTATGTACCGTAGCACCCTATACCAAGTTACCAGTCCTTATAAGAACTTTTGTGGACCAAGCAGGTTGTGTGTTAGTGATTAGCAGACTGTACGTCAGTCCCTATACCAATGAAGGACTGCTGCAGTATAGGGCAGCGGTCAGCAGTAGTGCACGGCAACCCTATGTATTGTGGACCGATAGCGGTCCTTACAGAACAGCAGACTGTAACGCACTCAGGCCTATGTACCGTAGCACCCTATACCAAGTTACCAGTCCTTATAAGAACTTTTGTGGACCAAGCAGGTTGTGTGTTAGTGATTAGCAGACTGTACGTCAGTCCCTATACCAATGAAGGACTGCTGCAGTATAGGGCAGCGGTCAGCAGTAGTGCACGGCAACCCTATGTATTGTGGACCGATAGCGGTCCTTACAGAACAGCAGACTGTACTGCACTCAGGCCTATGTACCGTAGCACCCTATACCAAGTTACCAGTCCTTATAAAAACTTTTGTGGACCAAGCAGGTTGTGTGTTAGTGTTTAGCAGACTGTGCGTCAGTCCCTATACCGCTGAAGGACTGCTGCAGTATAGGGCAGCGGTCAGCAGTAGTGCACGGCAACCCTATGTATTGTGGACCGATAGCGGTCCTTACAGAACAGCAGACTGTAACGCACTCAGGCCTATGTACCGTAGCACCCTATACCAAGTTACCAGTCCTTATAAGAACTTTTGTGGACCAAGCAGGTTGTGTGTTAGTGATTAGCAGACTGTACGTCAGTCCCTATACCAATGAAGGACTGCTGCAGTATAGGGCAGCGGTCAGCAGTAGTGCACGGCAACCCTATGTATTGTGGACCGATAGCGGTCCTTACAGAACAGCAGACTGTACTGCACTCAGGCCTATGTACCGTAGCACCCTATACCAAGTTACCAGTCCTTATAAGAACTTTTGTGGACCAAGCAGGTTGTGTGTTAGTGATTAGCAGACTGTACGTCAGTCCCTATACCAATGAAGGACTGCTGCAGTATAGGGCAGCGGTCAGCAGTAGTGCACGGCAACCCTATGTATTGTGGACCGATAGCGGTCCTTACAGAACAGCAGACTGTACTGCACTCAGGCCTATGTACCGTAGCACCCTATACCAAGTTACCAGTCCTTATAAGAACTTTTGTGGACCAAGCAGGTTGTGTATTAGTGTTTAGCAGACTGTGCGTCAGTCCCTATACCGCTGAAGGACTGCTGCAGTATAGGGCAGCGGTCAGCAGTAGTGCACGGCAACCCTATGTATTGTGGACCGATAGCGGTCCTTACAGAACAGCAGACTGTACCGCACCCAAGCCTATGTACCGTAGCACCCTAGACAGACCAAGTTACCAGTCCTGATAAAGAGCTTTGTGGAACAAGTGAGTTGTGAATGATTAGCAGACTGCAGCAGAAGGGCAGCAGTCAAGTATAATATTCTTTCTATATTTGGAAGAAAGAATATTATACGTGTACAAGCCTATTACCGTACCACTGATACCAGTCCTGAAAAGAACCTTTGTGGAACTAATAGTAACAGCAAGTCTTTAAAATTATCCTCACTGCCTGACACACTGCTTCCTGCCTGTCCCTATACAAATTGGCAAAAAAGAGTAGGCTGGAACGATTAGCTGGAACAGCTCTTTTGTGGACCTGATAGTAACAGCTAATGATGATGATGATGATGATGATGAAGAAAGACTAATCTGGCTGAGCTGTCCCTAAAATAGCAGCATACAGCGCTCTGTCCCTTTATCTAAACTGACAAAAGAAACTCAGGCTGCTGACCTAACACCTATACCAGTCCTGAAAAGAACTTTTGTGTACCAAATAGCTAGCGTTTTCTCTGTCCCTACTCCACACAGGATCCTTTCCCTACAGTGACAGAAGAAAGAATGTAAAATGGCCACCGGATCGGGTGTATTTATAGGTTAGGGGGAATGTCCAAGTGTCCATGAGCTGTCATGTCTCAATTGGTTGTCCTGTAACACATGATAAACGTGTCACGAAAGGTTAAAGTTCTTGTATACATTAAACACGTAAGTCCGCCGGGGCGAACGACGGAAAAAGGCGTTCGAACCCGCGGACGGCGAAAGTCGGAAATTCGCCGCGAAACGACCGCCGGGCGAACCGTTCGGCCATCACTACTGTAGAGGACAGCGGCTCCATGACAGATAGCTCTGACGACAAAGGTTAGGTTCCTGCTAAAGTCAGGGGCACCCGATCCCGATCTGCTGATGTTGTTGAGGTGCAAGAACCGCAGGTCCCTCATATGGAGCAGAGAGACAGTATTGGCGCCCCTATTCCTTCTGGTGAACTGGCAAGCACCAGCGGCCTAGTACACCTTGGACATACATCCAGCACTGCAGTAACACGTGGTGACATGACGAGTCCCATAAGTGCAGTTCAAGCTGGCAAGGTGGCAAGCACAAGTAGTGTCCTGCTGCCACCAAGAAGAAGACAAAGGCAGGCTTGTCGTTCCCATAGTGTCCTTCCTGCAGAATTCGCCAATCCTGATTGGGTGCCCACCACTTCTGCAGAACCCATACTTCCCCCCATTCGCTGGGCAACCCGGTGTTCAGGTGGAAACAGCTGATTTTAGGCCACTTGATTTTTATTCACTGTTTTTCAAGGAAGATCTCTATAGATCTATTGTGGACCAAACTAATTTATATGCTGGTCAACACATCACCACTAATCCCCAGTTGCCTTCCCTTGCCAGAGATTGGAAACCAATTACGGTCCCTGAATTTAAGACCTTTCTGGGCCTTTCCCTCAACATGGGCATACATAAATTCATGACGTTGCGGACGTAATGGTCCAGTGACCCAATTGACCATATGCCCGTGTTCTTTGCCTCCATGTCCAGGAAACGATACCAGCAGATCTTGTGGTTCTTGCACTTCAATGACAATGAACTTTGTTGTCCTCGTGGAGACCCTGAATACGATCGGCTCTACAAAATTCGGCCATGAACCACTTCAACCAACTTTTTGCAGCCTTGTTTATTCCCAATCAAGTTGTCTGCGTTGATGAGTCCCTGATTACATTTTCTGGCCGCTTGTCTTCCAATCAGTACCTTCCTAGCAAGTGTGCCAGATACGGGGTCAAGCTCTATAAGTTCTGTGACAGGCAACAGGCTGTGTATGGTGCTTTATGGTTTATGAGGGAAAAGATAGTTACATAGAGCCGGAGAACTGCCCAGATTACATAGGTAGCGCTGGCAAGATAGTGTGGAACTTAGTGTCACCCTTATTCGGAAAGGGGTACCACTTGTACGTGGACAATTATTACATGAGCGTGCCACTGTTTAGTCATTTGTTTGATCAGCAGATTGGAGCATGTGACACCGTGCAACCTAATCACTGGGGCTTGTAGATTCTTGTCTTAGGCTAGGGGAGAGAGCCTGCTTGCAGTGTAATAACTTGCTCGCTATGAAGTGGAGGGATAATAAGAATGTTTTCGTTCTTACCTCCCTTCATGCAGACACGACAGTCCAAGTTACTATGGCGACTGGTGTTGTGGAGAAACCCCTCCCTGTGTCCACGAATATAACCAAAATATGGGAGGGGTGAACCTCAACGACCAGTTGTTGGCGCCGTATCTAGTTGTCCGTAAGGCCAGGCGCTGGTACAAAAAAGTGTCTGTTTACTTATTTCAATTGGCTTTGCTGAACACTCATGTGCTATACAGAGCTTCATGCGGGACTTTATTCTTCCTTATATTCCAGAAAGAGATTGTCACAGACCCTCTGTATCCAGACGGTTCTGCGTCTTACCATTCCCAACCAAATGCAGTAAGCCGGCTGCATGAGAGGCATTTTCCGTATGTTCTCAAGAGTACCTCTACCCAACGAGCCCCCCAAAGAAGATGCCGTGTCTGTACCAAGCGAAGATTTAGGCGTGACACCCGTTATTATTGACAATCCTGGTCTTTGCATTGGTGAATGTTTTGAACGCTACCACGCACTAGTGAAGTTTTAGCATAGGGTACAGCATTTCAGACTAGGACATGCTTACACAGGGTCTCCCAAGATGCCATTGCATTTTGAGAGACCCGAACCGTTGGTTACAAAAAAAAAGTTAAAAAAACCCGTACCATGCAGGTATGGTATGGTAAGGTCTTACTGTTATACTGTAATGTTACTTTGTTTTAATGTTAACCATAATTTGCTTAGCAGGTACGCCATTCAGTTGCAGCGCGGATTTATTTATCTTGACAGCAACAGCGTTTGCTCCCACGATACATATACCCGTGACTCCAATGCTGTAGGAGGTGGTTTCACCACCACAGTTAAAAATAAGAGCATATATGCCGAAGCATGGGGGCAGCAGGGGTGGAGGAGCGATTTGCTCCTAATGCCACGTACATATGGTCGAAAATTCTGACGGAGGCTTGCCCGTGGAAAAGTCAGACCGTGTGTACGCGGCATAACTTTTGCAGGAAGATGCCCCCATGCTTTGGCATATATAAATGGTGCATGTATGCCCATCATTAGAAGTGAATGGATGAAGGGAGATATTCTAATGGTGGGCATACCCACCGATCAATCTCTTTTTTTCATTCAGCCAACAGGCTGCATGAAAAAAAAAATTACAATATATGTCCAACAAGGACCAGCAACATACTGGTATGTTGCTGGACTTTGACTGGTTATACCAGAATGATGCCTGTGGGTTTAGGTATCATCTTGGTATCATTCTTTTCAGCCAGTGATCGGCTTTCATGTAAAAGCAATCCTAGCAGCTAATTAGCCTCCAGACTGCTTTTACAAGCAGTGGGAGGGAATGTCTCCCCCCCCCCCCCCCCCCGATATAAACAGCACCATTGGGAAAGCATTTTATCACACCAAACGGTGTGGTCAGATGCTTTGAGGGCAGAGGAAAGATCCAGGATCTAATAGACCCCAATTTTTTCAAAAAAAGAGTACCTGTCACTACCTATTGCTATCATAGGGGATATTTACATTCCCTAAAATAACAATAAAAATGATTAAACAAAAATAAAAAAAATGGAAGGAACAGTTTAAAAATAAAATAAAAAAGCAAAATAAATAATAAAAAAAGCACCCCTATCCCCCCTGCTCTTGCGCAAAGGTGCATGCAAGCGACGGCCTGGCATCATATTAAACAGCAATTGCACTATGTGAGGTATCACCGCGAAGGTCAGATCGAGGGCAGTAATTTTAGCAGTAGACCTCCTCTGTAAATCTAATGTGGTAACCTGTAAAGGCTTTTAAAAGGGTTTTAAAAATGTATGTAGTTTGTCGCTACTGCGTGTTTGTGCGCAATTTTAAAGCATGTCGTTTTTGGTATCCATGTACTCGGCCTAAGATCATCTTTTTTATTTCATCAAAAATGTTGGCACTATAGTGTGTTTTAGTGCATTAAATTTAAAAAAGGCTATTGTTTCCCAAAAAAATGTGTTTAAAATATCGCTGCGCAAATACTGTGTGGAAAAAAAATGCAACACCCGCCATTTTAATCTGTAGGGTCTTTGCTTTAAAAAATATATATAATGTTTGGGGGTTCAATGTAATTGTCTTGCAAAAAATAAAAAATGTTTTCATGTAAACAAAAAGTGTCAGAAGGGCTTTGTCTTCAAGTGGTTTGAAGAGTGGGTGATGTGTGACATAAGCTTCTAAATGTTGTGCATAAATGCCAGGACAGTTCAAACCCCCCCCCCCCCACAAATTACCCCATTTTGGAAAGTAGACACCCCAAGCTATTTTCTGAGAGGCATGTTGAGTCCATGGAATATTTTATATTTTGCCACAAGTTGCGGGAATATTAAT
The DNA here is from genome assembly GCF_037356315.1 of Lithobates pipiens. Taxonomy (NCBI): domain Eukaryota; kingdom Metazoa; phylum Chordata; class Amphibia; order Anura; family Ranidae; genus Lithobates; species Lithobates pipiens. Next base: position 270,738,882 of record NW_027507748.1, on the reverse strand, counting down.
TTAATATAATTATTATTTATTTATTTTTTTTGCACAAAGTTGTCACTAAATGATATATTGCTCAAACATGCCATAGGCATATGTGGAATTACACCCCAAAATACATTCTGTTGCTTCTCCTGAGTATGGGGATATCACATGTGTGACACTTTTTGGGAGCCTAGCTGCATATGGGACCCCAAAAACCAAGCACCGCCTTCAGGCTTTCTAAGGGTGTACATTTTTTATTTCACTCCTTACTGACAATCACAGTTTCGGAGGCCATGGAATGCCCAGATGGCACAGACCCCTCCCCCCCCAAATTACCCCATTTTGGAAAGTAGGCACGCCAAGCTATTTGCTGAGAGGTATGGTGAGTATTTTGCAGATCTCACTTTTTGTCACAAAATTTTGAAAATTGAAAAAAAAAAAAAAAATTTTTCTCTTTACTTCATTTTCAAAAACAAATGAGAGCTGTAAAATACTCACTATGAGTCTCGGCAAAAAGCTTGGGGTGTTTTCTTTCCAAAATGGGGTCATTTGGGGGAGTTTCGCGCTATTTTGGCATTTTATGGCCTTCGAAACTGTGATAGGTAGTGAGGAGTGAAAGCAAAAATTTGCGCCTTAGAAATCCTGAAGGCGGTGATTGGTTTTCGGGGCCCCGTACGCGACTAAGCTCAAGAGAAGCAGCAAAATGTATTTTGGGGTGCAATTCCACATATAACTATGGCATGTGTGAGCGATATATCATTTAGTGACAACATTTTGTAAAAAAATTTTTGTCATTATTCAATCACTTATATATAATCACTTATAATATTCAATGGGCTCAACATGCCTCTTAGCAATTTCCTTGGGGTGTCTACTTTCTAAAATGGGGTCATTTGGGGGGGGTTGTACTGCCCTGCCATTTTAGCACCTCAAGAAATTCCAGAAAATGTACTCTAGTTTGTAGACGCTATAACTTTTGCGCAAACCAATAAATATACGCTTATTGACATTTTTTTACTAAAGACATGTGGCTGAATACATTTTGGCCTAAATGTATGACTAAAATTGAGTTTATTCAATTTTTCTTATAACAAAAAGTAGAAAATTTCTCTTTTTTTTTTTCCAAATTTCCGTTTATATCGCAAAAAATTAAAATCGCAGAGGCAATCAAATACCATCAAAAGAAAGCTCTATTTGTAGGAAGAAAAGGACGCAAATTTCGTTTGGGTACAACATTGCATGACCGCGCAATTACCAGTTAAAGCAGTGCAGTGCGAAATTGTAAAAAGACCTCTGGTCCTTAGGCTGACAATTGGTTCGGGGCTTAAGTGGTTAAAGACCTGGAAGGGCAATATCTGATTCTAACAGGATATATGCATGATACTACCATAACAGTAATTTCATATTATGCCCCCAACAGAAGTCCTACTTCATTCCTCTCCCACCTTTTACAGGTAATCGAATAACATAAAATAGGAATGTTACTTTTATGCAGAGATTCCAATCTAACTCTTTCCCTTTTATAGACAAGTCACCTATATCTCAATCAAATGTCCCTAATAGACGCTCTTTTTCACAACTTATTACAAAACATAATTTAGTAGAATTCTGTTGTGAACTGAATCAAACTAAAAGACAATTTACCTATTATTCACATCCCATTTGCTCATTCTCACAAATAGACCACCTATTTCTAACTACAGGTATGATGCCTGAAATCCTAACATCCAAAATGTTATCAATCCCATGGTCAGACTTATAATGCAATACTTACCACTATAGCCTCCTCCATTCCAAAAACACATGATCTGACTTGGGTTTTTAAGTAAGTAATCTCTAAGAAGCCGACACAAGACAACTATACCCCTGATATATCCCCACTCACGATGTGGGAAGCTCACAAACCAGTTTTACGTGGTATATGTATGAGACAAGCGGCTCTATTTAATTGAGAATGTAGAGCTTTATATAACAAATTAAGAACAAAGGATATCGGGGAACTGGAGAAAGTGCAGAGAAGGGAAACCAAACTGATAAGAGGCATGGAGGAGCTCAGCTATGAGGAAAGATTAGAGGAACTGAATTTATTCACTCTTGATAAGAGGAGATTAAAGGGGGATATGTTCAACATGTTCAAATATATAAGGGGTCCATATAGTGAACTTTGTGTTCAGCTATTCACTTTACAGTCAACAAAGAGGACAAGGGGGCATTCTTTACATCTATAGGAAAAGAGATTTCATCTCCAAATACAGAAAGGTTCCTTCACAGTATGAGCTGTGAAAATGTGGAATAGACTCCCTGCAGAGGTGGTTCTGGCCAGCTCAGTGGATTGCTTTAAGAAGAGCCTGGATTATTTCCTAGGTGTACATAATATAACTGGGTACTAACATTTATAGGTAAAGTTGATCCGGGGAAAATTCCGATTGCCTCTCGGGGGATCAGGAAGGAATTTTTCCCCCTGCTTTAGAAAATTGGATCATGCTCTGCTGGGGTTTTCCTTCCTCTGGATCAACTGTGGTTATAGAATTGGGTATATGGGATTGTATGATATTATTAAATTTTTTTTTTTTTTTTTTGTGGTTTAACTTGATGGACTTGTCTTTTTTCAACCTGATTAACTATGTAACAAACTTTAACACTTGCTACATGGCATTTCAATCCAATCCTTCCCCTTTGTTACAATTGCAATTGGATAAGGCTAAACTTGAATTTGACTTGTTTCTCACAGAATCAGCAGATAAAACTATCAATTGATCACGCCACAATTTTTACATGAAAGCTAATAAAGCAGAAACTCTATTAGGCCGCACCCTCAAATCTCACAACTCTCCCGTTAAACCTACTTGCCTCAAAATATCTAAAGATATATACTCCAATAACCCAAGGAAAATACTTAAAAAATGTAAAACACATTTAAACACTTTATATTCTTCTGGCACTGAGCTGGATACATCCAAAGCAGATGAGTTACTTTCCCACATTTCCCTCCCCCCATTATCCACAATCAAAACACTGAAAACAAACAAAAGACATGGCCCTGATGGATTTTCGCATTATATTATCGTACATATATTGAAACATTGTCACCCACCTTAACTGATGCCTTCAACTCTATACTATCAGGTCACTCATTTAGACATGAAACATTAACAGCAATTATTTGTATGCTTCCCAAATCAAACTCAGACGATAGCATCTGTTCAAATTATCATCCTATCTTTTTACTAAATGTAGATATTAAAATATTAGCCAGAATCCTTGCTACTATACTTAATACATTCATTGGTAAAATTATACATAAAGACCAAGCAGGATTTATCCTTATCCGACAAGTAAATGATAATATTAGACGTGCCACTCTTCTATCACATGCTGTGAAATTACTCCGCATCCCAGCCTGTTTCCTCTCATTAGATATAAATAAGGCATTTGATTCCATTTGATGGTCCTATATGCACTATACTCTTAGGCTTCATGCACACGAGACGCTGTTAAACGCATGTTCAGAGGCAGTTGGACACTTTTTTCAACTGCCCCTGAACTCATTCAATGTTATCCTATGTGTCCATGTACACAGTCTAGTTTTTTGCCGTTTTTAGGCAGTTGCGTTTAACCAGTTTTTTCCAGAAGCAAAAAAATGGGTTTAGACGCTAAAGTTTCCACGTTTCAGACTCAAAACACAGCTACCGTGTTTTGCCGCGTTTTAGTTTATAAGCGTTTTTACAGGTGACCTATTTTTTTTTTTACATTAAAAATCTCAAAAATGATTGCAAATGATGAAAAACCATTAAAAAATATTTTAAACAATTGCATGTGACGTGGCAAGTGGACAATCCACAACTTGTGGCAAGTGGCGTGGCTGGTGACGTGGTAAGTGGACAATCCACAACTTGTGGCAAGTGACGTGGACAATCCACAACATGTGACAAGTGACGTGGCAGGTGATGTGGCAAGTGGACAATCCACAACTTGTGGCAGGTGACGTGGCAAGAGGACAATCCACAACTTGTGGCAAGTGATGTGGCAAGTGGACAAGCCACAACATGTGGCAAGTGACGTGGCAAGTGGACAATCCACAACTTGTGGCAAATGACGTGGCAGGTGACGTGGCAAGTGACGTGGCAAGTGGACAATCCACAACTTGTGGCAAGTAACGTGTCAGGTGACGCGGTAAGTGGACAATCCACAACTTGTGGCAAGTGACGTGGACAATCCACAACATGTGGCAAGTGACATGGCAGGTGACGTGGCAAGTGGACAATCCACAACTTGTGGCAGGTGACGTGGCAAGTGGACAATCCACAACTTGTGGCAAGTGACGTGGCAGGTGACGTGGCAAGTGGACAATCCACAACTTGTGGCAAGTGACATGGCAGGTGACGTGGCAAGTGACGTGGCAAGTGGACAATCCACAACTTGTGGCAGGTGACGTGGCAAGTGGACAATCCACAATTTGTGGCAAGTGACATGGCAGGTGGCAAGTGACGTGGCAAGTGGACAATCCACAACTTGTGGCAGGTGAAGTGGCAAGTGATGTGGCAAGTGAACAATCCACAACTTGTGGCAGGTGATGTGGTAAGTGACCTGGCAGGTGACGTGGCAAGTGGACAATCCACAACTTGTGGCAGGTGACGTGGCAAGTGGGCAATCCACAACTTGTGGCAGGTGATGTGGCAGGTGATGTGGCAGGTGACATGGCAAGTGGACAATCCACAACTTGTGGCAGGTGACGTGGCAAGTGGACAATCCACAACTTGTGGCAGGTGACGTGGCAAGTGATGAGGCAAGTGGACAGTCCACAACTTGTGGCAGGTGATGTGGCAAGTGACATGGCAGGTGACGTGGCAAGTGGACAATCCACAACGTGTGGCAGGTGACGTGGCAAGTGATGTGGCAAGTGGACAAGCCACGACTTGTGGCAAGTGACGTGGCAAGTGGACAATCCACAACTTGTGGCTGGTGACGTGGCAAGTGACCTGGCAGGTGATGTGGCAAGTGGACAAGCCACAACTCATGGCAAGTGACGTGGCAAGTTGACAATCACCAACTTGTAGCAAGTGATGTGGATTGACGTCACCTGCCATGTCACTTGCCACAAGTGGTGGATTGTCCACTTGCCACGTCACTTGCCACAAGTTGTGGATTGTCCACTTGCCGTGGCAGGTGACGTGGCAAGTGGACAAACCACAACATGTGGCAAGTGATGTGGCAAGTGACATGGCAAGTGGACAATCCAGAACTTGTGGCAAGTGGACAATCCACAACTTGTGGCAGGTGACGTGGCAAGTGGACAATCCACAACTTGTGGCAGGTGACATGGCAAGTGATGTAGCAAGTGGACAATCCACAACTTGTGGCAGGTGACGTGGCAAGTGGACAATCCACAACTTGTGGCAGGTGACATGGCAAGTGATGTAGCAAGTGGACAATCCACAACTTGTGGCAGGTGACGTGGCAAGTGATGTGGCAAGTGGACAAGCCACGACTTGTGGCAAGTGACGTGGCAAGTGGACAATCCACAACTTGTGGCTGGTGACGGGGCAGGTGACCTGGCAGGTGACGTGGCAAGTGGACAAGCCACAACTCATGGCAAGTGACGTGGCAAGTGGACAATCACCAACTTGTAGCAAGTGACGTGGATTGACGTCACCTGCCATGTCACTTGCCACAAGTGGTGGATTGTCCACTTGCCACGTCACTTGCCACAAGTTGTGGATTGTCCACTTGCCGTGGCAGGGGACGTGGCACGTGGACAATCCACAACGTGTGGCAAGTGATGTGGTAAGTGACATGGCAAGTGGACAATCCAGAACTTGTGGCAGGTGACGGGGCAAATGGACAATCCACAACTTGTGGAAGGTGACGTGGCAAGTGATGTAGTAAGTGGACAATCCACAACTTGTGGCAGGTGACGTGGCAAGTGACCTGGCAGGTGATGTGGCAAGTGGTCAATCCACAAATTGTGGCAGGTGATGTGGCAAGTGGACAATACACAACTTGTGGCAGGTGACGTGGCAAGTGGGCAATCCACAACTTGTGGCAGGTGATGTGGCAAGTGACATGGCAGGTGACGTAGCAAGTGGACAATCCACAACTTGTTGCAGGTGATGTGGCAAGTGGACAATCCACAACATGTGGCAAGTGACATGGCAAGTGCACAATCCATAACTTGTGGCAGGTGACGTGGCAAGTGGACAATCCACAACATGTGGCAAGTGACATGGCAAGTGGACAACCCATAACTTGTGGCAAGTGGACAATCCACAACTTGTGGCAGGTGACGTGGCAAGTGGAAAATCCACAACTTGTGGCAGGTGAAGTTGCAAGTGACGTGGCAAGTGGACAATCCACAACTTGAGGCAAGTGACGTGGCAGGTGACGTGGCAAGTGGACAATCCACAACTTGTGGCAGGTGACGTGGCAAGTGGACAATCCACAACTTGGGGCAGGTGACGTGGTAAGTGACCTGGCAGGTGATGTGGCAAGTGGACGTGGCAAGTAATGTGGCAGGTGATGTGGCAGGTGACATGGCAAGTGAAGTGGCAAGTGGACCGTCCACAACTTATGGCAGGTGACGTGGCAAGTGGACAATCCACAACTTGTGGCAGGTGACGTGGCAAGTGACGTGGCAAGTGGACAATCCAAAACTTGTGGCAAGTGATGTGGCAGGTGACGTGGCAAGTGGACAAGCCACAACTTGTGGCAGGTGCCGAGGCAAGTGACTGGCTAAATACAAGTACACTGCTGCTCTCACAGCTGCTGCTACTCGCTCTGGTCTCACAAAATTGCTGAAATAATACTGTTTTTTGAGCTTGGGTCTATGATGTTAGCTTAACTAAACGCTTCTAGATGCAAACGCCGCTAAATTGCGGTAAAAATCACAGCAAAACAGGCATTTCTAAACCCCCGTTTCAGCTTTTAAAAACGTGTCCAGCAGAGTTTGCATCGGCGTCTCGTGTGCATGAAGCCTTAGTAAATGGGGATTCAGCCCCCATTTATTACAATGGATCTCAGCACTTTACTGCAAACCTAAAGCGTACATTAAATAAACAGGTTACTAATCTGAAACATTCAACATAGAAAGGGGAACACGTCAAGGACGCCTGCTCTCACCTTTATTATTTGCTTTGCTTATTGAGCCTTTAGCACAAAGAATAAGAATGGAACCTTCTATAACACACATAGAAATGGGAGGTTGTCACCACAAGTAATGTTTATTTGCGGACAGGGGAGGGCTGGCAGCCTTAGGCCTGAAGGGCAAGTCCAGTCAAGTGAACCACTGAATCAGCTCACCACCCATCTACACCACATTCCCTGTACAGAGAGAGAGGGAGACTGCTCCACATTGCCCCAAAGAGAGAGAGACTGCTTGACACTGCCTGCACAGAGAGAGACCGCTTCACACTGCCTCCACAGAGAGAGACCCTGCTTCACACTGCCTGCACAGAGAGAGACCCCGCTTCACACTGCCTGCACAGACCTCGCTTCACACTGCCTGCACAGAGAGAGCAGTCACTTTCTGTGCAGGCACTGTGAAGCAGTCAGTCTCTGTACAGGCAGTGTGAAGTGGAGCAGTCTCTCAGAGAATGGAGCAGTCTCTCAGAAAGAGACTGCATGATTGCCCCCAGAGAGGCTGAGAAAAAGAGCTGGCCCCTTCCCCACACCCAGTACACAGACCAATGAGGCTGCAGGAAGATGAAGACTAAAGACTGTGCTGTCACTGCCACCACACTAAGCACTACCTGTGGAGTCCAGAGTTTCTCTGGTGAGTGAGCACCACACCACTGGGCAAGCCAAGCAAGCAGAGTAGCTGAGAGTCACAGTGAGCGCAGCAGGCTAAACACGCAAGTCCTGCTGTCTCCCCGGCATGAACACCAGATTCACCAGGGTGCAGGTTCCTCCTGTCTCAATTGCGGATAGTAAGAAAGGCACATGCAGGCGCATGCCGGAGCACAGGCCAGATTAAGGGCATTGTGGGCCTGGTGCTGCAGTGGAGCCGGTTTAGGAGTGGCAGGGATATGAGGTAAGTAATGTCATATCCCAGCTCTTACCCAGACTTGGTCACAGCCCCACAGGGCTGTAATGTTAGAGAAGCCCAGAACTTGAATTACCAAGCTTCCGTAAGAGCCGTGTGTCGGTGTGTGCTCTGAAGTGAAAGTTTCCAAGCCATCAGAATACAGTGATCACTAAAACATAAAGACAGGCTGGTTGTATGTCAGTTGATGGAGTCCAATTCTGTACAACCAGTCTGCACAGAGATAGATTGAAATGTCTGCTGAACTTCAGCAGAATTTCAATCTGCCTATTGTGGCCTAAGTCCACCAGTCTCTGGGTTTAATAATATCCTCAAATCTTCTGAAAGGGGGGCTCCACTTAGGTGTAGAAATTCACTTTGAACTCCACCTTATTTCCAGAACTCTCTTTAGGGTCCTTTAACACTGAAGACGCTGTACAGGCGTTTTAGTGCTAAAAAATAGCACCTGTAAAGCGCTTCTTATGCCACCCCAGGTTTCCCACTGGGGCAGTGTGCTTGAAGGACATTCTGAAAAGTCCAGCAAGCAGCATTATTGGGGCGGTTTGGGAGAGGTGCCCAGCCCATTGAAATGAATGCAACACGGCCCTTTTTAACACTTTCTTTGGCCACTAGTGGGGGTTAAAAGTGCCCCGCTAGCGCCACTAAAACAATGATAAAGCGCCACTAAAACGAGCAGCGCTGTACCACTACCGCCCACATCGCCCCAGTGTGAAAGTACCCTTCGGTATTAGATGTGCAAACAAAAAGGTGAGACCACATCTAATACCTACAGAGAGTAATGGAAATAAGGTGGAGTTCAAAGTGAACTGTGTCATTACCTGCAGGGATTTGCATTTAGGGGGGTTAAAGCAGGCAGGGATGAAATGTGATATCAACTATTCACTGCCTGTCAAATGCCTCTGAAAAGTGACCTGAGCATGGATCACTTTTCAGAGCAGTGGCAGTGGCTGCTGCAAGTGAATACAAGCATTTAGGCTCACACTGGTGTGCGGTTTGGCTGCAGTGCGGGTGTACTGGCGGGTGTCACACCCCCTCAGACTTCTTTTAGGTTACTCATTGTTGCTGCATGTTCTGAAAGTGCACCAAACATGCAGCATGCAGGACGTTTTGTGCACTTTCAGAACATGCAGTAAAAATGTGCATCCTCTATGTCCCAGGGGCAACATGCAGGATGACTGCCAGTACACCAGCCAAACTGCAGCATGTCAGTGAGAGCCCTCATCATACCACCTAGCCCTAGGAGGGCAAGGTACTGGCACAGGCTGCTAGAAAAAAACTCTTTGGCTGCAGAGAGGAGGAGAGAGGAGCAGCTCACTTACTTGGATGGTCCCAGCCTCCCAGGAGCCTCACTGGATTCCAGCCAACTGCTCAGATTGAGCAGAGAGCAGGTCCAGCCTCTGCCAGCCAATGGCGTGGAGTAGGGAGGGGCTGTGCTGTGTAACACAGACTGTCAGCCCTGACATGAAGACATCGCTGGCTCACAGTACTGGACTCGGCCAGCTCAAGAACTGTGCATGTTGCGGTTTTGAGCTGACGACACAGCAGCCTTTGCCACCACATATCAGAGCAGCCCAGGGGGCAATTGCATCCCTGCCCCCTGGCCCAGCCCTCCCCTGTTTGCGGATGACATCCTTCTATTTTTACCTTCACCTCAAATTTCAACTCCTAACCTTATGAATATACTAAAATACTATTCAATCATCTCAGGCCTTACGGTTAGTACTCAAAAATCCACAGCACTGAACATCTTGTGAACTACTGCAGAAAAAGTAATTGTACAAGAATCATTAACCATTAAATGGGCTACACATAGCATTCCTTATCTGGGTATCCAACTCACTGCCAGCCACTTGGATTTATTTTCTGCCAATTAACCTTCTTTACTAAAATTAAATACAAATTTGCTTTTAAAATTGTGATCTATACCCACTGCATGGTTTGGGAAAAAGAATAAAAATGCCAAGCTTCCTAAATTCCTGTACCTTTTCAGAGTTCTTTCAATACACGTCCCGGCCTATTTCCTGAAATTAATATAACACAACTTTATAAAATTTACATGGGGGGAACTCAAACTATAGAGAAACCTTATTCCTTCCCAAACCCCATGGCGGCCTAGGATTTCCAAACATTTCATTATATTATAAAGCCGCTAGCACAATCCATAAAATATCACTCCAAAACTGAGGTTCCCCTGTGGTTACCATTGAAGCAATAGATTGTGACCCTCTCTCCATACACAGTATTTTATGGTTACGTCCCATAGATCGTAAAACTTGAAAAAATCCAATCACTAAACATTCTCTAGCTATCTGGGATAGACTCAAAATCTCTCATGGTCTGCAATCCAAACATAATCCACTTCTATCTTTTCTCAAAAACCCAGCTTTCTATCCAGCATGGATTTATACCTGCTTTGGACCAAGCCTGAAAAGATCTGGGATAACATGTTTACATCACATGATCATAAATACAACAATCTATCCCTTCCTAAAGTTATGCAAGTCTTTTGGGCTCCCCAATCAGAAATATTTTCAAATTAAGAAATTTTGCATTCCTTTCCTAAGCATTGATGACTCTGTAGATGATTTTACTAAGTTTGAAAATATATATATATGAAAGACTCTCATGCCAGAGGTCTCATATCAACAATATACTTCCCATTGCTTGTTAATTTAGATGGTAAATTACCATCTTATGTGGTGAAATGGGAAAAAGATCTTGATCGAACTATTGATAAAACAGAATGGTCTGCAATCTGGTCCAATATCAAATAGTTTTCTCCTAATGTGATAGATATTGAAACCATCTACAAGGTACTCTCACGCTGGTATTTGTTTCCTGCTACAATAGCTAAATTCACACCTGGTTACTCAGGCCTCTGCTTTCCCAGCTGTTCAGAACAAGGAACATATATACTGTATTTATTGGCATATAACACTCAATTTTTCACCATGAAAATCGGGTGCAAATAGCATGTGCGTGTTATACACCAATACAACAATTTTAGTTTTTCCTGAAACTTCCCTCTTAAAATGAATGTGCGTGTTATACACCGGGGCGTGTTATACACCGATAAATACGGTACACATGTGGTGGAATGGTTGTATTATAAAAAATAAAAATCTTAAAAAAGGTTTTTTTTACTCACTTCAGAAATGTTTGAAATAACAATAATACCAGATCCAGAAATTGCCCTTTTGAATATAAAATCTGATTTCATGACTCGTAAATAGTGATGGCCGAACGGTTCGCCCGGCGGTCGTTTCGCGGCGAATTTCCGACATTCGCGGTCCGCACGTTCGAACGCCTTTTTCCGTCGTTCGCCGCGGCGGACTTACGTGTTTAATGTATACAAGAACTTTAACCTTTGGTGACACGTTTATCATGTGATACAGGACAGCCAATTGAGACATGACAGCACATGGACACTTGTACATTCCCCCTAACCTATAAATACACCCGATCCGGTGGCCATTTTACATTCTTTCTTCTGTTACGATAGGGACAGGTTCCTGTGTGGAGTAGGGAGAGATAAACCACTAGCTATTTGGTACACAAAAGTTCTTTTCAGGACTGGTATAGGTGTTAGGTGTTGATAGGTTTGCTGTGCTGCTGATTCTTGCAGCAGCCTGAGTGTCTTTTGTTAGTTTAGAGAAAGGGAAAGGACGGTGTATGCTACAGGGACAGCCAGATTAGTCTTTCATCATCATCATCATCATCATCATCATTAGCTGTTACTATCAAGGTCCACAAAAGAGCTGTTCCAGTAACCACTAATCGTTCTCTTTTTTTGCCAATTTGTATAGGGACAGGAAGGAAGCAGTGTTGTCAGGCAGTGAGGGTAATTTTAAAGACTTGCTGTTATTATTAGTTCCACAAAGGTTCTTTTCAGGACTGGTATCAGTGGTACAGTAATAGGCTTGTACATGTATAATATTCTTTCTTCCAAATATAGAAAGGATATTATACTTGACTGCTGCCCTTCTGCTGCAGTCTGCTAAACATTCACAACTCACTTGTTCCACAAAAGTTCTTATAAGGACTGGTAACTTGGTATAGGGTGCTACGGTACATAGGCTTGAGTGCGGTACAGTCTGCTGTTCTGTAAGGACCGCTATCGGTCCACAATAGATAGGGTTGACGTGCACCACTGCTGACCGCTGCCCTATACTGCAGCAGTCCTTCAGCGGTATAGGGACTGACGTACAGTCTGCTAAACACTAATACACAACCTGCTTGGTCCACAAAAGTTCTTATAAGGACTGGTAACTTGGTATAGGGTGCTACGGTACATAGGCTTGAGTGCGGTACAGTCTGCTGTTCTGTAAGGACCGCTATCGGTCCACAATAGATAGGGTTGACGTGCACCACTGCTGACCGCTGCCCTATACTGCAGCAGTCCTTCAGCGGTATAGGGACTGACGTACAGTCTGCTAAACACTAATACACAACCTGCTTGGTCCACAAAAGTTCTTATAAGGACTGGTAACTTGGTATAGGGTGCTACGGTACATAGGCTTGAGTGCGGTACAGTCTGCTGTTCTGTAAGGACCGCTATCGGTCCACAATAGATAGGGTTGACGTGCACCACTGCTGACCGCTCACCTATACTGCAGCAGTCCTTCAGCGGTATAGGGACTGACGTACAGTCTGCTAAACACTAATACACAACCTGCTTGGTCCACAAAAGTTCTTATAAGGACTGGTAACTTGGTATAGGGTGCTACGGTACATAGGCTTGAGTGCGGTACAGTCTGCTGTTCTGTAAGGACCGCTATAGGTCCACAATAGATAGGGTTGACGTGCACCACTGCTGACCGCTCACCTATACTGCAGCAGTCCTTCAGCGGTATAGGGACTGACGTACAGTCTGCTAATCACTAACACACAACCTGCTTGTTCCACAAAAGTTCTTATAAGGACTGGTAACTTGGTATAGGGTGCTACGGTACATAGGCTTGAGTGCGGTACAGTCTGCTGTTCTGTAAGGACCGCTATCGGTCCACAATAGATAGGGTTGACGTGCACCACTGCTGACCGCTGCCCTATACTGCAGCAGTCCTTCAGCGGTATAGGGACTGACGTACAGTCTGCTAAACACTAATACACAACCTGCTTGGTCCACAAAAGTTCTTATAAGGACTGGTAACTTGGTATAGGGTGCTACGGTACATAGGCTTGACTGCGGTACAGTCTGCTGTTCTGTAAGGACCGCTATCGGTCCACAATAGATAGGGTTGACGTGCACCACTGCTGACCGCTGCCCTATACTGCAGCAGTCCTTCAGCGGTATAGGGACTGACGTACAGTCTGCTAAACACTAATACACAACCTGCTTGGTCCACAAAAGTTCTTATAAGGACTGGTAACTTGGTATAGGGTGCTACGGTACATAGGCTTGAGTGCGGTACAGTCTGCTGTTCTGTAAGGACCGCTATCGGTCCACAATAGATAGGGTTGACGTGCACCACTGCTGACCGCTCACCTATACTGCAGCAGTCCTTCAGCGGTATAGGGACTGACGTACAGTCTGCTAATCACTAACACACAACCTGCTTGGTCCACAAAAGTTCTTATAAGGACTGGTAACTTGGTATAGGGTGCTACGGTACATAGGCTTGAGTGCGGTACAGTCTGCTGTTCTGTAAGGACCGCTATCGGTCCACAATAGATAGGGTTGACGTGCACCACTGCTGACCGCTGCCCTATACTGCAGCAGTCCTTCATCGGTATAGGGACTAAGAGTTTTGTCACAGGGTCATTTAAAAAATGACAGGCAGAGGAAGAGGCAGGCCCTTCCGCAGGGGTGGTAGGGGTAGGGCAGGAGCAACAGGCTTGAGCCAAAGTGGGAAGTTGCAGAAGGTGCGTTCAATTACTTTAAAGGATGCACCAGACTTGGTTGAGTGGCTCGCTCAGCCTTACTCTTCTGCACCCTCCTCATCCTCTCGATCTGCACCCTCTTCTTCACTCTCTGCTATGTGCACCCCCAAAGACACTACCACCAACAACACGACCACCACCACCACCACCACATACCTTCCGCTTGAGTCACTGGAATTATTTTCCGATCCATATCAAGAGGACATTTCTGATGCGCAGCCACTCTTGGTATTGGATCAGGAAGAGGAGGTAGCAACAAGCGCTACTCAGCAGTCTGACGCCAGTACCCAGATCAGCCCAAGGAGGAGGTTGGTCCCCGGTGTTGCTGCCTACTCCGAGATCTCTACTTATAGCGGTGGGGAAGGTGACGTTGATGATGACGTGTCTAGTGATGTCACGTGGGTGCCCACAAGAGAGGAAGAGGAGGGGAGTTCAGAGGGAGATATGGACCAGCAGATAGGGAGGAGAAGCAGCAATGACTTACATTGCACAGCAGGGACAAAGCAGACTGCAAATGTATCAGGAGCGAGTCATCGACCATGTACGGTCACATCTGGCGCTCCCAGGACACCGGCACATGGCTCCGCAGTGTGGGCTTTTTTTAACGTGTCCGCTGCTGACAATAGCGTTGCCATCTGCAATCTTTGCAGTCAACGCGTTAGTCGCGGTAAGCCCAATACTCACCTAGGGACGACCGCCTTAAGAAGGCACATGAGCAGCCATCACCGAGCCCAGTGGGAGCAACGGAACACACAAAGCCACACTGCAGGCTCTCACCGTCCAGCCTCGTCTTCTACTTCTCCTTCTCCTCTCTCCTCACAATTGTCCTCCACTCCACCTTCCATCACGCCAAGCTCACATTTTTCTGCAAAAAGGCAGGCTTCCGTGGGCCTAATGTTTGAGCGTAAAAAAATGATGACGCCGGATAACCCTCTTGCCCAACGGTTGGCGGCTGGCTTGTCAGAACTCATAGCCCGCCAACTACTGCCATATAAACTGGTGGACTCGGAGGCCTTTCGCAAATTTGTGGCCATTGGAACACCACAATGGAAGGTCCCAGGAAGGAAGTATTTCTCAGAGAAGGGCATCCCAGAGCTATATGGCCATGTTCAGCGGCAAGTGAATGTATCTCTGGCACACAGTGTCGGTGCCAAGATACATCTGACCACAGACACGTGGTCTAGCAAACACGGGCAGGGAAGGTATATCAGTTTTACTGCCCACTGGGTGAACCTTCTGACGGCCGTCAAGCATGTAACCCGTGGCACCCGTGTAGATTTGGTTTTACCGCCACGGATTGCATGCAGGCCTGACTCTTCTTCTCCTCCTCCTACTCCATCCTCCTCCCTCTCCTCCTCAGCTGCCTCCTCCTTTTCCGCTGCTAGCGTCTCTTCCACTGCACCGCCCAAGCTCCCCAGAACCTATTCCACATGCCAGGTGAGACGTTGCCATGCCGTGCTGCGTCTGTTGTGCCTGGAAGCAAAGAGCCACACTGGCCCGGCACTCCTTTCAGCTTTGCGTTCACAGGCAGATGAGTGGCTAACACCGCTCAATTTGACAGTTGGTAAAGTGGTGTGTGACAACGGTGCCAATCTGCTTAGCGCATTGAAACAGGGCAAAATCACGCACGTGCCGTGCATGGCACACGTCTTAAACTTGGTCGTGCAGCGATTCCTTGTCAAATACCCTGGGGTCCAGGACATCTTGCGGCAGGCAAGGAAAATCTCGGCCCATTTCAGAAGATCTTACACGGCCATGGCTCGCCTTGCTGACATTCAGCGGCGACACCATCTGCCGGTCAGACGTCTTATTTGCGATTGCCCGACGCGATGGAACTCAACCTTCTATATGCTTGATAGGCTGCTCCAGCAGAAACGTGCAGTTAACGTCTACCTGTATGAACTCTGCGAAAGAAACGGTTCTGGGGAGCTGGGTTTTTTTTCACCGCGCCAGTGGCTGCTCATGCGCGACACATGCAGACTTCTGCGGCCATTTGAGGAGATCACCAAACTGGTCAGTCGCAGCCATGGCGCCATCAGTGACATGGTACCTTATGCCTTCTTTCTGGAGCGTGCATTGCGTCGTGTCATTGATCAGGCTGTGGAGGAGCAGGAGCGGGAAGATGAGGAAGTCGCAATGCTGGATGAATTCCCAGGGGGGGCTACTCTATCTGAGACAAGTCAACAACAGGAGTCTGATGAGGAGTCAGAGGAGGATGGTGCCGGGGCGGATGAGCAGGAGCAAGAAGAGCATGCTTTAAACCTTTCTGGGATCCCTGTTGTGCGAGGATGGGGAGAGGAGAATGAAGAGGACGACATTATCCTGGATGATGAGCAGGAGCCAGGCCACCACACCGCTTCCACTTTAGTGCAAATGGGGGCCTTCATGCTCCAGTGTTTTAATAGGGACCCCCGTATAAAAAGCATGAGGGTCAAGGACCAGTACTGGGTGGCAACGTACTTAGACCCCCGGTACAAACACAAAATGGCGGAAATGTTACCGCCGTCGCAGAGGGCTGTCAGAATGCAGCACTTCCAGGCCTTGCTTCGAGAAATGCTGCATTCTGCTTTTGCGTGCGCTGGCAGAGGAGCAATTCCCACTCCCAGAGAAGGATTTGCGGGTACCAATCCAACAGCGCCTGCAAGAAGAGGCCGGTTTGAAGATGTGTTGGTGACTTCGGATATGAGGTCATTCTTTCAGCCGACCCATCGACAGGTGTCATCCGGATCCAGCATCAGGGAACGCCTAGACCGTCAGGTGTCCGACTACATTGGGTTAACGGCCGATGTGGACGCTCTGAGGAGTGATGAACCCCTAGACTACTGGGTGGGCAGGCTTGACCTCTGGCCAGAGCTTGCCCAATTTGCAATCGAACTGTTGGCTTGCCCCTCATCCAGTGTCCTGTCCGAAAGGACGTTCAGCGCAGCAGGGGGGATTGTGACCGATAAGCGTACTCGCCTAGCTCACGACAGTGTTAACTACCTCACATTTCTAAAAATGAATGAGGCATGGATCTCGGAGGAATTCAACACATGTGACCAGTAGACCATGTATATGTCTATAAACTATTTTTTTAATCAAGCACACAGACCTTCTTAATTCATTTGGCTCACTTCCTTGACCCAAAAAAGCACACCGTACTATATGCCCCTACCCTCCTCTTTGAAGAGGTTGAGCGGTGTCATATTTCTACTGGGGCTGCTTATGATATCCCTGTGCTGTGCTGACTTCCTCCTGGGGGTTCTTATTATGAAGGGATCACACTATCCCTGTGCTGTGCTGACTTCCTCCTGGGGGTTCTTATTATGAGGGGATCACACCATCCCTGTGCTGTGCTGACTTCCTCCTGGGGGTTCTTATTATGAGGGGATCACACCATCCCTGTGCTGTGCTGACTTCCTCCTGGGGCTGCTTACGGTGCTGCTGTCAGTGCTGTATGTCACGGTGCTGCTGTCAGCGCTGTATGTCACGGTGCTGCTGTCAGCGCTGTATGTCACGGTGCTGCTGTCAGCGCTGTATGTCACGGTGCTGCTGTCAGCGCTGTATGTCACGGTGCTGCTGTCAGCGCTGTATGTCACGGTGCTGCTGTCAGCGCTGTATGTCACGGTGCTGCTGTCAGCGCTGTATGTCACGGTGCTGCTGTCAGCGCTGTATGTCACGGTGCTGCTGTCAGCGCTGTATGTCACGGTGCTGCTGTCAGTGCTCTGTATTACGGTGCTGCTGTCAGATGCCTCTATCACGGTGCATGTGTCATTCCGGTATGTCACGCTGCTGGTGATCATCTCCTGCACCCTCTTCTTTGCCTACCCTGGTCCCTGACCTTCCCTCTCCTCCATTGCCTTCATTAGCTCCATAGTCCTGAATTGTTAGAACAATTTCCCAAATAAAATAAAAATGCTTGTAGTTATCGATCCCAAATTCACCTCATACATGTATTATGTCATTGTCCAGATGGTGGGACTACGTTTTACCCCCTAATAATTACCACGTGGCCGCAAATTCGACATGAAGGTTTGCAAAGTTCGCCTCCCATTGAAGTCAATGGGGCCCGCGGCGAACGTTCGGTTTCGCGAACGTTTGGGTCCGTTCGCATTTCGCGTTCGCGAAACGTCCCGTCGGAAGTTCGTCCATCACTACTCGTAAACAATTCAAGCTATTCATACAACTTATTATGGCCGCGAAACAGACTATATCTAAAACATGGAAAACTCCCTTACTAAACATAGCAGAAACCAAGCACAAAATGAATCGGTCATTGTTGCATGCAAAAATGGAAGCCCTAGATAAAGAAAATCTGAAAGGATATGAAGGTCTATGGAAACCATGGATCACACATTGTTTACCTATAAACATTGACCACCAGGTACTCCAGTCACTGTAACTAACATTTTTATATGCAACAATGTTATGCCTCCAGAAAACACCCCATGCCCTCCGTCCCCCCACCTTTCCTTTACCCTTAATTTCTTTCTTTTTTCTTCTCTTCCTTATTTCTCTCTTATTATCATTTCATAATGTACCTAACAGCAACAGGGGATATGGAACATATTTAAAATATCACACTCGGTAGTTTGATACATATACTTTATTCAAATGTTTAACACACATAAGAACTCAGACACAAATAGACCTAATTTTCATTCATTAACGTTCCTGAACGTCCTCTCAGAAGCAGGGCTGGACTAGCCTACCAGGATACCCCGGATTTCCCGGTATGCCGCCTGCCCTGGGGCTGCTTTTAGTTGTGGCTGCATTGCTCCCCTCTCTCCTGTGGATGACAGAGCTGGCTGGGTCTGTGTTCAGCGGCGGCGCTGTAACATGGTCCCGCCCCCCGACCGGCTTGTGTGATAGGCAGAACTTTGATTCTATCTACTATCACACAAGCCGGTCTGGGGGGGGGGGGGGGGGGGGGCGGGGCCATGATACACCATGAACCATGAACACAGACCCAGCCAGCTCTGTGTGATCCATAGGAGGAGATGCCCACCTGTACAGCCCACCCTGTGTGCCTGGATAGGAGGATCGGCAGGGGGGTCGCATATAGAGGAAATGAGCTTTCTATATTCCTCCATGCAGCTGCTGAATGCTTGCAGGAGGGATAGGAGCAGAATCAAGCATTTAGCAGCTGCTTGAAAGAATATAGAAAGCTCATTTCCTCTATATGCAACCCCCCTGCCGATCCTCCTATCCAACTTCTTTTACTGCCCTCCAGTTCACCTTGTGCTCCCTGCCCCCCAGAGCTCTCCTCCCCCACCACACTCAACAGCCCCCCCTCCAGTTCTCTCCACCCCTGTTCTTTCTGCCCCCCTGCTCTCCAGCTCTCCCCTTCCTCCTCTAGCCACCATCCCAGTGTTCTCCACTCCTCCCAGTGCTCTCCCCCTTGATCTTTCTCCCCCCCCCCAGTGTTCTCCAGCTCTCCCCATCACTTTACAGCCCCCACCCCAGTGCTCTCCAGCCCCCCATTTCTGCCCCCGGGTGCTCTCAAGCTCTACCCATCGTTCTCCAGGCCCCCCAGTGCTCTCTACCCCTGTGCTCTCCACCCCTGTTCTTTTTGACTCCCCCCAGCACTCTCCACTCCCCACTCCTGTTCTTTTTGGCTCCCCCAGTACTCTCCACTCCCCCCCACATTTTGCCCCCACCCATGTGCTCTCCACCCCCCATAGTGCTCTCCAGTCCACCGTGCTTTCCATCCCTGTTCTTTCCGTTCCCCTTCTGGTGCTCTAAAGCTCCCCCATTGCTCTCCATTCCCTTCTGCTCTTTGTACCCCCCGGTACTCTCCAGCCCCCGTGCTCTCCACTCCTGTTTTTCTGCCCCCACAGTGCTCTTCGCCACCCCACACTCTTAGCCCCCCAGTGCACTCAGCCTGCTGTGCTCTCCACCCCTGTTCTTTTTGCCCCCCCCCCAGTGCTCTCAAGTCCCCCCCCAGCACTCTCCACTCCTGTGATCTCCACTCCCCTCTGCTCTTTGCCCCCACCCATGTGTTCTCCAACCCCGTCAGTACTCTCTGTTCCCCCTTCTCTCCAGCTCCCACCCAGTGCTTTCCACTTCCCCAGGACCAGAGGACAGGCTGTCTGGGGCTGGAAAATGAGGATGGCTGAAGGTGCAGGTGGCCAGGGACCACTCCATCTCACAGCAAACACATCGTCTGGAAGGAGCACCGTTCCCATCCAAAATTAGAACAGACCTTGCCTGCTGCTGGCCATCATGGATATCCTGCTGGCATGCAAGGTACCGTACCGAGCATCAACAACACACCCTCCCACAGACAGGGACTGCAGACTGGGACATGGGGCACGGTGAGGCTGCATTGATGGGCATGGTGAGGCTGCATTTGTGGGCACAGAGAGACTGCATTCACGGGAAGAGTACAGCTGCATTTGGTGGCACAGTGAGGCTGCATTGAGCTCCTGCATCAAGTCTGCAGTCCCTGACCATCTCCTGTATCATGTCTGCAGTCTCTGAGGGATTCTAGAGAGGAATCAAGAGTGGGAGCGCCGCCGCCATGGGGGTCATGGGAGGAGTCAGAAATGTGTGGACTGCACAGCAAACAGATCCTCTGGAAGGATCACCGTCCCCATCCAAAATGAGAACAGACCCTGCCTGCTGCTGGCCATCATGGATATCCTGCTGGCATGCAAGGTACCGTACCGAGCATCAACAACACACCCTCCCACAGACAGGGACTGCAGGCTGGGACATGGGGCACAGGAGGGGCTGAAATGATGGGCACATTGAGGCTGCATTCATGGGCACAGTGAGACTGCATTCACGGGTAGAGTAAAGCTGCATTTGGTGGGCACAGAGAGGCTGCAATGGTGGGCACGGTGAGGTCATATTTGTGGGCACAGTGAGACTGCATTCACGGGCAGAGTAAAGCTGTATTTGGTGGCACAGTGAGGCTGCACTTTATGGGCACTGGTGAGGCTGCATTTGATGGGCACTGGTGAGGCTGCATTGAGGTCTTGCATCAAGTCTGCAGTCCCTGACCATCTCTTGTATCATCTGGAGAGGAATCAAGAGTGGGAGCGCCGCCGGGATGGGGGTCATGGGAGGAGTCAGAAATGTGTGAACTGTGGAAAGGAGACTATAGGATAAAACCAGAGCCACCAAGCTGGAGCCGACTGATTGAGACCTGCACAGTGCACCTGAGAGGAGGTCAGTGACAGCGCCGCCAGGTGAGTCTGAAGGGGGGGTCACTGATGTAAGGGGGGGAGTGAATACGATAATGTAAGGGGTCACTAATATAAAGGGTTTCCCCCTTATATTAGTAGTCCAACCCCCTTACCTTAGTGTAATCTTTCTGGGGAAAGTTGTCCCCCCCCCACGTTCTGAGTTCCTGAGGTCCCCCTTGATGATTGACCACTTACCACTTTTAACTGGAATTTGCATAGATATACATAAGCCCTATGTGATTTCATATCTATATATAATACACTCTTCAAATTTGCTTTAAAATATATGGTTTTCCCTTTCATGAACAAGAAAATAATGAAGTTATGCTGTTGTGTTGGGGGGCTGGGGAGGGTTTAAAAATCATCTCATCCAGGAGTAGTCAACAATATGAATATACATTGTATACAGTGGATCCGACTATATCTTGCCCGCTGCATTGCTCACTGTCTACCTATTATGTTACTATGTTCCGAGTCCTGTCCCAGAGGTAACCGTCTCTCAGGGACCCAGGATGCCCATAATTTGTGGAATTTTTTGGAGCAATTGCATCCCAAGTACGTCAGTTTATACAGCGGCAGCGCCTGATCAATTAGTAAGTGCCACTGTTGGACCGTAAGGGGAGTAGGTCTATTCCAGTTTATCAGGATTTCCTTCCTGGCATAGAAGGCTGCATAGAATATGAATAGTTTTTTGAATGGGGGCCCTCAGCGTATCGAGAATGGCTTTAGATGTGGGCAAGACCACACCACATGGAAAAAGATACCAATCTCAGCAGTACATCTGTGGCATGTTGGCTGTCTAGCAGGGTATATCCTAGCCATTCTTTGAGGGGAGTAGTAGACCCGATGGAGGAATTTCAGTTGTGTAAGGCGATCCCTGGCCGAAATCATTAATGGGATACATTTCTGAATGCCCTCCTCCCAGTCATCATTAGCTAGCAACGGTATATCCGATTTCCATAATGAGAACAGCTGGGAGACCTTTGAGGTGTCAAGGCCCGCTAGAATAGAATGTAAGGCTGACAGAGTTCCCCCCGTCTCCGAGTTCCCCAGTAAGGCTTCTACATCATTACCCTTCTAGTTGCAAGGGTCCTGGGAACTGAACCTGAAACGCGTGCCGTAGTTGCCGATACCTGAATAGCATGCGATTGGGTAAGTTTCGGGTCCTCTTAAGATCATCAAAGCAGAGTAGCCTTCCATTAGTCACTATATCCCCCAGAGTATTGATCTCAAACTTTAACACAATACCAGACCCAGTTCTGTGGGCAATGTGGGGTAGTCGAGGGTTACCCCAAAGTGGGGTGTGTGGGGACCAAGTGTCCACCTTTTTCACTTTAGACCGGACAGTGTCCCACACTTTCAGTGTGGTTTTCATGGAGGTAGTAATTTTGCTATTGGACCGGGGTCTACGATAGATCAGGTTCCTAAGCTCAGCATATGAACAGTGCCGCTTCTAGGGTGGCAGCTGGATTGGCCGATTCCATCGAGAGCAACAACATATTGTGACCAAGACCACGGCCCAATTGTATTTGATCAGACATGGCAGGGCTAGGCCTCCTAAGGAGATTGGAAGTTGCAATGTAATTTTTGCTACCCCCAAGCCAGAGAAACGAGGTGATTATACTATCCACTTTCTTGAAAAAGGAGGTAGGGATGGGGATCGGGGTCTGTCTGAATAGGTATAAAAATTTAGGGAGAATTGACATTTTAACAAGGTTGACCCTGCCAACTAGGGTAAGGGGTAGTGTTTTCCAGATTGCACATTTCTCTACCAGGGAAGAAGTTACCGGGGCCAGATTTAGTTTGATGTATTGTGAAAAGACATTTTGTATAACCACACCCAGATACTTAAACTGGGTGACAATTTGTAGTGGGGTATTGTTCGGTGGGGTTGTACCTTTTGGGGATAGAGAGAATAGTATTGACTTATACCAATTGATGCAGATTCCCGAGTAGTGGCCAAACTCGTCAATGATGGTCAGGGCCACCCCCAGGGAGTCCCCGTCATTCCGCAGGTATAGTAAAGTGTCATCAGCGTAGAGAGAAATCCTTTCCTGAACTGGGCCAATGGGAATCCCGCTCAACAACTCAGATGAGCGCAGGCGGATTGCCATTGGCTCAATGGCCAACGCAAAGAGTGCCGGGGACAAGGGGAACCCCTGCCTTGTGCCTCTGCAAAGCGAAAAGGGTGGGGAGATAGTAGATCCTGTGCGTACTCTAGCCTCCAGAGATCTGTACAGTGCCTGAATCCAAGATATAAAATTGGGTCCAAATCCGAACTGGCGTAGGATCTCCCACAGGTATGTCCACTCCACCGAATCAAACGCCTTCTTGGCATCAAGGGAGGCAACCAGATCCAATGGAGTGAGACAGTCAGAGTACGCCAGGACCATGTACAGCCTCCTAAGGTTAATATCAGATCCTTTACCGGGCATAAAACCTGTCTGGTCTTCATGCATCAGGGTTAAAATAACATCATTCACTCTGTTGGCCAAGACTTTAGTGAGTAGCTTGACATCCACATTAAGCAAAGATATAGGTCTATACAATGCGCATTGCTCTGAGTCCTTGCCTGGTTTGGGTATCACAATAATAATTGCTTCTGCCATGGAGGGTTCCCTCCGCCAAGGCTTTGGCCATTACACTATGTAGTCTAGTTAATATTTGTTCACTGTATTGTTTATAGAACTCTGTCGGCAGGCCGTCTGCCCCAGGGGTTTTCCCAACTTGAAGGCCGCCCAGCGCTTGTTGCACTTCTTTAAGGGTTACTGGTTCGTCCAGGCTATCTCTAGTGGCCTCAGCAAGTTTGGGAAAGACAATCCCATCTAGGAACCCTCTCAGTTCTTCTTTGGAGTATGTTGTCCTAGTGGAATATAGGGATTTATAATAAGAGGTGAATCGGTCATTGATGGCCTGAGGGTCAGTCACTGCCGTCCCATGCTCATCTCTGACATGGGCTATATTGGAGGCTGGGCGTTGTTCTTTCACCAACCATGCTAGGATGCGTCCTTTTTTTTCCGCCTGCTCGAAAATACGATGGGTTTGTGCTAATTGGTGTTTTTTGGCCTTAGTGACTCTTATGCCCCGTACACATAATCGGACTATCTGGCGGACTTGGTCCGGCAGACAGAGTCCGCCGGACAATCCGCCCATGTGTGGGCTCCGGCTGACTTTTTTTTTCCAAAAGTCCGGTGGACTTAGAAAGAAGTTTTGACTCAAAAATTCGCAGTCCAGCAGACAATCCGGCCGTCTGTGTGCTAGTCCGCCGTACTTTTGAAATGAACGGTCAGCAGAAGACCCCCGGGCGGCAACGTAGAAGAAAGCCGGGCTCCTCCGCTAGTAAAAGAGCTAACAGAAGATAGTGGAGGAGAAGGCGGGGGGGAGGAGGATAAGAGTATCCTCCAGCTAGGTAAGGGCTAAAGGGTTCTTCTGCGTAGTCCGCTGGGGGGAAAAAAGCCACAGAGTCATGTATAGAGGTTATTCCTGCTCCAACCATCGGTCTGCGGTCTACCACAGATCACCCTAGCAATGGCCGGGTAAGCAAGGTGGTAGGGCCCAATATTGGTGTCAGCGGTAGTGGGGGCAAAATGGCAGATGAGTCTTAGCAGAGTTTGGTGCCACAAATGCACAGCAAGGAGAGGATGCCATTTACTGTATTTCAGGGCCAGTGTCATGGGAGGGATGCCGAACAGAGGCATCCAGCACAAAGTAAACAGATCAATGGGCTGCACTAAAGGAATCGGGCTCAAAGGTAAGTGAAAATATACATATATTTATTAAGGATAAAGACACACGTGCAAACTAAACACAGCAAACTATGAACAAGCAAGAATGCAAATAATACACAGCAACCCTAAAACCCTAACCTAACTAACTATATATACACACAGAAAGGGAACACATATATAACAAGGCAGGGATGAGAGACAAGGGGAACAGGAGGCCAGGTGGAGGAAGCAGAAGCAAGGGGAGCCAAGGCAGGAATCAGGGGACAAGTCTCAGGAACCAGATACAAGAAACAGAGTCCAGGACAGGGCAGGAAGCAGATCAGGAACAGGAATTATGAAGCACTGAGTCTCAGTGGAGGGCGGGCTTATATACTCCCAGCAATTCCACATCAGGTTCAGCTAGATCATTAGAATGTCCATTTGCTGGAAGACACCCGCTGGTGAGAACCAAAACTGCAACCTTTGATGGTGAAAGAAACAGTGACACCAGCAGGCGATCCATGCAATAACACTGTTCCTGACAGTCCCCCCCCCCCCCAAGGAGTGGCCTCCGGACACTCCATTCTGCCCTTGACCTGACAGTGCATGTAAATGTGGAAAAGTCCCAAAAAGTCTCTCCTGTGACTGCGGACTTCTTTGCGCTCTCCAGCCAGAGTCTCTTAACCTACTGGGAGGTGTGCCACCCAAGTCCGACAATGGGACATGTATTCTGGGCAGCAAGCACCGGGTCATCAGGCTGGGCAGCGAGCTCCGGGTCATCAGGCTGGGCAGCGAGCTCCGGGTCATCAGGCTGGGCAGCGAGCTCCGGGTCATCAGGCTGGGCAGCGAGCTCCAGGTCATCAGGCTGGGCAGCAAGCACAAACACCTCAGACTGGGAAGCAGACCGGAACACATCAGGCTGGGAAGCTGGCACAGGCACATCAGGCTGGAAACCGGGCACATCAGGCTGGACAGCAGGTACATCAGGCTGGACAGCGGGCAATGGGACGTCAGGCACACCAGACTGGAAGGCCTCAGACTGGAAGGCATCAGACTGGAGGGCGTCAGGCTGGAAGGCCGGGACATCAGGCTGGAGGGAGTCAGGCTGGAAGGCCGGCACATCAGGCTGGAGGGCGTCAGGCTGGAAGGCCGGGACATCAGGCTGGAGGGCATCAGGCTGGAGGGCGTCAGGCTGGAAGGCCGGGACATCAGGCTGGAGGGCGTCAGGCTGGAAGGCCGGGACATCAGGCTGGAGTGCGTCAGGCTGGAAGGCCGGGACATCAGGCTTGAAGGCGACAGGCTGGAAGGCCGGGACATCAGGCTGGACGACAGGCAGAGACACTGGCACAACAGGCTGAACAGCAGGCATTGGAACATCAGGCATGGAGGCAGAAGTGGGTGATGACAGAATGGTATGGGTTGGGAAAAACTTCAGTTTCTTTTTGGTTTTAGCAACTGAAGATTTGTATGTGGGTACAGGGCTGTAGGTAGTGGATGCAGCTGGTAAGAGCGAAGAGAGGAAGGATGGTAAAACAGAGGGAGCAGATTTTGAGGGTAGATTTAGTGGAACTGATGGAGGCAGCCGAGAAGTAGCAGAGGGGTTAAAGGCTGGGTAGGTACAGCAGGAGGAAACAAGGTACTGGTACTTCATTGGTAGCAGGGTGTATTGGTCAGAAATTGTGGTTGTTGGGGGTAATAGAGAGGAAGATATCCCAGCAGGCTGGTATCTAGACACAGAAATGGGTGGTTGGGAGCTGACAGAAGCTGAGTACAACAAGCTTGACCAGGCCTGTAATAATGGTTGCACAAAATCAGGTTTGCACACTGTTTGTCTGACCAAAGACTGCACTGAATCAATACATGCTACAAGCACCTGTTGAGGACAAGCTGAGTATTGCTCATCTTCCAATAGCCACACCAAAGACTACCTGAGCTGCACTAAAAGGGGGTGTATAGTCATCACCTCCACTAGAGGCATCAGACAGGGCCAACTCTGTACAGATCCAAATCAATGGCTGCACGTCCTCAAACAGAAAACTGCCCTGATCAATAAAAACATGGGCTATACGGATACATAACAGCAGTTGCTCTCTAGTTTATTCACCTAATGTCTGATGACAAAAATCTCTGTCATCTGTTGCCAGAAGCGAAAGATACTGAATATCTTCCAGATGCATTTTCCTTGGCAATAGCAAGTGTCCAGACCCTATTCCCAAGTGCAGCCGATCTGTAAGCCCACGTACACACGGTCGGAGATTTTGCCAACCAAATCCGTCGGATTTTGCCCGTCGGATTTAGTCCGACGGATTGTGTCCGAAACTGTTACATACACACGGTCGGGGCAAATTGGCGAAAAATCCGATCTTTCAGAACGTGATGACATAATTTCGTTATGATGGGACTACATTCAGGCTAGTAGCCAATAGCTTTGATGTAGGAATTTGATCTGAGCATGCGTGGCACTTGGTCCGATGAAAATGCTCTACACATGATCGGATTAGGTCCGTCCGGCCCAGTTGGTCGGGAAATATTTCCAACATGTTGGAAAATTGGGTCGGACGGAGATTCGGACGGAATCAGTCCGATGCATACCACACACAGTCGGATTATCTGACGACACGGTCCGATAAGACTCATTCCGACAGATTCTCCGACCGTGTGTACAAGGGCTTAGTATGGCTTCAGAATTCTGTCATGGGAGGGATGCCTAACAGAGGCATCCAGCACAGAGTAAACAGATCAATGGGCTGCACTAAAGGAATCAGGCTCAAAGGTAAGTGAAAATATACATATATTTATTAAGGATAAAGACACAGGTGCAAACCAAACACAGCAAACCATGAACAAGCAAGAACGAAAATAATACACAGCAACCCCAAAACCCTAACCTAACTAACTAACTATATATATATAAACACAGAAAGGGAACACATATATAACAAGGCAGGGATGAGAGACAAGGGGAACAGGAGGCCAGGTGGAGGAAGCAGAAGCAAGGGGAGCCAAGGCAGGAATCAGGGGACAAGTCTCAGGAACCAGGTACAGGAAACAGAGCCCAGGACAGGGCAGGAAGCAGATCAGGAACAGGTTTCTGGCAACAGATCAGGTCAGGCAGGGACAAGGCTTGCAGGGAGGAATTCTGAAGCACTGAGCCTCAGTGAAGGGCGGGCTTATATACTCCCAGCAATTCCACATCAGGTGCAGCTAGATCATTAGAATATCCATTTGCTGGGAGACACCCGCTGGTGACCATCAAAACTGCAACTTTTGATGGCGAAAGAAACAGTGACACCAGCAGGCGATCCAAGCAATAACACTGTTCCTGACAGCCAGTCACAGAGCAGCAGGGTCAGAATCTCTACCTAGGTAGAATGTTCAGGGCAGAAGGATGGTGCATGCGTCTATTGTCACAATGAGGCTTTTACCTTTCTCTAGGCAGACTCTCAAGCCATTGGGAGGCATCTTCCGGCGAGGTGAAGTATTTTGTGGATTCCCCATCTACTACTCATAGGCATGCGGGGAAAAGCATGCTGTATTTCAGCCCCTTCGTGCATAGTTGAGCTTTGACGTGGTCGAAGGTTCTGCGGAGCCTCTGGGTTTCAGCGGAGTAATCTGGAAAGAGCATCAGTTTCACATTTTCATACCGGAACTCTTCAACCTTCCTTGCCTCCCGCAGGGTGAGATTCCGGTCCCTAAAATTTAGGAGCCGAAAAATGAAGGTACGTGGTGGGGAGCCCTGATGCAAGGCCGGCATCCTATGGGCCCGCTCCACCACAAATTGTGGGGAAAACTGCGCCTTGGGGAGGAGGGTTTGGAGAAGTTGCTCTGTAAAGGCAATGGGGTCCTGACCCTCCTCTCCCTCCGGCAGCCCCACCACTTTTAGGTTATTATGTCTGCTCCAGTTTTCGCTGTCTACAGTGTGGGATTCCAGAAATCTAATCCTGGTTTGGAGAGTGTGGATGGATGCCCGGTATTCTCTAACCTCGTCCTCCGAGTCTTCTACACGTCTCTCTGCCTCTCCCAAATGGTCCCGGAATCTGTTCATGTCCCTTCTTAATAGACTGAAGACAATTTGGAGGAGGTCAATCTTCTCCGTGAGAGTGGTTTTGCAGCTAGTAATGGCCTGCATCAGGGCTGTAAACTGATCCTCCTCCAGGGTGGCCAGATCAACTGGAGCTGTTTGTGTCGCCATGTTGGCGCTACACGTGGCGTGTGTCCGAGTCTGCGGGGAGGCCTTAGGAGCTAAAGCAGCACATCTGCCAGACCCAGTTTTACCTTTACGCATACCCCAAGAGTGTGCTGGGCACGGAGCAGGTGTCAGGTACTGCTAAGTCCAGATTTAAACGTATAAAAGCTGCAGCTCCGATCACCCACGTCCGCTCAGGTCTCCAGCTTAGCCACGCCCCTGTGTTGGTATAATAATGCTGTGGGGCTGGTATGAAATTTTTTCTAGGGCTGGTTTTTATTCCCAGTCCGGCCCTGCTCAGAAGGAGAAAGCTTCCACCCGGCCGTTTATATACAGTGGCCAGGTTGGAACTAGTTAATTGATACATTATACTTGTTACCATATGTTGATCTTTCAATAAAAACCCTTGAACAAGAAAAAAATATGTAAACAATACTCAGGCTTGATACAGCTTAGCAACAAGCACACTAAATTTAATTAGAGATATAACATCAAAGGGCAGAGCCCTTTGACCTCAAATTTATGTGTAAAACAGCAGATATATTTAATTGCATTTCATAGAACCAGACAAAATAAGGTCGAACAAATGAATAGTTTTATGTTAACTTTAGCAAACCTGTGCCCTGTGAGGGAAGCTGTCACATTTATGACAACATAGCAGCACAGACATTCCCCACTCTGACCACTGATGTCTCCCTGTACACCAAATGAGAGCTGGTTTTAATTGACATCAATTTTCTAATCTGCTAGCTGATGCAGTATTAATTGTCAAGGATAGTAAAAAACAGCAAGCAATGTTTACAATCTTTCCTACTGTTCAATGTGCATCATCAATGATAACTAGTTTTAGCAATCTGCAATACACGGAATCAGGGTGGATGCAGGGATTTTGACACCCTAGACAAAACCTAATTTTTCCTCCCCCGTTGGCTCCACCCCTGACTTCACCCCCTTTGCCCTGCCCATGTGACAGAAGGCGCCGCTATACAGCATGCATTGGCTGTTCTTCCTCTAGCACTGGCTCCAGTGCTGTGCTGCCCCTCTAATTACACTACTGGTCAGACGGAGCAGCTGCCTGAGACTGAATTAGTTACATGCTGCAGCCTGCAGATGCGAGGGAAACCAGCGGCCGGGCGCCCCTAGGCAGCAGTGCGCCCTAGGCGGCTGCCTAGTTTGCCTAGTGGTAGCACTGGCCCTGCATGGAATGTCACTGGGAAAGTCGCTAGAGTCAGTAACACGTCAAAGGAGAGTGGAAGGAGAAACAGTGACAGTGCAAAGCCATGTGTGAAGCAAAACTAGCAGTGTACAAACACAACCAGCCAATAGAAGGGGACCCCCACTCCAAAGTATTTTTTAGAAAATGACGTGGAGTCTCCTCTAAAATACACACCAGACCCTTATCCGAGTATGCAGCCTGGCAGGTAAGGAAAGGGAGAAGACGAGAGAGTGCACCCCCCCCCCCCCACAAACCATACCAGACCACATGCCCTGAGGGGTGCTTTGGGGCAGAATCATGTTAATGGTGACAAGGCCGGTGGTTGTGGGGGTCTGCGGGCGAGGGGCTTATCGGAATCTGGGGTCTCACCAGATTCTGCCCACCCCCATGTGTTAATCATTTTTTTTTTATAAATGTCCCCCACGGTGTAGATCCATCATTATTCATGGTGCCCGTCGCCTCCGGTGAGCCGAAGTAAAAAAAAGTTCTTAAGTAACTAAGGGGCAGTGCCACCTGTTGACACCACCCGAAGGGCCTAGTATGGATTGGGTGGACCCCCTGCCATTTTTTTCTTAATTTTTCATTGCCGGCAATTATTTTTTTCATGTTCAGCTGTTAACAGGGGAACCCTACTGATCGCTGATGACCCATCGTTTGTTAAGGATGCGGCAGTGGTCTGCCTGCTCCTTAAAGAGGAGGGCCGGTTTAAAAAAAAAAAAAGTTAAAAGTCAGCAGCTGCAAACACTGCTGCTGACTTAATAAGCACACTTACCTGGCTTGGCTCTCGGGTCCCGGCGCCGCCATTTTATCTAAGGGAAACAGGCAGTGGAGCCTTGCGGCTTCACTGCCCGTTTCCTACTGCGCATGCGCGAGTCACGCAGCACTTTGTGAATGGGGTGCGCTGTGTTCTGGGACACACAGTTCCCAGAACACAGCGCAACCCATTACCCAGAAGACGCCGCACGGAGGAGAGAAGAAAGAAGATCTCCGCGGAGGAGGAAGAGGCAGATTAGGATGATGTGCCTAGCAACAGGCATTTCTGGTAAGTTAAAAATAAATTTTTCTGATTTTTTTTTCTGATTTTTTTCGAATTTTTTTATATATTTTTTTTTCAGGGTGGCCCTCCACTTTAACCGCTTGCCGACCTGCTCACGCTGATATACGTCAGCAGAAGGGCACATACAGGCAGATTAATGTACCTGTACATTGCCCTTTAAGAAGCAGTTTGAGGGCACGTACCCACTGCTACCCCTTGAGTGTGATCATGGGTCCCGCGGACTCGATGTCCGCAGGGATACCCGCAATCGTCTCATGGAGAGGAAGAATGGGGAAATGCTAATGTAAACAAGCATTTCCCTGTTCTGCCTGTAATCGGTAGCTGTGATCAGTGACGTGTCACACATAGCCCAATTCCATCCACAGTTAGAATCACTCCCTAGGACACACTTAATCCCTACAGCGCCACCTAGTGGTTAACCCCTTCACTGGCAGTCACATTTACACAGTAATCAATGCATTTTTTATTGCACTGATCGCTGTATAAATGTGACTGGTCCCCAAATCACGCAAAAAATGTCCAATCTGACCGCTATAATGTCGCAATCATGATAAAAATTGCTGATCGCTGCCATTACTAGTAAAAAAAATTATTAATAAAAATGCCATAAAACTATTGTCTGTTTTGTAGACACTATAACTTTTGTGCAAACCAATCAATAAACGCTTATTGCGATTTTTTTTTTTACCAAAAATATGTAGAAGAATATGTATTGGCCTAAACTGTGGAAAAAATGTTTTTTATATATTTTTATGGGATAGTTATTATAGCAAAAAATAAAAAATAATGCTTTTTTTTTTCAATTGTCGCTATTTTTTTGTTTATAGCACAAAAAAATAAAAAACGCATAGGTGCTCAAATACCACCAAAAGAAAGCTCTATTGTTTTCACTACTAAAATACCGCATGACTTCATAAACAAACTTTAGTAGGGTTTTTTTTGTGACTGCCCAAAAACTTTTTGAAAAACGCTGAGTGGTATTTTACTGCATTTTTAAGGTACTCCATACCACTTTGTGAATGGAGCCCACTGCTCCTGCTCCCCACCAGAGAACGGTGAACTGTTCCAGTATGCCACTTCTTGGGCTCATACTTTTTCAAGCTGGATTCACAGTAGTCCAGGGCGAATTGCAGCTCCCTTATGAAGTAAATCTTTGCATAGCAATATTTTGTCAGGACAGATTCAGTTGAGCAATGAGCTCTTTTGTGAAATACAGTTAACCATAGAGTTATATGAAAAAAAGTGTCTCTATTATGAATTACTACATGGAGGAAACTGGTAACTCTTTAAAAGAAAATATGCATATAATGGAGTGTCACCTATCCTGCTTTAACATGTAGGTTTTTTTAAAATAACAAACGTGTTATACTTATCTGCTCTGTGTAATCATTTTGTACACAGCGGTACCAATTCTCCTCTTCTGGCACTCTTGGCTATTCCTGCCTTCCAAGAAGCCCCTCTAACAAGCGACTTTCTTAGCAGGGGTATTCATTCTGAGTCAATACCGAACTGGACTGTGTGTATCCATTGACACGCACAGTGCAGCTTGGCCCCGACCCCCGCTCCCTTGTGAGTCCAGTGAGAAGGAAGAGACAGCAATGCCACTACTCTTGGAGATGGCTACTCCAGTGATCTCCACTTGCTTCCAGGTTCTGTGCTGACCAACCAGCCTGATGCATTCTGAACACAGGAGGTTGGCCACTGAGCATGGGCACCATTCAGGGAATGTTTTGCAGTTTTGAATGAATGCAAAGCATTCTCTGATTGGAAAGGATGAAGGGTGTGAGGTTACTGCCTTGCTTCTCCACCATGTCTAATCAGAGAACGTTTTGCTTTCATTCTGAAAATGCACAGCATTCTCTGAATGGTGCCATGCTAAGCGGCCTCCCAGGGCCATCGGCTAGATATGGTATATAAATAGTTACTTTGGTCCAAGCTTGACCATTGTAACTATGCAAAAATATATCATAACTGGAATTTTCTTTTTTTAAGCACTATATCTCTATCTGCTTCAGTGCTGCACTTCACTCTCCACCCAACATTTTTGCAGTGCTGCATTCTCTTGTGGGATTTTTTTTTCTATTTCCCCTTCCCTTCACTAAACCTGGAGAGTGCAAAATCTGATGCAGCTGTGCATATAAACCAATCAGTTTCCATTTTTTTTGTCAAAACTTATTTGAATAAACTGAAATTTGAACCTAATTGACTGCCATGCACAGCTGCACCAGATTTTGTACTCTCCAGTTTTATTTAACCCCTGTGTCAGGGCTGACAAATACAGTTTCAGGGCAGACACAGATGCAAAGTTTTGGGGTACACACAGAGGCTGATTTAAAGTAGAGTATATGTTTCCTTTGGCACCTTTCAGGTGACAGGTCCCCTTCCCCACTTCTAGAGACAGGCCGCAGCCCGATCTCACGGAAGTTCGCTATCCCCTCCTCCTTCACCTGCTGCCGGGCCAATTAGAAAGTGATTTGTGCATGCGCAGTAGGGACTCAACCTGGTCCCCTTACCCGTAATGGCGGCGGCAGCACCTGGGAGTCAATCCAAAGATCAGCTGGGGTGCCAATATTGCAGTCTCCCTGGACAGGTAAGTGCCCTAATATTAAAAGTCAGCAGCTACAGTATTTGTAGCTGCTGACTTTTAAAGTTTTTTTTGGCTGGTGTGGATTTTGGTCCCTCCAAAATCCACACCAGAAGCTTATCCGAACATGCAGCCCGGCCGGTCAGGAAAGGGGGTGGGGATGAGTGAGCACCCCCCTCCTGAACCGTACCAGGCCGCATGCCCTCAACCTGGAGGGTGGGTGCTTTGGGGCTGGGGGCACCCTGTGGCCCCCCACCCCAAAGCATCTTGTCCCCATGTTGATGAGGACAAGGGCCTCTTCCTGACAACCCCAGCCATTGGTTGTCGGGGTCTGCGGGTGGGCTTATCGTAATCCGGGAGCCCCTTTAATAAGGGGGCCCCCTCCCTATCTGAATGAGTATGGAGTACATCGTACCCATTCACCTGGGGGAAAAAAAGTTTCAATTAAAAAAATACACTAGACAGGTTTTTAAAGTAATTTAATAGGCAGCTCCGGGGGGGTCTCTTCTGACTTCTCTGCTCGCTTCTCCCGCTCTCCAGCCTCTTCTCCCGGTCTCTGGTTCCTCTCTCGCTCTCCAGTGTCTTCTGCCGGGCTCCTCCGCTATCTTCTGCTCTTTTCCCCACATTGGATCGGTCTTTGCCGTCCTCTTTTTCCCTCCGGTCTCCTTCTGATGTTGACCCAACGCTCTCTCCCGATGTAATGCGGTGTGCGCAAGGACATATATAGGCATGGGGCGTGGCCACCGGGTGATGTTATCTGGTGACCCCACCCCTTATGAGGTCACGCCTGGGGCATGATGGGGCAGTGATGTCATATGGGGTGGGGTCACGGATGACATCACTTGGTGACCACGCCTATATAAGTCGTTGCGCACCGCGCATGCGGCATTACAGTGGGAGAGAGTGTCGTGTCAACATTGGAAGAATAGAAGAGGGAAGAAGACTAAGGTTTGCCTAACATTGTGGAACCAAAACAATACAAATTAAAGCCTGTGCAATACAGGATGGATCCTTAAATCTTTATGTGATTTCCTTGCAGTGTATGCTTGGTTGTGTGACTCCTAGCCCAGGCTGTTGTAAAATTTAGGAAGATGACAACATAGCCATTTTTCATTTTATTAGGTGGAAGGTGGTGGTCATATATGTATTTTAGGTTAATTTTTTTAATTTGTTATTTTTCAACAGTTACCAGTTTTTAACCACTTCTCGCCCAGCCTATAGCAAAATGATGGCCAGGAAGTGGCTCCGTTATGCTGACTGGGCATTATATGACATCCAACAGGATAAGCTGTGATCGCGCACAGCACAGATCGCTAAATAAATGCCCATCAGTGCCCATCAGTAATGCCTGTGCCCTTCACAGATGCCAGTCAGTGCCCATCAGTAATGCCTGTCATTATCTCCTCATCAGTGCTGTCTATAAGTGCCCATGAGTGCTGCCCATCAGTGCCAACTATCGGTGCCCATCAGTGCTGCATATCAGTACTGCCCATCAATTCTACATATTAGTGTCTCCTCATTAGTGCCCATCAGTGCCAGCTTATCAGTGCCCATTAATGCAACCTCATCAGTGCCCGTCAGTGAAGGAGAAAACAAAATTGACATTTTTGGAAAAAAATACGTTTCTTTGTTTCAGTTATACAGTCTTTTTTTTTTTTAGCAAAATATAAAAACCCCAGTGGTGATCAAATACCACCAAAAGAAAGCTTTATTTGTGGGAAGATAATTATAAAAATGTAGTTTGAATGACAATTGCGCGGGCATATAACATTGTACCCAAAGTGTGACAGCGCTGAAAGCTGAAAATTGCCCTGGGCAGGAAGGGGGAAAAGTGCCCTTTATTGAAGTGGTAGATAATACCACAGTTTGTCCTTTTGTGAGATTATAAGGTGAGTCGGTGCCACTATAGGTCATTTTGAAAAATGGCAGAGGATTGATCTAACTCCCATATTTTTTATTAGTGTTTGATTAAATTGATGTGCACATGCCAGAGAATTCCCTGTGGTATATAAGCAATTTAGTGATCTGATATCTATCCAATTACGTTCGCTTGGTAGGAGCACAGAATGCTCCTTCTACTGCTGATGTTATTAGTCACCGGTTAGATTGTTCATTTTTCACCCATTTACCCAATGAAATTGCTACTCCTTCAACCATCATCATTGAAAAAAGACATCAGCCAAAGCCCTACTGATAATTCTTTCTTCAATTGTTTTCAATGTGTTGATTTGCTTGCTACTTAATATTTGCATGATCTTTCCATTGCATTTTGCTCTGCACTACCTTAGGAAGTGTAAATGTAGATGCCGTAGACATCAAAGTCCTACAGTGCAGTGGAAAGCTGCTCTGCTTCAATGCAGGGAATTTTAGTAGATACATTGCAGAAGATGCAGAATAAAATAACTTATTTCAGGTTACAGAGCTGACTCCGAACCACAAAACTTTGAAATTACAGCACTATGCTCCAGACCAGCCAGCGTAGATTTATATCATATAAAATTCATATGATGGTGTAAATCAGACTTTAGGCTGGAGCCATATAATTTGTTCTGCAGTTCCAGGAAACAGAATCTGTTTATGACCAATACAAATCTGACAGTACAGGTATAAAAAAAAAGGGTACAGAGCACACTGCTAAAAAAAAAAAAAAAGCAAAACAAAACATGCAGAGATATAAAGGTAGTGTTATTGTGTAACCTACAGGATGGCAAATAAATAATTACCGTATTTTTCGGACTATAAGGCGCACCGGATTATAAGGCGCACTAGCAACGACCGGCTGATAAAATGGATATTTCCATATATAAGGCGCATCGGACTATAAGGCGCACCGGATTATAAGGCGCACTAGCAACGACCGGCTGATAAAATGGATATTTCCATATATATAAGGCGCATCGGACTATAAGGCGCACGGTCGATTTTGTGAGAAAATTTAGGCTTTTACGTGCGCCTTATAGTCCGAAGGTTAACGTCAAGAGACTTGATCTGTGACTCCATGCGCGCCCATCTGACAGATACTGTTAACAAAGCACTCCAGCGATGTCAACAGGTCATATATAAGGCGCACCGGATTATAAGGCGCACGGTCGTTTTTGGGAGAAAATTTAGGCTTTTACGTGCGCCTTATAGTCCGAAAAATACGGTAGATTGGAACTTCTAAAGCAGTCTTGTAGGAGAAGGATCCTATATTCTGTAGACAAGGGTAATTATAATAGAAATGCGGGGCCTTACAAAATGGATATGCTTCTTTATTTTCTCTGCAGAAATGTTGGCTCCAAGATCAAAGTTATTACAATACTCAATGGCTACTGTGGGTGGATGAGTCACTATAGTCACTTATAATGTAACAAAGCTTTCTTTTATGCTGAGCGACCAGCCTAATCAGTGTACTAAATGTGTAAAAGTAAAAGTGTTCCAGGGCTCCTTGAAATTAGCTGTAGATGGACAACCCATTATTAAACTGTAACAACAAAATAAAAGGCTATTTCATAATTATATGTGAAGCTAAACATAAATCAAGGCATGATGTGTATTCAGTAAAAAAAGTGTGAAGAAGAGGTGAAACATTTCCAATATGTTATACATATGCAAGGTTGAAGCCATTAAAGTGTTTGTTTACTAAAAAAAAAAAGGATCCTGCTCCTTTAAAGCATGTTGTATGACATAGTGCTTGTCCTGTGTCATTTGGCCCCCTGTAGGCCTCTTTCACACGCTCGCTCAGCGGGGATCGCTCTGTTGTCCCCGCTGAGCTGGCTGCGGACAGGGCGGTCTCCGCACACTGTGCGGGGACCGCCCTGTCAGCTCTCCGCTCTCCTCTATGGGGATCGGATGAGCACGGACCGTCTGTCCGTGTTCATCCGATCAGCTCTGCAGACGGATAGAAAAATAGGATTTTCCTCCGTCTGCAGAATCGGACTGTTGCGGAAGCGGACGAAATCGGGTGTCTGCGGATGCTCATCCGCAGACACCCGCTATCCCATAGGGATGCATGAATGTCCGTATTTCATCCGCAAACGGATGGATGAAATACGGACATACCATCCGCATGTGTGAAAGGGGCCTAACACCTAAAAAAACCCTCCTCTCTGTCTGTGTGTGAGCCACCCCTCCCCCCCCCCCCTGCTGCTCTCATAACACTAACCTGTATACACCATCAACACTGCCTCCTATTGCAGTGTCCCCCTCTGTGAATGACATTATATATATATATATATATATATTTTGTGTGTGCATATATATATATATATATATATATATATATATATATATATATATATATATATATATATATATATATATATATATATATATATATATATATATATATATGTATATATATATATATATATATATATATATATATATATATGTATATATATATATATATATATATATATATATATATATATGTATATATATATATATATATATATATATATATATGTATATATATATATATATATATATGTATATATATATATATATACACATAGTGGTGTGAAAAAGTGTTTGCCCCCTTCCTAATTTCCTGTTCCTTTGCATGTTTGTCACACTTAAGTGTTTCGGAACATCAAACCAATTTAAACAATAGTCAAGGACAACACAAGTAAACACAAAATGCAATTTGTAAATGAAGGTGTTTATTATTAAAGGTGAAAAAAAATCCAAACCATCATGGCCCTGTGTGAAAAAGTGATTGCCCCCCTTGTTAAAACATACTATAACTGTGGTTGTCCACACCTGAGTTCAATTTCTCTAGCCACACCCAGGCCTGATTATTGCCACACCTGTTCACAATCAAGGCATCACTTAAATAGGAGCTGCTTGACACAGTAAGGTCCACCAGAAGATCCTTAAAAGCTACACATCATGCCGAGACCCAAAGAAATTCAGGAACAATTGAGAAAGAAAGTAATTGAGATCTATCAGTCTGGAAAGGGTTATAAAGCCATTTCCAAAGCTTTGGGAATCCAGCGAACCACAGTGAGAGCCATTATCCACAAATGGCGAAAGACATGGAACAGTGGTGAACCTTCCCAGGAGTGGCCGGCCGCCCAAAATTACCCCAAGAGCGCAGCGACGACTCATCCAAGAGGTCACAAAAGACCCCACAACAACGTCCAAGGAACTGCAGGCCTCACTTGCCTCAGTTAAGGTCAGCGTTCATGCCTCCACCATCAGGAAAAGACTGGGCAAAAATGGCCTCCAAGGAGAAAACCACTGCTGAGCAAAAAGAACATCAAAGCTCGTCTCAATTTCTCCACAACACATCTTGATGATCCCCAAGACTTTTGGGACAACATTCTGTGGACCGATGAGACAAAAGTGGAACTCTTTGGAAGGTGTGTGTCCAAGTATATCTGGCGTAGAAGGAACACTGCATTTCATAAAAAGAACATTATACCAACAGTAAAATATGGTGGTGGTAGTGTGATGGTCTGGGGCTGTTTTGCTGCTTCAGGACCTGGAAGACTTGCCGTGATAAAAGGAACTATGAATTCTGCTGTCTACCAAGAGATCCTGAAGGAGAATGTCCGACCATCTGTTCGAGTACTCAAGCTGAAACGAACTTGGGTTCTGCAGCAGGACAATGATCCTAAACACACCAGCAAGTCCATCACCGAATGGCTGAAGAAAAACAAAATGAAGACTTTGGAGTGGCCTAGCCAAAGTCCTGACCTGAATCCTATTGAGATGTTGTGGTATGACCTTAAAAAGGCCGTTCATGCTCGAAAACCCTCTAATGTAACTGAATTAGGACAATTCTGCAAAGATGAGTGGGCCAAAATTCCTCCAGGATGCTGTAAAAGCCTCATTGCACATTATCGCAAACGCTTGGTTGCAGTTGTTGCTGCTAAGGGTGGCCCAACCAGTTATTAGGTTTAGGGGGCAATCACTTTTTCACACAGGGCCATGATGGTTTGGATTTTTTTTCACCTTTAATAATAAACACCTTCATTTACAAATTGCATTTTGTGTTTACTTGTGTTGTCCTTGACTATTGTTTAAATTGGTTTGATGTTCCGAAACACTTAAGTGTGACAAACATGCAAAGGAACAGGAAATTAGGAAGGGGGCAAACACTTTTTCACACCACTGTATATATAACAAAAAGGGTATAAGATAGGCCCACAGTACCCCACTCAGCGCCTATTTCAGCAGACCAAACATTCAGAAAAATAGTAAACAGATATAATAATGACCTATCGATTAGTCTCGAGGGTCTATAGGGCAGCAGCCGTTAAAGTAGAAAAAGTCATAAAGCAAATAGTACATAGATAAAAATCAGTTCATGTCCTGAAAATATCAGTACTAACACAGCGCTAAACAATAAACAAATTAAAGTCCCAAATAACAGCATAAAAATCCAAAAGGAGATTGTGCAGAAAGGGTATAATCAACCCTGTAAGGTGATAATAATGTTCATCAAAAAGTGTTGTAACTACTCCATCCACCAGGATTGCACCAATATTTCACCGCGTGAAGTTCGTATCCCCTCAGGGGGTTAAACTCACCAGATATAAGAATAACAAGCGCCTTTAAGAGAATAATCCCGTTTTTATATACCGCAATTCAAATGTCCTCCACCAGGGTTCGTCTGCCAAACACGCTTACACAATGTCATAGAATATAAAAAGATTTGCACATAGCGTAATTCAATTTTTTTATTCAAAAATGGTCACACACAAATAAAACCCTTATGTCAATCTGTGTACATTTAAAAAGAAGAAATAAGCATAAGAACATCAGTGTGTTCTGTCACCGTTTTAGATGGATGCCAGGAACTTTCCCCATGTGTCTTTCTGATGACACTGTTGTCACTTCCTGGATTTGGTTAGCGGTGGAACGCAGCTGTAACTTCCGGTCAACGTCGTATAGGCCACGCCCTGGCGCATTTCGTCACTTCCGACTTCAACAGAGAGCCGCTAACCAAATCCAGGAAGTGACAACAGTGTCAGCAGAAAGACACATGGGACAGTTAAGTGTCCGATTATTAAAAGTCAGCAGCTGCAGTATTTGTAGCTGCTGACTCTGCTTTAAAGCGGAGGTCCACCCTAAAGTGGACCTTCCGCTCATTGGAATCCTCCCCCCCTCCGGCGCCACAATTGGCACCTTTCAGGGGGGAGGGGGGTGCAGTTACCTGGATAATCCAGGTAACTGCACCCACTTCCGGGATAGCTCTCTGCGGAAAGGGGCGTAGATCTACGCCCCTTTCCGAAAGTCCCCCGCTGCCTGCTGGGAAACACACAGATCCCAGAGGCAGCGGGTCCATGCTTATTGCGCAGCGCGACTTGCGCATGCGCAGTAGGGAACCGGGAAATGAAGCCCTCCCCGGCTGCCTGACACTGCGCTGTCCCACACAGCAACGGCACTCTCACTGAGTCTGCACTACGTGCTTCAGGGCCAGGAGAGCAGTGTGTGTGAGAGTGAGTCTCCTCCCTTGCTCTGCCCATATCATAGAGGCGGGAGGAACTTTGCACTCACCTGCTCAGGAGATTGTGTGAGAGACCATGGGGGAGGGGGAAACTGTACTAGTCAGCCTCTCTGTGTATACACCAGCCTCACTGTTTATACACCAGCCTCTCTGTATATACACCAGCCTCTCTGTATACCCAGCCTTATATACACCATCCTCTCTATATACACCAGTCTCTCTGTATACACACCAGCCTCTCTGTGTATACACCAGCCTCTCTATATACACCAGCCTCTCTGTGTATACCCAGCCTCTCTATATACACCAGCCTCTCTATACACACCAGCCTCTCTGTGTATACCCAGCCTCTCTCTATATACACCAACCTCTCTATATACACCAGCCTCTCTATATTCACCAGCCTCTCTATATTCACCAGCCTCTCTGAGGTCATATGCTTTCTACCTGTCAATTACCTGACTTTGCTTTCTGTCTTCTTGCATTTGTGGGGCTGGGGCCGAATGTTCTTTCTACTTCTTTCTACTTGGACATGGGCTGAAATGTGCAAATTAATTTCTACAAGTTTGTGCCATTATGTGCACTGGATGTTTGATGTGATCAAAGGAAAGGTATGTGTATGCTGCTATGAAGGGCTAAACAAGCAAACAAGTTGCTTAGTTTTAAGATAAATGTAAACTGAGTTAAATTTAACTGACTCTTTCAGTAACTAATGATTACTCAGATCTACAAGCCCAGCCCAGCCCAGGGGGTGCATTTCAAACCTCTGCAGAAAAAACACTGCTTTGACACACACAGCAAGAGTCCCACTGTGCAGGATACTGGCAGGGAGTAGTGTGACGATAAAGAAGTTTGTGTGTGTGGCGAGATGAGTCATTTTACCCAAAATGCTCAAGTCGGTCATAGGAATGGTCTGATTTAAAGTGGGGTGCCCCCTAAAAAAAAAAAATTAAAAGTCAGCAGCTACAAATACTGCAGCTGCTGACTTTTAATAATCGGACACTTACCTGTCCCAGGGTCCAGCAATGCGGGGGAACCAAGCCCCCCTCGTTCCCCGCTCCGCTCGCAGCGCCGTCATGCGTACTGTGTACCCACTGCGCATGCGCGAGTGGCGCAGGGAGCCGTGATACGCCGTACAGTCACCTGGGACACGTGACAGGTCCCAGGTGAATGTGCAGCGCGAGGGGAAGTGATGTCACCAGCCCGGGCAAGGAAGAAGGCAGACTACGAGGGACCCCCTAGCAACAGGTATTTAGAGGTGAGTAAAAAATTTATTTTTGCCAATTTTTTTTTTATATTTTTTTTACGAATTTTAAGCAGCTTTTTATTTTTTGGTGGCAACACCATTTTAAGTTTCAGCCAGATAAGATGACACATTTTGATCAGTCATAGCTCAGCTTAAATAACCTTTGCCAAGAAGGAATTCATCTGTTTCATAAACCTCTCTTACCAGCCTCCTCAAAAGGCACCTAATGCAGCCCTATCGTAAATATCCAGTTTGTAAAACAGTCTGGGGAATGGTTTGCGCAAATACACATCCTGAATCTTTTTTTTCTCTTTCGTTCATTGACGGATACAGCTCCTTTATTTCTTGACCTTATGGTTATCACGCCACTTCAGGAGAGGACTAGGCAGAACATGTAACACACGTAAAAAAAAATAGACTGCACAGCACCGCCCATGGGGCTATAACCCCTCACCCTGCTTCCTGTAGCTCAGTTTTTTCTGCCTAGTGTAGGAGAAGGACCTGGCTCCCTGAGGGGACCATTGGTCCTGGGATTTTTTACATTTTTTCTACAATTTTTGATCCTGTGATCTACTATCAACAGCCGGCTGGGTGACAGGCTGGATAATATAGATCCTGATAGTCTCCCCAGCCTGGCCATCGAGTGAGAGCAGACCCTATGTCACGATCAGGAGCGAGGCCGAGATGCTGAGAGGGCTCCCCTTGCGGCCGAGTGCAGCACAACCCTGAAGATGACACAGGGATGCAATGCCCACAGGGTGCCAGGTAGCAGCAGCAGAAGACAAGAGCCGAGTAAACAAGTCTCTGGGGGCAACCGTGCTAGGAAGTCCAAGAGTGGGGTAACAGAAGTCCAGTAGAAGAGTCAAGGCCAAGCCGAGGTTCAAGCACAGGAAATCAGTCTTAGGATCAGAGTAACGGGTACTGAGCTGAAGACCGGAGAGCAGGAGTCTAAGCCGAGCCAGGATCGGGTGCAGGGAGCAGACAAGGAACGTCGGGTACAAGCCAGGGGTAAGAGCCAGGAGAACAACAGGAGCAGGTCGAGCAAGCCAGGTCGGTACACAGGAGGTTCGACAGCAGGAATCACAGGCACAGGTACACAGGAGAGCTGACGATAATCCAGCGATGCAGTACTGTCAGGCGAACGTTTAAATAGGCAAGG
Organism: Lithobates pipiens; assembly: GCF_037356315.1. Classification (NCBI taxonomy): domain Eukaryota; kingdom Metazoa; phylum Chordata; class Amphibia; order Anura; family Ranidae; genus Lithobates; species Lithobates pipiens. The sequence continues at coordinate 270,695,229 of NW_027507748.1, read as the reverse complement.
TGCCTAGGTCACGTCGTGAGCTTGTCGAGGCGTTCGTCCGGCTACGTCGAGTACGTCGGCTTGATCAGACGTAGCGTCGGGCGTTCATCTTGGAACTACCTTGCGCCTCCGTGAGCGCTGACGCGCGTTAACACGAACGTACCTCGCGAGGTTGCGCCTACTTCCCTGACAGTGCCTCCCCCCAAGGGGCAGCCTCCGGATGCCTAAACGAGCCCATTTTTCAGGATAACGGCTGCGAAACCTGTGTATAAGCCTAGGAGCACGTACATAACTTGCAGGTTCCCAAAAATTCTCTTCAGCAGAATACCCCTTCCATTTAATTAAAAACTGGATTGTCCTACCTCTCCGACGACCGTCAAGGATAGACTCAACTTCAAATTCAGTTTCTTCACCAACCTGAACTGGAGGCGGGGGCACTTCTTCTCTTCCTGAAAAAGGACTGAAGATAACACGTTTAAGAAGAGAAACATGAAATACAGGATGGATTTTGAAAGATTCAGGCAAAACAAGTTCAAATGCTATGGGATTAATCTCCCGTTTAATCTCGAAAGGACCCACGAATTTAGGTCCCAATTTTCGGGATGGGCATGGCAATTTAAGATTTGCTGCTGAGAGCCACACCTTGTCCCCTGTCTTAAAGGTAGGGTTAACTCTCTTCCTTTTGTCGTAATGTTTCTTGTACTCTTCCTGATCCTTCTTCATGGTATCTTGGAGCATTTGGTAGTTTGCTTGAATGAGGTTTACTCTATCTTGAACTGCCCGGACAGAGGATTCAGGGATGGTATTAGGCAGAAATGAGGGGTGGAATCCGTAATTTGCCCAGAAAGGTGATTGGTTGGTAGTGGCGTGCACTGAGTTGTTATAGGCAAATTCTGCACAAGGTAGCAAGGAAACCCAATCATCCTGGGAAAAAGAACAGAAGCATCGCAGGTATTGTTCCAACGTCTGGTTGGTTCTTTCAGTTTGACCGTTACTCTGAGGGTGATAGGCCGAGGACAAACATATTCCAATCGAAAGCAATTTACAGAGTTCTTTCCAAAACCTGGAGGTAAATTGTACCCCTCTATCCGAAACGATGCTGTCAGGTACCCCATGTAATTGGACAATTTCCTTTATAAAAGTTTTTGCTGTATCCAAGGCAGAGGGAGTCCCTTTCATCGGCAAAAAGTGCGCCATCTTGGACAGGCGGTCTACCACCACCAAGATGGTCGAAAACCCTTCTGAGGGAGGTAATTCCACAATAAAATCCATGGAAATTTCTTTCCATGGCTTCTCCGGGACTGGCAGCGGCCTTAACAGGCCCCAGGGTCTGGCGTTAGATCCCTTGTTACGTTGGCAGGTAGTACAGGAGTCAAAGTATTCTTTACAGTCTGCCCTTAAGGTAGGCCACCATAAGTACCGCTGCACAAGGTCAATCGTCTTCCGGACTCCAAAGTGGACTGCTAGTTGATGGTCATGGAAAGTCTTTCGTACAAGTAACCTGGCTTGCTGGGGAACAAAAATCTTGTCCCGATGCCATAGAAGCCCTCCTTGGCTTCTCAGGGAAGAAACTTCAGTTTCCGTACACTGGCTAGAGGCCTGCTCGATTGAAGATCTTAGATCCGGTTGAATCAGTAAGAAATTTTGGGGGGACAAAATTGTACTGGGTGGGACTCCTTCCGGGGTATCAGGAAACATTCGGGACAAAGCATCTGCTTTGCTATTCTTAGATCCTGGGCGATAGGTTATGTGGAAATTAAACCATGAAAAGAACCATGAAAAGAATAAAGCCCATCGGGCCTGTCGGGGTCTCAGACGTTTGGCCGTGCGGAGGTACTCTAAGTTCTTATGATCAGTAAAAATTAGAATGGGGTGAGCGGCACCTTCCAGGAGATACCTCCATTCTTCGAGAGCGGTTTTAATCGCTAGAAGTTCCCGATCCCCCACATCGTAGTTCCTCTCTGGGGAACTAATTTTTCGAGAGAAAAAGGCTACGGGATGCAGTAATGCCTTGGAACCTTGACGTTGAGATAGAATCGCCCCTGTGGCCACCTCCGAGGCGTCAACTTCCAGCACGTAGGGCAAGGCGGGATCTGAATGCTGCAGGATTGGTGCGGTGGTAAAGAGGGTCTTGAGCTGGTCAAAGGCGGACTGCGCTGCCAGGGACCAATGGAACTTGGTGTGTTGACGAGTGGTCTGAGTGATGGGTGCTACAATGGTGGAGAAGTTCCTTATTGCAAACCCAATGAATCTCTGAACACCCTTTTTGTCAGAAGGAGCGGGCCAGTCCAGGATAGATTTCACCTTTTGGGGATCCATGGCAATTCCACCTGTGGTAATGATGAGTCCCAAGAATTGAATGGATTCCTTTTCGAAATCACACTTCTCGGCCTTAACATATAATCCATGTGTTCTAAGAATACATAGTACTTTCTTAACATGCACTCTGTGAAGTTCCAGAGAGGTTGAAAAAATAAGAATGTCGTCAAGATAAGCGACAACAAAGTGGACTAAATGCTCCTGGAAGATGTCATTAATGAAATGCTGAAAGGTTGCCAGGGCATTACATAGTCCGAATGGCATGACTAGATACTCGAAATGCCTGAATCTCGTTCTGAATGCCGTCTTCCACTCGTCTCCCTCCCGGATACGGACAAGGTTGTAAGCCCCACGTAGATCAAGTTTGGTGGATACGTGAGGTGTGGAATCTTTGGAAGAATTCGGGGATGAGCGGAAGTGGGTAGCGGTTTTTAAGGGTGATATTATTTAATTCCCTATAGTCCACACATGGTCTTAAAGTCTTGTCCTTTTTTTCTACGAAAAAGATGCCTGCACCGGCAGGGGATGAAGAGGGACGAATGAATCCCTTGGCCAGGTTCTCATCTATATATTGTCTCAGGGCCTCAAGTTCAGTCTCAGAAAGGGGAAATATCCGGCCAAAGGGAATGGGAGCCCCTGGTAGTAACTCGATGGGGCAGTCGTAGGGGCGGTGTGGAGGTAGGGTATCGGCTTTCTTCTTGTCGAACACATCTTTAAATTCCTGGTAAACTGCTGGTATGTGAGGAACTGGACTGGGTACGGGTTGTACGGTCAGACAACTGGACAAGTCACTTGATTCGGAATCCAGACAATGTTGTTGGCAATAGGCAGATGTGAAGGATTCCTCCTTCTTGAGCCAATCAATCCGGGGGTTGTGTGCCTGCAGCCAAGGAATCCCTAGGATAACGGGGAACATCGGAGAACTCAGAACATCGAATTTAAGGAATTCCCGATGACCTGAATCAGTGATCGTCAGGATGGGTATTGTTTCCTTGGTGACATGGCCAGAGCTAGGTAAGGAGCCATCAGCCAGATACACAGTCAATCTCTGTTTCTTGAGGTTGAGTGGAAGAGCCAGACTCTTAGCCAGGGTTAGATCCAGGAAACAGCTACAGGCTCCGGAGTCCAGTATTGCCTGTAGAAGAACAATTTTTCCTGCCACCATCAACGTGACAGGAAGGGTGATATGGGCTGAAGCCGACTTCGTTACCTGAAGGTGAAATGGAGTGCAGAGTAGACATGTGCATTCGTTTTCATCCGAATGCATTTTCGTCCGAATTTCAGCTATTTTCGTTTTCGTTTTGACAAACGATAACGAAAGCACAAAATCCGAAAAACGAAAGATCCGACATAAATAAATGCTTTATTTTCGTTTTCATTGTTACAACAGTTCACCCCTCTGATGTAACACAGGCAGGTTTCCGTTACATCAGAGGGGGGCGGGGTCACCCATACGTCACGGGGAACCCCGGGTTTCCCCTTGCGTCAGAGGGGGGCGGGGTCAGGTGACGAGTGGCCCCGCCCTCCGTATATAAGAAACGTCAGGCCGCCGGAATGCCTGCAGTGTCTCCTCCATGGAGACAGAAGAAGGATGTATTCGCTGCGCTGGATGAGATGAGACATCGCTGGAGAGATGACCGTCCGTCGCTGGATAGCAAGAGTGGATTACCGCCGCTGGAATCTTTTTTTTATTTTTTTATTTTTAATAAAGGAATTTTTCAAAAGTGTGTTTGTTTTATTTAACCATTTTTTACACTTTCTTTGTGAAATGGTAGGGGTACTTTTGTACCCCCTTACCATTTCAAACAGGGGGGGGGGGGCAGGATCTGGGGGTCCCCTTGTTAAAGGGGGCTTCCAGATTCTGATAAGCCCCCCGCCCGCAGACCTCCACAACCACCGGCCACGGTTGTGGGGATGAGGCCCTTGTCCTCATCAACATGGGGACAAGGTGCTTTGAGAGGTCACAGACCCCCAAAGCATCCTCCCAATGTTGAGGGCATGTGGCCTGGTACGGTTCAGGAGGGAGGGGGGGCCGCTCTCTCGTCCCCCCCTCTTTTCCTGCGGCCTGCCAGGTTGCGTGCTCGGATAAAGGGTCTGGTATGGATTTTTAGGGGGAACCCCACGTCAATTTTTTTTTTAATTTGACGCGGGGTTTCCCTTAATATCCATATCAGACCTGAAGGGTCTGGTTATGGATATTTAGGGGGAACCCCACGTCAAATTTTTTCTTAAATTTGAGGCAGGGTTCCCCTTAATATCCATACCAGACCTGAAGGGCCTGGTAATTGAATTTGGGGGACCCCCACACTTTTTTTTTAATTTTTTTTATTTTTTTTTTATCAATGACTTTCAATGAGTGTTCTCTGTATTACGGGAGCCGACAATTCATAATAGCTGCGAGTGATTTTAAAGGACTTTTTTTCCTGCATAAATGACACTTTGTGCAGGGACAGTTCTAAGCACCAGAAACATGAGCCCCTTCACAGGCATACTATAGACAACCCCCCACCCCTACGAAATTTAAAGGAATATTACACTTTTATTGTTTGACTTTAATCATTATTAAAATCAATGCTCCCGAAAAAACGGCCATTTTTAAAACTTTTTTTTGCATTGATACATGTCCCCTGGGGCAGGACCCGGGTCCCCAAACACTTTTTAGGACAGTAACTTGAAAATTAGCCTTTAAAATTAGCACTTTAGATTTTGAACGTTGGAGTCCCATAGACTTTAATAGGGTTCTAAAGTATGCTATATACTAGCTCCGTCGAATCTTCTTTATACATTCGACAGACACCATAAGCCTTCAAAGACAGATTCGACCGTAATTCATGTGGATTTTCGGACGAATGCAATTTTTGAACGAAAAACGAAATAAATAAAAACGAATTTCGGGAGTAACTAAATAAATTAAGTTTTCGGACGAAAACGAAATTCCGAAACAAAATATTTTACTCTGCACATGTCTAGTGCAGAGGACTGGTTTACTTGGTTTTGTGGGGCAGTTGTTTATGAAATGTCCTGATTCCCCACAATAGAAACAAAGGTGTGCCTGTTGGCGACGAAGTCTCTCTTCAGAGGTGGAGCCTGGATAGAACAAGGAATCCGAGCGTGTTCAGACTGGCGTTCCCGTAGACGCCTGTCGAGCTGGATAGTGAGTTGGATAAGATCCTCAAGGGTAGAGGGAACCTCTAATCTGGCTAGCTCGTCCTTAAGGGCTTCAGACAACCCCACCCGATATTGATACCTTAGTGCTGCTTCATTCCAGCCGGAATCAGTACTCCATGTGCGGAATTCCACTGTATAATCCTCTGCAGGCCGCTCACCCTGGCGAAGGGCGTACAAGGTTGCTTCAGCTGTTGCTGTCAGAAAAGGGTCATCATATAGGCATGCCATAGCTTTGAAGAACTGATCCAAAGTATTCACAGAAGGGCTGCATTGCTCCAGCAGGCCATGGGCCCACGTCTGGGGATCGTCCCTTAACAGTGAAATGGTGAACCCCACCTTGGTCGCTTCAGAAGAAAAGGTCTGAGGTTGCAGGGAGAAGTATAGAAAAAACGAGTTCTTGAAGGATCTGAATTTTCTTCGGTCCCCATAAAAGCGCTCTGGGGCTGGGACTCGTGGTTCTGGAGAGGTTGAAATTACGGGAGCAGAAACTTGACCAGAGGAGGTGGGCGGCTCAAGAGAGTGCTGCAGATGTTCCTTCAGCCAGAGATATCTTTCTTGGAGTTCCTGAATAGCTGGAGTAAGGGCCATGACTTCTTGTAGAATGGCCTCCAGTGGGGAATCACCTCTGTCGGCCTCCGACATGGCTGGATTATACTGTCATGATCAGGAGCGAGGCCGAGATGCTGAGAGGGCTCCCCTTGCGGCCGAGTGCAGCACAACCCTGAAGATGACACAGGGATGCAATGCCCACAGTAGCACAGGTTGCCAGGTAGCAGCAGCAGAAGACAAGAGCCGAGTAAACAAGTCTCCGGGGGCAACCGTGCTAGGAAGTCCAAAAGTGGGGTAACAGAAGTCCAGTAGAAGAGTCAAGGCCAAGCCGAGGTTCAAGCACAGGAAATCAGTCCTAGGATCAGAGTAACGTGTACTGAGCTGAAGACCGGAGAGCAGGAGTCTAAGCCGAGCCAGGATCGGGTGCAGGGAGCAGACAAGGAACGTCGGATACAAGCCAGGGGTAAGAGCCAGGAGAACAACAGGAGCAGGTCGAGCAAGCCGGGTCGGTACACAGAAGGTCCGACAGCAGGAATCACGGGCACAGGTACACAGGAGAGCTGACGATAATCCAGCGATGCAGCACTGTCAGGCGAATGATTAAATAGGCAAGGTGCCTAGGTCACGTCGTGAGCGCGTCGAGGCGTTTGTCCGGCTACGTTGAGTACGTTATGCGTTCGTATCATCACCGCGTACGCCCGCTTGATCAGACGTAGCGTCGGGCGTTCGTCTTGGAACTACCTTGCGCCTCCGTGAGCACTGACGCGCGTTAACACGAACGTACCTCGCGAGGTTGCGCCTACTTCCCTGACACCCTAGCTACGCGCTGGGTCAGCCACGACATGCCACTTTTGCTCCAGGGGAGGCCAGTGAGCTATATGCTCCGGGGAACACATGTAAACCGTGCTACTGCTGTCTGTGTCACAGTCACCCCGTACTGCTCAGATAATGGGTCTGTGGTGGAATGCGTTCAGCAATCCCGACAGGAAGGGTAAGTGCGGCTCTCCCTGCCTCGGCAGGATAGAGCAGCTTGGCATTCCCTGGGAGGTCGACTAGGGGGTCTCTCACTCTCCCTTTGCTCTCTCCCTATCCCTCATTCCCTCTTTCCCCCTGCTGGGGCTGCTGTGTGACTGGGCATGAGGTGCGGTGGATGTACCTAGGCCGGAGGTCCTCCGGGGGGGGCTCCGAGCTTTGGCAGGGCTGTGCTGGCTGTTATGGTACGTGTTTGTTGTTCTGCCCCTTTTTACTGCGCTGTGGGGATGCCTGAGTAAATTTACCTCAGGAGAGGCTGCCGCCATTTTTCTGAGGCTGTGGCCATTTTCCTGTAGTCTTATGCAGTGTATGGCTGTTAGCCATTTTCTAGAAGGTTCGGCGGCCATTATCTTGGTGATTTTTGTACTAAGGACAGCCAGCTGCCATTTTCTTGTAGCCTCAGCGCGTTTTTACCTCTGGGTCTGCCTACCTCAGAACAGCGCGGTTTTCACTCTGAACACTTAGTAACTGAAACAGGGCAGAGTTGTCAGCCGCTGCACAGCGCAGCACTTGGCCAGAGTGGTGAATCCTGAGGAGGGTCCCTTCAGTCTGTGAGCAGCTAGGAGGGTGGGATTTGTGTACCTTACCTTAAGTCCCTAAGTTGTGGCAGGCAAGTGAGGGTCAGCATGGCATCAGAAGCTGGTGCTTCTTCGACAGACATCCCTGCTATTGCAACCAACTCAGCTGCAAAAAATGCAGTGCCTATGGATGCATTGTGGGTGGTCCTGGAGACCTTTGTTGCCAGGGTGGAAGTGGAATGCGGGCGCAAGGGGGGGTAAAAAAATGCCCCTTGTCCCCCCTTGGTTCCCTGGGGAGAGCTCTGATTCAGACTCGGTCCCGCGGTGACTGGTGGCCCCTGTTCTGAAGTGTCAGAGGATGTGGACCAGGACTGTTCGGACAGTGAGAATGACTCTGTGTCCGGGTTAGCACAGGAAAAAGTGCTAGTAGGAGCACTTATCACTGCGGTGCGGGATACCCTGAAAATACAGGATGCAACAGGAACCTCTGCTGAGGTGGCAGTCTCTTTTGGGTCCTGCAAACCGCCCCGCATGCTTAAGGTGTTTTTCTGTATTTGACTTATTTTGATAAGTTCATCTACAAGGAATGGGTAAGTCCACAGCGGGCCTTTTCAGTCCCAAGAAAAATGGCAGTGCGTTACCCCTTTGAGGAGAGCCCCCAATATCCAGGTTAAATAAAGTAACCAAAGCAGTTTCCCGGTCCATGGTTACGGTAGTGGGGTCAGCCTAGTAGTCATTGATTCTCACCATCTGCTACGCCTGCTACGCAAACTCATCCCTTTTATCCCAAAGAATGACAAAACAGAGGTAGTTAGAACAGTCATTAATTCACGACTTGACTACACAAACTCACTTTAAATAGGATTACCCCAATATCAACTTGCGCAATTACAACTTATCCAAAACACGGCGGCAAGGCTGATAACAGGAAAAAAACCCTGGGAATCCATCTCTCCTTCCCTGAGGAACCTACATTGGCTAACCGTAAAGAATCAGATCACATTCAAGACCCTCTGCCTCACCCACAAATGCGTGCATAGAGACGGTCCTCAATACCTAATTGAGAAAATAAATCACTACACACCAAACCGCAGTCTTCGATCATCTAACAAAAACCTCCTCCTCCTTCCCAAATCCCGGTACAAATCAAAGGGAGATCGGAGATTCGCTGTCCAAGGACCACAGCTATGGAACGCTCTACCAACCAACATCCACCTGGAAGAAAACCACCAGGCCTTTAGGAAAAAACTCAAGACTTTCCTCTTCTAGAGGATGGACAACTAAGCTCTTCGCAGCGCCTTGAGGCGATTCAGTTTGCGTTGTGCGCTATACAAATATTTCACTCACTAAGCGTTACAACCTGTGCTAGCCACGGCCTTGGTGTCGCAGGTGCTTACTAAATGGGCAAAGCTGTTGCACCGTGAATTGGAGAAGCAACAGTCTCCCCCAGTCTGCGTAGAGCTGGCAGACCAGTTGGTGCATGGCCTTAAGTATGTCAGTGATTCGGCTCTGGATACAGTCCCCCTGCTCTCTAGAGCATCAGTATCAGCAGTGGTGCTATGCTGATTTGGTTGAAATGTTGGTCTGTGGACCAGGCACCTAAAAAAGCTCTGGCGGATTTGCCCTTCCAAGGTGAGAGACTTTTTGGAGCTTCGCTGGATGACATTATAAAAATTGTTAGGGTAGGTTGGTGTCGCGCTGTTCTGGTTTAAGGTATTACACGGGAGGGGATAGTTCCCTATATTTCTCACTCAACAAATGAGTGGGAGAGGTATTTCTCAATCAAAGATATGGGGGAGGGGTATTATCCCTTAACAAAATATGAAACTCTTCCCCTCTAGCTAGAAGTGCATATGATATAGTTATATTTATATAAATTATCAGACACTGAAATAAACCCAGGCTATTAAAAAAAATTTTAAGATTTTTTTTTTAATTAGTAAACGCACTACAGGGGTGCCTGCACCTAGACCCCACAAAAGAAATATAATACTTGTTTGACCAGAAAGGTAAGTTCACTGTAATCGTGGTACAACAATACGAACAATATACGGTAGTCAGAAGAATTATCAGAAAAGTAAACACACTGCAGAGCCAGCTATAGTCAGCTGACTAAACATGCACCAGAATGGAAATATCAGCTTAGCTCCATCACCTTCAGCAGACCCAGCAAGCAAAAAAGTGCTATGTGCTAATAAAACCAGGGTAAATAAATAACAACTACATGTCTCTTGGTGCAATATATAAAACTTAATTTAAAATAAAAGTGAAATCAGGTGACCAAAATAGATTAATAAACGTGCTTATCATAAGACTCCGCTCCAGCCTCTGCATCAGTTCCTGACTTGTCTACCTGTCTATGATCCGGCCTGCCTGTACCTGCCTTCTCTCCAGCCCTTTTGGGAGAATCCATCCCACCCGCAGCTGCAGCTGCTCTTCAGCCTGTGGTGTTCCAGTACCAGTCTGTTCCAGTTCCCTGCTTACTGCTGTTCCTGGACTTTTGCTGTGTAGTGTTCCTCCACAGTCCCTCTAGGAGCTCCAGTCCAGCTCTGCTATCATCAATTCTGCCAGGCACTCGTGCGACTATGCACTTCCCTGCCTCTTGTCTGCTCTATCAGGGGCCTCAAGTTAGAGGTGTAAGGGAGGCCATCCTCTGCATATCAGGTTCTACCACCATGTACTACCAGTGCCGAGAGCCGCCTATCAGTACCCATCAGTGCCATTTATCAGTGCTGTTTATCAGTGCTCAATGCCCATCAGTGCCACCTATTAGTGCCCATAAATTCCCCCTACCAGTACCGCCTATCAGTGCTCATCAATGATGCCTATGAGAGCTTATCAATGCCGCCTATCAGTGCTCATCAATGCCTCCTATCAGTGCAGCCTATGAGTGCTATCTACCAGGGCTCATTAATGCCCATCAGTGACACCTATCAGTGCTCATCAATGCCGATCAGTGCCGCACCACTATTCAGTGCTGCACCAGGGCCTCGGACGAAGTCAGGATATGATGAAACACTTCAGTATCGTGACCTACCGGAAGTGGCGTTTGTGCCTCAAGGGTTGTGTTCCAGCTATCAGGAAGCCATTCAGGAATCCATCCACTGCTGTACACAGCGGACGCTCTGAGCTTTTCCGGCAGCCGGATCTACCAATAAGGCACAGTGCACTTTACTATATGCTTAATTTTTTTTATTATTCTGGTATGCATAATATGTACTTGGGGGGCTGTTGGATATTAATAAATTGTGAAACGGGTTTACACTATGTGAACATTCCATTTTTTCATATGTTTATCTGGAGCCCTTGATAATAACATACTGACATCTGGTGGATGGTAGGAGCGGAACAGTGGAAAATGAATTGTGTTTCAAGGCATGATATTATTGATTGTCTGGTGAGTGTATCCCCAAAGGGGAGATTCTGCCACATGTGGTGAAATTTGGGTGGAAGCTTTATACAGAGCACAACAAAGACTTTTTTCCTACCACTATATGTATTTCACTCATTGACTATTTATGAAAATCGATATCTGCATTTGAAGGTGGATAAGAAAGCTTTGCTGCAATATTTTAAAAGACTTTTTATCTGTGTTTTTAATATTGCCTTTTTGCATACTCGTACTTGAATGTAATTTCACAAACTAGATAAAAGAAGTGTGGGTGAACACCAATGCAGAAAATCATCTTTGTGAAGGATAGATAACCCTGAGGATTAAAGGGGTTATAAAAGTTTATTTTATTTTATTTTTTCCAATAATAAACATGGTATACTTACCACCTCTGTGCAAGGGTTCTGCACAGAGCGGCCCTGACCCTCATCTTCTGGGGTCCCTCAGCGGTGCTCCTGGCTCCTCTCCACATCGAGTGCCCCCTCAGAGAGCCCCGTGTGGGAGCGGTCCCGAGTCCTGCTGCTACGTCCATTGACACAGACAGCAGAACTCAGCCTCGCCCCCGACTCCCTTGCCACCAGATTTTATTGACAGCAGCAGGAGCCAATGGCTGCATTACTATCAATCTATCCAATGAGGACCCGAGACAGCGGCTGGAGCTGCTGGGCTTGTTCTCGTCGCTGCAAATATCGGGTTCATCGGGTAAGTAAAACGGGGGGTTCTGGAGGGCTGCTGCACTGCAGAAGGTTTTTCACATTAATGCATAGAATGCAACCCCTTTAACTATATAGTGTGGCAGTGTGGTACCCTGCCAGGGTCTAAATAGAGGATATAACCCAGGATTCTCAACTAGGCAGGTTGAGGAACTTCAGAGGGTTTGCTTAACCACTTCAGCCCCTGAAGAATTTACCCACTTCCTGACCTGACCATTTTTTGCGATACGCCACTGCGTCGATTTAACTGACAATTGCGCAGTAGCACAACGTTGTACCCAAACAAAATTGATGTCCTTTTTTTTCCCACAAATAGAGCTTTCTTTTGGTAGTATTTGATCACCTCTGCTGTTTTTATTTTTTGCACTATAAACAAAAAAAGAGCAACAATTAAAAAAAAATAAAAACATCATATTTTACTTTCTGCTATAAAACAAATAAAAAAATAAAATAAAAAAAATGTATTCATCCGTTTAGGCAAATATGTATTCTGCTACATATTTTTGGTAAAAAAATAAAATAAAAATGGCAATAAGCATTTGATTGGTTTGCGCAAAAGTTATCGTGTCTACAAAATAGGGGATAGATTTATGGCATTTTTTTTTTAAACTAGTAATGTAAATGTAAATAGTGATTTGTAGCTGGACTGAAACAATTGCTGCGGACAGATCAGACACCTACCTGAAAGATCAGACACCTAACTGACATTTTTAACACTTTTTTTCAGAACCAGTGACATTATTACAGTATTCAATGCTAAAAATATGCACTGTTATTTTACTAATGACACTGGCAGGGAAGGGGTTAACATCAGGGGCGATCAAGGGGGGACTGTGTGACCGGGGAAACACACAGATCCATTTTCCTGCTTAGCAGAAAGACAGGATCTGTGTGATCTCCCCTGTTACAATGGCGATCTGCCTTGTTTACACAGCTAGATCCCCGTTCTGTCACTGCGGGGAACGATCCCAGGTGGCCGGCAGACATTGTTCATGAGCCGACGTACACCTACAGTGATTTGCAGAAATGAGTCAACCTGCCGTAGTATAATGATGGCGGCTGGTTGGCAAGTGGTTAAAGGAGGAAACTAGCTTTTCAGTTTCCTCATTGTTTTGGGACCTGGAGCCTTAAGCCCCATACACACACTGTCAGATTTTCTGCTGATTTTTGTCTTCAGATTTACCAAAACCATGTAGTGCAAGGGCCTTCCTGATTGCATACAAATTGAAACTCCTAAGGTTAGACCTCATATTATATGGTTTTGGTAAATCTGAAGACAAAAAACAGCAGAAAATCTGATAGTGTGTATGGGGCTTTAGAAATCCTGGGTCCAAGTTTTGTAAACAGCCAGTACACTGATTGCTCAGGTGTGTGCAGGGCTTTTAGTAAGTCACAGTCAGTTGGCGGCTGGTGCTCCAAATTTTTGGGGAGTGCAAACAAACTGAAAAATACTGAACCCTCCCATCATATGCAGCCACCTGTGCCCATCATATGCAGCCATTGTGCCCATCATATGCAGCCATTGTGCCCATCAAACGCAGCCACCTATGCCCATCATATGAAGCCACTTGCCCATCAAATGCAGCCACTGTGCCCACTGACTGCCCCCGTGCTTCAGATTGCGGCTCTGGCAACCCCGCAGTTCAGGGATCGTGGCACACCCCCCCCCCCCCCCCCGCAGATCACAGCTCCAGCTCCTGCATATGATGAGCCACCTGTGCCTCATCATATGCAGCCACCTGTCCCCATCAAATGCAGCTATTGTGCCCATCAAACGCAGTCACCTGTGCCCATCAAATGTAGGCACCTGTGCCCACTGACCGCCCCCATGCTTCAGATTGCGGCTCTGGGACCCCCGCGGTTCGGAGATCGTGGCACCCCCCCACCCTCTGGCTCTTGCATATGATGCAGCCACTTTTCCTCACTGACCGCCCCCGTGCTTCAGATTGTGGCTTTGGCACCTCTGCTGTTCGGGGATCACGGCACCCCCCCACCCCCCCCCCCCCCCGTGGATCACAGCTCTGGCACCCCCTGAGGGAACTTACTTGAAGCACTGTCAGCTGGAGATCCTCTCAGAGCTCCAGCACAAGTCCCCTCGCTCCTCTTCCTAAGCGCTAGGCATCCAATAGGGTGGCCTAGCACTTTGGCCAATCAGGAAGCAGGTCTGATGTCCTGCCTCCTGATTGGCGGGGAGGAAGGTTAGTGTTAAAATAGCAAAAATTAATTCACTATGGTCACACAATTGGGTGGGATCAGGGCGCACGCTCTGCGTCCCAAGCCCAACCTATTTTGAAGTCTATTCTAATCAGATGCTATAAATAAATACCACCCCCGCCATAGGAATCTATGCGTCCGGCATCCTGAAAGGAGCTGAGAACATTTATTGGGGGGTGGCGGCCCATGCGCCCACAGTGCATGGGCCACCACTGGTCACAGTGTAATAAGAAGAGGAAAAGCCCCAGCATTCCTTTGGTCTAAGCCCTTGTACACACGGTCGGACATTCCAACCACAAAATCCATCTGATTTTGTCCGAAACTGGTGTTGCATACACATGGTCAGACAGAGTTGTCGGAAAATCCGATCATTTGGAATGTGATGATCTTCGTTTGTTACGACTGGACTACATTGTGGTTAGTAGCCAATAGCTTTGGTCTCGTAATTTGGCACTTTGTCCGATCGCAATTCTCTACAAACGATCGGACAAAGTCCGATCTGATCATGTTGTCGGAAAATTTTATATCCAGCTCTCAAACTTTGTTGGTCGGACATTCCAATGAAAAAAGTCCAATGGAGCCAGGGGAGGGCTGGCAGCCTTAGGCCTGGAGGGCAAGTCCAGTCAAGTGAACCATTGAATCAGCTCACCACCCATCTACACCACATTCCCTGTACAGAGAGAGAGGGAGACTGCTCCACATTGCCCCAAAGAGAGAGAGACTGCTTGACACTGCCTGCACAGAGAGAGACCGCTTCACACTGCCTCCACAGAGAGAGACTGCTTCACATTGCCTGCACAGAGAGAGACCCTGCTTCACACTGCCTGCACAGAGAGAGACCCCGCTTCACACTGCCTGCACAGACCTCGCTTCACACTGCCTGCACAGAGAGAGCAGTCACTTTCTGTGCAGGCACTGTGAAGCAGTCAGTCTCTGTACAGGCAGTGTAAAGTGGAGCAGTCTCTCAGAGAATGGAGCAGTCTCTCAGAAAGAGACTGCATGATTGTCCCCAGAGAGGCTGAGAAAAAGAGCTGGCCCCTTCCCCACACCCAGTATACAGACCAATGAGGCTGCAGGAAAATGAAGACTAAAGACTGTGCTGTCACTGCCACCACACTAAGCACTACCTGTGGAGTCCAGAGTTTCTCTGGTGAGTGAGCACCACACCACTGGGCAAGCCAAGCAAGCAGAGTAGCTGAGAGTCACAGTGAGCGCAGCAGGCTAAACACGCAAGTCCTGCTGTCTCCCCGGCATGAACACCAGATTCACCAGGGTGCAGGTTCCTCCTGTCTCAATTGCGGATAGTAAGAAAGGCACATGCAGGCGCATGCCGGAGCACAGGCCAGATTAAGGGCATTGTGGGCCTGGTGCTGCAGTGGAGCCGGTTTAGGAGTGGCAGGGATATGAGGTAAGTAATGTCATATCCCAGCTCTTACCCAGACTTGGTCACAGCCCCACAGGGCTGTAATGTTAGAGAAGCCCAGAACTTGAATTACCAAGCTTCCGTAAGAGCCGTGTGTCGGTGTGTGCTCTGAAGTGAAAGTTTCCAAGCCATCAGAATACAGTGATCACTAAAACATAAAGACAGGCTGGTTGTACTGTCAGTTGATGGAGTCCAATTCTGTACAACCAGTCTGCACAGAGATAGATTGAAATGTCTGCTGAACCGGCAGAATTTCAATCTGTCTATTGTGGCCTAAGTCCACCAGTCTCTGGGTTTAATAATATCCTCAAATCTTCTGAAAGGGGGGCTCCACTTAGGTGTAGAAATTCACTTTGAACTCCACCTTATTTCCAGAACTCTCTTTAGGGTCCTTTAACACTGAAGGCGCTGTACAGGCGTTTTAGTGCTAAAAAATAGCACCTGTAAAGCGCTTCTTATGCCACCCCAGGTTTCCCACTGGGGCGGTGCGCTTGAAGGACATTCTGAAAAGTCCAGCAAGCAGCATTATTGGGGCACCTCGCCCAGCCCATTGAAATGAATGCAACACGGCCCTTTTTAACACTTTCTTTGGCCACTAGTGGGGGTTAAAAGTGCCCCGCTAGCGCCACTAAAACAATGATAAAGCGCCACTTAAACGAGCAGCGCTGTACCACTACCGCCCACATCGCCCCAGTGTGAAAGTACCCTTCGGTATTAGATGTGCAAACAAAAAGGTGAGACCACATCTAATACCTACAGAGAGTAATGGAAATAAGGTGGAGTTCAAAGTGAACTGTGTCATTACCTGCAGGGATTGGCATTTAGGGGGGTTAAAGCAGGCAGGGATGAAATGTGATATCAACTATTCACTGCCTGTCAAATGCCTCTGAAAAGTGACCTGAGCATGGATCACTTTTCAGAGGAGTGGCAGTGGCTGCTGCAAGTGAATACAAGCATTTAGGCTCACACTGGTGTGCGGTTTGGCTGCAGTGCGGGTGTACTGGCGGGTGTCACACCCCCTCAGACTTCTTTTAGGTTACTCATTGTTGCTGCATGTTCTGAAAGTGCACCAAACATGCAGCATGCAGGACGTTTTGTGCACTTTCAGAACATGTAGTAAAAATGTGCATCCTCTATGTCCCAGGGGCAACATGCAGGATGACTGCCAGTACACCAGCCAAACTGCAGCATGTCAGTGAGAGCCCTCATCATACCACCTAGCCCTAGGAGGGCAAGGTACTGGCACAGGCTGCTAGAAAAAAACTCTTTGGCTGCAGAGAGGAGGAGAGAGGAGCAGCTCACTTACTTGGATGGTCCCAGCCTCCCAGGAGCCTCACTGGATTCCAGCCAACTGCTCAGATTGAGCAGAGAGCAGGTCCAGCCTCTGCCAGCCAATGGTGTGGAGTAGGGAGGGGCTGTGCTGTGTAACATAGACTGTCAGCCCTGACATGAAGACATCGCTGGCTCACAGTACTGGACTCGGCCAGCTCAAGAACTGTGCATGTTGCGGTTTTGAGCTGACGACACAGCAGCCTTTGCCACCGCATATCAGAGCAGCCCAGGGGGCAATTGCATCCCTGCCCCCTGGCCCAGCCCTCCCCTGAATGGAGCCCCCACATGGTCGGATTATCCGACAACACGGTCCGATCTGACATTTTTGGTCAGAATGTCCGACCTTTTGTACAAGGGCTAAAGACTTTGTGTTTAACCACAAACAAAACTTAATTTAGGTAATACTTAAAAGATAAGAACCAAACATACTCACCTAGGTGGATGCCGCATCAGTTCCCTGCTGGTTCTGCAGTGGGAATTGAGTGATCAGACACTGCTGATCATTTAGTTCTCCTGTTCACTCTGAGCAGAGAGCCATGACTGTTGGTTACCAGTTCTCTGCTCTGCCCTGCCCCTCCAGCACTCATTGGCTGAGGGTCTCAGGGGATCACTGAGAGCTTGAGCCAGGTGCCGGTCCAGGCATCTGGGTGGATCCCGACTGTAAAGTTGAGATCTTTCCCCAGCCTGGACCAGCTGAGTGATGTCAGTCGATAGCAGGTTTTAGCCTGCTGTTGGCTGAAAATGGGTCACAAGAGTACAGATCTAAATGCACTCTTGTGACCTACAAACGTATCGCTAAAATAGCTTTGGCTATACTTCTCCATTCATTTAGGTAATGCTTCATGGTCTGTGCAGACTTCTAGTAAGACCCATGATTCAATTACATGAACAAAACATAAGATTTTTGAAGGGCACACAGGCAGTGTACCAGTCATTGCCCAGTTTGGTACCAAGTGACACATACCATTGTCTATCTTTTGCAGTAAATTTACAGAATTATATATTTTCAAGGACACAACCATTTTAGTAAAAGTTCACTTGTTCCCAAGTGAAATGAAAAGGTGAATACACAGTATAATATTATATCCGTTATATACAGTATTCTAAATCAAACAGTTTTTTTTGGATTGGCTGTTTAAAGTCCAAAGCAGGGTCCTCCTTTCTTTGCCTAGACAGTCTGTCCATTGTTACAGCCTGCAGCCACAAGAGGGTGTGATTCTGCTGAACTTTCCAATAAGAATTAATCCTACAAGTGTGTTTTATCTTGGAATGCAGTTTCCTGCTACTTCAAGAGCTCAGGGGGGTGCTGGTGGTGATAGATAGACGCTATAGCTGCTTTTCTTATTTCTGTTTAATTGTAGTAGCCCCACAACATAGTAAAGTTTTTCCTAGGCAGATTTAATTGTTTTCTTGATTTTTTTTTTAAATCAGTTAAAGGTTTATTGTGCAAAAACAAATACATATACAGGCAATTGCAGCAGTATATACATTTACAACAGTTATAAAAGTTGCTTTGTTAGAATTATCATACAGCTTCCAAATATAAACAGATGTATGCAATCAACTCACTGTACAAATATAATATTGATGGTTTCGACGATGAAGCATAATTTCACATCAACATTTGACATAATACAAAAGATACCGTCTAAGTTTAAACAAGGTTATCAGAAGACTTTTCACTTATAAAAGTAGAAAGATAGGAGGGATAGCAAATAAAAATAAACCCACCGGTTTAAGGCACATATGGCAAGGATAGAACAATATATTTGTTGTAGTTACTAAAGGGTTTCACCAGGTTTCCACAAATGTAGTTTTAATAACAATTGGACATTATTACCATCGTTTATATCCTATCCTGTAGTTTTGCCAAATTGCATTTGTAACAGTCTGTCTTTAACCAACTGGGCTGGATCTAGGCCTGGTGTATCTAACCAAGGTTGCCACATTAAATACAATTTTTTTAAGTATGTTTCTGTGTTGGTAAGGGATTTTTTCATGTAATTAGCATAGTATTTACCATTTCGACCCAACCTTTACCCGTTGGCACCCTCAGAGTTATCCAGAGCCTCCCAATGGCTTTGCGTCCCCAAGTGTAATAACCGTAGAATTGCCAGATGACCATTCAGTGAGAGTGAGGGTATCTCCAAGGCCCCAAGCAGACAGATAATCAGGTCTTGTGGAACTAGAGTTTGAAATACCTCTGATATTGTGGACAGAACATACTGCCAATAGCGGTAGAGTTGTGGACATTTCCACACCATGTGTAACAGGTCACCATTGTGAATACAACATTTTGGGCATATTGGGGTATCTCTAAATCCCCACTTGTGTAGCTTGGTCAGTGTTCTATATACCCTATGCAATAAGAATGAAAAAAGGGGACACGTTATGTGTGCACTTTCTTGAGATTGTGGACTCCCCAACCCCCCCTATCAGCTATGCTAGATTAGTGCAGCTAGCAGGACAGCAAAGATTAGGATATCTGGGTGAGGCCCCCTTTAAGAAGGTGAAAGCAAGGGATTAGGGAAGAACCAATCAGGTTTAAGGGAAGTTGCTGGAAGCTTTCCTGAGGCTATATAAGGTTAACAGGTAAAGGGGTTTTTCTGTTTGCCTGTGGACCACCAAGAAAATTGAAGCTCTCCTCATAATGAATCCCTATTGCGTCAGCTCCTGGAGAAGGCGGGCGGTGCAGGAGGAGAGGAATGTCTTTGCCGCTGTCTAGAGTTAGACTCTGCTGAACAGCTGGAAGAAGATGGAGGCGGAGACTCAGCAGTGGGCGGCGAGCAGGCTGGTCTTAATGACGAAGGGAGGAGTGAGCAAGTGCCAGCCCTTCGCGGAAGAATGAGAAGTGTTCCTCCCGAACGTTTGCGGCAGGCTGTGGAGGCAGACGAAGAGGAGAGCGGACCTCGCGAACGGTCAGAAGATTCGGTCGATGTGTCAAGGGGCCGTAGTGGCTCGAAGAAGCGGCGGACATGCACCCAGCCCCCAGTGGACAGAAACGGTCGGTGGAGTCAGGTAAAGCAGCCAGCAGCAGAGCCAAAGGGAAGGAAGCCAGCACAGCACCTCTCAAGGCAGCCTGCAGCTGAAATGACACAGCAAGGCACTCGGCGAGCTGAGGTGCCTCAGCAGTCCCAGGTTTGGTATTCCTAGCAACCCCCAGACTCAGCAGCGCTGCTGGAGGTGGAAAGTCAGCAATGTGTGGGGCAGCCTCCAGCAGCTGGTGAGTTAAACCAATTGCATATTCTTTAGGATCTTTGTCTTCTCTGGTTCAATCTCTTTTTCAGGTGTCTGTACCTCCCTCTTCTGCTGTGGCATCATTGCCTGTTAACTCTTCTGTTGCTGTGCTCTCTTCTGCTCCTACTAGTTTAACAATTCACAATAGGAATATTAATAAGGGATTGCAGGATGACATTACAGGCCCTGAGTCATTACATGCAGCTGCACCAGCTAATATACTGAATGTACCTGAAACATGCATGAAAGGGGTTATGCCGGGTGAGATGTCATCATTAGGATGTCATTTAAATGCATAGATAGAACATGGAAGGAGGAATATGTAGACATACTTTTGCTCCTTCTCTCCTACAAGGAATTTATGATTAGATCAGACAAAAAGGGGGTAGAGAAGGGTGAGGAAGATGGGGGTAGGCCGGTCCCCAGGTCTTTAATAATTGGCTACAGGCCTTTTGTATTTATGCTGGCATACTAGCAGAGAAGCACCCGGAGCTGTGTGGGGGTCTTTTTCAGCATTTAGACCATATATTAGAGGCTGATAGGAGCTTTGGGGGGCATGGGCTGGCTTTACTATGACGAGTCTTTTCGTCAGAAACTGTCCACACACCCAGCATTAAAATGGGGAATGAAGGATGTTGGCTTGTGGCTTAATTTGATACTCCCTCAGAGGATGGTGTCACCCAGGCCAGCTACGTTTACCGCTGCAAATCCGGCTTTTAGAAAAGGCTGTTTTGCTTTCAATGAGAGTCAGTGTCGTTGGAACTTGGCTTGTAAATACAGGCATGTATGTGTAATTTGTGCCGGTGCGCACCCAGCAGCGAAATGTTTATAAAAAAAAAAAAAAGATTTTTTGAATGTCAGTCTTGGTCCTGCGCAAGGGATATTTTTTCCAAAAAGCCTGCACCCCAGTGAGGCTGGAAGAAATGCACCCATGGCCGGACAGCTACCCAGTAAGGATTAATAGAAGGACCTTTTGAGCATCCGCCATTCCCTAATTTTCGGATTTCTCAATTGGGAGTAGTTCCTAAGCGTGAGCCTAATGCCTTACGCATTATCCATCATTTGTCGTTCCCGATAGGAGATTCATTGAAGGATGATATTGATGAAAACCTATGCTCCGTTTTGTATGCGACATTTGAGGGCGCAACCAATATAACTAGGAAGTGCGGCACTGGGGCTTTGTTGCCAAAGGCTGAAAAAATCGACTTTTCGTCTCCTGTCTATTTCCCCGGAGGATTTCAATTCCCTAGGTTTTTCTTTGAGAAGCAATATTTTTTTGACAAGTGTCTCCTTATGGGGTGTTCACTGTCATGCGCCTATTTTGAGTTTTTTTTTTTCCACATTTCTTCATTGGGTGTTGGGTGTGAGATCTGGTTTGGATAGTGTAATACACTATTTGGATACACTATTTGGATGATTTTGTTTGTAGGGCCATCAGACTCTACGCGTTGCGTTGAATTGTGGTGTTATCTCAAGCCGTTGCTTTGGAATTCGGTGTTTCACTGGCTGAAGAAAAAACATGCTTGCCTGGTACAGTATTGGAATTTTTAGGCATTGAAAATGATACATGCAGGATGGAGTTTGTTTGCCCGAGGCGAAACTTAGCAAATTGAAAGGGTTGATTGCAAGAGTACTGCAAAAGAAGAAAATTAGGTTGAAGGACATGCAATTGCTCCTTGGTATATTGACTTTTGCTTGTAGAATTATGCCAGTGGGCAGAATTTTTTCAAGTCGCCTTTACCTGGACATTTCAGGTATGAAATCCCCTATGGCTCACATTCGCATGACTGTACCTATTAAGGAGGATTTATGGATACGGTTTAGGTTCTTAGAGGATTACAATGGCCGGTCTTTCTTTCAGTCTGAGTTTATTTTTTGCCCCAGATTTCTGACTGTTCACAGATGCAGCTGGCTCGAAAGGTTTCAGTGCTATCTGGCAGAATCATTGGTGCTGTGCGAACTGGCCTGATTCAGGGGCGCAGCGGGGCGCTAATGAGAATGTGATTCTAATCTTGGTGGCTCTGGAATTATGGGGTTTCAAATTTTTCAAATAGGCATATACTGGTGGAGACAGATAATAAAGGCGTGCTGTATGCAGTGAAATGTTTTTATCTAGTTCGGAATTAGTGATCAAAGTTCTGGGGCAGGGGGTCTGTAGGTGCCTTAAATTCACTATTTGGCTGAAGGCTAAGTATACCCCGGGGATTTTGAATAACATAGCCAATTCTCTATCTCGCTTTTAGATGGATCGTTTTCAGGTTGCTCCCAGAAGCAGACAGAGATGGCATTCCATGCCCAGACTATCTGTGGGGAGTGTTATGAAGGAAGTATCGGAAGCCATTCAAAGGTACGTGGGCGGAATAGTCAGCAGCTTGGAGAAGTTGGCTGTCCTTTGCCAGTGTGCAAGGTTTTCATTTTAACCAACCCGAAGACAGGCTTTTAGCCTTTCTTGGCCGGTTTAATGCAGCAAAGCTACTCGTATAGTTATCTAACGAAAGTGTTGGCTGGTATTTTCTTTTTCTTTAAGTTGAGGGGTCTGCAACCTTGTTTTTCCTAATTTTCTTTGAAACAGGTACTAAAGGGATACAGGAGGAGGTTAACCTTCGTGGCAGTGGCCAGGAAACCGATCTCCCTCGACATCCTTGGTGGCCTTTGTAGGATGACTGAGGTCATATGTTCTCGGACTATGAGGTTTTAGTGTTCAAGACAACATTCACACTTGCTTTTTTCGGAGCGTTCCGCATTTCCAGATTGGTGCCTGCAAATAGGCTGGGTGTTTCAGGTATTGGGAACGAACGGGGGATGGTGGACAGCTTTGGGGTACACATTTGGTTGCAATATTCCAAGACGGATCAATGTGGCAAGGGCAGGTGGGTTCACTTGCAGGAATATGGGGATATATTCATGTGCCCAGTAGCAGCAGTTAAACAATTTCTGGCTATTAGACCACTGGGAATGGGGCATTTCCTGATTCATGCAAATTTGAGGCCTCTGACAAAATATCAATTTGATGCAGTACTCAGAAGATGTCTAGAACGTCTGGGTTTGAGTGGCTTTGAGTTCTCATCACACTCATTTAGGATAGGTGCAGCCTCTGAAGCAGTTCGGTTAAGGTTCCTGGATGCTGACATTAAAGAAATGGGGAGGTTGAAGTCCCAATGTTTACGGTTATACGTGCGACCTAATCTCTTTGTTTAATGTCTAGGTACACAAAACACGGTGTGGATATTGGGACATTCGTTTATATACTGGGTGCAAAAAAAGAGCGGCTCAACGCAGTTATCCAACGAATCTGTCGCTATAACCAGAATCTTTTCAGTTACTTTGGAAGGGCATTAGAGGATTTCAGTGGTATCAACTCTATTTTCAGTTAAATAAGTTATGTCAAATATGGCCCTCGCCCTCTATATTGGCAATTCATTTATGCGGAAATTATTTGGGGAGCCTTAGAACTTTAGACTTGCTTTTTATGATCAAGCAGGACCTCCTTCGTTTAGTACTATTTTCCGGGCACAAATTTATTTTTCTCAGAGATAGTCCCTCGTCTTTCCTGGCTCTCCTCTGATCAGAGGAGGGTTATGGTAAAGATGAGGAAAAGAGTTACTAGGGAGCTGGAGAATTCATGCCGCAGCTTGGTGGATTATCTTATCGCCATGTGGACTTAGAAGGTGGCTATCCGGGACTGTATAGACCTGATGGAGTGCACTTATCAGAGGTGGGATTAGATATATTCAATTTAGGCCTGCACTATAGTATAGAGGAGGCTGTGGCCACGGCGGTTGGGGTGGGCCGTCCTTGTTGCTCAAGGTCGGCTTGTGGGGACTGTTATTTATATTTAAAATTGTGCTAATGCTCGAGTTCTGAGAACTGAGCAGATAGAATTCTGTTTGGCTGAATTTATGGTTACGTGAATTAATAAATGGTGATGATAAATACACTGTTGAAAACCAATAAAGGTGCCGTGGCCAAGTTTTGCCAAAATTAAAAGATGGTCTTGTTGTTTTATTTAGTTAAGGTATTCTAAGGTTGTGGGTTTTGGGGGGAGGTGTGTCCTACAATCTCATGAAAATAGGGGAAACGTTATGTGTCCACTTTCTTATGATTGTGGACTCCCCAATCCCCCCTGTCAGCTATGATAGATTAGTGCAGCTAGCAGGACAGCAAAGATTAGGATATCTGGGTGAGGCCCCCTTTAAGAAGGTGAAAGCAAGGGATTAGGGAAGAACCAATCAGCTTTAAGGGAAGTTGCTGGAAGCTTTCCTGAGGCTATATAAGGTTAACAGGTAAAGGGGTTTTCCTCTTTGCCTGTGGACCACCAAGAAGATTGAAGCTCCCTCCCTCCCGCCCCAGTCGCGAGCACCTATATGTGGTAGGGTCACCCCGGATTCTGGGGGGGGACTGTTATTTATATTTATATTTAAAATTGTGCTAATGCTCGAGTTCTGAGAACTGAGCAGATAGAATTCTGTTTGGTTGAATTTATGGTTATGTGAATTAATAAATGGTGATGATAAATACACTGTTGAAAACCAATAAAGGTGCCGCGGCCAAATTTTGCCAAAATTAAAAGATGGTCTCGTTGTTTTATTTAGTTAAGGTATTCTAAGGTTGTGGGTTTTGGGGGAGGTGTGTCCTACAATCTCATAAGTGTGATAGCTTATGTGATGCTGATACTGATACCAGTGGGGCAGACGTTAAACATAACTCCCATTGCTCACCATCAATAGGGCCCAGGTCTTTTTCCCACCCTTTCCTACAAGGTAGTTTAGAAGAATCGTGTGTATAGTAAAGCAATCTAGAATATACTCTTGATATCATGCCTTTCCTATCTTCCGTTAGCAATACATCCATCATAGAAGGTGCGTCACCAACGCAAGGGAGGCTGTTCTGTTTTCAGCTTGGATAGCGTGTCTAAGTTGCAAATACTTGAAAAACTGTGTTCCCAGGAAATGCAAATTCAGCTTGTATGTCTGTGAAAGATTTAAATATATTACTATTGAACAGTTTGGTTTATGGGAAACGGAGGGTATACCATATATTTCCCAAGTCTTTTAGCTTAAAAAGTTCTTTATAATATTTATTCCTCCATATAGGAGTAAACGCACAGGGGCCTCTAATTTTCAAGGTATATCTGATGTATTTCCATAGGGTATTTAGTAAGTTTATTGTGGGATAGGTTTGTTTTATATGCGTGAGACCTGTGTCTAGGTTAGATAGAGCTGTGTACGGGGAGCCCTCAGGGAGTAGAAGGGATCTAAGTCTCCCCAGTTACCCAAATGTTGCAACTGGGATGCCACAAAGTAGAATCTGTCGTGCGGTACAGCTAGTCCCCCTTTATCTTTAGTTAGTTATAGAGAATGCAGACTAATCCTAGCAGACTTGTTACCCCATATTAAGTCTCTGAACTGAGCATTAGTGATGGCCGAACGGTTCTCCTGGTGGTCGTTTCGCGGCGAATTTCGGCTGTTCGCGGTCCGCCCGTTCGGCGGACTATTGGCACCATTCACCCGGCAGACTTCCGCGTTTACTGTGTAAAAGAACTTTGACCTATGATGACACATCCATCATGGGGTACAGGACCGCCAATTGAGGCATTACAGCACATGGACACTTGGACATTCCCCCTAACTTATAAATACACCCAATCCGGCGGCCATTTTACATTCTTTCTTCTGTCACTATAGGGAGAGGTTGCTGTGTGGAGCAGGGAGAGATTACAGTGACCCAAATCGCTAGCTATTTGGTACACAAAAGTTCTTTTCAGGACTGGTATAGGTGTTAGGTGTAGTTCAGGATAGGCAGTGCTGTGCTAGTGATTGTTGCAGCAGCCTGAGTGTGCTGCAGGGACAGCCAGTTTAGTCATTAGCTGTTACTATCAGGTCCACAAAAGTGCTATTTCAATTATTGTTCCAGTAGCCTCTCTTTTGTCAGTTTATATAGGGACAGGCAGGAAGCAGTGTGTGAGGCAGTGAGGGTCAGTTTAATCAGTAGCTGTTACTATTAGTTCCACAAAGGTTATTTTCAGTACTGGTATCAGTGGTATAGTAATAGACTTGTACACGTACTGCTATTCATTCACAACCCACTTGTTCCACAAAGCTCCTTATAAGGACTGGTAACTTGGTCTGTCTAGGGTGCTACAGTACATAGGGTTGAGTGAGGTACAGTCTGCCATTCTATAAGGACTGGTATGGGTCCACAATACATAGGGTTGAGGTGCACTACTGCTGACCACTGCCCTATACTGCAGCAGTCCTTCATCGGTATAGGGACTGACGTACAGTCTGCTAATCACTCACACACAACCTACTTGTTCCACAAAGGTCCTTATAAGGACTGGTAAGGTATAGGGTACTACAGTACATAGGGTTGAGTGAGGTACAGTCTGCCATTCTATAAGGACTGGTATCGGTCCACAATACATAGGGTTGAGGTGCACTACTGCTGACCGCTGCCCTATACTGCAGCAGTCCTTCATCGGTATAGGGACTGACGTACAGTCTGCTAATCACTCACACACAACCTACTTGTTCCACAAAGGTCCTTATAAGGACTGGTAAGGTATAGGGTACTACAGTACATAGGGTTGAGTGAGGTACAGTCTGCTATTCTATAAGGACTGGTATAGGTCCACAATACATAGGGTTGAGGTGCACTACTGCTGACCGCTGCCCTATACTGCAGCAGTCCTTCATCGGTATAGGGACTGAGAGTTTTGTCACAGGGTCATTTAAAAAATGACAGGCAGAGGAAGAGGCAGGCCCTTCCGCAGGAGTGGTAGGGGTAGGCAGGAGCAACAGGCTTGAGCCAAAGTGGGAAGTTGCAGAAGGTGCGTTCAATTACTTTAAAGGACGCACCAGACTTGGTTGAGTGGTTCGCTCAGCCTTACTCTTCTGCATCCTCCTCATCCTCTCGATCTGCACCCTCTTCTTCACTCTCTGCTATGTGCACCCCCAAAGACACTACCACCAACAACACCACCACCACCACCACCACCACATACCTTCCGCTTGAGTCACAGGAATTATTTTCTGATCCATATCAAGACATTTCTGATGCGCAGCCACTCTTGGTATTGGATCAGGAAGAGGAGGCAGCAACAACCGCTACTCAGCAGTCTGACGACAGTACCCAGATCAGCCCAAGAAGGAGGTTGGTCCCCGGTGTTGCTGCCTACTCCGAGATCTCTACTTATAGCGGTGGGGAAGGTGACGTTGATGATGATGTGTCTAGTGATGTCACGTGGGTGCCCACAAGAGAAGAAGAGGAGGGGAGTTCAGAGGGAGATATGGACCAGCAGATAGGGAGGAGAAGCAGGAATAACTTACATTGCACAGGAGCGACAAAGCAGACTGCAAATGTATCAGGAGCGAGTCATCAACCATGAACGGTCACATCTGGCACTCCCAGGACACCGGCACATGGCTCCGCAGTGTGGGCTTTTTTTAACGTGTCCGCTGCTGACAATAGCGTTGCCATCTGCAATCTTTGCAGTCAACGCATTAGTCGCGGTAAGCCCAACACTCACCTAGTGACGACTGCCTTAAGAAGGCACATGAGCAGCCATCACCGAGCCGAGTGGGAGCAACGGAACACACAAAGCCACACTGCAGGCTCTCACCCTCCAGCCTCGTCTTCTACTTCTCCTCTCTCCTCACAATTGTCCTCCACTCCACCTTCCATCACGCCAAGCTCACGTTTTTTCTGCAAAAAGGCAGGCTTCCGTGGGCCTAATGTTTGAGCGTAAAAAAATGATGACGCCGGATAACCCTCTTGCCCAACGGTTGATGGCTGGCTTGTCAGAACTCATAGCCCGCCAACTACTGCCATATAAACTGGTGGACTCGGAGGCCTTTCGCAAATTTGTGGCCATTGGAACACCACAATGGAAGGTCCCAGGAAGGAAGTATTTCTCAGAGAAGGGCATCCCAGAGCTATATGGCCATGTTCAGCGGCAAGTGAATGTATCTCTGGCACACAGTGTCGGTGCCAAGATACATCTGACCACAGACACGTGGTCTAGCAAACACGGGCAGGGAAGGTATATCACTTTTACTGCCCACTGGGTGAACCTTCTGACGGCCGTCAAGCATGTAACCCGTGGCACCCGTGTAGATTTGGTTTTACCGCTACGGATTGCATGCAGGGCTGACTCTTCTTCTTCTCCTACTCCATCCTCCTCCCTCTCCTCCTCAGCTGACTCCTCCTTTTCCGCTGCTAGCGTCTCTTCCTCTGCGCCGCCCAAGCTCCCCAGAACCTATTCGACATGCCAGGTGAGACGTTGCCATGCCGTGCTGAGTCTGTTGTGCCTGGAAGCCAAGAGCCACACTGGCCCGGCACTCCTTTCAGCTTTGCGTTCACAGGCAGATCAGTGGCTAACACCCCTCAATTTGACAGTTGGTAAAGTGGTGTGTGACAACGGTGCCAATCTGCTTAGTGCATTGAAACAGGGCAAAATCATGCACGTGCCATGCATGGCACACGTCTTAAACTTGGTCGTGCAGCGATTCGTTGTCAAATACCCTGGGGTCCAGGACATCTTGCGGCAGGCAAGGAAAATCTCGGCCCATTTCAGAAGATCTTACACGGCCATGGCTCACCTTGCTGACATTCAGCGGCGACACAATCTGCCGGTCAGACGTCTTATTTGCGATTGCCCGACGCGATGGAACTCAACCTTCTATATGCTTGATAGGCTGCTCCAGCAGAAACGTGCAGTTAACGTCTACCTGTATGAAATCTGCAGCAGAATCGGTTCTGGGGAGCTGGGTTTTTTTTCACCGCGCCAGTGGCTGCTCATGCGCGACGCATGCAGACTTCTGCGCCCATTTGAGGAGATCACCAAACTGATCAGTCGCAGCCATGGCGCCATCAGTGACATGGTACCTTATGCCTTCTTTATGGAGCGTGCATTGCGTCGTGTCATTGATCAAGCTGTGGAGGAGCAGGAGCGGCAAGATGAGGAAGTCACAATGCTGGATGAATTCCCAGGGGGGGCTACTCTATCTGAGACAAGTCAACAACAGGAGTCTGAAGAGGAGTCAGAGGAGGATGGTGCCGGGGCGGATGAGGAGGAGCAAGAACAGCATGCTTTAAACCTTTCTGGGATCCCTGTTGTTGTGCGTGGATGGGGAGAGGAGAATGAAGAGGACGACATTATCCTGAAAGATGAGCAGGAGCCAGGCCACCACACCGCTTCCACTTTAGTGCAAATGGGGGCCTTCATGCTCCAGTGTCTTAATAGGGACCCCCGTATAAAAAGCATAAGGGTCAAGGACCAGTACTGGGTGGCAACATACTTAGACCCCCGGTACAAACACAAAATGGCGGAAATGTTACCGCCGTCACAGAGGGCTGTCAGAATGCAGCACTTCCAGACCTTGCTTCGAGAAATGCTGCATTCTGCTTTTGCGTGCGCTGGCAGAGGAGCAATTCCCACTCCCAGAGAAGGAGTTGCGGGTACCAATCCAACAGCGCCTGCAAGAAGAGGCCGGTTTGAAGATGTGTTGGTGACTTCGGATATGAGGTCATTCTTTCAGCCGACCCATCGACAGGTGTCATCCGGATCCAGCATCAGGAAACGCCTAGACTGTCAGGTGTCCGACTACATCGGGTTAACGGCCGATGTGGACGCTCTGTGGAGTGATGAACCCCTGGACTACTGGGTGGGCAGACTTGACCTCTGGCCAGAGCTTGCCCAATTTGCAATCGAACTGTTGGCTTGCCCCTCATCCAGTGTCCTGTCCGAAAGGACGTTCAGCGCAGCAGGGGGGATCGTGACCGATAAGCGTACTCGCCTTGCTCACGACAGTGTTAACTACCTCACATTTCTAAAAATGAATGGGGCATGGATCTCAGAGGAATTCAACACATGTGACCAGTAGACCATGTATATGTCTATAAACATTTTTTTTAATCGAGCATAGAGACCTTCTTTCTTCATTTGGCTCACTTCCTTCCTCTTTGAAGAGGTTGAGCGGTGTCATATTTCTACTGGGGCTGCTTATTATGAGGGGCTCCCACCATCCCTGTGCTGTGCTGACATCCTCCTGGGGCTGTACCTCTGCTGTGCATATTATGAGGGGCTCCCACCATCCCTGTGCTGTGCTGACTTCCTCCTGGGGCTGTACCTCTGCTGTGCATATTTTGAGGTGCTCCCACCATCCCTGTGCTATGCTCATTATGAGGGGCTCCCACCATCCCTGTGCTGTGCTGACTTACTCCTGGGGCTGCTTATTATGAGTGGCTCCCACCATCCCTGTGCTATGCTCATTATGAGGGGCTCCCACCATCCCTGTGCTATGCTGACTTCCTCCTGGGGCTGCTTACGGTGCAGGTGTCAGTGCTGTATATCACGGTGCTGATGTCAGTGCTCTCTATCACAGTGCTGCTGTCAGTGCTCTCTATCACGGTGCTGGTGTGAGTGCTTTATGTCACGCTGCTGATGTCAGTGCTCTCTATCACGGTGCTGCTGTCAGTGCTGTATATCACGGTGCTGGTGTGAGTGCTTTATGTCACACTGCTGATGTCAGTGCTCTCTATCACGGTGCTGCTGTCAGTGTTGTATATCACGGTGCTGGTGTGAGTGCTTTATGTCACGCTGCTGATGTCAGTGCTCTCTATCATGGTGCTGTTGTCAGATCACTCTATCACGGTGCAGGTGTCATTGCTGTATGTCACGCTGCTGATGTCAGTGCTCTCTATCACGGTGCTGCTGTCAGATGACTCTATCACGGTGCAGGTGTCATTGCTGTATGTCACGCTGCTGGTGATCATCTCCTGCACCCTCTTCTTTGCCTACCCTGGTCCCTGACCTTCCCTCTCCTCCATTACCTTCATGCGCTCCACAGTCCTGAATTGTCAAAACAATTTCCCATATAAAAAAAGAATGCTTGTAGTTGCCGATCCCAGATTCACCTCATACATGTGTTATGTCATTGGCCATGTGGTGGGACTATGTTTGCACAGCTATTAATTATTTTGTGGCTGCAAATTTGACCTGTAGGTTTGCGAAGTTCGCCTCCCATTGAAGTCAATGGGGCCCGCCGCGAACGTTCCGGTTTGCGAACTATCGGCCGCGTTAGCGGTCCGCGTTCGCGAAACGTCCCATCTGAAGTTCGTCCATCACTACTCAGCATCTATTTGAGTAAACCATTTGTGTGGTATCCATATAGGGGCATTGTGGAATATATATAAAAGTTGCGGGGCCCATTTTAACCACTTGCCGCCCGCCCTATAAGCAATTGACGGTGGCAAAGTGGTTGCATAATCCTGATCGGACGTTATATGACGTGATCAGGATTATGAGCCGCTGCGCACCCCCGGGGGCGCGCATTGCGGCGATCGTTGTTGCGGGGTGTCAGTCTGACACCCGGCAACTACGATCTCGGTAAAGAGTCTCCGACGAAGACTCTTTACCATGTGATCAGCCGTGTCCAATCACGGCTGATCACAGTGTAAATAGGAAGAGCCGGTGATTGGCTTTTCCTCACTCGCGTCTGTCAGACGCGAGTAGAGGAGAGCCGATCGGCTGCTCCTCTAACAGGGGGGGGTCTGTGCTGATCGATTATCAGCACAGCCCCCCGAGGATGCCCACACTGGACCACCAGGGACACCACCAGACCACCAGGGATGCCCAGCAAAAGGTAATCCTCCCTAGACCACCAGGGATGCCAGTCAGTGCCACAATGGATGCCAATCAGTGCCCATAATGGATGCCAATCAGTGCCCACAATGGGCATCACTGATTGGCATGCATTATTGTTTGGCACTGATTGGCCTCCATTAGTACAGTATAACAATACCGCCTATGAGTGCCCACCTGTGCCGCCTATCAGTGCCCACCTGTGCCGCCTATCAGTGCCCACCTGTACTGCCTATCAGTGCCCATCCGTGCCACCTATGAGTGCCCACCCATGCCCATCTGTGCCGCCTATCCATGCCCATCTGTGCCGCCCATCCATGCCAATCCGTGCCAGCTATCAGTGCCAATTTGTGCCAGCTATCAGTGCCCATCCGTGTCGCCCATCAGTGCCACCCATCAGTGCCGCCTATCAGTGCCCATCAGTGCCACCTATCAGTGCCATATATCAGTGTCCATCAATGCCACCTCATCAGTGCCACTTCATTAGTGCCACCTCATTGGTGCCCATCAGTGTAGCCACCTTATCAGTGCCCATCAGTGTAGCCCCATCAGTGCCCATCAGTGAAGGAGAAAACATACTTATTTACAAAGTTTTGAAACTGAAACAAAAAAAATACATATTTTTTTTCAAAATTTTCGGTATTTTTTTATTTGTAGCGCAAAAAATAAAAACCGTAGAGGTGATCAAATATCACCAAAAGAAAGCTCTATTTGTGGGAAAAAATGATAAAAATGTCATTTGGGTACAGTGTAGCATGACCACGCAATTGTCATTCAAAGTGCGACAGCGCTGAAAGCTCAAAATTGGTCTGGGCAGGAAGGTGTTTAAGTGCCCTGTATTGAAGTGGTTAATTAGATTTTCCCTGCCTGTGACTGAAAGAGGTACTTTTGTCCATGCAGTACACTTCATCTGGAATTTACGGAGCAAGGGTACTAAATTCAATTTAAGATACTAATTTGGGTCGGAGGTCACTTGCATACCTAGGTATCGGAACTCATCAACTATAATAATATCTCTAGCACAATCAGGTAAAGGCTGTGGCAAGGGCTCCAATGGCATAAGGACTGACTTATTTCAGTTAGTGCTAAATCCCGATAGCTCCCCAAAGTCAGCATCGTCTGCATACAGTGAAATTACATCATTTTGGATACCTCGACCAATGATATTTTGTGACACTCTGACGTGGATAGTCAGGGGTTCTAGAGCTGGGGCAAAAAACAGGGGTGATAAAGGACACCCCTGTCACGTGCCCCTGAAAAGTCTGAAGGGTTCCGATATATCCCCATTGATATGCATTCTCGCCATCGGGTTATTGTATAACATATAACATATTCTACCCTTTTAAAAAAGAGGGCCTTTAGTAAATAAACCCCATTGAGTTGGGCTTTAACCGATTGCCACCCGTCTGCCGTAGTTCGACGGTGGCAGAATGGTTCCACTGCATTAATCTCCATAACTGTACGGCAGGCCCTTTAAGGGGTATAGGAGGTACGTGCACGCCATTGCGGTACTGAGGAGCCAATGCTCATGCCCGGTCGCTGCACTGTCCGCCGGGCACACGCGATCGCTCCTGACAGAGCCAGAATGAGGATCTGTGCGTTTAAATACACAATGCCATGTTCTGACAGGGGAGAGGAGACAGATCATGTGTTCCTAGTATATAGGAACACCGATCAGTCTCCTCCCCCAGGCAGTCCCACCCCCCCCCCCCCACAGATAGAACACACTGAGGGAACACAGTTAACCCCTTGAACGCTCCCTAGTGTTAAGCCCTTCCCTGCCAGTGACATTTATACAGTA
This sequence comes from Lithobates pipiens, assembly GCF_037356315.1. NCBI lineage: Eukaryota > Metazoa > Chordata > Amphibia > Anura > Ranidae > Lithobates > Lithobates pipiens. The sequence goes on along the minus strand of NW_027507748.1, from coordinate 270,661,909 downwards.
ATCAGTGGCTATTTTTAGCTCTGATCGCTGTATAAATGTCAGCGGACCCAAAAAAATGTCAAAACTGTCCTATCTGTCCGCTGCAATGTTGCAATCCCAATAAAAATCGCAGATTGCCGGCATTACTAGTAACAAAAAAAATGGCATAAATCTATCCCCTATTTTGTAGATTCTATAACTTTTGTGCAAACCAATCAATATACACTTATTGCATTTTTTTTAACCAAAAATATGTAGAAGATTACATATCGGCCTAAACTGAGGAAAACATTTTATTTTATTTTTTTTACAAAATTGAGGATATTTATTATAACAAAAAGTAAAAAATATTTTTTTTTGTTTATAGCGCAAAAAAAGAAAAAACACAGAGATGATCAAATACCACCAAAAGAAAGCTATATTTGTGGGGAAAATGGACATCAATTTTGTTTGGTTATAGCGTCGCACAACCGCGCAACTGTCAGTTAAATCAGCCCAGTGCCGTATCGCAAAAAATGGCCCAGTCAGGAAGGCGGTAAATCCTTCCGGGGCTGAAGTGGTTAAAAGATGTGGGCTGGCTTTGCTGTTCTTTTGAAAAGGTGCTTCATTGCTTTCCAAGTAACTGTCCTGGAATAGGAATCCAAATTAGCAGTCCCTATTTACTATTTTATAGTGATTCAGAAACTATAGAATCCAGGGACAGCCAAGAAACTAACATTTTCAGAAAGAGGTCCAACATTGCAGCTTTTGCATTTCTTTCTGCATATGTTTACTTTAAAAGTATTACAAACTAAAGGTAAAAGCTGCAGTTTTGTTAATTTTAGAACATTATCCTAACATTCCCTTTAATATTGAACACCAATGCATTTCTGTGATTATTAAAAGTGAGGAAACTAGGTTTGTTAGAGAACCTTAGTGAACAAACAGCATCATGAATGCCAAGGAACACATCAGACAGGTCAGGGATAAAGTCTAATGCTGGGCTATGTTATGTAAAAATATCCCAAGCTTTGAACATCTTACGGAGCACTGTTCAATCCATTATCCAAAAATGGAAAGAGTATGGCACAACCAGGGGCGTAACTAGAAATCACAGGGCCCCATAGCAAAATGTTGTATGGGCCCCCCCCCCCCACCAAAAAAAATGAACTAATGCCATTAAACAACAGACTACCACACCCATGTGGCACAGTACCCAGGCAACGGCTTATATTCATTTTGAACAACAAAGTATGCAGTATACTCTATGCAGCCCCTGAAGGGAACACATTGCTGACCTCCAGGCCTTTTAAACAATTTCTGTTCTGTTATATAAAATGAAATAGTTCAACTCACCATAATGCAAAATCAGTGGGATCCCTGAGCGTGTCACTAGCCATCATCGCCTGCCACCAGATGCAGATTGTAACTTGTCAAACGTTGCGGAATGTCACCTACCACATGTTGCGGATTGTCACTTGCCAAGTCACCTGCCACACATTATGGATTGTCACTTGCCACGTCCTGGATTGTCACTTGCCACACATTATGGATTGTCACATGCCACGTCCTGGATTGTCACTTGCCACGTCACTTGCCACACATTATGGATTGTAACTTGCCACGTCCTGGATTGTCACTTGCCACACATTAAGGATTGTCACTTGTCACATCACCTGCTACACATTGCAGATTGTCCACTTGCCACGTCGCCTGCCACCAGATGCAGATTGTCACTTGTCACACGTTGCAGAATGTCACCTGCCACATGTTGCGGATTGTCCACTTGCCAAGTCCCGGATTGTCACTTGCCACATTACCTGCCACACATTACGGATTGTCACTTGCCATGTCCTAGATTGTCACTTGCCACGTCTCGGGTTGTCACTTGCCACGTCACCTGCCACACATTACGGATTGTCACTTGCCACGTCACCTGCCACACATTACGGATTGTCACTTGTCACATCACGGATTTTCACTTGCCACGTCACCTGCCACATGTTACGGATTGTCACTTGCCACATCCAGGTTGTCACTTGCCACGTCACCTGCCACACATTACGGATTGTCACTTGCCACGTCCTAGATTGCCACACATTACATATTGTCACTTACCACATCCTAGATTGTCACTTGCCACACATTATGGATTGTCACTTGCACGTCCCGGGTTGTCACTTGCCACGTCACCTGCCACACATTACGGATTGTCACGTCACGGATTTTCACTTGCCACGTCACCTGCCACATGTTACAGATTGTCACTTGCCACATTCAGGTTGTCACTTGCCACGTCACCTGCCACACATTACGGATTGTCACTTGCCACGTCCCAGATTGCCACACATTACAGATTGTCACTTACCACATCCTAGATTGTCACTTGCCACACATTATGGATTGTCACTTGCACGTCCTGGGTTGTCACTTGCCACGTCACCTGCCACACATTACGGATTGTCACTTGTCACGTCACGGATTTTCACTTGCCACGTCACCTGCCACATGTTACGGATTGTCACTTGCCACATCCAGGTTGTCACTTGCCATGTCACCTGCCACACATTACGGATTGTCACTTGCCACGTCCCTGGTTGTCACTTGCCACGTTGCCTGCCACACATTATGGATTGTCATTTGCCACGTCATGGATTTTCACTTGCCACGTCACCTGCCACACGTTACGGATTGTCACTTGCCACGTCCTGGGTTGTCACTTGCCACGTCGCCTGCCACACATTATGGATTGTCACTTGCTCTGCCACTTTCCTGCTGTGTCACAGAGTCAGCCAGCAGATTATCAGTCAGGCAGCAGAGAGATAATGTCATCTCTCTGCTTCCTGGCTGCCTGCACAGTGAGGGGGGAACTGCACTGCAGGGATGAGAGGGCGGCGAGAGATGATGTCATCTCTATGCTCCCTCGCCCGTCAGCTTCCTAAATGGCCAGCCCGCTCACGCCCACTCTCTCACCAGCGGACCGGCCACTCTCATCTGCCTCCCACTATCACCCGCGGAGCCCCCCGCGGACCCGCGGAGCCCCCCGCAGACCCGCGGACTGCCCGCTCTCACTCGCGGTCCACCCGCGGACTACCCGCGGACCACCCGCGGAGCCGCGGACTACCCGCGGGCCGCCCGCGGACCACCCGCGGAGCCGCCGCTATCTCCCGCGGAGCCATAGCGCCTGTCCTCACCGGGCCCCATTTGACTGCGGGCCCCATAGCGCCCGCATGTGCTGCTATGGCGGTAGTTCCGCCACTGGGCACAACTGCAAACCTACCAAGACATGACCATCCACCTAAACTGGCAGGCCGGGCAAGGAGAGCATTAATCAGAGAAGCAGCCAAGAGGCCCATGATCAACAGATCTTCACAGATCCATAGCTCAGGTGGGAGAATCTCTCCACAGGACAACTATTAGTCGTGCACTCTGCAAACCTGGCCTTTATGAAAGAGTTGCAAGAAGAAAGCTATAATAAGTTCCGTTTGCGAGAAGCCATGTGGGGGGACACTGCAAACATGTGGAAGAAGGTGCTCTGGTCAGATAAACCCAAAATTTAACTTTTTGGTCCAAAAGCAAAACGCCATGTGTGGCAGAAAACTAACACTGCACATCACCCTGCACACACCACCCCCACCGTGGAACATGGTGGTGGCAGCATCATGTTGTGGGGATGCTTTTCTTCAGCAAGGACAGGGAAGCTGGTCAGAGTTGATGGGAAGATGGATGGAGCCAAATACAGGGCAATCTTAGAATAAAACCTGTTTGGCTGGATACGCACTTAACTTTTTTTTTAGATTTTCTCCTTTAGATTTACAAAAAAACATAAAATATGGAGGTCAACCATCAACACTTTCAATTTGTATAAATCAGGCAGACCCTTCCACTACATAGCTGAAGGTAAATCTAAAGGAAATCGAACAACAAAAGTTGTATAGCGTGTATCGAGCTCCAGAGTCTGCAAAACTTGAGACTGGGGCTAGAGTTGCTACCTCATCCCTTTAAACCCGAACACATATTAATCACACAGGTTCTGTGGCTGATTAAGGTGGTAATAAAAACTCAATTAGTGCCTTATCTGCATTCAATTTGCCACAGAACCTGTGTAATTCATATGTGTTCGGGTTTAAAGGGATGAGGTAACAACTCTAACTAGGGCAGAGTTTTGCCTTCAAGCAGGACAACAACAACCCTAAACACACAGCCAAAGCTACAATGGAATGGTTTAGATCAAAGTATATCCATGTGTTAGAATGGCCCAGTTAAAGTCCAGACCTAAATCCAATTAGCAAGACTTGAAAATTGCTGTTCAGATGCTCTCCATCCAATCTGACAGAGCTTGAGCTATTTTGAAAAGAAGAATGGGCAAACATTTTACTCTCTAGATGTGCAAAGCTTGTAGAGACATCCCCAAAAAGACTTGCAACTGTAATTGAAGCGAAATGAGGTTCTAAAAATGATTGACTCAGGGGGGCTTAATACAAATGCACGCCACACTTTTTAGATATTTATTTGTAAAACATTTTGAAAACCATTTATTATTTTCCGTCCACTTCACAATTATGTGCCACTTTGTGTTGGTCTATTACAACCAAAAATCTAAATGTATTTTATTGGGATTTTATGTAACATGACAAAATGTGGAAAATGTCAAGGGGTATGAATACTTTTTCAAGGCAATGCGAATATGCATGGAGGGGTTCATAGACAAGGAAGCACATAGGAGTTGATTTACTAAAACTGCAAAATCTGGTGCATATAAACTAATCAGCTTCCAGGTTTTTTTTTCTCAAAGCTTAATTGAACAAGCTGAAGTTAGAAACTGATTAACTACCATGTACAGCTGCACCAGATTCTGTGCATCACAGGTATCACAGCCTTCAGGGGTCACATACTAACTATTCAATCGTTTTAATTGAGGGGCTCGCAGAAATAGGTAGGTAGATCCAATTTTGCTAACTTTTAGCAAACTAAAAATTTTTTTTTTTTTTCCCCAACTTGGGTTTGAAGTGTTTTATATACTTGTTCTTAATGTATTAACAAATGATTCAACACTTAGAATATATTTTCTATACAATTTTGGAGCTTCAACTGTTGAGGAACATGGGAACTAATGGTCAGAGCTGCCTTCCTTTTGCATTCATTTAAAGAGCAGATTTTTCTAAACAAGATAGGATATATAACTGAAAAAGTAAAATAATGGAGCTGCCTCCTTTTTGCTGCAAAAACTTAAACTCTTCAACACCATGTTATTCATAATTTAAAGTATTTCTGAAAACGTGCTTTGGATTTGGGCTTAGTGGAAGAAATACTATTTACAAAATAAGAAATTTATAAGCAAATACATTTTTAAGCTCAAATATTTAATACTAAAAGAAGCTCATGTTTTGACCATGGAGGGCAAAACAATACTTTTTTTTTTGAAAAAACTAAAAAAAAAAACTAAAAAAAAAATATTGCGCTACTGTCATCATATGCAAAAGATGCTGATACTACAATTTAACATAGTATTGTGTAGAGAATCAGAAAAAAAAAGTGCAGCGCTGAATATAAAACATAATGAATATTCGTATCAAATATGTGAATGTAAATAATGTCATGTATCTAATAATAAAGTGCAAAGTTACAAGTGAAATGCTAAAAATAAATATAAACCAGGAAAGCCACACTATGGGGTTGATTTACTAAAGGCAAGAACAAGTAAATAGAATATACCTTCCTACCTATTTACTAAGGCCAAAAGCATAAGGTTTAGAAATATCTCATGTTGCTTGAGACAGTATAGTTCTGCCTAAAAGTGAACCTTTTGCTTTGCCCTGCAAGACCCACTTTAATTAAACACAAAAAAATATTAAGTGTATAAACATTTTTTGGAGGTGGGGGGGGCGGCGGCGATTACCTGGTTTTCACAGGTACCTGCTCTCACTTCTGCTGTAGCGATCTTTCACTCCGCAGCCTTCTGGGACACATCACAGGTCCTAGAAGACAGTGGGACTAAAGTGCAGCACGGCTTGTGCATGCACAGTAGGAAACCAGCTGTAAAGCCTAAAGGTTTCCCTGTCAGTTTCCCTTATCTAAGATTCTGGCACCTGCACCCAAAGCCAATTGAATAACCAGCTTGGTTGAGGACACCAATGGATCCCTGGACCGGTAAGTATACTTAAAATTCAGCACATCCAGTGGGGCAAAAAAGTATTTAGTCAGCCACCAATTGTGCAAGTTCTCCCACTTAAAAAAATGAGAGAGGCCTGTAATTGTCATCATAGGTATACCTCAACTATGAGAGACAAAATGTGGAAAAAAATCCAGACAATCACATTGTCTGATTTTTGAAAGAATTTATTTGCAAATTATGATGGAAAATAAGTATTTGGTCACCTACAAACAAGCAAGATTTCTGTCTCTCACAGACCTGTATCTTCTTCTTTATGAGGCTCCTCTGTCCTCCACTCATTTCCTGTATTAATAGAACTTGTTATCAGTATAAAAGACACCTGTCCACAACCTCAAACAGTCACAATCCAAACTCCATTATGGTGAAGACTAGTGATGGACGAACTTCCGACGGGACGTTTCGCGTACGCGGACTGCGAACGCAGCCGATAGTTCACGAACCGTAACGTTCGCGGCGGGCCCCATTGACTTCAATGGGAGGCGAACTTTGCAAACCTACAGGTCAAATTTGCAGCCACAAAATAATTAATAGCTGTGCAAACAAAGTCCCACCACATGGCCAATGACATAACACATGTATGAGGTGAATCTGGGATCGACAACTACAAGCATTCTTTTTTTATATGTGAAATTGTTGTGACAATTCAGGACTGTGGAGCGCATGAAGGCAATGGAGGAGAGGGAAGGTCAGGGTAGGCAAAGAAGAGGGTGCAGGAGATGATCACCAGCAGCGTGACATACAGCAATGACACCTGCCCCGTGATAGAGTCATCTGACACCAGCACCGTGATGGAGAGCACTGACATCAGCAGCGTGACATAAAGCACTCACACCAGCACCGTGATATACAACACTGACAGCAGCACCATGATAGAGAGCACTGACATCAGCAGCGTGACCTACAGCAATGACACCTGCACCGTGATAGAGTGATCTGACACCAGCACCGTTATAGAGAGCACTGACATAAGCAGCGTGACATAAAGCACTAACACCAGCACCGTGGCATACAGCACTGACAGCAGCACCGTGATAGAGAGCACTGACATCAGCAGCGTGGCATAAAGCACTGACACCAGCACCGTGATATACAGCACTGACACCTGCACCGTAAGCAGCCTCAGGAGGAAGTCAGCATAGCACAGGGATGGTGGGAGCCCCTCATAATGAGCATAGCACAGGGATGGTGGGAGCCCCTCATAATAAGCAGCCCCAGGAGGAAGTCAGCACAGCACAGGGATGGTGGGAGCCCCTCATAATAAGCAGCCCCAGTAGAAATATGACACAGCTCAACCTCTTTAAAGAGGAGGGTACGGGCATATAGTACGGTGTGCTTTTTTTGGACAAGGAAGTGAGCCAAATGAAGAAAGAAGGTCTGTGTGCTTGATTAAAAAAATTGTTTATAGACATATACATGGTCTACTGGTCACATGTGTTGAATTCCTCTGAGATCCATGCCTCATTCATTTTTAGAAATGTGAGGTAGTTAACACTGTCGTGAGCTAGGCGAGTACGCTTATCGGTCATGATCCCCCCCTGCTGTGCTGAACGTCCTTTCGGACAGGACACTGGACGAGGAGCAAGCCAACAGTTTGATTGCAAATTGGGCAAGCTCTGGCCATAGGTCAAGCCTGCCCACCCAGTAGTCCAGGGGTTCATCACTCCTCAGAGCGTTCACATCGGCTGTTAACCCGATGTAGTCGGACACCTGACGGTCTAGGCGTTCCCTGATGCTGGATCCGGATGACACCTGTCGATGGGTCGGCTGAAAGAATGACCTCATATCCGAAGTCACCAACACATCTTCAAACCGGCCTCTTCTTGCAGGCACTGTTTGATTGGTTCCCGCAACTCCTTCTCTGGGAGTGGGAATTGCTCCTCTGCCAGCACACGCAAAAGCAGAATGCAGCATTTCTCGAAGCAAGGCCTGGAAGTGCTCCATTCTGACAGCCCTCTTTGACATCGGTAACATTTCCGCCATTTTGTGTTTTGTACCGGGGGTCTAAGTACGTTGCCACCCAGTACTGGTCCTTGACCCTTATGCTTTTTAGGGTCCCTATTAAAACACTGGAGCATGAAGGCCCCCATTTGCACTAAACTGGAAGCGGTGTGGTTTGCCTGGCTCCTGCTCATCATCCAGGATAATGTCATCCTCTTCATTCTCCTCTCCCCATCCATGCACAACAGGGATCCCAAAAAAGGTTTAAAGCATGCTCTTCTTGCTCCTCCTCATCCGCCCCGGCACCATCCTCCTCTGACTCCTCTTCAGACTCCTGTTGTTGACTTGTCTCAGATAGAGTAGCCCCCCCTGGGAATTCATCCAGCATTGCGACCTCCTCATCTTCCCGCTCCTGCTCCTCCACAGCTTGATCATTAACACGACGCAATGCACGCTCCATAAAGAAGGCATAAGGTACCATGTCACTGATGTGCCATGGCTGCGACTGACCAGTTTGGTGATCTCCTCAAATGGGCGCAGAAGTCTGCATGCGTCGCGCATGAGCAGCCACTGGCGCGGTGAAAAACCCCCCCGCTCCCCAGAACCGGTTCTGCCACAGAGTTCCTACAGGTAGACGTTAACTGCACGTTTCTGCTGGAGCAGCCTATCAAGCACATAGAAGGTTGAGTTCCATCGCGTCGGGCAATCGCAAATAAGACGTCTGACCGGCAGATTGTGTCACCGCTGAATGTCAGCAAGGCGAGCCATGGCCATGTAAGATCTTCTGAAATGGGCCGAGATTTTCCTTGCCTGCCGCAAGATGTCCTGGACCCCAGGGTATTTGACAACGAATCGCTGTACGACCAAGTTTAAGACGTGTGCCATGCATGGCACGTGCGTGATTTTGCCCTGTTTCAATGCACTAAGCAGATTGGCACCGTTGTCACACACCACTTTACCAACTGTCAAATTGAGGGGTGTTAGCCACTGATCTGCCTGTGAACGCAGAGCTGAAAGGAGTGCCGGGCCAGTGTGGCTCTTGGCTTCCAGGCACAACAGACGCAGCACAGCATGGCAACGTCTCACCTGGCATGTCGATTAGGTTCTGGGGAGCTTGGGCGGCGCAGCGGAAGAGATGCTAGCAGCGGAAAAGGAGGAGTCAGCCGAGGAGGAGAGGGAGGAGGATGGAGTAGGAGGAGGAGAAGAAGAGTCAGGCCTGCATGCAATCCGTGGCGGTAAAACCAAATCTACACGGGTGCCACGGGTTACATGCTTGACGGCCGTCAGAAGGTTCACCCAGTGGGCAGTAAAAGTGATATACCTTTCCTGCCCGTGTTTGCTAGACCACGTGTCTGTGGTCAGATGTATCTTGGCACCGACACTGTGTGCCAGAGATACATTCACTTGCCGCTGAACATGGCCATATAGCTCTGGGATGCCCTTCTCTGAGAAATACTTCCTTCCTGGGACCTTCCATTGTGGTGTTCCAATGGCCACAAATTTGCGAAAGGCCTCCGAGTCCACCAATTTATATGGCAGTAGTTGGCGGGCTATCAGTTCTGACAAGCCAGCCGTCAACCGTTGGGCAAGAGGGTTATCCGGCGTCATAATTTTTTTACGCTCGAACATTAGGCCCACGGAAGCCTGCCTTTTTGCAGAAAAACGTGAGCTTGGCGTGATGGAAGGTGGAGTGGAGGACAATTGTGAGGAGAGAGGAGAAGGAGAAGTAGAAGACGAGGCTGGACGGTGAGAGCCTGGAGTGTGGCTTTGTGTGTTCCGTTGCTCCCACTGGGCTCGGTGATTGCTGCTCATGTGCCTTCTTATAGCGGTCATCCCTAGGTGAGTGTTGGGCTTACCGCGACTAATGCTTTGACTGCAAAGATTTCAGATGGCAACGCTATTGTCAGCAGCGGACACGTTAAAAAAAGCCCACACTGCGGAGCCATGTGCCGGTGTCCTGGGAGCACCAGATGTGACCGTACATGGTAGATGACTCGCTCCTGATACATTTGCAGTCTGCTTTGTCCCTCCTGTGCAATCTAAGTTATTCCTGCTTCTCCTCCCTATCTGCTGGTCCATATCTCCCTCTGAACTCCCCTCCTCTTCCTCTCTTGTGGGCACCCACGTGACATCACTAGACACATCATCATCGACGTCACCTTCCCCACCGCTATAAGTAGACATTTCGGAGTAGGCAGCAACACCGGGGACCAACCTCCTCCTTGGGCTGATCTGGGTACTGTCGTCAGACTGCTGAGTAGTGGTTGTTGCTACCTCCTCTTCCTGATCCAATACCAAGAGTGGCTGCGCATCAGAAATGTCTTGATATGGATCGGAAAATAATTCCTGTGACTCAAGCGGAAGGTATGTGGTGGTGGTGGTGGTGTTGTTGGTGGTAGTGTCTTTGGGGGTGCACATAGCAGAGAGTGAAGAAGAGGGTGCAGATCGAGAGGATGAGGAGGGTGCAGAAGAGTAAGGCTGAGTGAGCCACTCAACCAAGTCTGGTGCGTCCTTTAAAGTAATTGAACGCACCTTCTGCAACTTCCCACTTTGGCTCAAGCCTGTTGCTCCTGCCCTACCCCTACCACCCCTGCGGAAGGGCCTGCCTCTTCCTCTGCCTGTCATTTTTTAAATGACCCTGTGACAAAACTCTCAGTCCCTATACTGATAAAGGACTGCTGCAGTATAGGGCAGCGGTCAGCAGTAGTGCACCTCAACCCTATGTATTGTGGACCTATACCAGTCCTTAAGGAATAGCAGACTGTACCTCACTCAACCCTATGTACTGTAGCACCCTAGACCTTACCAGTCCTTATAAGGACCTTTGTGGAACAAGTAGGTTGTGACTGATTAGCAGACTGTACGTCAGTCCCTATACTGATGAAGGACTGCTGCAGTATAGGGCAGCGGTCAGCAGTAGTGCAACTCAACCCTATGTATTGTGGACCTATACCAGTCCTTAAGGAATAGCAGACTGTACCTCACTCAACCCTATGTACTGTAGCACCCTAGACCTTACCAGTCCTTATAAGGACCTTTTGTGGAACAAGTAGGTTGTGAATGATTAGCAGACTGCAGCAGAAGGGCAGCAGTCAAGTATAATATTCTTTCTATATTTGGAAGAAAGAATATTATACGTGTACAAGCCTATTACCAGTCCTGAAATGAACCTTTGTGGACCTAATAGTAACAGCTACTGATTAAACTGACTGTCCCTCACTGCCTCACACACAGCTTCCTGCCTGTCCCTATATAAACTGACAAAACAGAGGCTGCTGGAACAATAACTTGAATAGCACTTTTGTGGACCTAATAGTAACAGCTAATGATTAAACTGACTGTCCCTGCAGCACATAGCGTCCTGTCCCTTTCTCTACACTGACAAAGGACACTCAGGCTGCTGCAACAATCACTAGCACAGCACTGCCTCAAACCTATATCCTGAACTACACCTAAAACCTATACCATGATACCAGTCCTTAAAAGAACTTTTGTGGACCTAATAGATAGCGATTTGGGTCACAGAAGTCTCTCCCTGCTCCACACAGCAACCTCTCCCTATAGTGACAGAAGAAAGAATGTAAAATGGCAGCCGGATCGGGTCTATTTATAAGTTAGGGGGAATGTCCAAGTGTCCATGTGCTGTAATGTCTCAATTGGCTGTCCTGTACCCCATGATGGATGTGTCATCATAGGTCAAAGTTCTTTTACACAGTAAACACGGAAGTCCGCCGGGTGAACGCGGCAATAGTCCGCCGATTGGGCGGACCGTGAACAGCCGAAATTCGCCACGAAACGACCGCCAGGCGAACCGTTCGGCCATCCCTAGCCGCTACACCTCTTATACAAAGTGCCTCATACCTTTCCATTACAACAGCATCTTATATCTCTATCATAGACAGTACCTCATACCACTCTAGTGTAATAGTGCCTTATGCCCCTATGTTATACATAATGATAAAAGGAAAAGTTGGGACTTTAAATGAAACACCCGGGGATAGCGTGCCTTCATCCCTGTCAATAGCAAGAAATGAGGGGGAGTTTGGGACTTTGAATGAGGCACATGATTGGAAAGCAATTGTTTGAAAAAAAAAACAACAATTTTTATTAAAATGCACATGACATAGCCCATATACTGTTCTGGAAATTTTGGCCGTACGCAGAGCACACAGCCAAATCTCCTGTTTCCCATAATAATAACATTTCCGTCTTAATGATATAATACTTTAGCTTATCTTTCAACCCATTCATCCCAATGAACAGACATGCCCATCCTTCTTACGTTCTCAGTTCCATCAGCCTGACTGCCTTCACACCAGCCAGCATGGCCTTTTATTATCACCAAAAGCTTTCACAAACAGGAAGTGCAGATTCTAGTCAATCACTTCTTAGATGGGAAATGACATCACAGGAAATTACATACATTTAAGGGGAGGGCACTCACAAGAGGAAGTGCACACACCCCCTTTTAGTCAGCATGCAGCCCAGCCATTACTATTTCAAAGTAAACAGTATCTAGTAAGCCCATTCTACTGGTTCTTACAGGCTTGAGACAATCTTTGGGGACATTGCTACTGGTATTGTTAATATACAGTACGAGTATATTAACAAGGCAGATACCAATATCCTCTTATTAAAGCAGATATGTATCCAAAAGGGATAACATAGCCACACAGAGCTAAAATAATATGTTTATCTCGTTATGTGGACTTCGCTTCTCTAATGCGCATAGTCATTTGAAGGCAAGAAGCACAGCACATTGCGCTTGATATCTACAAACCAACAAACATCCACAGACACAGAGAACACGTCTCAAATCCCACGAGAAGGTTTTCATACTGGCCGTTTTTACCACTGGTCTCGATTTAACCCAAGTGCACTCTGCTAGAGTGCTCCTCGATTAAACCAGACACAGGAAGACAGATGGCAATCTATAAAACACACATCCTAGAATAAAATGTTCACATAAATGTTATACAATCAAATTTCCACAACAATACACACATAGATAGGTTGAATGATCATCATAGCCAATAGCCAAATCTCAGATAATGACATGTAAGGGCCTCAACATATAAAAAGAAGTGGATTGTATGAACATCTATGGCCAGTTGCTACATATGAAAAAGGTAAACATTAACAGAGTAAATTTTATATGTTGACACCCTTACATGTCATTACCTGACATTTGGCTATTGGCTGTGATGATCATTCAACCTACTATCTGTGTGTGTATATGGGCTATGTCATATGCATTTTAATAAAATTGTTTTTTGATCAAACAATTGCTTTCCATTGATGTGCCTCAACTCCCCCTCCCTTCTTGCTATTGACAGGAATGGAGGCACCCAATCAATGGGTGTTACTACTTAAAAATAAAAATTTTAATGTAAATATCTGTTGTTAGCTGGTTACACATGTTATACTATCTGTACAATCTCCTTTAGATTTAACAACATTTGTAAAGTAAGAGACCCTAACTAAACAACCCATTTCATGTATATACTGTACTTCTAGATCCTCACATTATACGGATGTTGGGGAATTGAAAAGAAACTAGCTATGAGATAAATAACCAGCCTGCCTTTGCTGACCCTCTTCTAAAAATACGAGTGGCCTGGCTGTCTTTTTGACTCACTCGCTTCAGCACTCTGGGTCACTGACCCACAACAGATAAGAAAGTCAAGGGATAGTCTGAACCCCTAAGGCCCCGTTCACACCTGAGCGATTTTCTGCTTGAAGCTTGTAGCTCTAAAATGCTCAGCAAGCCAAATCCCATTCATTTTAATGGCCCCTGTTCACATCGAAGTGTTCTGTCACCTGAAGCAAAGTGGCTGTCTCTCAAGAAAGTGCATGAGCTTCTTTTTGGTAGATTACAAGTGTTTTTGGCCCCATACATTTCAATAGAAACGCCTGACTTGAGCATTTTTTACGAGCGTTTTGTCGCTCATTTTCTGAAGCAGCTTTTCCCCCTTAATTCTCTCTCTCTCTCTCTCTCTCTCTCTCTCTCTCTCTCTCTCTCTCTCTCTCTCTTTAGATGCCTGTACATAGGAATGGCCTTGCGGTTCACCCGGAGGTCGGTTTGTGGCGAATTTTCCAATGTCCAATCAGCGGACTATTGCCACGTTCACCCAGCGGACTTCCGTGTTTACTGTGTAAAAGAACTTTGACCTATGATGACACATCCATCATGGGGTACAGGACAGCCAATTGAGACATTTCAGCACATGGACAATTGGACATCCCCCCTACCTTTATAAATAGACCTGATCTGGCAACCATTTTACATTCTGTCTTTTGTCAGTGTAGGGACAGGACGCTGTGTAGAGCAGGGACAGTCAGTTTAATCACTAGCTATTACTATTAGGTCCACAAAAGTCCTTTTAAGGACTGGTATAGGTGTACAGTATATAGGGTTGTACACGTATAATATGCTTTCTTTCAAATATAGAAAGCCTATTATACTTGACTGCTGAGCTGAGTGCTGACCGATTCTGCAGCTGTCTTTTATCAGTGTAGGGACTGAGGAACAGTCTGCAAATCACTAGCTACTAGGTCCACAAAGGTCCTTTTAAGGACTGGTATAGGTTTACAGTATATAGGGCTGTACACGTAGAATATACTTTCTTTTAAACATAGAAAGCCTATTTATACTTGACTGCTGAGCTGAGTGCTGACCGATTCTGCAGCTGTCTTATCAGTGTAGGGACTGAGGGACAGTCTGCCAATCATTAGCTACTAGGTCCACAAAGGTCCTTTTAAGGACTGGTATAGGTGTACAGTATATAGGGTTCTGGTGCACTGCTGCTGTCAGGAAGGGTATGCCAGCACCCAAGATGGCTGCTGAAGAAGACGACCTGTTACCTCTTCATGTCAGGAAGGGCATGCCAGCACCCAAGATGGCTGCAGAAGAAGATGACCTATTACCTCTGCCCCTGTCAGGATGCCATTGGTGTGCACGCACCATGTGACAGCTTTTGCCACCCAAACAGGCTATTTAAACTCAGCCAGTTTCCAGGCTCAGCGCTAACTGCTCTACAGCGTTCCCTGTGTAACCTGCAATTAGCTACCTGACTTCTGTTCCTGTTGTGACCCAGCTTGCTTCCTGACGTTCCTGTTTCCTGCCTGCATCCGACCCCGGCTTGTCCCCCACTCCGCACCTGCCTGCTCCTTCTGTCACTCCGCTGCCAGCCCGTTGACGACCCGGCCTGTAATCTGATTCTGCTTCAGCCCCTGTTCCTGAAGTGCCCATTGTGTATGACCCGGCCTGCCTGTACTTGCCTTCTCTTCAGCCTTGAAGGTGCCACCATCCCTTCTGCTGCATCTGCACTCCTGCCTGTGGGGACCAGTTGTCTACTTGTTCCAGCTACCTGCCAACCACTGCTCTGGGATTTCTACAGACACCTCTACAGCCCAGCCGAGTGCTCCGAGCCAGCTCCAGGTTCAGCGATCCCGCCAGGCACTTGTGCGACTCTGCATCTCGGTGCCTCCTGTCAGCTCTATCAGGGGCTCCAAGTCAGAGTTGTAAGAGAGGCCGTCCTCTGCATATCAGGCTCCATCACCAGGTACTAATCCAAGCCGTAAAAGACTTACAACAGGGTTATACCCAGCTGGAAGGCCAAATACAGACCTTGTCTGCCTCTGCTCCTGCTCAAGCACCTTCCACTTCTGGGATGCCAGCAACCCCCGCAGTTGTTATGCTACCACCTGAACCCAGAGTTCCAACTCCTGAAAAGTTCCAAGGAGAACTCAACAAGTTCAGAGCCTTTCGCAACACATGCGAACTCTATTTTTCGCTACAACCACGCACCTTCTCCCTGGAAGCCACCAAGTTTGGGTTTGTCATTTCCTTGCTTCAGGGGGAACCGCAGGCCTAGGCCCACCGGCTCCTTGAACAAAAGGCCACATCTCTGACGGACTTAGCCTCTTTTTTTGGAGCCATGGCTCAGTTATATGAAGACCCCCAGCAAGCTGCTACTGTGGAAGCTGCTCTTCACACGCTTCGGCAGGGTCGCAGGGCCGTGGAGGACTATGTTTCTGAATTTAGGCGATGGAGTTCCGATACCAGCTGGAACGATGCTGCCCTGCATTACCAGTTCCGCATGGGCCTTTCTGATCAGCTCAAGGATGAGCTAGCACGAACAGGTGTCCCTTCCACCTTGGAGACACTTATAAATTTGTCAATCCAGATTGACTGTCGCCTAAGGGAACGTAGGTCGGAACGAGCCACCAACCAGTCACGCCCAGTATGGATTCTTCCAAGAGTGCCTGGTTCTTTCAGTCCCACTTCGCCTGCTCCTGCCGCATCCGCTTCAGATGCATCTGAACCCATGCAGCTTGGTTTCCTCCGTCCTTCTTTGACTATGGAAGAACACCAGCGCAGACGCCAGCTAAATCTTTGCCTGTACTGTGGAGGATCAGGACATTGTGAGGTCTTGCCCAGTCAAAATCCGTAAGTGCCTCTCAGTTACATCCGCTTCTCCTCCATCTCTACCCAATAATTCATCTTGCTCTTTCCATTTTGTTGCAGCTCCCAGGAGGAGTTATCCAGACTCCCGCTATAATTGACTCTGGAGCTTGCAGCTGTTTCATAGATTAGCTTTTGCTGCCAAACATCACATTCCTCTACTACCCAAGGCTCAGAGACTTTCTGTACATCTGGCAGATGGATCCACCATTAAATCTGGATTGGTTACTCATGAAACCATCCCGTTATCCACCACCATTGCCAAGAACCATCAAGAGCTTCTACGCCTAGATGCCATTGCCTCCTCTCTGTTCCCAATCATTCTGGGTATGCCTTGGTTAAAAGCTCATAACACTCATGTTAACTGGGTTACGGAAGAAATCAAGTTTCTTTCCCCCTATTGCCTTCAGCATTGCTGGCAAGA
Organism: Lithobates pipiens; assembly: GCF_037356315.1. Classification (NCBI taxonomy): domain Eukaryota; kingdom Metazoa; phylum Chordata; class Amphibia; order Anura; family Ranidae; genus Lithobates; species Lithobates pipiens. The sequence continues at coordinate 270,644,947 of NW_027507748.1, read as the reverse complement.
GAATCATCAGAACCTGCTGTGCATCGATGTGGAGTCCGAAGCTCGCCAAGTTGTTCCAATGGCATACCACGACTTTTTGGACATTTTCAGCAAAAAGGGGGCAGAAACGCTTCCTCCTCACAGGGCCTATGACTGTCCAATTGAGCTCCTCCCTGGGGTTGAAGTTCCTTTTGGCAGGATCTTTCCTCTATCTGAATCTGAACTTGTTGCTTTGAAAGACTACATTGATGACAACCTTAAAAAGGGGTTCATTCGCCCTTCCACGTCTCCTGCCGGTGCTGGGATCTTCTTTGTAGAAAAAAAGGACCACTCATTACGCCCCTGTGTGGACTACCGTGAACTTAATAAGATCACTGTAAAAACTGTTACCCTCTTCCACTTGTGCCTGAACTATTCCAGCGACTCGGTACGGCCACTATTTTCACAAAATTGAATCTTCGGGGTGCTTATAACCTGGTTGGGGGATGAATGGGAGACGGCATTCCGCACACGGTTTGGGCATTTTGAATACCTCGTAATGCCCTTTGGACTTTGCAATGCTACTGCTACTTTTCAGCACTTCATCAACGATGTCTTCCGAGATTTCCTGGATCTTTTTGTTGTCGTTTATCTTGATGATATACTAATCTTCTCTCCCTCTCTAGATCACCACCGTAGTCACGTCAAGAATGTATTGAATTGCCTTCGACAACACGGACTTTATGCAAAACCAGAGAAATGTGTATTTGAACGCCAAAGCATCCAATACCTGGGTTTAATCATTTCCACCGAAGGCATCCAGATGGATCCCCAGAAGTTTACTATCCTGGATTGGCCTGCTCCCAGTGATAAGAAGGGTGTCCAACATGTCATGGGGTTTGCAAATTTTTATCGAAAATTAATCAGAAATTTTTCTGCAATCATATCCCCCATTACAAGTTTAACCAAGCAAGGTACAAGATTCTCTTGGTCTCCGGAAGCTCAGAAAGCTTTTGACACCCTAAAAAGACTTTTCACATCTGCATCTGTCCTGAAACACCCTGATCCAGCCCTGCCCTATGTCTTAGAAGTAGATGCCTCAGAAACAGCGGTCGGAGCAATATTATCTCAGAGGCAGGGAGCTAAGGCTTTACTGCATCCAGTTGCTTTTTTTTCCCGCAAGCTGTCAAATGCTGAAAGGAACTACAACATCGGGGACCGTGAACGTTTGGCCATCAAAGCCGCTCTGGAGGAATGGAGGTACCTGCTAGAGGGGGCTGCACACCAAATCTTGATCTATACAGATCATAAGAACCTCGAGTATTTAAGAACAGCAAAAAGTTTGAAACCCCGACAAGCCAGGTGGGCACTATTCTTTTCTAGATTCACTTTCCACTTAACATTCAGGCCCGGATCGAAGAATACAAAACCCGATGCGCTATCACGCATGTTCAGCAAACCTGAAGAAATCTCATCTCCCGATACCATTCTATCCCCTGGGAACTTCATGTTGCTTCAAGGAGAATAATAAATAAATAATAAAACAATAATAAAACAAATTAAACAAACTCTAGTAAGGAACCCTTCACCAGCTGGGGTCTCTCTACTGGCAAAGGATGGGCTACTTTGGCACAAAGACAAGGTCTTTGTGCCGGAAGACCTCCGAATGGCCATCCTGGGGCGATGCCATGATCATGTGCTGGCAGGTCCCTTTAGCATTGACAAGACAACTGAATTAGTACAACGGACATTTTGGTGGCCGGGGGTGGAGAAAGATTGTAGGAAATATGTAGAATCTTGTACCACTTGCATCCGCAATAAAACCAGCAGATCCAGAGCCTGGGGTCTGTTAAAACCCTTACCAGTCCCCAGTAGACCTTGGAAGATGATCTCAATAGATTTTATTGTAGAAATCCCCCCATCAGAGGGCCACAACACCATTTTTGTAGTTGTCAATGGGCTGTCTAAGATGGCACACTTCCTGCCCATGAAGGGCACACCATCTGCTCGAGAAACGGCTCAAACCTTTGTCAAGGAGATCGTAAGTAGTGATAGACGAACTTCCGACGGGATGTTTCGCAAAAGCGGACTGGGAACGCGGCCGATAGTTCACGAACCGGAACGTTCGTGGCGGGCCCTATTGACTTCAATGGGAGGCGAACTTCGCAAACCTACAGGTCAAATTTGCAGCCACAAAATAATTAATAGCTGTGCAAACATAGTCCCACCACATGGCCAATGACATAACACATGTATGAGGTGAATCTGGGATCGACAACTACAAGCATTCTTTTTTTATATGGGAAATTGTTGTGACAATTCAGGACTGTGGAGCGCATGAAGGCAATGGAGGAGAGGGAAGGTCAGGGACCAGGGTAGGCAAAGAAGAGGGTGCAGGAGATGATCACCAGCAGCGTGACATACAGCAATGACACCTGCACCGTGATAGAGTGATCTGACAACAGCACCGTGATAGAGAGCACTGACATCAGCAGCGTGACATAAAGCACTCACACCAGCACCATGATATACAGCACTGACAGCAGCACCGTGACAGAGAGCACTGACATCAGCACCATGATATACAGCATTGACACCTGCACCTTAAGCAGCCCCAGGAGGAAGTCAGCATAGCACAGGGATGGTGGGAGCCCCTCATAATGAGCATAGCACAGGGATGGTGGGAGCCCTTTATAATAAGCAGCCCCAGGAGGATATCAGCATAGCACAGGGATGGTGGGAGTCCCTCATAATAAGCAGCCCCAGGAGGATGTCAGCATAGCACAGGGATGGTGGGAGCCCCTCATAATAAGCAGCCCCAGGAGTAAGTCAGAACAGCACAGGGATGGTGGGAGCCCCTCATAATGAGCATAGCACAGGGATGGTGGGAGCACCTCAAAATATGCACAGCAGAGGTACAGCCCCAGGAGGAAGTCAGCACAGGGATGGTGGGAGCCCCTCATAATATGCACAGCAGAGGTACAGCCCCAGGAGGATGTCAGCACAGCACAGGGATGGTGGGAGCCCCTCATAATATGCACAGCAGAGGTACAGCCCCAGGAGGAAGTCAGCACAGCACAGAGATGGTGGGAGCCCCTCATAATATGCACAGCAGAGGTACAGCCCCAGGAGGATGTCAGCACAGCACAGGGATGGTGGGAGCCCCTCATAAAAAGCAGCCCCAGTAGAAATATGACACCGTTCAACCTCTTCAAAGAGGAGGGTACGGGCATATAGTACGGTGTGCTTTTTTTAGACAAGGAAGTGAGCCAAATGAAGAAAGAAGGTCTCTGTGCTTGATTAAAAAATAGTTTATAGACATATACATGGTCTACTGGTCACATGTGTTGAATTCCCCCGAGATCCATGCCACATTCATTTTTAGAAATGTCGTGAGCTAGGCGAGTACGCTTATTGGTCACGATCCCCCCTGCTGCACTGAACGTCCTTTCGGACAGGACACTGGATGAGGGGCAAGCCAACAGTTCGATTGCAAATTGGGCAAGCTCTGGCTAGAGGTCAAGCCTGCCCACCCAGTAATCCAGGGGTTCATCACTCCACAGAGCGTCCACATCGGCCGTTAACCCGATGTAGTCAGACACCTGACGGTCTAGGCGTTCCCTGATGCTGGATCCGGATGACACCTGTCGATGAGTCGGCTGAAAGAATGACCTCATATCCGGACTCACCAACACATCTTCAAACCGGCCTCTTCTTGCAGGCGCTGTTGGATTAGTACCCGCAACTCCTTCTCTGGGAGTGGGAATTGCTCCTCTGCCAGCGCACGCAAAAGCAGAATGCAGCATTTCTCGAAGCAAGGCCTGGAAGTGCTGCATTCTGACAGCCCTCTGTGATGGCGGTAACATTTCCGCCATTTTGTGTTTGTACCGGAGGTCTAAGTATGTTGCCACCCAGTACTGGTCCTTGACCCTTATGCTTTTTATACGGGGGTCCCTATTAGAACACTGGAGCATGAATGCCCCCATTTGCACTAAACTGGAAGCGGTGTGGTGGCCTGGCTCCTGCTCATCATCCAAGATAATGTCGTCCTCTTCATTCTCCTCTCCCCATCCATGCACAACAGGGATCCCAGAAAGGTTTTAAAGCATGCTCTTCTTGCTCCTCCTCATCCGTCCCGGCAGCATCCTCCTGTGACTCCTCTTCAGACTCCTGTTGTTGACTTGTCTCAGATAGAGTAGCCCCCCCTGGGAATTCATCCAGCATTGCGACTTCCTCATCTTCCCGCTCCTGCTCCTCCACAGCTTGATCAATGACACAACGCAATGCACGCTTCATAAAGAAGGCATGTGGTACCATGTCACTGATGGCGCCATGGCTGTGACTGACCAGTTTGGTGATCTCCTCAAATGGGCGCAGAAGTCTGCATGCGTCGCGCATGAGCAGCCACTGGCGCGGTGAAAAAACCCCCCGCTCCCCAGAACCGGTTCTGCCGCAGAGTTCCTACAGGTAGACGTTAACTGCACGTTTCTGCTGGAGCAGCCTATCAAGCATATAGAAGGTTGAGTTCCATCGCGTCAGGCAATCGCAAATAAGACGTCTGACCGGCAGATTGTGTCACCGCTGAATGTCAGCAAGGCGAGCCACGGCCGTGTAAGATCTTCTGAAATGGGCCGAGATTTTCCTTGCCTGCCGCAAGATGTCCTGGACCCCAGGGTATTTGACAACAAATCGCTGTACGACCAAGTTTAAGACGTGTGCCATGCATGGCACGTGCGTGATTTTGCCCTGTTTCAATGCGCTAAGCAGATTGGCACCGTTGTCACACACCACTTTACCAACTGTCAAATTGAGCGGTGTTAGCCACTGATCTGCCTGTGAACGCAAAGCTGAAAGGAGTGCCGGGCCAGTGTGGCTCTTGGCTTCCAGGCACAACAGACGCAGCACGGCATGGCAACGTCTCACCTGGCATGTCGAATAGGTTCTGGGGAGCTTGGGCGGCGCAGCGGAAGAGACGCTAGCAGCGGAAAAGGAGGAGTCAGCCGAGGAGGAGAGGGAGGAGGATGGAGTAGGAGGAGGAGAAGAAGAGTCAGGCCTGCATGCAATCCGTGGCGGTAAAACCAAATCTACACGGGTGCCACGGGTTACATGCTTGACGGCCGTCAGAAGGTTCACCCAGTGGGCAGTAAAAGTGATATACCTTCCCTGCCCGTGTTTGCTAGACCACGTGTCTGTGGTCAGATGTATCTTGGCACCGACACTGTGTGCCAGAGATACATTCACTTGCCGCTGAACATGGCCATATAGCTCTGGGATGCCCTTCTCTGAGAAATACTTCCTTCCTGGGACCTTCCATTGTAGTGTTCCAATGGCCACAAATTTGCGAAAGGCCTCCGAGTCCACCAGTTTATATGGCAGTAGTTAGTGGGCTATCAGTTCTGACAAGCCAGCCGTCAACCGTTGGGCAAGAGGGTTATCCGGCGTCATCATTTTTTTTACGCTCGAACATTAGGCCCACGGAAGCCTGCCTTTTTGCAGAAAAACATGAGCTTGGCGTGATGGAAGGTGGAGTAGAGGACAATTGTGAGGAGAGAGGAGAAGGAGAAGTAGAAGACGATGCTGGACGGTGAGAGCCTGCAGTGTGGCTTTGTGTGTTCCGTTGCTCCCACTCGGCTCGGTGATGGCTGCTCATGTGCCTTCTTAAGGCGGTCGTCCCTAGGTGAGTGTTGGGCTTACCGCGACTAATGCGTTGACTGCAAAGATTGCAGATGGCAACGCTATTGTCAGCAGCGGACACGTTAAAAAAAGCCCACACTGCGGAGCCATGTGCCGGTGTCCTGGGAGCGCCAGATGTGACCGTACATGGTCGATGACTCGCTCCTGATACATTTGCAGTCTGCTTTGTCCCTCCTGTGCAATGTAAGTTATTCCTGCTTCTCCTCCCTATCTGCTGGTCCATATCTCCCTCTGAACTCCCCTCCTCTTCCTCTCTTGTGGGCACCCACGTGACATCACTAGACACGTCATCATCAACGTCACCTTCCCCACCGCTATAAGTAGAGATCTCTGAGTAGGCAGCAACACCGGGGACCAACCTCCTCCTTGGGCTGATCTGGGTACTGTCGTCAGACTGCTGAGTAGCGGTTGTTGCTGCCTCCTCTTCCTGATCCAATACCAAGAGTGGCTGCACATCAGAAATGTCTTGATATGGATCGGAAAATAATTCCTGTGACTCAAGCGGAAGGTATGTGGTGGTGGTGGTGGTGTTGTTGGTGGTAGTGTCTTTGGGGGTGCACATAGCAGAGAGTGAAGAAGAGGGTGCAGATCGAGAGGATGAGGAGGGTGCAGAAGAGTAAGGCTGAGCGAGCCACTCAACCAAGTCTGGTGCGTCCTTTAAAGTAATTGAACACACCTTCTGCAACTTCCCACTTTGGCTCAAGCCTGTTGCTCCTTCCCTACCCCTACCACCCCTGCGGAAGGGCCTGCCTCTTCCTCTGCCTGTCATTTTTTAAATGACCCTGTGACAAAACTCTCAGTCCCTATACCGATGAAGGACTGCTGCAGTATAGGGCAGCGGTCAACAGTAGTGCACCTCAACCCTATGTATTGTGGACCGATACCAGTCCTTATAGAATGGCAGACTGTACCACACTCAACCCTATGTACTGTAGTACCCTATACCTTACCAGTCCTTATAAGGACTTTTGTGGACCAAGTAGGTTGTGTGTGAGTGATTAGCAGACTGTACGTCAGTCCCTACACCGATGAAGGACTGCTGCAGTATAGGGCAGCGGTCAGCAGTAGTGCACCTCAACCCTATGTACTGTGGACCGATACCAGTCCTTATAGAATGGCAGACTGTACCTCACTCAACCCTATGTACTGTAGCACCCTAGACAGACCAAGTTACCAGTTCTTATAAGGAGCTTTGTGGAACAAGTGGGTTGTGAATGATTAGCAGACTGCAGCAGAAGGGCAGCAGTCAAGTATAATATTCTTTCTATATTTGGAAGAAAGAATATTATACGTGTACAAGCCTATTACCATACCACTGATACCAGTCCTGAAAAGAACCTTTGTGGAACTAATAGTAACAGCTACTGATTAAACTGACCCTCACTGCCTCACACACTGCTTCCTGCTTGTCCCTATATAAACTGACAAAACAGAGGCTACGGGAACAATAATTGAAATAGCACTTTTGTGGACCTGATAGTAACAGCTAATGACTAAACTGGCTGTCCCTGCAGCACACACCGTCCTGTCCCTTTCTCTAAACTGACAAAAGACACTCAGGCTGCTGCAACAATCACTAGCACAGCACTGCCTATCCTGAACTACACCTAACACCTATACCAGTCCTGAAAAGAACTTTTGTGTACCAAATAGCTAGCGATTTGGGTCACTGTAATCTCTCCCTACTCCACACAGCAACCTCTACCTATAGTGACAGAAGAAAGAATGTAAAATGGCCGCCGGATCGGGTGTATTTATAAGTTAGGGGGAATGTCCAAGTGTCCATGTGCTGTAATGTCTCAATTGGCTGTCCTGTACCCCATGATAGATGTGTCATCATAGGTCAAAGTTCTTTTACACAGTAAACACGGAAGTCTGCCGGGCGAACGGCGTCAATAGTCCGCCGAACAGGCGGACCGCGAACAGCCGAAATTCGCCGCGAAACGACCGCCTGGCGAACCGTTCGGCCATCACTAATCGTAAGGCTTCACGGGATTCCGCCCAATATTGTGTCCGACCGTGGGGTGCAGTTTACCTCCAGATTCTGGAGAGCCTTATGTGATTCACTCGGGATTGAACTTTCACTTTCTTCTGCATATCACCCACAAAGGAATGGGCAAACAGAGAGGACTAATCAGACCCTCGAACAGTACCTGCGATGTTTCTCCTCATTTTCTCAAGACAATTGGGCTTCTCTGCTTCCCCTGGCCGAGTTTCTTATAACAATTCAGTACACTCTGCTAGAAAGCAATCTCCATTTTTTGCAAACTACGGTTTCCACCCTTCTTTTTTGTCTAATACAATTCCAGATTCCCCTGTACCAGCTGTTTCCTAAACTATAAATTTCTTCAACGCCAATGACAAACTGCTACAGGAAACAATGGCCAAGACACAGGCATACAATAAGGAAGTTTTTGACAGGAAAAGAAGAGGAGAATTGATCTTGAACCCTGGTGACCAAGTGTGGCTAGCAACTACTAATTTGAAACTGGCCTGTCCCTCGAAGAAACTGGGCCCTAAATTTATAGGACCCTTTCCGGTAAAGAGACGGATCAACGAGGTTGCGTATGAATTAGAGTTGCCTGAGTCATTTATAATCCACCCTGTGTTCCACATAACCTTGTGGAAACCTGCCATTCCTGACCCCTTTCCAGGACGAAGTTCCGGCCCGCCTGAACCTGTAATTATTGACAGGGAGGAAGAGTTTGAGGTAGAAACAATCTTAGACTGCAGGAAGAGAAGAAATCAGATCCAGTTCCCGAAGTTCGTCCATCACTACCTGTACAGTTCTAAACTTGGTAGACTTAATGATAATATTGTATCACTAATGGCTGGTTTAAACTTTCTTGGGCCACAATTGCTAAACCCAATCCTAGCATATTCTAATCCAAATTCAAAGTAATATAACACCACTATTATGAATGTACTTGCAAGGAATGGACACCCACTTTCTGGTCATAAATAATATTTATTCACTATAGCCAGGGTTTGTCATTTGAGAAGAAATCCATGGTCACTAAGAAGCTGAACAACAATTTACAAACACTTCACAAAGGTTCCACGGCTACTATGGATTTTATGATGTTTTCCATCTTGTGTACTTGACAGTACAGGGTAAACTACTGTAAATGTTATGTTGGGTACGGATACTAGGATACTGGACTTGGCAAAGGTACAGGTCATAGAGAGATAGCATTTCTCACACTTCTCATGTTGGCACAAATATACAGAATGAAAAACCTGTGGCCTTAGTGTCACAAGGACTATAAGCACAGATAAAGGATTTATATATACAGTTGTGCTCATAAAAAATAAATGAGTAAACACAGTTGATTGATATTAAATGGCTTCAGCCAAACACTAACCATGAGTGAAAGAAAAGTTTTTGTGTTATCATTCATATTCTCTGAAAAATGGCCAATAAATCATACATTCTGCCAGGGTATGTAAACTTATGAGCACAGCTGTATATCACAGAATGTCACCATGCACCAAAAGAAGATGCCACCTGTAAATAAGGTGAGGATGTACTTAGCAAATAGTCTTTGATATTGAAAATTTTGAAAAAAGTTGTGACAATAATTGGTCTACATCAGTGGTTCTCAACCTGTGGGTCGAATGATGATTTGCCAGGGGTCACCGAATCCTGGCTGGTTCCTGAAGCCCACTCTGTTCTCCCATCCTTTTTACGTCCATCCAGCAGGGCTGTCCCTGGAGCCTGTGGCTGCCCAGCTGGGCTGTTCCTGGAGCCAGCAGCCGCCCACTCAGCCTCTTTGCAGCCGCCCATTCAGTTCACGGCATGGCTGGGGGTCAGCTGATTGGTGAGGAATGTGAAGTTGGAGGGGCAAAAGAAGACCCTATCTCCTGATTTCAGCATAAGTGTCACTGCTACAAAACACCAAGTCGGAGACGCAGGGAGCAACACTACCTGTGATTAGAGTTGCCATTAAAAGTCCCCACTTCAGTTCTCAGATCAGCAGATGACCTTGAGCAAGAGCACCTAAGTTGGCTGATCAGAACTCCCCCCCTCCCCCCCAGCACTGCGACTGATTGCATCCCCCACCAGCACTGCCACTCATCCCCACTCTCTGCCAGCACTGCCACTCATTCCATTTCCCCACCCACTAAGAAGTAAGAGAAGGAATAAAAATAGAAATAGAAAAATGGAAGAGAGATGGAAAGAGGGGGAGGAATAAAGAAAAAGGGAGAGGAAAGAATAAGAGAAAGAACAAGAAACATGGCTAGAGAGAGGGATGGGAAAAAAAACAAGAAATTAGGATAGAGAGAGATAAAGGAGAACATAGAGGAAGAGTGGTACATCCTAAAATGTACCATAAGGGGTTTTAATACTGTACGAGTGGAAGGGACTCAGGGAGTGCTAAATGTCCATGGGATAGAGGCGCAAATTACTTGTCTTGACTTGGTGCTAACAACCCACACTACGAAAATAATTTTACTGTTATGGATCCCCCCAACAAGGGGTCATGGTACTAGAGGTTGAGAAACACTGGTCTACATGATACTGTAGAGTGAACACCAATCAGGGCAGGACTTTACTCTTGTGCCCGAGAGCACTTTTAGGATCTGCATCAAAGAACTCCCCATTCAAGCCAGTGGGAACCCAAAAGCAGCTTGATGCAGGTCAGGACGAAATCAACTGCAGGTAAAATACACCTGTGCATGAACTCATAATGATCTTATGTTTTAAATGGATGCCAAGGCTATTTTTGTGCTGTCACAATTAACCATTATTTTGGTGCTGTCCCTGGGGTTATCCAACAAACAAATAACAATATGTGCTCCCTTTTCATTCTTCTGTTTGCATAATGGATCATCGTAGATGTATATCAGGATTTGTATTTTGCTCTATGGCTCCTTCTCTTGGAGAAATAAAAGCTGCTGTAAGTTTTCAGAAATGTAGAAAAATGTCATTTCACTGAGTCTGTATAAAAATCTCTCTGGAACTTTGTGCGCTGACCAAAGGAAACTTTACCCATGCTCCAAAAACTCAACAGCAAAGCAAATTGTTGCACATCAACCGCATGAATGTGGAAAATACAATAATATGGCCACTGGATGGAGCTAGGAAGCATACCTATTTCCCCAATGCCATCTAATGGGCATAATGCAGTACTTTCCACATTCACACATTTGTATTGCAGAGAAAATAGTCTAAGAACAATTGATTTTGCCCCATTCGCACAGAATGAGTTTACATGCAGTTTTTTTTATTTCACTTGCACTTGACTGAGCATTTAAAGTGAATACAGCATCACATTATTTACTAAATTCAGTAAGCATTCACTTGGTAAACTTTTTCTAGCTCTTTTACAGGCGGTGGCCTGGTCTTCTGTCGCCGCTGTCGCCGTCTTCTGTTCTTCTGTTCTCTTCTTCTTCTCTTCGTTTCTTCTCTTCTTTTCTTCTCTTCAGATGTTGCCTCATCGATGTCTCTGCTCACTATGACGGGGATGCGGCGACTTATATAGGGACATCGCCGGATGATGTCCCCGCCCATTATGATGTCACAGTCCCAGAGGATGCTGGGACTGTGACATCATAATGGGCGGGGACATCATCCGGCGATGTCCCTATATAAGTCGCTGCGCGCCGCGTCCCTGCCATTGTGAGTGGAGGCAGCGACGAGGCAACATCTGAAGAGAAGAAAAGAAGAGAACAGAAGAACAGAAGATGTCGACAGCGGCAACAGAAGACCGGGCCACAGCCTGTAAAAGAGCTAGAAGAAGGAGCGGTGGCCCGGCAAGAAGAACCGAAGAGGGGGACAGGACCTCCGAAGAGGGGGACAAGACCCCCAAAGTCGGAAGAAGAAAGCCGGGCTCTTCCGCTAGTAAAAGAGCTAGCAGTAGATAGCGGAGGAGTCCGGCGAGAAGACCCCCGAAGACGGAAGACCCCCGGAGCTGTGCAATAAACTATTTTAACCCTTGTGTGTTGTTTTTTTTTACTTTTTTTTTTTACAGGTGTATGGGTAGGGGTACATTGTACCCCATACTCATTCACATAGGGTGGGGGCCGGTATCTGGGGGCCCCCTTATTAAAGGGGGCTCACGGATTACGATAAGCCCCCCGCCCACAGACCCCGACAACCAACGGCCAGGGTTGTCTGGAAGAGGCCCTTTTCCTCATCAACGTGGGGACAAGGTGCTTTGGGGTGGGGGCCACGCGGCCCCCCTTCCCAAAGGCACCCCCCATGTTGAGGGCACACGGCCTGGCATGGCACATGCTCAGACAAGGGTCTGATGTGGACCTAGGGGGGGACCCCCATGCCAATTTTTCAGCATAGGGGCTCCCCTTTAAGTCCATACCAGGTGACTGGACCAGCGACGCCTCCTTCGCTGGCCCCGGCTACCTGGAGACGTGCTCAAAATGAGTGGACTTTCCTCCGCGCATGTGGGCAAGTCCGTTCATTTCAAAAGTACGGCGGATAGTCCGGTGGACTTAGTACGCCGCATTAGTCTGCTGAAAAAGTGCCGTGTGTGGGCAAGTAGCTAGTTCGGAAAGTCCGTCAGACTAAGTCCGCCGGATAGTTGGCTACGTGTGTACCCGGCACAACTAATGATATTACAGAGCTCCATCTAGTGACTAATCAGAAAATGTACATGTTTAAAACAATTACTAATTAAAGTGGAGGGCCACCCAAAAAAATAAAAAAATGCATTAATAATTTAAAAAAAGATTATTTTTTTAAATAATAATTTTTCACTTACCTGAAACCGCTGCTGCTAGGCAGTCTTCCTAATCTGCCTCTTCCTATTCCACGGTACTTCCTCCTCTTGGGTGAGCGGCCCCGTTGCCTTCTGGGACATGTGTGTTTCCCAGAAAACAATTGGACCATTCACAAAGCGCAGTGCAATTTACGCATGCTCAGTAGGAAACGGGCAGTGAAGCCGCAAGGCTCCACTGCCTGTTTCCCTTCATTAAGATGGAGGCGGTGGCAGCCGATCCGATGGATGAGTCAACCTCGGGGCGCGTGATCACTGGACAAGTAAGTGTCCTTATTAAAAGTCAGCAGCTACAGTGTTAGTAGCTGCTGACTTTAAAAAAAAAAAGTATTGGCCAGAACTAAAAGTCACAATAAAATTTAGTTTAACCACTTCAGCCCCGGAAGGATTTGCGTCCTTTTAATGGACATTTGGGCGGTTGTGCGACCTTATACCCAAGCTAAATTGATGTCCTTTTTTCCCCACAAATAGAGCTTTCTTTTGGTGGTATTTTATCACCTCTGTGGTTTTTATTTTTTGTGCTATAAACAAATATGACAATGACAATTTTGAAAACAAAAAGACAATATTTTTTACTTTTTTGCTATAATAAATATCCCCCCAAAAAAGCTATAAAAATGCACTGATTACTATATAAAATGACACGGGCAGAGAAGGGGTTAACATCAGGGGCAATCAAAGAGTTAAATGTTCCCTAGGGAGGTGCTTTCTAACTGTGGGGGGAGTGGACTGACATTGAGTAGAGAGATCGCTGTTCCTAATCACTAGGAACAGACCATCTCACTCTACTTCCCTGACAGAATGGTGATCCTCGTTCTGCCTCTGTGTGGAGCGATTGCGGGTGGACCCACTGATTGACTCCCCCGCTAGTGAATGGGCACACGCGCTTGCCCACAGGTAACCGTGTATGATGACATGATGTACATTGACGGCAATTCGCTCAGGAGAGCCAACTTGCTGCAGTACAACTGCGGTGGCTGGTCGGGAAGTAGTTAAGATAAATACTGCAGGTATAGCCCGATATTTGTTCACTAAAAATACTTTATACTTTGACTTTAATAACTTGCACAGGAGAAGAAAGTCATCAGGCCTTCCTATATTAGATACTATAATAACTACATAACACACCAAGATGTCGAAGATGAGCTAGGAAGGTCAACTATTCTAGAACACAGCTAAGCTATCTTTTTGCACTTATTTTCTTAGATCTAGAGATCTTTTCAGCTCTACAGTTAAGAACTAAAAAATGTGTTCTGTGGCGCTCTTCTTTAACTCTTGGCAATTTAGAGAGGTTAGAAGCATGAAACATGAGGCTGTCTGGTGGGTGTGGATTACTACGCGTTACTCATTACTCACTAAGCCTTTCAGTAACATCATACTAGCAGTTCTGCAGAATCTGTTTTCTTAACTGGCAGCTATGCCAAGCAAATTCCACTGAATCTTATTGTGGAGGTCAACAGCAACCTATGTCTGCCATCATCAGGTTATGCTTTGCTTTTTCTTAAAAAAAAAAAAAAAAAAAATGAAAAAAGTGAATCTTTTATTTCCAGAACAAGCGACAATATACAGTATAGCAGTATAAGTAGAATAGGATAAAATACAAAAAGATTAGGACCTGCACACTCAATTCATTGGTGAATTGAGAATAGCATTGGCCATATGTTATACAGTGTATGCAGTTTTCTTTTAAAATGTATGTCTTTTATATTTACAGAATGAATGGCCATTACCCAGGCGGCTTTGTGTGTTGGCATTAATGTGAACTGTATCCAGTGTGCACTCTGCTATTTCCCTATAAGGATACAGAAACTGCATTACAGATAAGCCCCATTCCTCAGATAAGCCTCAAAAGACACGAGATGTCCTAAAGGTTGGCAGAACCAGCACTGCTCATTATATGGCCTAACCACAAGTTTTGCCATATATTATTTGCAGTAGACGTTTTAAACTGTTTCAACCTATGTGCACAAAGGGGCCAAATGCCTTTAATAAATGATAGTGTTATTCAAAAATATGTAACAATGCATGGTAAATTACATGAGTACATTATGCCACAACTTTTAACCTTTTAATGCACATACATTAGTCCTATAGATCTTTTCTGCATCAGACCAGATTGGATGTGCAGAGTGTTGTGATCTCCAGGCCAGGATTTCTTGAAAAACTTCAAATGAGGCTTTCTGAATATCAGCCAAAAATAGTTTTTTACTTTGGAAGAGCAGGGGGGATTAGGATTAGAGCCACTGTCAGATTTGGGTCAGATTGAATATTGGGATTGGAAAATCCTGTTTTAAGGTATCTACCACAGGAAATATGATATTGGGAACAACGCCAAAGTGTCTTAGATCCTTGTGATCCCTACGACACCTACTGTACTGCACAAAGGGTAATCCCCATTATCAATTTGAAAAGTGTAGAGGGGGTAAAGTGGGATCTTAAAAGAATATACAGTTAAGAGAGCTGTTGGGATAGAGTCCATGCACACTAGGGGCAGAACCTCTGTCAGAAAAAGCTGCAGAAAAGAAATATCCATTGTGATGTGTTTTTTTTTGTATTTTATATATATATATATATATATATATATATATATATATATATATATATATATATATATATATATATTTATATATTTATTTATTTATTTATTTATTTTTTAGCATGAAAACACTCTTCTTTAAATATCCTTCTAGGTGCCCATTTGCACATAAACAAATAGGCTAA
The DNA here is from genome assembly GCF_037356315.1 of Lithobates pipiens. Taxonomy (NCBI): domain Eukaryota; kingdom Metazoa; phylum Chordata; class Amphibia; order Anura; family Ranidae; genus Lithobates; species Lithobates pipiens. The sequence continues at coordinate 270,629,837 of NW_027507748.1, read as the reverse complement.
CAAAGAGTTGCTTTTACAGGCTAAAGAAAAAACGCCAAATGTCTGTATAAGCAGCATTCCTCTGCAAATATGCCTCTTAGCCTATGTGACCATGCACATTAGGGCACTAACATAGAGTTTTCTTATACAAACTGAAAAAAACGCCAAATGCCTGTATAAGCAGCATTTTGTAGGCCCAGTGTGCACGGACCCTTAAAGAGCAGAGCTGAACCGGTTGTAATGCCTCTTCGCACCGGTCATCTACAAAGTGGCCCGCATCCCTTTCCCATTACTTCGCTACATTAGAGGGGTAATCATTAAGGAATATCATCAGTAACATGGAATATGTGAAAAAATGCAGTGCTAAAATAATGATAAAAAAATGTCCAGAAAAGTGTGATCATAAACTGGAATTGTCAAACCAGCCAAAATAAACAGTTTATATTGCTATGAATGTGAAACCTATAATGGTGTTCAACTTCAGCATTTATCCAATGCTTGAAAATACCTGTAGGGCCAATGTTTCACCAATGGTAAAAGTACAAACTCAACCAGGGGAATATGCTCTCTTTCTAGAACAGCAGTAATGCCCCGTACACACGATCGGAATTTTTGTGAGAAAAAGCTCTGATGGCTTTCCCGACGGAATTCCAACAGGATTCCGCTCCAGCTGTCTTGCATACACGCGGTCACACCAAATTCCAACCGTCAAGAACGTGGTGACGTACAACACGTACGACGGGACTAGAAAAAGGAAGTTCAATACCCAGTAGCCAATAGCTTCCATCTAGTAGTTGAATCTGAGCATGCGTGAGTTTTTTGTGCGTCGGAATTGCATACACACAATCGGAATGTTTTTCTGTTGGAAACATTGAGAACATGCTCTCAAATTTTTGCTGACCAGCTAAATTCCGATGGAGCATACACACGGTCGCATTTTCCGATGAACAGCTCTCATCAGTCTTTTGCTGCCCGAAATTACAATTGTGTGTACGCGGCATAAGTGTTTTGTGCTAATGGTATTCAGCATCACCATTCTCACTCCACAGATAGCAGGACCAGATTGCTCTATTCCACTCCACCAGGGGAGGTATCAGCATGGAGTCACCAACCAATGGAAATGCTCATAGTGTAGTAGTTTTAATAGTTCTTTCCGGTATACATTAAAAACATCCAATATAAAAACAAATGAAACAAAAAGCCACCTTTGAACTCACAGTATCTCACAAAAGTGAGTATATCCCTCACATTTTTGTAAATATTTTATTATATCTCTTCATGTGAAATCACTGAAGAAATTATACTTTGCTACAATGTAAAGTAGTGAGTGTACAGCTTGTATAACAGTGTAAATTTGTGAGTCCTTCAAAATAACTCAACACACAGCTATTAAAGTGATTGTAAGGCTTTGTGTTTTATTTTTTTTTAAATAACATCCTCCTCTTCTGGGACCCCTCTGTGGCTCTCGTGGCTCCTCCTCGCATCAGATAACCCACTAGGAGAAGCGCTCTCCTGGGGGGTTACCATGCGGGCGCACTCCCAAATCGAGCATTTGCGTACATAGACACGAATGACAGACTCGGCCCCATCCCCCAGCACCCGCATCATTGAATTTGATTGACAGCAGCGGGAGCCAATGGCTGCCGCTGCTATCAATCAATCCAATCAAGAGCCGGGACCCTGTGCAGAGAGGCAGAGCGCGTCTCCACCAAAGGATTTACGGGGCTCGGGTAAGTAAAATGGGGGGTGGCTGGGGGGCCGGTCACTGTTAGAAGTTTTTTCACCTCAATGCAGTGGATGCATTGTGGTGAAAAACACAAGGGTTTACAACCCCTTGTCTAATGTCTAAATGTCTAAACCACTAGCAACAAAAGTGAATACACCCCCAAGGAAAAATGTCCAAATTGGGCCCAAAGTGTCAATATTTTGTGTGGCCACCATTATTTTCCAGCACTGTCTTAACCCTCTTGGGCATGGAGTTCACTAGAGTTTCACACGTTGCCACTGGAGTCCTCTTCCACTCCTCCATGATGACATCACCGAGCTTCTGGATATTAGAGACCTTGCGCTCCTTCACCTTCTGTTTGAGGATGCCCCACAGATGCTCAAACGGGTTTAGGTCTAGAGAAAAGCTGGGCCAGTCCATCACATTTATCCTTCAGCTTCTTTAGCAAGGCAGTGGTCGTTTTGGAGGTGTGTTTGGGGTCTTTATCATGTTGGAATCTTGTCCTGCGGCCCAGTCTCCGAAGGGAGGGGATCATGCTCTGCTTCAGTATGTCACAGTACATGTTGGCATTCATGGTTCCCTCAATGAACTGTAGCTCCCCAGTGCCGGCAGCACTCATGCAGCCCCAGACCATGACACTCCCACCACCATGCTTAACTGTAGGCAAGACACACTTGTCTTTGTACTCCTCACCTGGTTGCCACCACACACGCTTGACACCATCTGAACATAATACGTTTATCTTGGTCTCATCAGACCACAGGACCTGGTTCCATGAATCCATATATTTAGTCTGCTTGTCTTCAGCAAACTGTTTGCAGGCTTTCTTGTGCATCATCCTTAGAAGAGGCTTCCTTCTGGGATGACAGCCATGCAGAATAATTTGATGCAATGCGTGGCATATGGTCTGAGCACTGACAGGCTGACCCACCCCACCCCTTCAACCTCTGCAGCAATGCTGGCAGCACTCATATGTCTATCTCCCAAAGACAACCTCTGGATATGACGCTGAGCATGTGTACTCAACTTCTTTGGTCAACCATGGTGAGGCCTGTTCTGAGTGGAACCTGTCCTATTAAACCGCTGTATGGTCTTGGCCACCATGCTGCAGCTCCGTTTCAGGGTCTTGGCAATCTTCTTATAGCCTATGCCATCTTTATGTAGAGCAACAATAATTTTTTTTAGATCCTCAGAGAGTTCTATGCCATGAGGTGTCATGTTGAACATCCAGTGACTAGTATGAGAGAGTGAGAGCGATAACACCAAATTTAACAGACCTGCTCCCCATTCACACCTGAGACCTTGTAACACTAATGAGTCGCATGAAACTGGAGAGGGAAAATGGCTAATTGGTCCCAATTTGGACATTTTCACTTAGGGGTTTAGACATTAATGGCTTTGTGTTGAGTTATTTTGTGGGGACAGCAAATTTACACTGTTATACAAGCTGTACACTCACTACTTTACATTGTATGAAAGTGTCATTTCTTCAGTGTTATCACATGAAAAGACATAATAACTTATTTACAAAAATGTGAGGTGTGTACTCACTTTTGTGAGATACTGTACATAAGGGACTACCAGACCTGCAGAGAATAGCGCCACAACCTCTAGCCCTGTACAGTATAGCCCAACGTACGTTTCACGCTAATGCATGTCTTCAGGAGCTGTGTTGCATACGGCTGTTTAAATTTCACTGACTTTATTCTATTATCTTTGTAACATGGCATAGCAGTAGGATATCGAGCTTTTAGAGATGTCTATATTTTACATGAGATTGAAAATCAGGGTGGGAGAAAGTGCCCATTTACATGCGCGGTCCTGGGCTTGCACAGCATGGTGGAGTTTCATATAGAGAAAATCCATATTCTGTGCAAGTGAAAATTTGGAACATAGCTCCTGATCTTTTATGATTTTTACAGGGGCAGAAAGTGAATAAAACAGACAGAAATGGATCTCTCAGAAAATGTAATGTTTTCTCATGCTATATAAAACTAAAAAGAAACTTTGGGTGGATAATGAATTTAAAATTCATATTGGGACCTTTTGTTCATTTACTTGTCAAGAGCTACTTAGTTGACTGTAAACACCTTACAGATTCATATTAGCATAATGAATGTTCCCTTAAAAGGAGGAGGCAATAACTTTTTATTATGTATGATAACCTTGCATACTGTTTCTATCTTTAATCTTTGCTTTTATTACCTTTTATTACCTCTAATCCAAATGCAGATTTCCCACTAAGAGCTTTACTTATGAGTGCCCTAATACACTAATTACATGAAGGGCATGATCTTGACATTAGCCTGGGTTGTAAAAAACAAAGCTTTGTTTTGGGGCATTTTTGAAAAATGTTTGCTGCTTTAACCCCTTGCCGACCGTCTCACGCTGATATACATCGGCAGAATGGCACGGACAGGCATATTAATGTACCTGTATGTCGCCTTTAAAACACAGAATTGTGGCCGCACGTGCCACAAGCCCTGTGAGTGTGATCTCGGGTCCCGCAGACTCGATGTCTGCGGGGATACCCGCGAAGGTGTCATGGAGAGGAAGAACAGGGAAATGCTAATGTGAACAAGCATTTCCCCATTCTTCCTAGTGACAGGACACTGATCACAGCTCCCTGTGATCGGAAGCGGTGATCAGTGTCGTGACACACGTAGCCCATCCTCCCTACAGTTAGAACACATCCCTAGGACACACTTAACACCTCCTGGTTAACCCCTCCACTGCCGGTCACATTTACACAGTAATCAATGCATTTTGATAGCATTTTTATAGAACTGAACACTGTATAAATGTGAATGGTCCCAAAATAGCACCAACAGTCTCTCTGTATGTCGCAGTCACGATAAAAATCGATGATCTCTGCCAAAAAAATTTTTTTTATAAAAAATGAATAAAAAATGCCATAAAACTATCCCCTATTTTGTAGACGCTATAACTTTTGTGCAAACCAATCAATTAACATGTATTGCGATTTAAAAAATTTTTTTTTATCAAAAATATATAGAAGAAAAAGTATCGGCCTAAACTGAGGGAAAAAAATGTTTTTTATATATTTTTTGGGGGATATTTATTATAACCAAAAGTAAAAAATAAAAACTGCAGAGGTGATCAAATACCACCAAAAGAAAGCTCTATTTGTGGGGAAAAAAGGACGCCAATTTTGTTTGGGAGCCACGTTGCACGACCGCGCAATTGTCAGTTAAAGTGTTCTCATCTTTGGACAGCCAATTGGTCCGGGCTGAAGTGGTTAACAGCTAGATGTTAAATGTCAGCACTGGAAAAATGGATGTTTGATGCATGAGTCAATATTCTGTGTGCTGACTGTTTCCTTCTCGTCTAGCAGCTTGAAAAGTGGCTGGATCCCAATGTAATTATCGCACCTACTGATAAAAAAAAAAGCCTAAAGATTATTTGCAACATGCACTTGCAATAAATAAGCATGAACTCCAGTATATTGTTGTGTAGGCGTATGCTAAATCAATTTATCTTCAGAAAACACATTGGGGGATGAATAATATGACATATACAAATTGCAGTCAAATGTTTATCAAAGCATCCTCTGTGAAAACTGGAGCATATGGCCTATCCTTATGTTGTCATTGACTTGTATGTCAGCTAAAACCAGAAACTCCTCAGATGTGTAAAAGTGTCCACACACTGTCTCATTGCCAGTCAAATTAGGTAATTTTGGACCCACCCTGCTGAGAATAGGCTTGTATGTCATTATCAAACAACTCCTCCAATCCTTGTGCTTTGATGATACATGATGCAGAATAGATGATACATTGTAGGCCTCATGCACACTGAACGCTTTGGCCATCTCTCCTATATGCCTTTCCTCCTGGCAGTGGCATGTTGGCAGAAAAAACACTTGATGCTGGTAAACACTACCGTTTTGTCAGCCATTGCTTGCAAGTGCAAGGGGGAGGACGACAGTCTGAAAGAACTGGGCATAGTACACATACAGCATGCAATCACTTCCAGCACTCAGAAATCCACCAGAGACAAAAAGTACAGTAAGGATAACATTTGTCAGGGATGCTCCACTGATGCAGCCCTCTTTAGATCTACAAAAAATATAGCCAGATGTAAACGCCTAGTTGATTACTAGAGATTTACTACAAAAAAATTAGAATGTTAAAAAATGTGTGCCCACAAAAGTAGAAGAAAAGAAAAATCATGAAGCGCAATCCATTGCAGGAATAGCGATACCGTAGTGCTACCGAGCTGATCGTTTCGAGGGTGCACCCACTTCTTCAGAGCTAAGCTAACCAGCAAGCAGCAATGATCAAATATATATACTCTTTAATACATCTCTATGCGGCCCACACAGTTGTGGAAACCGAGTCAGAGACCACGTCAAAGGTTAGCTCAAATTCTGTCCATGGTATCTATAATAACACGTAATAGCAAGCAAGGAAACAATAATCGATAAGTGAACCCCAATCCACCTGTCTCTAACCCTACAAAGCTCCAATCATGAATGATGGCCACTGAAGTGCAAGCCGGCATGAAAAACGGGCCAGAAGCGTGTAATGCAGTCATTTTTGGTCGGCCACAGGAAATGATGTGCAGGCCACCCGTCATCGCCAGAAAGACAGCAAGAGAGAAAGGAGAAGGGATCTCACCACTCCAGGAGCACACATGCAGGCTGTAAACTGTCTCTTCGGCTTGGAAGCCACAGGTGCTGGCTATTACCACTAGCAACAGACAAAAAACAAGCTCTGGACTGTGGCACTCTTCAGAAGACCACTTTCTTTTATTGGAAAATCACATCACAGCTCAACAAACACAGCGAACAAGGAAAAATTGCTGACGTTTCGTACTAGCTGATAGCTGGGACTGTTTATCAACATTTTTCATATTTCAATATATACAGTGTGTAATGATCAGCCATCAGTCTTCACCTGCTGGTCATTATTCAGCATTGAAACTCTGATTTAAAGTTAAACTGAATGATGGGATTTTAGCCTTTGCCCAATGAACAGGTCTGTTTGTTTCTACCTATTGTCTGAGTGTCCATGCCTTAGATTGCACTGTATAATATTTGGACTGTGAGGGCACTCATCTTCTGATGCCTATCCTGATATTCAGCCTGTTATGTTTGAAGTATGTGTAGTAAGCCCAGTTCTGTATTATCAAAAATCTGTCTCAGTATAATCTTAAGGTTGGGGGTACATAGTTGAGGTTGGCCATACATGTTTATGTAGGGCAGTGGGGTGAAACTTGGCAGTATAAAGCATACTTTGCACTTGGCAATCAGATATAACAAAGGACTTTATGGTATTTTTAACATAAGAACGGAAGTCAGTTGTTGGGGTTTACACTTTAATGCCTATAAATACATCCAATGGTAAACAGGGGACAGAGGCCATGTCACATTTACATGACACATCTTTGTGAAAAAATAACAGAGGGCAAAGGGCACAAGCATGCTTAGCATGCATCAAGTACATTATTGCCATTAGGAGTTCAACTGCAGAAGTGAGCCCAGCTACTATGTTTCAAAATCAATGTAAGGCTGGATTCACACTTACTCATTTTTAGTGCTTTTTGCATTTTGCAGATTTGCACTACAGAACGTGTTCCATAGGAAACCATGGTAAATAGACTGTAGTGCAAATCTGCAAAATGCAAAAAGCATTAAAAATGCAAAGGTGTGAATCAGGCCTTAGGCCTTATGTTAGGCAATGGAAACAGAGAGGACAGTATGGCGTCTACAATTGGCAGATATTTGCATAATTTGAACAATTTTATAAAATAAAGAGTTCCCTACAAGAAGAAATTGAATATTCATCTCTTCTGTTGTCTATGTTGCCAATCTCTGCCTTACTGAAGAAAAATTGCCCTGCCGAAGAATCTGCAGAATCTGGCACTTCTTGGGGGGTCTGTTTTCTGCTCCCAAGCTGTGCACTGTGGATTCCTCCCGATGGCCCCTACATTACAACAGGACACAGTAGGGTAAGGGTGGCAGATGGAACCACTGACTGCAGTGGTGTCCAGGACCATTGCTTAAAGCATTTGTTACCCCAACACTTCATATTCCTGATCTGTGCCTGCTGTACAATGTACCTGTATGAGAAAGTATCCTGTTCTCTTAATATTGCTTCCTTTATGTGAAATCCCTGGTTTTCCTGCTAGTCCCCTTGCTTGCCTATTAAAGACTGACCATGCTAAGCAGGGGAGCCAAGCATTGTCAGTTCTCTAGCTATGCTGGGAACTTAGTGTACTCTCCTCCAATGATCAGACTTGTCCTGTCACACCTCCCACTGCACAGCCATTCACTGGGAAGTTCAGTGTGCTCCTGCTCCCCCCCCCCCCCCCAGCTTTTATGCAGCTGACAACAGAGGGAATGTGATAAAAAAGGAAAAAAAGGTATTTATAATGTTTTTTTTTAATATATCTATACAAAAATGTTTTGCCATTCATTTCTATTTTAAAAGGAATGAGTTGTTTTACAAGGTAATCATTTACAATCACTTTAAAGCATCGGTTTCTGCAGACTATTTATTTCACTCTTGATTTCACTTCACAGCAGACATAGTGACATGGGCCATGTTAGAGTTTAGTATAGAATGTGTTCTTTGCAGGAAACACTTTTATTTTATACATTTATTTTAGCAACCCAGTCACTTTAACGGTGGTAACAGGAACTAAAGGTAGAAAGTGTACAGTGTCTCCAACTGTAAATCTGTCCTAATGCAGGAAACATCATGAAAGATGACTCTCCAGATGATATTACCATTCAACTACTTATAAAGCCTGTTTTTTTTTTTTTTTTTTTTTTTGCTCTGTGCACAAAGTTATTGTGCTTTGGCCTTGAATAAGAGCTGATTCTGAATTGTAGTCCTGCCATAAATTCCAGATTTCTAAAGTGTACAGTTTTTGATTAGACTGGGATACTGAGATGTCTTTTAAATTCTGTGGTCATTTTCAAGGCTAGAATGTTGTGACATTAAGCAATCAGCCTATTAAAGTGGACCTTCAGTATTTTTTTTTCATCTTTCCATCTAATAAATCTTCTGCCCTTGTTGTTTTACCTTTGGATAGTAAAACATTTTTTTCTGCCAGTAAATACCTTATACAGCCCACTTCCTGTTTCTTGTCTGGTAAAAAGCCTAGGCTTATGACATCATGTACAACTCTCTCACTCTCGTGAGAGTTTGCCAGGAAGGGTTGGGAGATGAGTATTAAGAGGACCAGTGAGAGCTGCAGAGCTGGAGGTGTGCCTCTCTGTGTCTGTGTAAATCCAGGAAGTGAACAGGAAGCAGCTTCAGCTACCCACAGTTAAAATGGTTGCAGCCTACAGGGAGATTTCTGCAGCATATTTGACAAGTACAGAATCACAGTACCTTATTTCTCACTCCATAAGATGCACCTAGGTTTTAGAGGAGGGAAACAAGAAAAAAAAATATTCTGAACCAAATGGTGTACTCAAATATTTACCAGTGTCCATGAAATGCAGCCTGACCATTGCCATAAATGCGACCTGACCGTTGCCATAAATGCGACCTGACCGTTGCACATAAATGCAGCTTCTCTTTGCCCACCAATGCAGCCTTTCTGCCCACCAATTGCAGCCTCTATGTGCCCTCTACTGTAGCATCTTTGCCCACCAATTTCAGCCTCTGTGCCCATTGCAGCCTCTCTGCCCACTAATTGCAGCCTCTATGTGCCCATCACTGCAGTATTTTTGCCCACCAATTGCCGCCTCTGTGCCCACTAATGTCAGCTTCTGGATAACACAGCGCTCTCCTCCCTCTGTCCTCCACTCATATGGCACGGAGCTGGGTCTGTGTGCAAGGTCCCGCCCCCCTAGACTGGCTCTTGTGATAGGCAGAACACTTATTCAATCTATTATCACATGAGCCAGTCTAGGGGGGTGGGACCTTGCACACAGACCCAGCTTCATGACATACGAGCGCCGGAAGACAGAGGGAGGAGAGCGCTGCAGTCGCCGGTAGGAAAGTCTGGCCATGCTCACAGGGGCTTCAGATATCTGTCCTCCATTCTCCTGCCTCTCTTCTGGCGGTGGCGGTGGGGGGGGGGGGGGGGGCGCGTCGGTGCCTAGCATGCATTCACTCCATAAGACGCAGAGACATTTTCCCCCATATTTCTGGGGGGAAAAAAGTGCGTCTTATGGTGCGGAAAATACGTTATATAAAATAATATGCAAAGTGGTTAGAGGGAAGCTTCAGAATGGCAAAGATGTTTTTATTACAACTTATGTGAGCAGTTCCTCTTTAAGTCTCTGTTGTCCGTGTCAGGGAGCTTCAAACTGTTACAACTTTCTCAATGCAGATTGTCCATGTCTTACCTTTACTGTTCCCATAGACACATTAAATAATTAAGCATGTTTTTGGTACTTGCTGGAACTTCTTGGAGGACACCTCTTTCAAATCTGACACATTCTGCTAATTGCCAGTTACCCCACTATTCATGCACACGAGACGCAGGTGAAAACTCTGCTCAAAAAAAGCTGAAACGCACGTTTAGAAACACGCGTTTTGCCGCGTTGGCATGCCACGTTTAGCCGTGTTTAGCCGCGTTTAGCCGTGTTTGCGTTTATAAGCGTTTATAAAGATAACATCATGTAGACCCTCCCCAAGCTCTCGAAGCATGTTTTGTTAACTATTTCCGCTATTTTGATCAGAGTGAGCAGCAGCAGCATAGAGAGCAGTTTTACACTTGCATTTGCCTCTCTTTCTGTGGTATAGATTTTAAAATGTATCCCATATTGAATATATGTCAGGAAATGCTCCTGATGTTGCTCTTGATGAGACAGCAACGTCTTTGCAAATTTCGTGAGAGGTCCAGAGTCAGAGCTCATCGATATTGGACCCATTAGTTGATGGGACAGTGAATGTCCATTGGATATTTCACAAACATGTATGTGCAGCTGCGTACCTACCCCGACAAGTTTTTTCATTTTAGCCGGATGTCCATTGTCACATTTGATCTGCTCTTAGGAAAAGTACGACCTGGTCTGACATTCGTGGACACCAATATGAGAAACAGTGTGTCACCAGAGGAACGTCTGTTGGTAACAATCAGGTATGTGTATATATTTATAAAATATATTTATCTATAGATGTACAGATGAATTTTTTTCTCTGTCCTTCATTTAAAAAAAAAATGTCTATTTATAGCAAATTATCCAATTTTTTAAAATATCTAAAATTTTCTTGTGGCAATTTTTAAAATGTTTTCATTATTTCTAATATAAAACAATATTAAAATAGTTATTTTTTTTTTAATCTTAATATATTTTTTTATTCATTTTTTCTAGTTTCAAAATTGTTTTATTTAAAAGCAAATCTATGTTAATTAGATTTTTTATAATTGTTTTAAATATATATCTTTATTGTGAAATATGTATTGATTAATATATTTAAATTCTTTGCTGCTGTATATGGTAGTATAATATTTTTTAATGCCTTATTAAAATATCCAAAATCCTAACCATTCATCCTAACCCTAACCACTAACCCTACCCCTAACTCTAAACAATAACACTAACCACTAACCCTAACCCCTAACACTAACCCTACCCCTAACCCTAACAGCTAACCCTATCCCTTACACTAACCCTAACCCTAAACAACCCTAACCCTAATCCAACCCTTAATCCTAAACAATAACCCTAACGGATAACCACTTACCATAACACCCAACCCTAATGACCAAATTACATTGCTGCAGATGGTCACAGTTGACTTTGAGGCCATGTATCTCTGATGCAGAAAAGTGCATGACATTTTGCGACCCGACTTTGGGGCCCCCTATCTCGGGGTCACTTGGTGATAGGAACCTCAAATTTGGATATGTTATAGTCCACAGTGTCTGCATACCGAATTTGGGGTTCTTGGCAATAAGTGGCCCCAAGATATGGGCCCCCAAAGTCGGACAAAATGTCATTCTCAGATCATATTTCTGAGTTTTCAGGTCCAAAAAATTGGGTTCCTTTAAAAACGCTTATAAACGCAAACGCGGCTAAAAACGGGTTTTGCCGTGTTTTGCGCCTGAAACATGGACATTTTTGCTTCTGAACCCATTTTTTTGCTTCTGGAAAAACGAGGTTAAACGCAACTGCATAAAAACGGCACAAAAAAGAGACTGTGTGCATGGACACATAGGATAACATTGAATGAGTTCAGGGGCAGTTGAAAAAAGTGTCCAACTGCATCTGAACACGTGTTTAACAGTGTCTCGTGTGCATAAGGCCTAACTCACCAACTGTTCTCCTCTCATAGAAGCTTTGTGGCAGTTGCTAACCAACTGTGAAAATAATGACCAGGAAAAAAAAAAAACACAATTGTAAATGATGTATATATGGGTTGTAGGAAAGATTCATAAAACATTACATTTTTTAGTTTATGTCCAAGGGGCAGACTCCTCTGTGAGTCTACAAGCAACATTAATTGTAAAAAAAAAAAAAAAAAAGAATATTGATTTTACTGTTTGAATGTGTACAATGCTTTTCATGGTGTACAACAGATGTCATGAAAATTATCTGTCTTGGAAGCGTGCCCTTTGTTTTCGTGGTATTGCCCCAGCCTTTTTCTTCAAAAATACATATTAGGCATTCACATTCAAAATGATAATAATTCTAACTTTTTCTTCTTCTGCAGAACTGCACATTACTCACATATATTTTCATTGACATTCAAAATAATAATAATAATAATGTATTATTCTTTATAAATGCATATTACTAACATGTCATTTCATTGACATTCAAAATAACAATAATAATGATGAATTACTGATACAAACAAGAGATGTTATCAATATGGCCAGCCAAGATCTGCATTATCAATGTGTCAGTAAAATATTGAAGTATGTGTGGTAGAGGTTGGCCAGCCTGAGTATAGCCCATTTTATACAGTATGCTGCTAAAAAAAAGACTTGGCATTTCTGCAGTTTAAAGTGGATTTTGTACTAAAAATAAAAAGTCCGCTTATTACATACCCTATGCAAAATCGCTGACCTAAAAAAATAAAAAAAGGGAGTAAAAAATATTATAATAATATATTTACTCCATTGAGTCGCTCAAATTTTATGAGAAGATTATCCTATGCTGGAGTGTCATCTCACAAGATTTGGGCTTACCCAGCATTCTCTGGGATCGTTGGAAGGATGTTGATGTCTCTCATGCAGAACGGAAGCCCGGGGGAAAGATAAGTATATTAATGAACTTTTTTATATAATTTTTATTATTTTAGTGGAGTGTTTTGGCATGGGGATGGAAGTCCTTAGTAAATAAGCAGGCATAGCTTGTAGTGCAAATTCTGTTCGTGCTGAATGCACTTATATTACAAAACACATGAATACATTGGCTCTAGATTTGATAACATGAGCCATTACTCAGCAGCCATGGGAAGGATAAGAGCCGAAAGGCTAATTTGGGAAACACTTCTGTTTCAAACTGTCTGGGAGACAGACATGGGCTGAAAAAAGACAACTGTATCACCCTCAAGGGACAAAGAGAAAACATTTTTATCAAAGTGACCTGTTTTCTCCGATACAGATCAGAGTCTGTTCTACAGTATGAAACTGTAGTAATGTTTCTCCAATATGTAGAACAAGAAACATTAGGTTAGGTATAATATTAGCAATCTGATCACATGTGAGCTTTTCTATTATGTTACTCCTTATTCATTGCCTTAATTATAATAATTCACGGTTTAATTTTAATATTTCACAGTTTAAAAAAAAAATGCTGCTAATATTACTTATTTACTGTACTTTAATTGTTTGTGCACAACACACAACACACTATACATTGTAAAGCTCTGCGGAAACTGTTGGCGCTATATAAATCGTGCATAATAACAATAATAAAACTTTAGCCATGTAGCTTGGCACATTTACTGTATCTCACAAATGTGAGTACACCCATCATATTTTTGCAAATATTTTATTATATCTTTTCATGTGACAACACTGAATAAATTACAGTTTGCTACAATGTAAAGTAGTGAGTGTACAGCTTGTATAACAGTGTAAATTTGCTGCCCTTAAAATAACTCAACACACAACCATTAATGTCTAAACTGCTGGCAACAAACGTGAATATGTCCAAATTGGGCCAAATATGAGAATATTTTGTGTGTCCACCATTATTTTGCAGCACTGCCTTAACCTTCTTGGGTTGCGCCACTGAAGTTCTCTTCAACGCATCCATAACGACATCACTGAGCTGGTGGAAGTTAGAGACCTTGTGCTCCTCCACCTTATCACAAAATACAAAATATTCTCATATTTGGCCCAATTTGGACATATTCACGTTTGTTGCCAGCAGTTTAAACATTAATGGTTGTGTGTTGAGTTATTTTAAGGGCAGCAAATTTACACTGTTATACAAGCTGTGCACTCACTACTTTACATTGTAGCAAACTGTAATTTATTCGGTGTTGTCACATGAAAAGATATAATAAAATATTTACAAAAATGTGAGGGGTGTACTCACTTTTGTGAGATACTGTATGTCAAAGTGTATGTAAAGCCAAAACATTCCCTTTTTTATTGTTAAAACTCTTGTTAAATATAACTATTGTCTGTGTTTTGCAAATATAGACTTTTTCAGGAAATGGCCATAACACGCACAAACGATAAGCACCATAGGGGCGAACAGGCTAAATAGGCTGCCTGTGTGGTTCCCCCTTGCTTCTCCCTCTTTACCCAGCGGGAATTTGGTGTCGCCGGAAGGGATCAATACATTTATAAGCTCAGGGGATACCCAGAGTATCTACTATCACACGCCTATTGGCCACCTACATACTACAATTTTCACCAAAACCGTATGCTTAAAGCCCTAGGGCTCAGCACAATATTGAGAATACTGTTATCAGCTCCTGAAGAAGTGTTATTTATTAGACGCGAAACATGTAGAGCACCAGAACACGTTTAAGCTTCAACTGTATATTTGATATCCGCTATTTTATATTTATATAATTATGTATTTGTGTTTTCCTTTTTGGAAACCTTGAGTGATAACCTTTGATAGGATATCAACTAGGTCTTAAATGTGTATGTATAAGGAGGAAAAAACTTTTTTGTATTTGTACTTTTAATTTTGATTGTTTATATTTTATATGCAATTTGCTTTGATAATAAATAGAGATAATCTCTCTTGAATATATTGGTTGTTTTTACAACTCTTTTTATGCCTAAAAAGTCCAACTGAACCCACATTTTTTTGAGGTCTTTTATGTGAAGGTTCTCTTATCTATATTTTTTATTTTTCTTCCCAACTCCCCATTTCCTGAAAAAGTCTATATTTGCAAAGTGATAACCAGGACGTGGCATGTGTTTAAAAAAAAATTTTTTTTAGTGTATCCACAGACACCACCCTAGACACCACCCTGTGATAGATACACATCTCTATTCATTCAAATACTATTGTCTGTGTTACCACTGCAAAATCGGTGCAAAATACATTTTACAAGTTTTGAATTGTTTATCATAGTTACAGCAATCACAACAACCCTACTGCATTGACCATTTTGGGACTGAGATTTATTGTACAGGTGGTCCCCGGGTTACAAACAAGATAGTGTAACACCAGCCAAAATGAATACAGGAATGATTTTCTCTTCCTAGGGGTAGATTTCCTCTCACTTCCTGTTGTCTCAGAGACGGGAATTGAGATTAAATCCATCTAAAGAGGATACAGACAGCAGTAAAAACCTCACAGTGGCTCTAACCCCACACCACACAGTACTATACAGTACTAGCCAAAACTATTAAATAAATGCAACGTAGACAGATGTTTGCTTTAACTTATTATTTATGTTTACCTGTGGATGTAGATGCAGATACATATACATGTAAATGCTTAAACATTTTCAAACACTGTACAGAACAGTACAACCTTAGACAATCGTGGTAGAAGATGATGATCTTATTGAAGAGGATAGGACTGCTACTATAGAGTCAGAATCTGATTCAGCTGCTGGAGTCAGTTTCTTGAAGTAGGCATCAAGGGATGCGCTTTTCTTTATCTCATCGTCAATAGCCCTGTAGCATCTCAGGCCTTCTGTAACTGTACAGTAAAGCTCTCTGTACCAGGATCTTGCTCCTATAACTTTTCCATTCCTGCTTCAATGGTTTTCTTCCATAAATTCGCAATCAAATAAGAACACAGTGCTGTAAAAAGCTAGGAGGGTGCTGCTCACCCCAAGTAGATACAAATAGAACTAGTTCCCCCACAAACGGGGTTTTTAGGCAGCAAGAGACAGTAATAGAAGCCAATAGAAGTAGTATAAAAGGTATTTTAATAATAATTGGTAAAAACAAACATGAGCTTCACCTGAACACTTGGATAACAGACAAAATCATGTATATAAAGTACATATAATGTCACATGGAAGTAAAATAACAGACACAACTATGTTACACTGTATGAGTAGATAACAGTGAGAGCATAAAGCTAACGCGTTTCGACCCCAGAGGGGGTCTTCTTCAGAGATGGTGGTCTGTTAAAAGAAAAACAAGATTACACTGAATAAATAAATCCGGTGTTATACATATTAGGGATACCCAATATTAATTTAAAAATGGTTTACCCAATAATGTACTTCCAGGTAGGTAAGATGGATTATAGTGCTTCAGAAGAAAGGTTCTCCCATAAGGCAATGTCTCAATTTCCTTTACGCATCTTGAGTGGTACCTGGTCCGTATGTATTGCCAAGATGCCAGATGGAAGAGGAGGCAGCGTCACAAACCCACTGGCGTGACTCGCGGGAGGTCACACTATTGCCTTGCCCCCCAGAAGAGGAAACTCCGGGGGGGTAGGTGCGAGTAAGGGTACACCGAAGGTATGGCGGGTCACACCTGCAGCGAGATCCCAACAATGGCAAAAAATTAATTAATTAAATAATTGAAAGCGAGGATTATTTAATATTGGAAACATGGAGTGCATACATGATATGGGGATAATGATATCATATCCCCATTATGTATGCCAGAGGTTGTACACATGTATATATATATATATACACACTTGCACCCCCAATTGTCCAAATGTCCATATAGCATGCTTTCTAAAACCCGAACAAAGAAAGAAAGAAAAGGGGGGAAAGGGGACCATGCCTGGGAGTCCAAGGAGCCTAAGAAAGAGGGGAACGAAGGAAGAAATAGCCTGGAATGAGTAGGTGTGTAAATGTGTGTTGGTGTGTGAGCCATGACACGCAGAAGAAGGGGGACGGGAAAAAAAGAAAAAAGGGAAAAAGGAGAAATAAAAAGGTGATGGGAGGTGGGCTGTGTGAAGACGGTGTAAGTATACACTTAAGCAGAGAAAGAAAAAGTGCGCAAGGGAATGGTGAACAAGTGAAAAAATGAATAAATAATGATATATGCGGGTCATACAACAAACAAACAAGAAAACACCACATGTGAAGGTGTGCAAAAACAAGATGCGCTAAACTAGGTGACAATGGTAGGGGACATGATCAATAAAAGTGTCAAGTGCATGATGATATATACATACAAGAAAAGTGTGTAAGTGTGGTGTGTGAGAAAATACCAAACAGGTGTATTAGCGTCATTGGAATAGCCAGGCAAGTGGTGAGATTATTACCTGAATTGTAAGACCTAATGGGAAACTGTTCCAGAAGGTAAAGATGAGGGACGGCGACTTAGGCGTTAGTCCACAAGTGGTAACTGGCGCAGTCCCTACAACGTATTTCCTGAAGTCCGATCTGTAAATTAGTTTAGATCAGTCCTCATATTAAACAGCCAGTAAAAAGGCTTGTTTTGGTGCAGTGTATCACCAAATATAGGTCAAATACAAAGGGGAAATAAATGCTCACCTAACAACGGGTACAGGTTTCTTTCCTCCTGGATGAATATACACCTCCTATGAAGGAAGGTTCATATATAAAGCCTGGAGATTGGCTACAGGTGCAAACGCCCACCAATCAGTCGGTGTATCCAAACGTGTTGGCTGCCTGAATAGGATCAGCCTCGTGTGGCCGCCCCGGCGTCCTGGAAGGCCGGAAACCGGCCCCGAAATTTCGTCACTTCCGTCGCAAAAACGTGGCGTCACAACGTCGCGCACGTTCGCTCGATCGAACTGACGCGCGCGAAGTATATGTCACGCACGTTCGCCCAAACGAGCGGACGTGCCTGAGGTGTGCGCCCGGAAGTGTCCGAGGATGCCGCCGGCAAGGGAATATGTGTCCACCATCCCTCAACAAGGGGGGTGGGGGAACCAATGGAGAGGCCTGTCCGTAAAATACAGGCAGAAACCACTCCTACCCTTGCCGGGGAGTCAGAACAGGGGGCAGACCCATTATCCCCTCCTCACCTCTGTAAATTGGCAAAGGACCATTAGAGATTTCGAGGGAAGAGAGACATATTCTCAACGGAAGGAAAAAAATTATTATATTATAAAATAAGAATTAAGCGATGTCAAAAAGCCGAGACTAGCCAGGTACCCCCTGAGCACCCACCTGGGATCTTCGGGACTGGTCAAGGGATGGGAAGTGTAGGGGTGAAGAGAATGGAAAGGGGAAAAAAAAAAAAAAAACAATTTATTAAAATAAAAAGGAGGTTGTGCTCGTGGAGGGGAAGAAGATCCAAAGGTGGGGGAAAAGGAGAGGTAGATGGCAGGTCGGGGCATATCATCACAAAAAGCCAAGTAGAATTCACCAATCAAGTTGTATAATTATATAATACTCTACAAAGTTTAATGGCGTCTATTGTCATGTAAATATAAGTCTCTATCAAGAGCCTGAGCGGAGCAAATATGCAAACTATAATAAAATGTACATCAATTGAAACACATGACAGTTAGACACATGGTTTTTCTGGGTAATCACTGATATAAGGATACATTGCATATACAAAACAATCCAAAATAATCTATTGGCGGATACGGAAAAAGAGCCTGAGATGTAATAATGAAGGGAAAAAGGAGAGAGAGGCCCGGGTAGGGGAGAGGAGAGGCCCCCACTGCGAAGCAAGGGAGGCTTTATTGTGTCCTTCCAGAGGAAAATCCTTTAAGGAAGGGAGCAAAAGAGATCGATTCGTTTAAGCCCGGGGCAGAGGTGGCATCCAAGTTGTGTATCCACCTCTGTTCCCGTTGCAATAAGATCTTATTCCAATCCCCACCCCGGGCCGGTATGTGTATGCGATCTAAGGCCACAAATGTGAATTTCGGCATCCTGTAATTATGTACTGTTACAACATGTCGACCAACTGGCAAATAATAATTGCCGATTTCCATACTGTACACGTGTTTGGATACGCGACGGTGGAATTCCTGCTTGGTTTTGCCCACATAGTATGCCCCACATTCGCATTCCATAAGGTATACTATTCCACGTGTTTGGCAGTTTACAAAATGAATGGGTCGAAAGATGCCACCATTTGGTAGGCAAAAGATCTTATCCCGTCTAATGTACTTACAGCATGAGCAATGATTGCAAGGAAAAGAGCCAAAAACTGAACAGTGTTTGGATCTCTTTGCCGCACTCATATACTCACTTTGCACTAATCTGTCGTGCAGTGATGTGGCACTCTTGAAAGAAATAGAGGGACGTGTAGCGACAAGACGTCCAATTTTGGGATCATCAGTTAGGATGGGCCAATATTTTTGAATAATGTTGTAAATAATGTTGTGTTGTTTGGTAAAGCGCATCGTGATCCTAGGTAGATTGCCCATAGGGTCATCACGTGTCTTTTTGGAAAACAGAAGATCCTTACGAGGTAGGGTTACCACCTTATTAAACGCCCTCCGTAAACACGAGCGGCTGTACCCGCGTGCTAAGAATCTAATCTGAAGTTTATAAGCTTCTTCTCTGAAGAGGCTATCATTAGAGCAATTCCTGCGAAGACGCAGGTACTGCCCATATGGTATGGACTGTTTTAAGGCAATGGGATGGAAGCTGTCGGCATGTAGCACCGTATTGCCCGCTGTGCTCTTCCGGTATAGTGATGTGTAAATAGAGTTTTCTGGGGTGCGGCCTATGATGACATCCAAGAACGTAATGCTCTGGGTGTCATAAATCATGGTAAATTTTAAATTGTACTTGTTTGTATTGATACAAGATTCAAATTCCAACAAAGCCGTCTCTGATCCCTCCCAGATGATGAGGACATCATCGATGTACCGGCGCCACATAGCAATGTGACGCGTGTACCCGACAAGGCCCTCATCACCCAGGAGGGATTTTTCCCACTCCCCCAGGTACAGGTTGGCGTAAGCCGGGGCACAACAAGTACCCATGGCCACGCCCTGCACCTGGAGGTAGTGGGAATTGTTGAATAGAAAGAAATTATGATGTAAGATGTAATTCAAACCATTCGCGATGAATTCATTCACCTCACATGCATATTTACCGCTGGTTTGGAGTAAGTTCCGTATCGCTTCAACCCCACAATTGTGTGGGATGGAGCTATAGAGAGCCTCCACATCAATGGCCACCAGAATAGACTTGTCAGTTAGGGTATAGTTTTCGATTGTCTGTAACAAATGTGTCGTATCCTTCACATACGAAGGCATACATGTGACAAATGGTTGTAAGTATGAGTCGATGACTTTGCTGAGATTTTCAGCTATTCCACCTCTCCCCGAGACAATCGGCCGACCGGGTGGTCGTGATTGACATTTGTGGATCTTGGGTAAGCTGTAAAAGGTAGGTACCCTAGGATGTTTCGTTCTAACAAAGGTGTGTTGTTCCCTTGTAATGCCTCCCTTAGTGAGAGCTGTGTCAATGAAATTATAGAATTTATCATAGTAGGTCTGTATTAGTTTACTTGGAATGACCTTGTATCATTCTTTGTTGTCTAAGATATCTTGACACATCCGTACGTAGTCCGAATTATCCATTAGGACTACGTTACCCCCCTTATCGGAGGGTTTTATTGTAATGTTGGCATTTTTTGTCAGCATATCAAGGGCTTTAGCTTCCTCTTTGTTTAGATTATCAGGATCTGATTTCCTGTATGCCAATTTACAAATGTCCCTAGCTACTAATTTAACAAATATATCGATATTTGAGTTTAAACTCAAGGGAGGAAATTTCCCAGAGGGTTTCTTAAAATTATGCTGAATTCTATGTGTGGATTCATCAGCAGTTTCGAGTAGCGCTTCCAAGTCTATTTGGTCTATAAGGTCCACTGTGTTGTTTTCTTCGTATAGAAGTGTTAAGTCCCTTAGGGCCTTAAATTCCCTCATACTAAACCTTGACCAGTCGGTAATAACGGTGTCAGTGGTACTTTTTGTATGCAGGCTTTTTAATAGGAGTCTGCGTGCAAATAGTTGGATATCAATGATAGCCCCGAAGGGGTCTAGATTTGCCTGTGGGCAAAATGTCAGGCCGCGTGCCAGAACATCACTTTCGACCGTAGATAGTGCATAGGACGAAAGATTAATCACACTGAGTGAATCACCTGAATCCGTGTGACAAATGCGTCCAAATTTCCTGTTCCCTTGTTTGGATGGGGTGAGGGGAATCCCCGTTTCGAGTTTAAAGAGCTCTGACACAGTTCTAGGCTGGGTGCTACAGTGTCCCTAGCGTGTCCATTAGATGTCCCATTGTTACAAATAGCCTCGATATTGCGATTAGGTTCCCCTTGGAATATCGGGGCATCCCTTTCTCTCCCACTACGTGACCCATTGTCACAAGTGGAAGTGCCTGTGTCGTCGGGGTATTTGCATGGGACTTCACCAAATGCAAATGCCTCCTGTGCATCTGTGTGCAGATCCCGACCTTTCTCGGGTCTCCCTGTTGGGGTGTTATCGGTAATGCGTTTCTTAGTGTTACCCTCAGGGGAATCTTTGTTGCTACGATTCCTTTTGAACTTTCCCCGTGATTTTTGCACCTGTTTAGTTGGTTCATTAGGTTTAGACAGGTCCTTGGGTTTATTTGTGTTCTTATTGGGAAGATGTATCTTTCCATTAACATTCTTTTTGGATTGTGTGTTAATACTCCATTTATAGGCTCGTCCCTCTGAGAAGGCAAATTTATCCCTCCAGTATTTGGATTCCTTCTTGCGTAAAATATTTTTATTATAGATGGATAAGTCATCCCGGAGTTTGGTCCGGGTTTCTACAGCTAGGGTATGTGACGCATAAGGTTGTAAAGCCATTTCCAAGGTGTGGATTTCCTTGTCGAGGAGTTCAATCTGCCTGGTGTACTCCCTGACAAGGA
Source organism: Lithobates pipiens (assembly GCF_037356315.1). Classification (NCBI taxonomy): domain Eukaryota; kingdom Metazoa; phylum Chordata; class Amphibia; order Anura; family Ranidae; genus Lithobates; species Lithobates pipiens. Next base: position 270,607,958 of record NW_027507748.1, on the reverse strand, counting down.
TAGTCATCATTTGCTGAGAGCAAGCATTTAGGTTGGCCTCCCATTCTGTTTTGCATTCATTGCTAATTAGGTCTATATTTGGAAAAATTTGGACCCTGAGACCTAATGGGTTAATCTTTTCATTCTTATATCTTTCGAATGATTTGATATGCCAAAATAGTGCTGATTTCCTTTCAAGTGTTCTCATTAATTTAGAGGTCAAAGTAGTAATCTCAGTATCAACCCGATCATTTTTCTCAAATTCTGTTTCATACCCTAACATCAACAGATCCCAATCATTACCCTGAAACATTTTTTTTTTTTCCCCTTTCCATTCTCTTCACCCCTACACTTCCCATCCCTTGACCAGTCCCGAAGATCCCAGGTGGGTGCTCAGGGGGTACCTGGCTAGTCTCGGCTTTTTGACATCGCTTAATTCTTATTTTATAATATAATAATTTTTTTCCTTCCGTTGAGAATATGTCTCTCTTCCCTCGAAATCTCTAATGGTCCTTTGCCAATTTACAGAGGTGAGGAGGGGATAATGGGTCTGCCCCCTGTTCTGACTCCCCGGCAAGGGTAGGAGTGGTTTCTGCCTGTATTTTACGGACAGGCCTCTCCATTGGTTCCCCCACCCCCCTTGTTGAGGGATGGTGGACACATATTCCCTTGCCGGCGGCATCCTCGGACACTTCCGGGCGCACACCTCAGGCACGTCCGCTCGTTTGGGCGAACGTGCGTGACATATACTTCGCGCGCGTCAGTTCGATCGAGCGAACGTGCGCGACGTTGTGACGCCACGTTTTTGCGACGGAAGTGACGAAATTTCGGGGCCGGTTTCCGGCCTTCCAGGACGCCGGGGCGGCCACACGAGGCTGATCCTATTCAGGCAGCCAACACGTTTGGATACACCGACTGATTGGTGGGCGTTTGCACCTGTAGCCAATCTCCAGGCTTTATATATGAACCTTCCTTCATAGGAGGTGTATATTCATCCAGGAGGAAAGAAACCTGTACCCGTTGTTAGGTGAGCATTTATTTCCCCTTTGTATTTGACCTATATTTGGTGATACACTGCACCAAAACAAGCCTTTTTACTGGCTGTTTAATATGAGGACTGATCTAAACTAATTTACAGATCGGACTTCAGGAAATACGTTGTAGGGACTGCGCCAGTTACCACTTGTGGACTAACGCCTAAGTCGCCGTCCCTCATCTTTACCTTCTGGAACAGTTTCCCATTAGGTCTTACAATTCAGGTAATAATCTCACCACTTGCCTGGCTATTCCAATGACGCTAATACACCTGTTTGGTATTTTCTCACACACCACACTTACACACTTTTCTTGTATGTATATATCATCATGCACTTGACACTTTTATTGATCATGTCCCCTACCATTGTCACCTAGTTTAGCGCATCTTGTTTTTGCACACCTTCACATGTGGTGTTTTCTTGTTTGTTTGTTGTATGACCCGCATATATCATTATTTATTCATTTTTTCACTTGTTCACCATTCCCTTGCGCACTTTTTCTTTCTCTGCTTAAGTGTATACTTACACCGTCTTCACACAGCCCACCTCCCATCACCTTTTTATTTCTCCTTTTTCCCTTTTTTCTTTTTTTCCCGTCCCCCTTCTTCTGCGTGTCATGGCTCACACACCAACACACATTTACACACTACTCATTCCAGGCTATTTCTTCCTTCGTTCCCCTCTTTCTTAGGCTCCTTGGACTCCCAGGCATGGTCCCCTTTCCCCCCTTTTCTTTCTTTCTTTGTTCGGGTTTTAGAAAGCATGCTATATGGACATTTGGACAATTGGGGGTGCAAGTGTGTATATATATATATATACATGTGTACAACCTCTGGCATACATAATGGGGATATGATATCATTATCCCCATATCATGTATGCACTCCATGTTTCCAATATTAAATAATCCTCGCTTTCAATTATTTAATTAATTAATTTTTTGCCATTGTTGGGATCTCGCTGCAGGTGTGACCCGCCATACCTTCGGTGTACCCTTACTCGCACCTACCCCCCCGGAGTTTCCTCTTCTGGGGGGCAAGGCAATAGTGTGACCTCCCGCGAGTCACGCCAGTGGGTTTGTGACGCTGCCTCCTCTTCCATCTGGCATCTTGGCAATACATACGGACCAGGTGCCACTCAAGATGCGTAAAGGAAATTGAGACATTGCCTTATGGGAGAACCTTTCTTCTGAAGCACTATAATCCATCTTACCTACCTGGAAGTACATTATTGGGTAAACCATTTTTAAATTAATATTGGGTATCCCTAATATGTATAACACCGGATTTATTTATTCAGTGTAATCTTGTTTTTCTTTTAACAGACCACCATCTCTGAAGAAGACCCCCTCTGGGGTCGAAACGCGTTAGCTTTATGCTCTCACTGTTATCTACTCATACAGTGTAACATAGTTGTGTCTGTTATTTTACTTCCATGTGACATTATATGTACTTTATATACATGATTTTGTCTGTTATCCAAGTGTTCAGGTGAAGCTCATGTTTGTTTTTACCAATTATTATTAAAATACCTTTTATACTACTTCTATTGGCTTCTATTACTGTCTCTTGCTGCCTAAAAACCCCGTTTGTGGGGGAACTAGTTCTATTTCTTCCATAAATTCTGTCATCCGCTGCACTAGTAAGATAAGCTCTTTATTGGTTAGTTCTTTGCCATGGGTGTCGAGTAACTCCATGATATCATTTTCACTGATGTCCAACTGCAGTTGATTACCAATAGCAACCACAGCTTGCCTGGTTGTGGCGATTTCTTTATCTGTAAACCCCAGAAATTCTTGTGTGAATTGGGAGCACAATTCGTTCCAAACTCCTATCATATTTGTTTCTTTCACTTCATCCCAAGCATCAGCAATATTTTTGATGGCATCATAAATGTGATAATTCTTCCAGAACTCTTAAGGTCATCTGATCCTTTTGGGTAGCCCTGACAGCTTGAGAGAATGTCTTCCGTAATAAACTCAAAGTCTCTAACAGCCCTGAAGGTGGATATGACTCCTTGATTCATTTGGCTGAAGTAGAGATGTGGTGTTGGGGGTTAGAAATACCACCTTTACATAGGGGTGCATGTCTGGATGTCCAGGGGCATTGTCAAGGAGAAGAAGAATTTTGAAGGGAATTTTTTTGCTCAAACAATAACATTCAACAGCAGGGAAAAAATGGTTCAAAAACCATTTTTCAAAGACTGTAACTAACCCAAGCCTTTGAATTTGCCATCCAAATAACAGGAAGAGTTGCCTGCTAGAGATTACGTAGTGCCCTAGGACTTAAGAAGTGATGAACTAGCAAAGGCTTGAGCTTAAAGTTCCCAGATGCATTACCCCTAAGTAATATAGTCAGCCTGTCCTTTGATGCCTTATGTCCTGGTGCACATTTTTTCCTCTTTTGATATGTAGGTCCTCTCTGGTATTTTTTTCCAAAACAAGCCAGTTTCGTCTACATAAAAAATTTGTTCTGGCAAATAAACGCCATTGTCAATAATATCTTCCAATAGCTTGGGAAAATCACTTGCAGCACTTACATCTGCACTCGCTGCTTCACCTTGAACTTTAATGTTCTGCAAATTAGCTCTTTCTTTAAACTGATTGAACCAACCCCTACGTGCAACAAATTATTTATTGCAATCATCTTCGCTTGCTGGATGGGCAGCTTTTAAATCTTTGAAAAGGCTTTGAGCCTTTTCTTGGACTAAAGAAAGACTCATTGATTTTGGTCTTCTATCCAAATTGTCAGAAACCTTTCCATCTCAACAATTAAACCACTGCATTGCTTGGTAATAATCGTAGAATGCATTGAGGTATGGCCTTTTACATGCTTAATTAAACCTACCTTTATCTTTTAAAATGTTTGCGATTGTTGACTGATTGTAGCCTAATGCCTGCCAATGGACAATGGAGTTTCACCTTTCTCTGATCTCTTTATTATTTCTACTATATTTTCCATGGTGATGGTTTTTCTTTTATTTTGCTGGATCACCAGCACTTGCATCAGATTTGTTTTTTGGAGGTATTTTAAAGACAAAAAATTTTATTAAAAAATTTTAAATTAAGTGCACTCTAGAAAAGAACAACAAAAAGAAAAAAAAATGTAGCAGCCAGACAATTTATTACCAATTTATTCTAATACAACAGGTACTGTATAAAAACACTTACTGTGGCAGCAAGATATAAAGCTCATTGGTTGGGGCATACTCCCAATAGTAGGGGGCACTGAGAACAGAATTGTAATCTCACCAGCTCCACAGGTTCCAGGCGCTTCTAGCTGTGCAGTGATGTGGGATGTTCACTTCTCGGAATGCAGTTCTGTATGTGGGGCATGCAGTACATGTAGTACTGCAGTGTGGGATGTGCCCGGTTTTGCAAGATGGCTGCTCGGCGGTATCTGGGACCAGCGTGGAGCACAAGCGGCCGACAGTGACGTCACACTACCTCTGTTTGTAAGTAGGAGTCGTTCGCAACTCAGATGTTCGTAACTCGGGGACTGCCTGTATTGTACAATTGCATACTATTGCACACAGTAAATGCCATGTAGCATGTCTGAAACTATTTAATTATTTTCATATTATTTCCATTGCTGTATTTTATTAAACCTCTCCTTTTCCAAAGCTGAACTCCAAGGAAATGTAAAACAATTGGGGGGACCCTACTGCAAGATTAAAATTCCCATTTTTGTGCATAATTAACACAAAATAACTATACTTACTGCAGTTCTTCCTAAAGCAGACCTTGTATAAAAACAGAATATTTGATTATTTTTCCTGTAGGCACCAGTAATGTAATTTGGGAAAGCTGAGGATCCAAATCTTATGAGAAAGCACTATGCAGGGGCACATTCTTGCAGGATTTGTAAAATTCTGTGCAAACTGTTGGCACTATATAAATCCTGTATAATAATAATAATAATAATAATAATAATAATAATAATAATAATAATTCAGCTTTACAAGGCACCATACCACAGTGGACTGAGGTTGTATACAGAGAGTGCTGTGTGCTCACTGCTTTCTACCAGATCACTGGCTGAGCTGTCTCCCACAGCTTTCGGTCATGGCTTCTAATAAGGAGTCAGCAGGATGGACTCCCGATCATGTGTCCACTGTGAGCCATTCAAAGCAATCGTGTAATTAGGAAGCCACTCCACCTCTCTGTATTAAGGCCCACTTAAAGGTCTGTGGGGAAGTGGTGTGTAGAAATAAAAGGAAGCTAAAAAAATAACAGATCAACAGGTGGAAAAAAAGCTTGAAAAAAGGAAATTATTGCAACCACAACATTTAAGAATTAGCAAGCTGCACGTTAAATTTTAGCTTTGCTTTAACATTTTAGTAAAATTGCAACTTACAACATTTTATCCTAAAGAAAGGGACCATAAAACATTTCCTGGACATATTTTGCTGCAAAAATAGGTAAATAAGTGTAATTTGTCAACCATAGAACAGCTGGGGCCTCATTCATTTATTTTCTTTATACAAATATAGTGAGAAGGCCACAGGTGGCCTATGAAACACTAGTTTGGCACTGTTGGTCTAAGCCTTTGAACATTGTAAGCGCAAGACCAGATGGAAAGACACAAATAATTTAACATATTTCAATAGAACCATATCTGCTTAGTCAAGTGCAAATTATTTTTGCTAAAAATATTTTGTATATTTTTAGATCTACATACGGTATATGACAAGAGCCCATGGGTAATTACATGTTTTGTTTTCTTAAGCAGCAATCTTGTCTGTTTTTTTTTTTCTCTCTGATATAATTAGAGTACAGGCGCCCTATTGATTACTTATTTAAACTACCGAGTGAGATCAGTCAGTTGACACTGAAGAAAGGACAGCGAATAAGATAATAAAGAAAACAGCTGCACCTCACAAAGTGACAGTCATGTTTTGTAAATATGCAACACGTGGGCTAAATAAATACTTTGTAGTGCACATCTTCACCACCTTCACCCATTTAAGTCCAGGTCTCAGCTCCTGCGGACTGCATTTATTGTAAGTCTGGAATGAAAGTTAGTTTAGCTGCAAGGGCTATATTTGGAATTTATACTGACTTAAAGTGGACCTTTCCAAAAATTTTTTTACCTAACTTACCTTTTTTGGTTTCCACTTCCTAATTTCCCTGAAGAAGTGGAGACAGCCCTGGCCCCTTGCCAGGGCAGCATCACCATTATTTTCTGGGAAATCGCATACCTAAACTATGAGAGCGTTCAGTGGTGTCATACTGCCCATGCGTGAGGTGAAGCACATGATGTCGTGCATTTCATCTCACGCATTTACCATTAGCTGGTAAACGAAACTTGAGAACTTGTGAGATGTCCGGGGAAGGTTTCTCTTTCATTTCAACAGATGTATGTAATGTCATATAGTGTATGGGAGAGTTACGCAGTATGACAGAACAGTGATGTAAATTTTCAAAATGGCAGCAGGGCATTGCGAAAGTTCACCCCCTCCCCTTCCCCGCCCATCTCGCATGTTTCAGGAGGTTGCCAAACACTGGGGATGTTGTGCACTGGGGAGCCGCATGTAAACAGCAGGAAGTCAGAGCTGGCTTCCCACAGTCAAGGTGGCAGTGCTGAGGATCCAGAGACTGGCAAAGAACCAACCCGGGTGAAGACAGCACTAGACTCCTGGACTGCCAAGTGTCTGTTTATTGAAGGTCAGCAGGTACAGTATTTATAGCTTCTGACTTAGAGGCTGTTCACTTTGCAAGAGAATTTTCCCTTAGCTTAGTGAATGTGGGGGAAATTCACTTGGAAAAGAGTACCCAATCACATGCATGTTTGCACATGATTGGATGATGGAAGTTATCATAGCTTCACCTCATTAACTAAACTAAAGCCTGATCGGAAATCCCGCCAGAAAAAGTTCGATGAGAGCTTTTGGTCTGAAATTCCGACCATGTGTATGCTCCATCGGACTTTTGCTGGCAGAATTTCCGTCAGCAAAAGATTGACAGTAGGTTCTCTATTTTTCCGAAGGAAAATGTTCCGATCGGAAATTCAGATCGTCAGTTCCGACGCACAAAATTCCTACGCATGCTCGGAAACAATTCAACGCATGGTTGGAAGCATTGAACTTAATTTCTCAGCTCGTCGTAGTGTTGTACATCACCGTGTTCTTGTTGGTCAAAAGTTCAGAGAACTTTTGTGTGACCCTGTTCATGCAAGCCAAGCTTGAGCGGAATTCCGTTGGAAAAACCATCTAAGTTTTTTTGGACAGAAAATCCGATCGTGTGTACGCGGCATAAGAGAAAATATAGCCTGTCCTTCAAGAAGACCTTCTTTCCTATTGTTTACCTTGTCCAGCCATGCTAAGTCAGTTTATAAGGTCACGTTCCATAACCAGTGAATGATGCATTTGTATATAAAGCACATGCATTGCTTAATTCATTTATATCTTACACCAGGGGAGGCATATCTTCAGTATAAGTATTATCAAATTAGGACAGCTGTTGTTGAAATATAGGCAAGAAGAAAAATCCTTGCTGATGATCTCTTAGCAATAATGGAATATATATTTAAGCACGCAAAGTAAAACTTAATATGCCTATACATTTCAGCGTTTATAAAACTGAAATTATTTTTAATCAATTAAAATACTTTTAAAGGGAATGCTTTCAAAAGGAACTTAGTGTTTTAACATATACCGTATTTATTTTGTTTGGAACTGAAAATCATTAAAGAAAAAATATATTTGATTTATTTTTGAGTCAGGTAATTATAAAATATTACACATGAATATTGAACACTTTCCAGTAGGTAGCAAGTATACAGAAAAATACCAGCTCTACAAAAATGATTAATCATACAAATCCTTTCATTATTAATCAGCAAATTCCTAGTGTACATATAATATGAAGTGCTCAATGTTCCAAAAGTAAATTTTCCTCAAACATTCTCTTTCTACATTCCAGTAAAAATCTAGACTCTCACAAGATATTTTGACCTATGTATATTAATGGGTCAAAATGAGCTCAATAAACAATGATTGCAGCCTCCAGAGGTCTCCTGCCTTCCTCTGAGATTCAGAGATTGTTTAGTAAAACAAAAAACATCTACATAGTATACAAACGTGCTTAAATCAAACAAAAACATGGACTCTTACCAAAGCAAACACCCATTATGTATCACAGGGCAAAACCGCAGATGATGTTGTGTACCATAAACAGAGTTATGAGCTCTGGCAGAAACCCTACTTTGGTTCCAGGGTATGTCTGACGTCCCTTCCCCCCTATGTGTTTCGTCACCTGACTTTTTCAGGAGGCTGTGGCATCAGACCAGGGAGCTCCTCATATACCTCCTTCTGCCTATAATGGCCTATATTGACTCCATTCTAACTACTGGCAAAAATGATCATGGCACATATAAAGGATAACTAAAGAAATAAAAACGAAATGCTAATCTAAAAATACGATCCAGCTTATAATAAAACTGGACTTTTATCCCCATGAGTTATATTATATTACAATCCTTTACATAAATAAAATGATAAAATCCTCAGAACTTAATCTAGTGATTGCATATGATATTACACCTCTCTAGAATAAACAATACACATACCAAATAAAATAAAAATAAATATATTTACTAAAAGTAATATTTAAAAAAAAATATTTTTCATGTAAAAAGGACTTATAATTCTTTATAAATCTCACTCAGACCTAGAGATCTGAAATAAAACAATTTTAATTGAGATTTAGCCCACTGAGCCACATGCAATTTAACTTGTAAATCCGGTACATTTATTTTTTGAGATTTCTCCAATTTTATTATAACCTCTCCATTGTTTAGCAACTTCATAAATAACAAAAAATGTAAGCTTTACTACATCTCTATTGTGATAAATTTGTTTAAAGAGACATTTAAATTTTTTTTTACATGTTCTCAGACATGTGATTTCCTTGTTGTTTGCCCTACATATTGGAGGCTGCAAAGGCACTCCAACAGGTAAGTAACACATTATTACAAGTAATTACAGGTAATGGACTGCCTAATGTGATATTCCTTCCCACTGGTGTTAGATTTGAACTTATTTATTTTCCCTTTGGTACATTTTGGTACACTCGTGATGATTGAAGACCTAGGGCGATTATGGAAGATCTACTGGAGAGTGGTGTGCCTGATTAGGAGGATTTACATTATCCCTATGCGCTTGCTGACCTTTGGTGAAATTGAGGTCACTGGATTAATGGTGAGTGTGCACTTCTCACAGTGGTGGCACTATTAGAAGATTATCCATTCAGACACAGAAGATTTAAACACACGGTGTGGGGAATACAGCGCATGTTGATGGTCTTCATTTGATCTTAACACATTTTTATGGACTTTTATTTAATTGTTGATTAATGTGGTGGTTTGAATGTGTTCGCATTTTATTTAGCCTTTGTTTTATTTCTGCACAAAGAGTGAATGTTTTATTTTTAACTTTAAGGAGGGCAGCTTCACAGTTTGTATTAATTTAGAAGCAGGCGCCTTTGTATTTAATGATTGTTAACCATATCAGCCCTTTGACTTATGGCTATGTTGTGAATAGCCTTTATTGTGAACAGCCTTGTACAGCAGGATACTGGATTGTACACACACTTTTAGTAGAGTTACACTTATTGAGCTGTGATGCCCTTTATCTTCCTCCTTAAAGAATTTGTTACTATTGGTTACAGTTTGTTTTTACTTGTAATACTTTACCCAAAAGGTAAGTCAACATTTTGAAAGGTTTTATTTTTTATCTTTAACCCCATTGGGGACATTTAACCCTAATTCCTGGTTCTTGTGATGCCAATACAAATAATGCAGAAAGCGGTTGTCATCAGACAACAAAGAAAACTATCAGAAGTTCTAACTCTTTCCCACTATACTGAAATAAAAAGCTCCAAACATTCTCTCTATATTCTAAATAAAATAAAGTTTTAGTTTGTAGTGGACATCAATTCTCTGAAGATAAAAAATAACGCAAATTAATGCAGCTCTGTATTTATTAATGCATCAGGAATTTTTTTTTTTTAATGCAAGCAATGTACCTTGTTATCAGTCTCTTACAGTTTCTGTGCAGCAGAGCTCAGAGACACGGAGGGAGAAGCAGAACAGTTCACCTATCCGTTCACATGCTGACAAGGAGCATGTTGATAGGAGTGGAAATTCAGAGTGACACAGAGATGAGCTTATCATTTACTGCCCATTCACAGGTTGGCATAAGTCTTTGGTCTTCTGGGTTGAATGATAGCCAGCATCATTTAGCTGACTTTCTCTGAGCCCAGGCTGTCAAACACATCTAGTTGTGAAGGACAGCTCTGGATTAAAAATGAAAGACAAATTGCAAGTATGGATTTTTTTTGGTACATAGTTACATTGGTGAAGCTTGGATCAATCCAATTATCTTTACCACACCTAGCCGATGCGACTGGAAGTGGGAAATCATTGTAGTAAAAACCGCTTCTCCAGTGATCTGCACTTTCTTCTAGATTCTTTGCTGAGTTCCTGCTGCATTCTGAACTCAGGAGGAGGGTTGATTGCCACGGGCGCCATCCAGAGAATGCTTTGCATCTTCTGAATAAGAAATGTGCAGAACGAAACAATTTGTTTTGTTTTTGCTTCGGATAGTTTTGTTATGTTACTAATTTAGTTTAGTTATGCAATTCGTTTAGTTTGGTTTCAGAATTTGTTTAGCATAGTTTTGTTTTCATAACATTTTGTTTAGTTTTTGTTAAAATGTGTTTTGTTTATGCATTTTCTAATGATTTTCAACTTTATAGAAATGATTAGAATTCGGATCAGTCGAAAAACAGTCCCCCGGCCCCCCCATGTTGAGGGCATGTGGCCTGGTATGATTCGGGGGGAAGGGGCGCTCACTCGCCCCCCCCTTCCTGACCTGTCGGTCTGCATGCTCAGATAAGGGTCTGTTATGGATTTTGGGGGCACAGATAATGAGTCATTGTTTTTAAGGATGCAGACAACCGGCTTCCTGGCCTGCTGCTTAACAACCAGCTATTCTTTACGCAGAATCCGAATCGGTCGATCATTTTTCGATGATCCGTATTCTAAATGTTCTGAAAAGTTGGAATTCATTAGAAAAGGAATAAACAAAACAAAATTTAGCGGATTTCAATGAAATACGTAACTATTCAATACATTCGAATCTCCAAATAACCAAAAATGTGTCTGAATTTGTATTTGGACCCGAAACTATTTGCATGTGTCTATTCTGAAAAAATGTAAAGCATTCTCTGATTGGGTGAGGTGGAGAGGCGGATGACACCAACCCACCTCTCCACCTCATTCAGAGAACACTTTGCATTATTCAGAAGATGCTAATCAATCTCTGAATGGCACCCTTTCTAACTTCCTGTTTTCACAATGCATCAGGCCAGTCGCTCAGCGTGGGACCTGGAAGCAAGTGTAGATTTACTAAAATAGCAATGTCTACTTGTTCAGCATCTAGGAGCAACAGCCGGGTATGATATATACATAGTTACAGTGATCCAGGCTGGAACAAAGTAATTATGTATAATATACACTCACCAGCCACGTTATTAGGTACACCTGTTTAATTGCTTGGTAACACAAATTTCTAATCAGCCAATCACATGGCAGCTACTCAATGTATTTAGGCATCTAGACGTAAAGACGACGTGCTGAAGTTCAAACCGAGCACCAGAATGGGGAACATGGCACGGTTGTTGGTGCCAGACGGGCTGGTCTGAGTATTTCAAACACTGCTGATCTACTGGGATTTTCACACACAACCATCTCTAGGGTTTACAGAGAATGGTCCAAAAGAGAGAAAATACCAAGTGAGCAGCAGTTGTGAGGACAAAAATGCCTTGTTGATGTCAGAGGTCAGATGGGAATGTGCAGATTAGATCAAGATGATTGAAAGGCAACAGTAACTCAAATAACCACTCATTACAACCAAGGTATGCAGAATACCATCTCTGAATGCACAACACATCAAACCTTGAAGAAGATGATCTACAGCAGCGGAAGACCACATAAGTGAACTAAAAGTTAAATATGAGAGTGATATTGCACCATAATTATAGCATTTTGTTTAAAAAAAAAGAAGCTAACTAGTAGTAAATTATGTCTATTAGACAAATGCTCTCTGAAAATAAATAGTACCCGTATGGTTTCTATCCAGTTTAAGAAGAAATAAATCATTCCTATAAATAGTGTTTCTTTCTTTAAGGCAAGGCTGTAACAGCTTTGTTGCAACAACAGAAGCTTGGTGTCGTCACAACAAGACAGTAAAACCTGGCCAAGAAGTGGAGGAATAAACGTGAAGACCCAGCTATAAGCCTATGGGGTTGATTTACTAAAGGCAAAAAGACTGTGCACTTTGTAAAGTGCAAAGTGCAGTTGCTCCAGGGGTTAGTAAATGAGGTAACTCCACTTTGCAAAGAACACCCAATCACATGCAAGGAAAATTTTTAAAAAAATGTAATTTTTGCTTGCATGTGATGGGATGATGGAAGTCAGCAGAACTTCTGCTCATTTACTAAGCTCTGGAGCAACTGTACTTTGCAAAGTGCACAGTCTATTTGCCTTTAGTAAATCAGCCCCCTATATGTACCTTGCTGAACCAGCAGCCTAGCTCCATTAGTGTCAGGGCCACATGTGCTGCTCCATTTATTTAGAGAATGGCTATTTGGTTTGTCAGCTCTCACTGTATATATGAGATGTACAGGCTGGATTTGGCTTGCTAGCTTTTCTGCATAGGTCTTAAAAGCACGTTTATGCTTCATGCAAAAGTAGGTTAGTAGGACGCTGACTGTGAAAAAATACAGTTTAATAGCATTAATTCATATCACTGCCTAGTGAGTTTACAGCGGTGCCTGTTACTCTTTATGTATCACAGGGTGCAAGTCACATCACACCCTATTAGTTTTGCACAGTAGTACAAGCTGAAAACAGAAATTGTATCAGAATTAGACTGTTTTACAACTGAAATAGAAACATCTTTCTTACCATGTACAGTAGCTTTATCAGAATAAGGATTTCAACGATTAACCTGTTTCCTGCAAGTGTTTTATGTCGTTTTTTTGGGGTGTGGTGGGAAGGTATAAAAAAACAAGAGATACACTCTATGGCCAAATGTTTTGGGATGCCTGCCTTTACACGCACAAACATTTTAATGGCACCTCAGTCTTAGTCTGTAGGGTTCAATATTGAGTTGGCCCACCCTTTGCAGCTATAACAGCTTCAACTCTCCTGGAAAGGCTGTTCTCAAGGTTTAGGAGTGTGTCTATGGGAATGAGGTCAGGACTCTGTGCAGGCCAGTCAAGTTCCTACACCCCAAGCTTGCTCATCCATGTCTTTATTGACCTTGCTTTGTGCACTGGTGCTTAGTCATGTTGGAACTGGAAGGGGCCATCCCCAAACTGTTCTCACAAAGTTGGGAGCATGAAATTGTCCAAAATGTCTTGGTATGCTGACGCCTAAAGAGTTCCCTTTCTGGAACAAAGGGGCCAAGCCCAACCCCTGAAAAACAACCCCACACCATAATCCCCCCTCCATCAAATTATTTGGACCAGTACACAAAGCAAGGTCCATAAAGACACGGATGAGTGAGTTTGGCAAGATACATAAAGACATGAATGAGCAATTTGCTCCTGAAAAGTGAAAGATTACCCTTGTATAGCCTTGTATAGTGTACAAGACTTATTACCAGTGTCAACATTGTATTAAATATATTTCAGTATCGGTGAATACATTTTTATTTTTTTTTACAGAAATCATTAAAAACTTCATTCCACACTGCACAAGACACAAAACATACCCTAATTTGGTGATGGGATGAGGGCTTTGGCCATATTGACTGTATACCTATAGAGCAGGGGTGCCCAACCTTTTGAAGAGCGAGGGCCACTTAAGCGACTTGGTAACCGGTCACAGGGCACAATTAGTGGAGCGGGTGGATGGCATGTCCGTGTCCACTCTGCATTTGGAGAACAGACACGGATGCAGCCCGCAATACTTTTTAGCGGATCGTATTGGAGGTAGAACACAAGTCGGTTTATGTCTGCCACTACTTAGAGGTGAATGGAGGGTCCAGTTGTTCGGAATGTCGGACTGACCATGTGAAAGGGGTCCAAGGCTGCTTTCACAATGATGCGCTGTGGTTTACCCGCACCACGCTTGCAATGCAGTGTACCTTTGACTTTCCTGCAGTTTGCAATAGACTTCTATTATATTCTGCAGGTTTGGTGCACTTTCAGAAAGCTCACCAAACTCGCAGGTAATAATAGAAGTCTATGGCTCAGTGCAGTTATCCCACAGGAAAACTGCTCTGCACCTGCGGATCAGTTTGAAAGCAGCCCAGTAACCACTGCAGAAAAGATATGCCCATATATACACTGTGATTTTAGTAATAATACTGACCTTTAATAACAGTATTCTTTCTATTCTGTCCCAGAGCAGGAGGTCACGGGCCACATCAGAGTATGTTACTAATCCATCCTATTTGCTATCCCTTATTATATGAAGCATCGTGCCTATTTTGTTACAGAGCCACAATACTTTATTTCTGCATCCTCTACATATACACTGTCTGTTCTTATGCATGTAGCCAACTAAATTTTTATGCATCCTATTGACTAAGTATGGCTCATTGAACATCCTCATAACATATTATTTGATCACATTATCAAAGTCAGCTCATGGCAATATCTAGGTTAAACGCCTTGATAAGTGATACAATTATTTTCCGATTGTCTCTTCTGATAGGAATAAGCAATTGATGACTTTTTAAATCGATAGACCACATATGGGAAAGTGGATTTCAATAATTAAGATACAATTGTAACTTATGGTAGCCATAAACAATTTGATTTTTTTTTTTATCAGATTCATGTGTGATACAATCAAAATGATTGAATCCAGAAACAATTAATTAGCAATGACTTGTATTCCAATTGTTTTATACCATGTACACACGGTCGGAAATTCTGATGGAAAAAGTCTGATCGGATTATATTGTCGGAAAATCCGATCATGTGTGGCCTCTATCGGACTTTTTCTGTCAGAATTTCTGGCAGAAAAAGTTTGAGAGCTGGATCTAAAATTTTCCGACAACAAAATCCGATTGAACTTTTTCCGATCATGTGTAGAGAATTCCGACGCACAAAGTGCCACGCATGCTCAGAAAAAATTTGGAGACGAAAGCTATTGGCTACTGGCCTTTACATAGTCCTGTTGTATGTTTTGTACGTCACCTCGTTCCGAACGATCGGATTTTCCGACAACTTTGTGCGACCGTGTGTATGCAAGACAAGTTTCGGAAAAAATCAGACGGATTTTGTGGTCGGAATGTCCGACCGTGTGTATGGAGCATTAAGCCGCAAATCTCTGCTGATTTTTTCCTTCAGGTTTACCAAAACCATGTAGTAGAAGGGCCTGCCTGATTGCATACACATTGAAACCCCTAAGGTTTGACCTCATATTATATGGTTTTGGTAAATCTGATGGAAAAAATCAGCAGACAATCTGATAGTGTGTATGGGACTTTAGACTCAATTTTGATCTGGTTCAATCAACCTGAGCCAATCGACCAGGGTACAATATTATAGTTTGTTTTGAATCAACTGGATGCACTGAGATACTTTGTTCATGATTACATGGCAAAAAAAGAAATGCGACTGATAAGTTACTAGCCTATCTTAACTATCTACATCCACTTTCCTGCAATTATTCGCATTAGAAGAAATTGATCAGAAAATAAACAAATCCTTTATCGAAGCATGTTTGGCCACCAACACGATTGTAAATTATCGATTGCATTTCTATTTTAATTGTGTAATCACATAATCTGATCCATTGAAATATGGTGGTATTCATGAGCAAAAACATTTCCACCCCTGGCCCATTGACTCAGTTTGAAATAATCCCAATTAAATTGATCCAAAGGGAAGTTATGGATATTGGATTGTTTATGGTTATTAACACGGGAGCATTTGTGACCACCATTAACACCCACATTTTATAATAGGATCTTGAAGAGGAAATATAATCAGCTGCTTAGTGCTAGAATGTTCATTTTATTTTCTCTTTTTTATGTGTAAGTTTGACAACAATAGTTTTCTAGAAGTAAGCAAAAAAAAAACACAACTGCATGATGCAGTTTGTAGAGGAAAACTTCTTAAACAAACTGTTCCTCTAGATCCCGCACCTGTCCATTTGCTTAAATTGAGTAGCTTTGCACTTTCTGTCACTTCTGATAGGAAATAAAGTTGATTTACCTCTGTTTCTATAGCTGCAGTTCACAGGCAATGAGGGGATAAGTGAGTGTTAAGGAGTGGGGATATCCATTCCACAGAGGTCACCCTGTCACTCCCCAGCGCCATATTTAGAACCTGGATAAGACAGCTCTCCATCCATCTCCTCTATCAGCCCACCCCTGTCTCTATCAGTTTACAGCAAGCCTCCCTAGAGCCTTTCTGTTGCTTGCCTCTCCCATGCTACGTTCCTTTTTCTGCTTGTCTGCTCTTTAACTTATATATCCTATAAAAAAAATTAACATGTCCAAAAACCAGAACAAATCAGAACCTGTTGCAGCTGAAGAAGAGCCCTCTCAGAATGGTGGAAATGGCCAGGGAGCAAATGGGGAAGAGAAAAAGAAAGAACAAGAGGAACTGCCACCTTTTGAGGTGGTGGAAGGGTAAGTTACCAATGACTTTACATTGCGGTGTCACCACTGATAATGCTAATATAAATTGCACTATAGAAGTAAAAGCAAGCTGTTAGACTGGTAAGCATGTACTTGCACTTATGTGCCCTAGCACCAAGTTTTATGAGATGCTATTCGTTTTTATTAAAATATCTTTTTGATGTAGATTAAGAACTTATTGCATATATTTTATGATGGTACTTTAATATTAGCAATTTCATTTAAAGGCTTTGGTGTTGGCAAGCTCATTCATTTTTTTTAGACGTTTTCATGAGTTATGTTTGAATTGTCTGTTGAGGTTCAGGGAATTTATGTACGGGCATTTTTCACAATCATCTGCCATCTTTTTGGTGCAATGACACTTATCAAAATCATATACAGCTTTCATGTACTATGTCTATATTTGAGAACTGTTCAGTTAATGTGGTAGATGTTAAAGCACCAGGGTTAGCTAAGCTAGTATGTTTGAGATGTTTTTCATTTTTAGTGATATTATTCATCATGTAAAATGAGATGACATTTCCCTGCTTGTCAATCAGGTGGTAGGCCAATCTCATGTTTGTAAAGAAAAACTCAGAGTTATAGGGGCTGAAACAAAGGAAACATAAGACAGTAATATATTTGCTGTAATTTGCTAACATGCAAAAGAATGAAACAAGAAATTGAATTAGTTGCTTTTGGAATAGTTTATGGTTATTTGTTAGTTTTTGAATCAGATGCAGAATCTTGTTAATGGGCCAAATACTGTTTTTTTAAATTTACAGGTATAAGGGATGTATATGGTATGTGTGATATACTGATTACAGTGCTTACTGAGTTATTCTAAAGAGACAAATAGTTATGACTATAGTAAAATTATATTTTCAACTGCATGTACATAAATGTCTGTTAGAATATGGGATTTTGTTTTCAGTAGGCTGATTAAAAGATTGAGGCACGTGAGATCTTTCTTACCCTCACCACCCAGATTCATTGACCCTGTACTCTGTCCCTCTCAGCAATATAAATAACCTTTTTTTTTGTCTGTTTTTAGTTTTTTTAAATATTATTATCATTTTTGCCCAGGACCACCACCATTCTCTCCTAGGTGAGAGCGGCATTTTCTTGCTCCGTCTGCCTCCTGGGATACCGCATCGCATATCACAGGAGGCTGCAATAGTAGGGAGTCACAGCGGCCAGTGAGTGGAGCTGGCTCACGTCGTCGGAGACTTGCTGCCTGAACTCAGAAAAGGTTGCCAGCTTCCAATGACTGAGTAGGACAAAGATGGTGGCGTGGAACCTGAGCTGGTGCAACTGATCAGCAGATTGCAGCAGGACAACTTTGCATCTGCTGAGCAGGTGATTTTCTAAAACAAGGACAATGCTGTTTGGTAGGTAATGGGGATTAAAAAAAAAACAAAATCGCGGGACTAGGGAAGTTCCACTTCAAAATAAAAAGTATCTGAATTTGATATTTCCATCATAAGTCTAAAAAATAAGGAGTTTACTTTTTTCTGGAATAATGGGCAGAGCCATTCAAATCACCCCTAGGCCACAAGCACTGGTTTCACCACAAATACAGTCTAGTTAGGCCTAAATAGTTATAATATTAGGCTACATTTGTGCTGTAAATTGAAGGTTCAAGACACTTTAATATTTATCTGTCTTAGTTGTCTAAAGCCTGCAAAATACATATCACAATGGGAAGTTTTCAATGGGATAGTTACCAATGAATTTTCAACAATCTGACCTGTTTTTACTGTTCCCAAAGCAGAAACAGCAATGAACTCCTCTCCAGTTACAATCACAACCACAGCTGCTATATCCCTGTTACGTGTCTATTTTTACTTCTTTAGTTTCACACCCTCAATACCCCATGTAAGTAGTGAGAAAAACACTATATAGCTGTTAATCAGAGACAACTCTCATGCACCTATTTTACACATCTTTAGATTAAAAGACAGCATTTCCTAAAATCAGGATGGTGACATAAATGTTTGTTTGCAAAGTTTTTTTTTTTTTTTTTTTTTAGAGTTGCCTGGTGGAAATCGTTTTGTACATAAAATTACTAATAAATACATTTTTGATGTTATCTAATGCATTTGTCACATACCAGTTTGGATCAAAGCTGTGCAGGGAGTGCATTATAAGCAAACTATTTGTATATACATATTGAGATAAAACTGAAACCACCTATCATGGTAGAGCATGAACCAGTCCCATTCCTAAAGTTGAACACTCCTGGATATTTACTACCTGACCTTTCGCCTGGATATTAATACATAAGTCCTGGTAAAAATGTTTTTATACATTTTTAAAAGGTTTTCTCAGTTATATTTCACTTGCTAACATTAACATGTGTTACATGAAATGTTACATGTAATGTTGGATGACAAGTACAAGCAGAGCCAGAAACTTAAACTATTATTTACCAGACTTAAAAAGGATAATATATGCATCCTGTATGGTTTACAGGTTTGGTACTGTAATGCTTTTTTGTTAACAAATTAAAAAAGCACCCCCTTTAAGGATACCGCTGAGGCATACCAGACATATCACAAGTATACCTGTGGCTGAGAGACTGGCATGCATAAGACCATGTTTTGAGAACATTTAGTCTATACAACCATCTTGGCTGCTATCAACTTTATTGACGCCTTGCGATATGGATTTTTCAGCAATCCATAGAATTTATACCACTTAAACACATTAACAATGCACTAGCTACAAAAAACAATAAGCACAACTCCAAAGTCATACTATTAACCTCCCTGGCGGTATGATTCAGTCTGGAATAAGGTGCTGAAAGCGGTACAATTATTTTGTATGGAAATCTGGTGTTTTATTTTGTAGTCCTGTAATTCTTAGGAATAACGCTCTTAAATCTGTTCAAACCAGAGTCTAGCAGACATCCCGGGTATGATAAAGTTTATAATATAATAAAGAATAATAAAAAATATTCAATAATGTAATCAAATCCTAAAACACTGAAAAAGGGACAAGTTTTGGTTGCTATGGACAATCTCCACATTCCAGGCAGAAAAAAAACAGTATTTATAATATAAAAGTGCATGCAGGGCACGCACAGACCACTAGGGACAAAGGGGGTGTGTATTTTTTAATACAGCACTGTAATCTGTAAGATTACAGTGCTGTGTGTGTTTTGTGTACTTTTACTTTTTTGAATTTGCCGCCGTTCTCCGCTCCCGTGCGCCGTAACGTCGCAGGGAACGGAGCTCAGCGGCACTCGGCACTGTGAATCGAGCGGAGGACAGCTCAATCACACAGCGTGGCGGACATCGCTGGATCCAGGGGACAAGGTAAGTAACTCTCCCTGTGTCCTCCCCTGCATCGAGCAATGCGATCCCGAGTCTGGCTCGGGGTTACCGCTCCTGTAATTAAAATCCCAACCCGAGCCAGACTCGGGATTACCGCTAGGGGGGTTAAAACTTTCTGATGGCTTTGATACAGTTGACCACCCACTCCTCCTCAAAAAGCTCCATTCCCTTGGCCTCCAAGACTCCGCTTTTTCCTCTTTTTTTTTTTCTCCTACCTATAATCCCTCCTTTGGCATCACCTGCAACTCTATCTCTTACCCTTTACCTCTTTCAATAGGGATCTTCCAGGCTATGTCCTTGGACCTCTTCTGTTATCTACAACATATCTATGTCTCCTCTCCTTGAATAGTTGATACATTTCCATGGTTTCCAATACCATAGCTATACTGATGACATTGAAATCTATCTGCCTACTCCTCAGCTCGCCCTCCTTGTGCATCATCAATTTACTAACTGACATATCAGTATGGATGTCAAACTGCTTCCTAAAAGTCAATCTTTTCAAAACTATGCTCATAATATTTCCTCTTCCTTATGTCCCCTCCCCCGGCTTCAACAGCACAATTATCAGTCCCTCCCCTCATGCCAGGGTGCTAGGTGTAATCCTGGACTTTGAACTCTTTCAGCCAAATTACTTATTCACTTCCTTGTCTCTCTCCTCAACATTTGCAAATGTAAAACCTCTACAGAGGCTATCCTCCCTTCAATCTATCATGCATGCCCTGCCATACTCATCCACCTTACCAACTGTTTATTGTCTGCCACTCCTTTCTGCCAGACCCTCCACTGGCTCCTGCTTGCACAACAAATACAATTCAAAATACAAACAGCAGCATACAAAACCATTCACCGCTGTCTCGAGCTACATCACTATCTTCTCAAGATTTCACCCAAACATTTCTTTTCACTTCCCACAAGTCTCCTGATCTCTAGTTCCCTCATTACCTCCTCCTATGCTCACCTTCAAGACTTCTCTAGAGCATCCCCCTTCCTCAGGAACATAATACCCCAAACAATCTCCTACTCTGTGCCATTAGGCAATTTCTTAAAACTCTTCAGAGAAGCCTATACTGACTCTATGTAACAACAAAACTTTTACTATCTCCACCATTCATTCCTTCACAGTTGTTACCTTTTGCATCACTTGCCCTTCCCTTATAGATTTTAAGCTGCATAAGCCAGGCCTTCGTTACCCTCCTGTCTTAAATTATTTTGTAACTCAGCGGTCTCAGAATATTGTAAAACCTGCACAAACTGCTGACACTATATAAATCCCAAATAATAATGATATCAGAATGTCGCTTAATCAGGAGTTTAAAGGTGCAAACTCACAAGTGCTATTTAAAGGTGGAAGTACCTCTGTAGGTGCCCCCCTGACTGCTCCTGTTGCAGTGGCGTGATTGAATATACTTCATGCACGGCAAAAACATACTTGAAATGTTGTTAGTAATTTTGTCAGCCCGCTGTATCCTGAATAATGTTGAAATGTGCTAAAGAAACAGTAAATTGATTTGAGTTTTGAAAGGAACCTGTTTCTTTGTATATTGAAATAAAGTAGGAAAGGATGAAAATCTCATTGCGTTTTATTCTCTGTAGACAGTTTACGAGTTTTTAACTACACAATTTTCCTGTTCCTAAAGCCACCATTTGTTACTGCTGTTCCTGACTAATGCATCCTGATTGCAAAACTCACATTTCCATTGGAAAAGATTTAATATAACAGGCTGAAATATGCCTTTGACAGACTTTGGTCACAATGCTACATTCCAAAAATGGTGCAATTTTTGCAATGTTGCTCAAATTGGTCTCATTGCTTAATAATAGCAAAGCATATGATCAGCCTTAGGTATTGTCTGCTGCAATCCCTATCCCCAGCCTAAACAGTAACAATGCTGAAATCTCTGACAATACATTTGGCGACTCCTGTTTCTGCTGTGAGATATTCTGGATTAATATAGCGATGACAGATGATAGGAGAAGCCTAGAGCAAAGCTAAAAATATCTTCAACATTTCTGTGACACTGAGAGGTTACGGTGACAGATGCTTTTTGCAGGGCATCACAATCACATAGGCAAAAGGGAATACATTTTGTTATCTCTAACATGGCAATACTTCCAAAGAAAGAAACTATGGCACATGGGATGCATTTATCTCTCTCCAGGAAGACACAAATGCAAGCATATTATGTATTGTATTATCAAGTACACAAGGTAACATATGGTAGAAAGATCTGATGGACAGTAATGCTTCTACAGGCAATATAATACAGAAAGCTGTAAGACAGGGAGTATATATAAAGGAAGAATTTATGCTGCCCCTATGCAAGGAACGTGTCCTTTCCTCTGCATGGTGACAGTGACAGGTGGAGTAAACAATGGTGAATGTGATTCCTCTATCGGCATTTGCAGGCTTTAACTTCTGTGCTGTGGTATAGTCATCCTAATTATTATACAGGGTCATAAGTGTACATGACAGGGCACCATAGCCAAACTTCTATCTTAAAGGCTGTGTTACTAATGAGAAGTATGCCTTTCTAGAACAGCAGCTAAAAATTCGGATTGCAAATTGCTTGCATACTGTCTACAAAATGAGTTGCCATATGCTACAGTTGCCTACATCATTATGCCTTCACACAGTACTGCTGGGTTCCCTGTGCTGCTGGGTGCTATAGCATTGACACAGCTTACTATGTCTGTAGTTATATTTTAAAGCGAAACTCCAGCCACAACTTTTTATTACATTTTGGGTAGCTAGGAATGATTAAAGCTAAAATGTTTTACCGTCATCTGTATCCCTATCCGATACAGAAACTTAGACCAAGAGATATATCAAGACTTTACTTTTAATTCTATTTTTTCTTTTTGTATAGACATACGATTTTAACAAGTCTGTTTCAATTCACTTTCTGTCTCACTTTCTCTGCTGGAAGTCTGTTCCAAGCATCCACTACTCTTCCTATAAAACAATATTTTAATATTTGTAGGGTTAGTTTTTTTAAGCTTTCCTTTTGCTACTTTAGATTCATGCTTCTGTATTCTTGATCTTAGCTTTACACTAAAAATACGACTGTCCTAAACTTTATTCAAACCATTAATCTGTTTAAAGGTTTCAGCAATGTCTCCCTTTTCCCTCCTTTATTCAAGACTGTACATATTGAAGTGATTGTAAAGGCAGAAGGTCTTTTATATTAATGCATTCTTTGTATTAAGATCAAAAAAACCTTCTGTGTGCAGAAGCCCCCTAATACTTACCTTAGCTCCCTCTCAATTCAGCGATGTTGCACGAGAACCTCGGTTATCCGGGACTCTCCCTCCTCATTGGCAGACGACAGCTCCCGCTGCTGGCAATTAAAGTGAGTGAGCCAATGGGGAGAGAAAGCGGGCGGGGCCGGCCACTGCTCTGTGTCTGAATGGACACAGGGAGCTGATGCTCATCTCAGATGCCCCAATAGCTTGCTGCGGGGTCACTCAACAGAAGGGCAGGGCCAGGAGTGCCCAAGAGGGACCCGAGAAGAGGAAGATTCGGGCTGCTCTGTGCAAAACCACTGCACAGAGCAGGTAAGAATTTTTATTTTTTGTTAAGAAAAAAAAAACTGAGACTTTACAATCACATTAAGTTTCTCCAGTCTCTCCTGATATGTTTTATCTCTAATATTTTGCATTGTTTTTTATTTCCCGCCTCTAAACTCTTTCTATCTAATCAATATATTTTGTAAGTGAGGTCTCCAGTCTTTTGCACAGTATTAATACATGAACATGCAGAGAGGTACAGTAGTTTCTCCTACAGGGACACAGAATATTTTTTTCTGCCCATGCTTTCCTGCTTCAGTAACAACCACTCATTTCTTCTATAGCCATCAGAAAGATGAAAAATTAGGGAAATCTATCCAATGAGCTTTTAGAAAGAAGTGAAGATATCACAAAAATGTAAAATCTTTAGTACCCTATCTAAAATGAAATAACTTTATTTTCAATATTTTATATTTGTTTTTAATAACTATGTCTGCTTTCTATCTCTAGGAGTCGCATCCCTGCCTCTTCCTTTAAGTTCCAGTTTAAGAATGTAGAGTACAGTTCTGGACGAAATAAAACTCTTCTGTGCTACACTGTGGAACGAGCAGAAGGTCAGATCTTCCGTGGGTACTTAGAGGATGAACATGTCTCTGCCCATGCAGAAGAGGCTTTCTTCACCAATGTCCTACCACAATACATCTCCTCAAGTCCAGTTTCTATAACATGTTATGTGTCATCCAGCCCCTGTGTCAACTGTGCTGCCTCCATTGCTCGGTGTCTACGACGTTACAAAACTTTGAAACTTCATTTGGTTGTGGCACGGCTCTTCCAATGGGAAGAATCAGAAATCCGTGGGGCTCTGCGAGCTATAAACGCTGCAGGCTGTAAGCTTCGAATGATGAAAAGTTCCGACTACTTACATGTATGGCAAAATTTTGTGGAGCCTGACATCATATTAGATGAAGAAGGGCAAGTTGAGCCACAGGGCGAGGAAGAAGTCTTTATACCCTGGGAGGATTTAGATGAAAATGCCAAATATTACGAGGAAAAGCTTGCAGAAATTTTGAGATAAGCAACTGTTGTGCCACTGAAATGCCACAGCACATTGTGCTGCAGTTGTTTTTGGCCTGGCTTGTTACTTTCTTGACAAATGTTATTTTTGGTTCTCAGACTTACCATGTACAACTTGCTTTCTTCGTTACTTCTCCATTGGAGGAAATTACTAAATGCTACCTTTTTACTAAAATTAATTTGCTAGTTTAGTGTAGTTGCAATAATTTATGAATTATGATACATACAAATGCAAAATGTAGGTATATTGTTATTTTGAATGGTTTGTTATTTCTTGGAGAAGATCCCATTTATACATATAGTTAGAAAAACAGTAATGTCAGAACATTTGGGGTTAAAGGGTTTTTATAAAGTGTTTTTTTTTTTTTTTTAATCTCTTTAATAATTGTAAATGATAATCCTCAGTAACAATTCAGTAATAAATAAAAAGGTTTATAAATGTTAAATGCCTTTTAAAATACACAAGTGGTAAGCCACAGTAAAGTATGTGACCGTTTACCCTGTGCATTGTACGCATGCAAGGTAACATGTTATTGTGTGTTAAGTTGCATTAAGACTGCTTAATTTATTTTTAATGAGCTGGCAGTGTACCTTAACCATAAAAAATGGACATAAGCCTTTTTTTGATGTTTATAGGACTTCAAATAATGAAGTGCGTTATTGGGATAATGATTTATAATAAATAAATTGCTCAGTCAACTCAACTGGCAGTTTAAAGCTAAAGATAAGGTGAAAACTAAATGGTAAACACTTTAAAAAGGAGATTCAGTTTAAAGTGGACCTTGAACTAAAATGCAAGGTGTGATCTTTATATCACACCTCCCTTGTATTTCAAATTTCTGCATGATAGCTGTAAAAAAAAAACATACGTTTGAGGAAAAAGTTATAAAACATACTCACTGTACCCTACTGGTAGCTTCTGCACTAGAGAAAGTTAAGTCATGAGCCTTACAGCAAGATCCCAGGGAATGCTTAGTATCTCAAATCGCATGAGAAGATGCTCCATCACCATGTTGGATTTGGGTTACTCAGCATGTAAGAGGCACTTTGCTATTGGCTAATAATGGTGCCCATGAGTCCCTGCCATTCTCTTGTCATTGTTAGAATACTGTCCCTCCTGCTGAGAACAACCCCTCTACCATATTGTGCTCCACTCCGTGCCAGAGGCCTCCACATGACATTCCTGGGATTGCTGAACTTTACTGATAGTACCCGGGAAATGCCATAAAAGTCACATCACTTTGACATACATTCCGGAGTCATTCAACAATACATAGTCAATCACATTTAGTCAACAGTTTGCACTAGTCACATGTGAAAGCATATGCAGCACTTTAAGCAGCCACCTCCCTCGAACAGGCTCTCCTTCCACCCAGGGTCATTAGTACTTTCAGGATTGGGTTCTCTGTAGGCATCTCCTCCAAAAGGTACACTTCTATCATGACCCTGCAGGTGAATAGCCTAACCCAGTAAACTCTTAGCCTGGCCAGAAAGGCCTTTTGCAAACCACCCTAGCCCTCACCTCCAACCCCCGATCTAAAAGGGGCCTAGTACCCGATGATACTGTCTGCTGTAGCCTGAAACCATTCTGGCACAGAGCCATATAGTAACAGACTAGCACCTGCCTACATGTAACCTTGAGGTCTCGCTAGGAGGACCATGATGTTACCTACTCCAGCGCAGAAGCCAATTGTAAGGTAAGTATATTTTCTAATGGTTTTTTTTTTCATGTGGTGACAGAATCTATCTGGATTTATAAATTTTATGTAATCTGAAAACTATTGTGACTAGAGTGGCAGAGGACATATGTGCACAAGTGCAGGCATATCAAACATTGATCCAAATGAAGTGGTATCCAAAAAAGGCCATATTATGTCTATAGTATGTCTATTGAGGGCCACACCTACCTAATTCAAGAACAAAGTACTTTGTTAATTAATGTTAGAGTAATAACTACAATGTACAGTTTTGTATCTCAGAGAAAAGGACTGTATTACATTTCCTGAAGTATTTTGCTGCAAAATTACTTAAGTAATACCCAAAGAACAGATGGTGTTCTGACATTACTGAGAGCCACAAGCAAGAATTTAGGGGACTATATATGGCCCACAAAGATAGAGTTTTACATACTGGAATTAAAGGGTCAGTCCACTCAAAAGAGATATATTTAGGTAAAGCCTGGTGGGCTTAGTCAGTCCCTGATATCTTATATGTGCTTGATCCTCCAACAGCAACATCTGTCTGCCATACCCTTCTAATCTTTGGAGGTTACAGTCCTGACTGCATTTTTCAATGATCTAAAATAAAAAAAGTTCAAGAGGGAGTGTAGTATCTTCTCATATTGACTACAGTAGGTGTACAATCCCAAAAAAAACGCAGACAAGATGTCTCCGAAAAAGAGTAGTTATGTCTCCGAAAAAGATATAAGAAAAATCAATGCTGTAAATGATCAATGTTCACAAAATTGGTATTTTAATTTTTGGAGATGTTACATTTAAAATACCTGGTCCACATCTGCCATATTGGATACGGTTTCACCCTCAACTTATAGCTTAAGGCACCCTTTCATGCATCTACAATGACAATCAAGAAAGTGTGCAAGCCAGTCTATCTGTAATACACAGTCCTGACATTACCATAAATAATGGCCTGTAAAAATGTTGTTTTAGGCCTAGTACAACATTTTTTTTCAACCCAGTGGGCTAAATGAAAACGAATGTAAAAAATCGGGAGGAGCCGCTGTGCTAACAATGCGATATAAGATTAGCGATCTCCCCCATTTAGCAATTTCTAGGGGGATGGCCCCCCTGCCAGAACACACTGGTTAGTGCTTGGCAGACCTTTTTTGGTTATGCCACTTCGACGGAAGCTGGCTGAATGACCAGCTTCTATCGGACCAGCTGCTGTACACACGAGCTGAATGACAGCTGGTTTCTATTGAACCAGCCAACGCCGCCCCAAATTTAGCCACTGTGTACGTCCTTTTAGTTTTTGAATAAGCTCAGTCCAATAAAGGTGGATTTTAGGGGCTTTTAGAACAATACTTCACCCCCCCCCCCCCCCCCCGTCTTCCCTTTACTTGATCTTATCATGTTATTACCCTTTACTTGATCTCTTCATTTTATTACCTTAAATTTTTGTAATTTACTCATTTTCTGCATACATTTTTTCCCTTCGATTAGTGTATTTTTCTGTGCTTCTTATTGATTTCCAACAGCACTTCTTTATGTTTCTGTTTTATAATGTCCTCCTTTTCAATGTTTATTATTGATAAACCCATTATGTTTTAAGTCCTGAATACCTTGGTACTTTTAGAAAAATGAAACCCAAGCACGAAAAAAGTAATATATTGCAGCTTTCCAATCTTTATGTGGTGGTTCTGTAAAGCCCCATACACACTATCAGTTTTTCTACTGAGTTTTTCCTTCAGATTTACCAAAACCATATAATATGAGGTCAAACCTTAGGAATTTCAATGTGTATGTAATCAGGCAGGCCTTTGCACTACATGGTTTTGGTAAACCTGTAAACCGGAAAAACTGATAGTGTGTATGGGGCTTTAGTTTTCTTTTTTTCGGGCTAAGCGTATTGTTAGCAAATACAGAAAATTATTGATCTTCCAGAAGTACAGTGTCCTTGTCACTTCCTGTGAGCTTAAAAAAGCACAAAGAACTTTCTCTCTTTTCTTTAAACTACTATTCCCACCACCACCCCTATGTAATGGTGATAAACAAAGGCAGACATAAGTGTTCTTAGTTCCCTCCATAGGTACAGTGCAGCAGCAAGCATGGCCACCCTAGGACAAAAAAAGTAAATGAAAGCAGCCACGCTGGTAGGCTGCTATATATTACAATGTTTTTTTTTTTTTTTTTTTTTTGGGGGGGGGGGGGGGTAGAAATGCTTTACATATCGAAATTTTGGGATGTATTAGAAAGCAAATAATTCTTTGGAATGGATTACACTGGAATGACAATGCTAATTGTTCTTTTATTATGTAACTTTTTTTTTTTGTTTTATTGTGTTGCGGGTGGTTTGGATAAGAATGGCTGCCGTGGACATGGGTTTGTGCTCCACTATTTAGTCAAAATTAAAAGTTTGTTGAGTATTTCCTAAATGTGTCTACTTGTGTTCTGGTTATTTGGGCCAGTGAGGGACAGGCCTAGTGTTACTGTCTTCTGCTAAACAGCAGTCACCTGCATGTTGTTTCAGACATTTCAAGACCACATTCACACACTAGTATCTATGCGTACCCCCTAGGTCACTAGAACTAGTGCCCCCATTAAAAAAATATCCCCTCTATTACATTTCTGGGGACAACCAAAGAATGTAAGATTTTCATTTACTTTCACGTTCAATGATAATGGTAAATAATAATAATGGAGAGGGTGAATTTCCCTAAAGTGGAACTTTACCCATTACAGCTTTATAAAGAAAAGAATGTTCTTTAGCAAGAAACATACATTCCACATTAATAATTACGCTACTAAAATTAGTTTGTGCTGTAAATTGCCTCCAACATTGCTCCTGTTTCTTCTTGCTGGAGGCTGCCATTTTGCAGAAGCTCAGAGCCGCTGAGCAGCAGTAAGTCATAAAGTGGAACTAATACTATCAATTCAAAAAACAGTTATCTTCCTTGAATGCTGGCATAGCTAACTGTCACATTTGCTTGGGTCAAACTATCAAATGGCTGGTGTCATAACTGATCACATTTGCAGCACCATGGCAATTGCAGATCAAACAGAAGCAGCCTCCTTGGCTGTAGAGGATAGGGGTGTTTAATTTCACTTTAAGACGGTCGGCAGATCGGCCTCTACAATCTCTGTAGTGCCTACAAATGCCTAGAATGGAGAGCAACCGAGCATGTGCATTGCAGGGTGAGACAGTATATTGCTGGATTTGAAATAGTTTAGGCACTTATTTTTTAATGTTTTACATAATTATACCTCCAAAAGGGGCCAGCCTGAAGTGATCTAGCAGGACTTCGTTTCTGACTAAAGTTCCACTTAAAAGGGGGGTGTAAAGTCAGAAGTTTTTTTTATCTAATTGCATTCTATGCATTAAAGGTGTTGTAAATCCTCATGGTTTTTCACCTTAATGCATGCTATGCAATAAGGTGAAAAACCTTCTGTAGTGCTGCAGCCCCTGTTTTACTTACGTGGACACTCTCATCCTCCGTCCGGGAACAATAACACTATCTGTAGCTGGTGTCTCGTGTCCTGATTGGATAGATTGATAGCAGCACAGCCATTGGCTCCCGCTGCCGTCAAGCAAATCCAATGACGTGGCACCGGGGGGCAGGGCCGAGTCCTGCATTCTGTGTGAATAGACACAGATTCGGGACTCAGGAGCACGCCCGCATGGGTGTCCACCAAGGAGCGCGCTTCTCCAATGTGGACACTCGATGCAGGGAGGAGCCACCAGCGCCGCTGAGGGACCCCCAAAGAGGTAAATCGGGGCCACTCTGTGCAAAACTAACTGCACAGTGGAGATAAGTATGACATGTTATTTATTTATTTATTTTTTTTGAGGGTTTACAACCCCTTTAAGATAAAAAGCCTTCTGTGTACAGCAGCCACTCCAGCACCCCCTAATACTTAGCCAACCCCAATCGAATTAGAAACATTTTCGAATTCGAATAGTTTTCCAATTTTCTAACAGAACAAAATAGAATAGAAAATAAAAGAACAGAATAGACTAGAATATAATAGAAACAAATAGAATAGAATAACATAGAATGTAACCATCTTCTGAAATTTGAATTTTAAATAGAATACATTTGAATTTGAATACATAAGAAAAGAACAGAATAGAATTAAAAACAATAGAATAGAAAGAATATAACAATTTCCCAAAATTCAAATAGAATAAATTGAAATTTGAGTAGAATAGAAAAGAATAGATTAGAATAGGAAGATGGTTATATTCATTCTATTATATTGTTTTTTTTCTGTACTATCGTGTAATTTTCTATTCTATTCTACTCTGTTCTTTTCTAGTTTATTCAAATTCAAATTGATTCTATTAGAATTTTGGAAAATGGTTATATTATTTCTATTCTATTGTTTTTCTAACTCTATTCTATTCCTTTCTATTCCTTTCTATTCCATTCTGTTCTTTTATGTTCTATGCTTTTTTGTTCGAATTCGAATAGTTTGCCTATTTCCAAAGAGAATAAAAATAGAATATAAAATAAAGGAATAGAAAAGAAAAAAAAATAGAATAGAAAAGAATATAACAAAAGAAAAGATATTCGAATTAGGAAACCCTTTGAATCGATCCGAATTTGAATTTAAAAAAATTGAATCGATTCAAAAAAGAATAAATGAAACGAATTCCAAAAACGAAAAAGTCAAAACGCAACAAAACTATTTTTTTCGTTCTGCACATGTCTACCTGTAACTGCAAGAGAGCTTTTCTGTTGAAAAACAACAGACTTACTGGCTGGATCATAGAAGAAATAAAGCCCAAAAAAGGAAACTAATAAAGCCAACACATATAAGAACTGGTGAGTCACAATTTATTAAGTGTTTGTTTTTGGGTTTAATACTGCTTAATTTTAACCACTTCACATCACACATATAGTCATATGATGTCTGCAGGAGGGATTTCCCATCCTGGGCAGGCCACATCACTCGGGATCCAATGCGCGTGCCCAGCATCTGCGATGTCCGCCGGGCACCCGTGATTGCCCGTTAACCGAGCAGGACCATGGATCTGTGTGTGTAAACACACAGATCCACGTTCTGTCAGGTAAGATGAGACCGATCATGTGTTCCCAGTACAGAGGAACACTGATCGGTCTCCTCCCCTTTTGAGTCCCCGCCCCCTACAGTTAGAATCACTCCCTAGGACACACAGTTAACAATTTGATCGCCCCTAGTGTTAACTCCTTCCCTGCCAGTGACATTTATACAGTAATCAATGCATTTGTATAGCACTTATCACTGTATAAATGCCAATGGTATCAAAATGGTGTCAAAAGTGTCCGCCGCCAATGTCACAGTCACAATAAAAAAATTTAAATTAACATTTTTTTAAAAAAAATCCCAGATCGCCACCATTACAAAAAAAATAAAAATTATATATATATATATATATATATATATATATATATATATATATATATATATATATATATATATATATAATAAAAAATGCCATAAAACTATTCCCTATTTTGTAGATGCTATAACTTTTGCGCAACCCAATAAATATACGCTTCTTGTGATATTTTTATCAAAAATATGTAGAAGAATACATATCTGCCTAAACTGAGGATTTTTTTTTTTAAATTGGGATATTTATTATAGCAAAAAGTAAAAAATATTGTGTTTTTTTTCAAACTTGTTGTTCTTCTTTTGTTTATAGCGCAAAAAATAAAAACCGCAGAGGTGATCAAATACCACCAATAGAAAGCTCTATTTGTGGGGGAAAAAAAATAATAAAAAATTGGGTATGGTGTTGGATGACCGCGCAATTGTCATTCAAAGTGCAACAGCGCTGAAAACTGAAAATTGGCTTGGGCAGGAAGGGGGTGAAAATGCCCTGTATTGAAGTGGTTAAGGATAGTTGAAGTTTACTAGATAGAATTAGCTGTTCACTAGTCAGTTTCTGCAGTTTCCTGGAATTACTATTTAAATAAGCCGAAGTTCTTTTTCATGCACTTGTATTTTATCAGTGAATGTTCAAGTACACCAAGGGCAATATTATTATATGCTGCTATGTATCTGCAACAAATGTGTGGTGAGTAAATGTCCTTCAAATTTTCTGATCTATCAAACCCTCTTATTGATGGTTCACTGAGAATGATGGTGTTCACTGGGTCAGAGCTAGTAAATGCAAATTGGCAAATACTTTATCTCTGTAAGCAGCTGCAGAAAATTATAAATAGTGCAAGTGTTGACCTATGGTGAACTGACAGCTGAAAAGGTGCAGATGATCACAGACTGTGAAAAACTAGCAAAGTGTCTCCATTCCAGAAAGGGGGAGAGGCTGCAGATGGAACATGTAACATGTGCAAGAGGTGAACTTATCCTCGAAAGTGATTCTAATGCCCTGTACACATGGTCAGAAAATTCGGAAAAGGTCCGATCAGATTATGTTGTCGGAAAATCCGATCGTGTGTGGGCTCTATCAGACTTTTTCCATCAGAAATCCCGACGGAAAAATTTTGAGAGCTGGATCTAAAACTTTCCGACAACAAAATCCGATCTGACTTTTTCCGATCGTTTGTAGAGAATTCCGACGGATAAAGTGGCACGCATGCACAGATTCAATTACGAGACCAAAGCTATTGGCTACTAGCCTCTACGTAATCCCATTGTACGCAACGAACGGCACCTCGTTCCGAATGATCGGATTTTCCCGACAACTGTGTTCGACCGTGTGTATGCAAGATAAGTTTGGCACAAAATCCGTTGGAAAAAATCCGATGGATTTTGTTGTCGGAATGTCCGACCGTGTGTACAAGGCATAAAGGCAAAAGGTTTCTTGCCTTAATGCATGCTTTGCAGCTATATACTGGTTGTTAAGGACGCTGGCAGCCTCGCTCCTTAACGCTGGAGTTACAAAACGTAGCTTACAGACTAGACTAAACACTGCTAAATCCCAGAAGTCCAGAGTTTTCTTAAGCAGTTTTTAGCTTTCTAGTGTGCGTGAAGCCTTTTTGTTATTTAAAGGATATGTAACGGTTCGCTTAAAAAACAAACATGTTATACTTACCTCCTCTGTGCAGTTGATTTTGCACAGAGTGGTCCCGATCCTCAGCTCCTGGCTCCTCCTCTTCTCAAGTGCCCCGTTGAAGAGTCGCTCTCTCTCGGGGCACCCGGGTTCGCTCCCATGTCCTGGTGCTGCATCCATTGACATAGACAGCAGGATTAGGCCCTGCCCCCCCGGCTCCCACATCATT
This sequence comes from Lithobates pipiens, assembly GCF_037356315.1. Classification (NCBI taxonomy): domain Eukaryota; kingdom Metazoa; phylum Chordata; class Amphibia; order Anura; family Ranidae; genus Lithobates; species Lithobates pipiens. The sequence goes on along the minus strand of NW_027507748.1, from coordinate 270,574,467 downwards.
GGATTTGATTGATATCAGTGCAGCCATTGGCTCCTGCTGCTGTAAATCTATCCAATCAGGAGCCAGGACACCGGCTGGAGCTGCTGTGCTCGTCTCCATTGCTGGAAAGTTCAGGTTCAGGTAAGTAAAAGGGGGACTCTGGGAGGTTGCTGGAGGTTTTTCACCTTAATGCATAGAATGCATTAAGGTAAAAAACCTTGAGGGTTTACAAACTCTTTAACTTGGCCTGGTCTGAAGTTACTTGAGGATAGTCTTAAAGGGATGAAATGCATGTATGGCGTATTACAAGAACAGGGCCTAATACGGGAAGTCGAGATCGAGAAGATGCAGTACAAATTTCTAATGTGCAGCAAAGCTATTTATAAAAGACTATATTGCCATTGCTAATAGCTACAGTACTAGTGTTAAGTGCATAAACAACCAGTTGGTTGGGAAACGGCTTAATGTGGTTGTTAAAGCGGAGTTCCTCCCAAAAGTAGAACTTTTGAGCAGAAGTTCTCCCCCTCCCTTCCTCAAATCTTCTGGGGCACATCGCAAGGCCCAGAAGATTGCCCGGCCATTCAGGAAAGGCAGTGCGACTCGCACATGCACAGTGCTCACCTGGCTGTATTCAATGAAACGTACGATAAATGTCACTGGGAGTGAAGTGATGGGTCACTGGGCTGGTGGAATCTGGTACAGGCTCAGCGGTACCGGCTCAGAAATTCTGCACATTACAAAAAGAAGAGTTCGGAAGTGTTTTGAAGAACTGTTATCCATAGTGTAATAAGGAACTGCTGTCCAAACTGAACAATATAAAGAGTACAGAAACTGGGTCATGGGTTACAAGGAGTTAATTTTGTTTTTATGCAGAAGCATCGCTTTTAAGTTGCACTGCTGCCTTAACACCAACCTTGCATTGAATGGCAGCATCAGCCCACCTTTAGGGGCACTAGCATTGAGCATTTTTTCTGTTCTTCAGCTCCTCTTCTCAACGCAGCTTGTAAATGCTCCTCCTCTAATACACCTTAAAATGCCTATGTGTACATGGACACCAAAGCTAAGTTAGAGGTGCTTTTACAGGCTGAAAAGAAAATGCATGCCTGTAACAGCATCTGTGTGCATAAGGTCTTAATACGAAACCTGTAGTGGTAGTACTGTATTTATCTTCAAAATATCTAAAGTCTAAATCTATTTGCCTAGAAGTATTGCTACAATAAATACAATGGTGACGGGGGCATTCCCGTTTCCTGTAAATAAGAATATTAATTGGTTGGGCTTCTAAACTTGGACTTAAAAGGTAGCTGTACAAACTTAGAAATCAATTAGTAAAAACCCTGCCACAGACATTGGCAGCGAAGGCCAATAAATTTTATTTTAAGACCAAAGCTATTAGGGTAAATTATGTTTTAATCTTTTTTAGTTACAACATAATAAATATTTTTCCAATGTTGTCTGAAGCTTGACAAAAGGATTTAAAATTATCTTGGTCTTTGTAAATCAAGAAACGAATTAAAATGATTAGCCAATATAGCAGAAAATAACAACAAAATTAAAGAAGCAAATAGGCCTATAAATTATAGTTGACAATGGGCTTATAGATGTTAGCACTGAACATTGAAATGTTGTGGCTATTGTATCACCAGCCAAAAAATACTTATTGAAGGTTTTAATATAGGCAAAATAATAATATTTTGAGACTAGTACTGTTTAAACTGGCTCACTTACACCTAAATTTGTGGCAAAATTGGCAAATTTGAGCAATCCACATTGACCAAATATTTGCAATAGATCTACTGGGCAATTCAGTCTGCTCTTTATACTAGTAAAGGAGTACTTTGGACTCACTATGGAGTTCTTTTATACTCTATTTACACCATATGTAGTACAAACTCCTTGACCCTAAAACAGACACCTAGTCTGGTGCAACATCATACTGGAATTGTAGGGGTACTGGGATGGAATTCCACCCTCTCTGTGTTGTAGCAAGACCAAAAAAGAAGCAATACTCATATTAAGAAAGTATAGTACTTCTGCATTAGCTGAACAAAACCATAGTGAATGAAGACTCTCTCTCTGCCATCCCCTGTGTCCTCTTTAACTAATAAAAACAAGAACTTCGTCAGATCCCACATGTGCTTAGGGATGGATTACGTTCTTCCCTAATGAGCTATTAAGAGGTCTAGTAGTTTGCTTACTTTTACTATACACCAGTTGAACTGGGAATATGTGCTTAAAGGAACAAATCTTGGTGTGTGCCAAACTGTCGAAAGTGCAAATAGTGCCAAGATTTTCTCTTCATTACTTTTTTGCAATGAGCTTTTGAGATGCCATCAGCTCAAGGAGCGTTGAAAGATTTACATTTTTTTTAATGGTCAAAAAGGTATGTTCTCCTTTAGCATCTTCTTTCAAGAAGTCATGTTTTTCTTGTGCCAATGCAAGTTGTAAACTTTAGTTTATGTAATTAAGCGATTTAAAAAAAACATTAGTGAACTGATTTAAAAAAAACATTAGTGAACTGGGGAATAACTAAGCTTGAATGTTAGCTCCACTGTCAGCTTACCTGATAGGCACTTTTCTCCATTTTAGGACATGAAAATCTGCTGCAAAGTGCACATTTTTCCACTATGGGATTTCACATGTATGGCTGGATAATTAGAGAAAGAATGCTACAGAGTGCTCGCATAGATGACATTCTTTTTGGGGTTTTTGAGCAGGAGAGAAGAAAAAGACTGAGGGGCTGAGAACATCTTATTAACTAAAGCAGCAGTAGTTAGGAATCTGCTCATCTGTATCAAGCAGAGGTGTCTGAAAATTGCATATCTATGATATGCTTTCACAAGTCTTTCCCGCCTGCACTGAACATTTTGTATATTTTGGGCAATGGCACCACATGCTATGCTAAATATTCTTTGGATAGGATACTAGGTGGTGGCTTGGAGCAAACCAGAGTGGCAAACTGGGTGAATTCTACCTACTTTGATACAGACCTTCTTCTACCCTCACCTGTTTTTTTTGTGATATCACTACCCCCACTCTCACCAGGTACAGTGCAGACCAAATCAGATCTGAACTTCAGACTCACCTTACTAAATTTATTTCACCATAGACTTGGATATAAAGACAACAGATTACATTGTTTATGTAACAGGGGCCGGTTGTTCCAATTATTTTAAGAGTGCAGTAGAAGAATAAACTGAGGCAGAAGCATCACTTGCAATAAACTGCCACAAGCAAGAACTTGCTGGTGTACTGCTGAATTTCCTTTGTACCCAGTAAACATTTTAATTTGGCCTAATATATAAAGAAAACATAACAATTTGAAATTGTGTTAGAATAATTTTAAAATAACAAAAATAATACATGAGTGTTATCCCTTATCCAAAATTACCCATGCAGGCCTTCTTTCTGTGTTTTTATAATGTTTTTCTATATTTTACTATTTAAAAATAACATTATTTTATATTATGACCCAACTGTTAGTGCTGCTGCATATATAAACTTTACCCCTTTCCACCCTCAATCTGTTTGACAAAGTAGCACTACCCCCACAGGAACCATTTGGTAGATATGGCAAATATAGATACCCTGAACAGAACTAAGATGGAGTATCAAAAAGCAAACCTCAAACTAGTTAGTGATAAATGAACCCAATATACGGTCACATGTTGCAGTCAATCACTACACAATATGTTGACTAAGCTATGGCAGCATACATTGGAGTTCTATGCAGCTAAATTACAATAAACCTGGTAATCAACAAAACTAAAAAGTAAATGGCATTAGAAAACAGTAACAGCAATGATAATCAATACTGCAATAACTCCTCTGTAAACAGTAGGTTATATCCACTTTAAAGTGAACTCTATATGAATGGCAGTGGTGAAATGTAAGACTCCCTAAAGAGGTACCTCTTACTATTGACAATAGGCAAAGTTCTTGGGAAGCAACTATTTGAGTGAGCATTTTTTAGCCCTAGTTCTTCAGCTGGTTAGCGTTGGGGCCTAATCTTTTTAGTGGTGCACATGAGTACAGACTTAGTAAAGTCTTCATGCAGTGAATATGCTGCTAGCTGGATAAACAAAAATTATGTGCTCACTCGCTTTTACCAGCAACAGGTTTAGGGCAGCAGTGTCCTCTCACCAGTACCAGTGATGCAGCAACAGCGGTTTTGTTGTTCAGATGTCAGCTCACATCTCGATTTGCCTGGAGTGACTCAGCACCCAGTTTAACAACACTTCGGTCTCTGTCTTAGCTGCAGGCTTGTAGCAGGTTGATGTGTCCACAAGAGAAGCGAAGTGCACCCCTTGATCTTCTCAAAGCGAATCCCTTGGTATTCAGCCAAATATACAGCTCTCTCTTTGTACCCTTCTCGCGTTGGGAATTGTAGTCCAATAGTCCATTATTTGCCATACCAAATAAAAATTCCTTCCTCAAACTTCATGTACCATAATTCAATGCTGCCAACCATCAAGTCTCTTGAGCTCCTTTTGCTTGTCAGCTCACCCTGGTGGGTGAAGGGGAGGTGGGTTAACCCATTCGGCTGAAGAAAAGTGGAGACACAGAAAGCACTTCAGCACAGTGCCCTAAATGGCTCCCTGCCTCTAGCCAAACACCTAGCTACACCAACATGATACCCCGCGCCAAAGTTGTGTTAAATAAACATTTTCCTCTTTGAGAACAAGCAAACAACAGTTTGTGCAGCTGCCTACTCTCCATCCTGACTGTCACTGATGATCAGGAACTAATTTGAGTGGTTCATGATCATGTGACCACTATGTCACATGCAAGCTGTAGACTTCATTGACAAAAATAGAAATCTTTATCCTGCATGTAAATACCTTCACGCTGCAGTGTCATTAATAGTCTAAGGCCGCGTACACACGGGCGGACTGTTCGCCCAACCTTGTCCGCTGAACAGTGTTTGGGCGGACAGTCCGCTCGTGTGTGGGCTTTCAGCGGACAGTTTCAGCGGACAGTTGGACGGACAAGGTTTTTCGGAAATTCCGTAAAACTGTCCGCTGAAACCTTGTTTCAGCGGACAGTCCGCCCGTGTGTAGGCTTGTTCGACCAACTAAGTTCCGCGCATACTCAGAAAGAATTTACAGAGCGGAAGCGCTCGGTCTTGTAAAACTAGTGTTCGTATTGAAGCTAGCATATTCGTCATGCTGCTAATTTTGTGTTTTTTTTTAATATAGCCCGTTCTTTTCTTCTTTGTAATGCAAGAAAAGTGAAGTAGCTTTGCTGCTTATATTCACACAGAGTTATACTACATGTTTTTATTCATCCTCATCCTATGATTAATCTTCCAATTATATCAAAAATATATTCCCAATTTATATAAAAAGAAAAAAAAAATATATATTATATATATATATATATATATATATATATATATATATATATATATATATATATATATATATATATATATATATACATATATATATTATATAATATATTTTTTTATTTTTATATATATATATTTATTTATTTATTTCAGGAAAAAAAAAATCTATTACTATATATTTTTGGAACTACTATTGTTTTTTTTTTTTTTTTTTTTTTTTGGGTGGGGGGTTTGAAACAAGATGGACTTTCATTTTTTTGGGACAAGCAGGACTATGCAAGTAGAGATAGATAGATAGATAGATAGATAGATAGATAGATAGATAGATAGATAGATAGATAGATAGATAGATAGATACCCAAACCATCATTTTAGCCTACACATGATTGCATGTTCAAAATCAGCAGAGCTTCCCCTCATTTCAAATGTTAAGCCTCAAATTTACAGCGAATGCACTTCCAAGTGCACTTGCAGTGCTTTAAAAATTGCACTTGAAGTTAGCATATTTACATGAACATGTGTTTTGTAAATAACCCCCAGAGTTTTTTGACATGTATCTGCCTACTCACAAATAAACTTTGTTTTTTGTAACCCAAAATTATACAAAAATATTGATAAAAAAAAAATAAAAGAAATTTTTATTTTTCCTCATAACCAAAATGAATCAAGAGGGAGGCAACACTTGAGACAATTTTGACGTTTGTGAAGCCTTTTGTCCCCCAGGCACACATCAAGTGAGTGGACACCAAAATTCCGAACCTGCGTAGCATGTACATAGGGAGCACAACCAGGTCCTAGAATCCCAAAGACCAGGAACAGCAGCAGATGAGATCTATGTCCCCAGACTGTGGTACTACAACAGCCTGCGTCTTCTTTCAGAGCAGACTGAAGCCAGGCAGTCACTTGCGACTCTTCCGTCTAGCCTTCCCTCCACGCTTCGCTGGAGGCTGTGCCTCTGGTGGTGGAGTTGTGGTAGGAGGAGGAGGAGGAGGAGGAGGAGGAGGATGAGGAGCAGTAGGGTCTGTTTTGTAGAGCTTCGTGGTGGGTGTGAGCTCACCCTTCAGACCCAGTTGTATGGCATCAAAGAAGATTGCCTCACACATGTCTCTTTGGGGTTTGTCCATTTCCTGGAGCTTGCTAGCCAGATAAGTGGCATAGGCCTCCTGCGGATTGGGGGGTTTGGTCAAAATCTGGGTGGCTTGCCGTATCAGCACCAAGGACTCCTCCTCTGTACGGCCCATCCTCCTGGGCCTTTTGCTGGCTAGGCGGAGGGGAGGGACCTGGCTCTCAGTCCTACTCCTGCTGGGCCCAGCTAGCTCCTGCATGTGGCTGGTCCCGGCCTCCTCCTCCATACCACTGGTCCCGGCCTCCTCCTGGGTGAGCTCATCCTGTGTAAAAAAACAAAGCAATCAATAACTAAAATATGTCTATATTTAGAAATCATCAATCACTAACAATTTTACAGTTCTCACTTGCAAATACATTTGTCTTGAAATACAAAAGGCTATCATTTTGACACCATCATTTTTCCATCAGTTCATTAAGATTTGAGCCACATTTGTGTAAACTACTGTATCCTTCTATCTAATTTAATTTGTGATGAAATCCTAGATTTGGAAGCAATTCAAACATTGAACTTGACATCATTAATATTTGAGCAATCCAAACGTTAGAAACTAAAATATACCTGGCTCCAGCTGGGCGCATCAACCTCGTCCAGCAAGGAAGGGTCTGGATCTTCCAGGGATGGCTCACCTGAGGTGGAGGGAAGGGTGGAGGGACGGGTAGACGGAAGAGTCGAAAGTGACGGCCTGGCTTCTGACGTGTCATCCAGAAAACGCAGCCTGTCATAATACCACAGCCTAGGTACATAGACCTGACCTGCTGCTGATCCTGATGTTTGGGACTCTAGGATCTTTCGTTGCTCCCGCCTATACCCGCTACGCAGGTTCTGAATTTTGTTGCTCACAAAGGTAGTGTCTGCCTGGGGGAGTCGGGTTTTCACAAACGCCAAAACTGTCTCCAGTGTCTTCTTCCGGGCAGCACGGATTGGGTATTGGGGGTGTTTTGTATCCCACAGATTGCTGTGGGACTCCACTAGATCTATAAAGGTGGAGAGGAAGGCCTCCTCTTTAAAGGGGTCTGCACTATACTTTTGCATTTTCTGAAAAAAAAAAAAAAAAAAAAGTCAGACCAAATGCACACTATATTGTGACAATGTAGGCGAGACACACACTACTACACACGCTACCCCCCCCCACACACACACACACACACACACACACACACACACACACCCCCACACACACACAAACACTCCCACACACACACACACACACACCCCCACACACACACAAACACTCCCACACACACACACACACACACACACACTCTACACACACTACTGCCCCCCCCCACACAAACACCCCCCCCACACACACACAAACACTCCCACACACACACACACACACACACACACACACACACACTCTACACACACTACTGCCCCCCCCCCACACAAACACCCCCCCCACACACACACAAACACTCCCACACACACACACACACACCCCCCACACACACACCCCCCCACACACACTCCCACACACACCCCACACACACTCCCACACACACACCACACACACCACACACACCACACACACCACACACACCACACACACACACACACTAGCCCCACCCCCTAAACACCCACCCCCACACTAGCACACAAAACACCAAGCCCACTCAACCACCAACCCACATAGAAATCAATCAAACATCAATAAAAATAAAATTAAATATGCATATCCCTAACGCAGGCTTTAAATTAACCGAAAATAAAATGATAACTATCTTACCGTCGCGTGTAGCACTCGCTGCTCCCGTTCGGACAAGCGTACGGCCTCGTGGTACCGCTTTATACACGGCGCATGCGCTCAGGCTCCGCCTGCGTCGCCCGCCCCTGACGTTCCTTGCGACCGTGTTTCCCCGCCCCTTTTACCCTCCTTCCGCTGTGGGTGTATGAGAGTGGAAAATGGCGGATGCAAGCTCAATTAGCAGCGTGAGCAGCGCGGAGGAAAGCCGTGGGCCCCAAGCAAGGAGGAGATATAAGGCCACCAATATGGCGTTCGAAGAGATGGTGGAGATGGTAGCTATCCTTCAAAGGGAGGATTATGATGGGGAACATGGCCCTTACCCAAAACCAAACATAAGAAAAAGCGCCATCTTGGACGAGGTGGTCACAGTCTTGGAGTCAAAATTCGGGGTACGGAGAGGAAAGGACCAGCTGCGGAAAAGATGGTCGGACATCAAGTCCAGGGAGCCGGACCAATATGACCGCATCAAAAAGGTCCTGAAAAAAAGTGAGTAAACTCCGTGTTTCTCGTGACTGTCGGACATAATCGTTTGATTTGATCGTAATCGTTCGTGTAGATAGTGTATGCAAACTGGCGGTTTTGATCGTAAGCGTTCGTGTAGATAGTGTATGTAAAACTGGCGGATTTTATCATAATCGTGCGTATAGATAGTGTGTGAAAACAGGCGGCTTTATATTAATCGTTCGTGTAGGCGCAGTAGATCTGGCGGATTAGATCGTAATCGTTCGTGTAGGTAGTTTATTAAAATATGGCGCATATGGTTGTTCGTATGTGTGGGCGTAAATAGTATGAATTTGTGTATGGTGTAAATTTAGCTGGTGTTGGATTAGATTTTAATTAGTTTTTTTTTTTTTTTTGTATTGTTCATGATAAACTGAATTGTCACGCTCAGTTTATAGGATATACTTGTACATGGCCCTTTTTTTAGTCCACAGCCAAATCGGATCACATGGGTGTTCACACCATGTGGTCCGATTCCTGTCCGAGTTTAAAGATTGCACTGTGATATGAGAACTAATTCGGAGGTGTCAATAAAACTTTACACTGATACTCCCAGCAGGTCACATAGGGCAGTGCGAACTCCGCATGCGATGCGTGAAACCACAGTAGATTTGCAGCGTTCACACATCGCAGCAGTCTGAACACAGCCTAACTAAAAAAAAGTCATTTTAACCACTTTCAGACCGGACCATTTTGCTGGTAAATGACCAGAGGTCTTTTTACACTTTGGCACTGCGCTGCTTTAACTGGTAATTGCGCGGTCATGCAATGTTGTACCCAAACAAAATTTGCGTCCTTTTCTTCCCACAAATAGAGCTTTCTTTTGATGGTATTTGATTGCCTCTGCGATTTTTATTTTTTGCGATATAAACGTAAAAAGACCGCAAATTTTGAAAAAAAATGATATTTTCTACTTTTTGTTATTAGAAAAATCCAATAAACTCAATTTTAGTCATACATTTAGGCCAAAATGTATTCAGCCACATGTCTTTGGTAAAAAAAAAGTCAATAATTGTATATTTATTGGTTTGCGCAAAAGTTGTCACATCTACAAACTAAGGTACGTTTTCTGGAATTTACGCAGCTTTTAGTTTACGACTGCCTATCTCATTTCTTGAGGTGCTAAAATGGCAGGGCAGTACAAAACCCCCCCAAATGACCCCATTTTGGAAAGTAGACCCCCTAAGGAAATTGATAAGAGGCATGTTGAGCCCATTGAATATTTTATTTTTTTGCCTCAAGCGATTGAATAATGACAAAAAAAAAATTTTTTTTTTTTTTTTACACAAAGTTGTCACTAAATGATATATTGCTCACACATGCTATGGGCGTATGTGAAATGACACCCCAAAATAAATTCTGCTGCTTCTCCTGAGTACGGGGATACCACATATGTGGGACTTTTTGGGAGCCTAGCCGCGTACGGGGCCCCGAAAACCAAGCACCGCCTTCAGGCTTTCTAAGGGCGTACATTTTTGAGTTCACTTCTCACTACCTATTACAGTTTTGAAGGCCATAAAATGCCAAGATGGCACAAAACCCCCACAAATGACCCCATTTTAGAAAGTAGACACCCCAAGCTATTTGCTGAGAGGCATGTTGAGTTCATGGAATATTTTATATTTTGCCACAAGTTGCGGGAAAATTACAAACTTTTTTTTTTTTTTTTTTTTTTCACAAAGTTGTCACTAAATGATATATTGCTCACACATGCCATGGGCATATGTGAAATGACACCCCAAAATAAATTCTGCTGCTTCTCCTGAGTACGGGGATACCACATATGTGGGACTTTTTGGGAGCCTAGCCGCGTACGGGGCCCCGAAAACCAAGCACCGCCTTCAGGCTTTCTAAGGGCGTAAATTTTTGAGTTCACTTCTCACTACCTATTACAGTTTTGAAGGCCATAAAATGCCAAGATGGCACAAAACCCCCACAAATGACCCCATTTTAGAAAGTAGACACCCCAAGCTATTTGCTGAGAGGCATGTTGAGTCCATGGAATATTTTATATTTTGCCACAAGTTGCGGGAAAATTACAAACTTTTTTTTTTTTTTTTTTTTTTTCACAAAGTTGTCACTAAATGATATATTGCTCACGCATGCCATGGGCATATGTGAAATGACACCCCAAAATAAATTCTGCTGCTTCTCCTGAGTACGGGGATACCACATATGTGGGACTTTTTGGGAGCCTAGCCGCGTACGGGGCCCCGAAAACCAAGCACCGCCTTCAGGCTTTCTAAGGGCGTTACAGTTTTGAAGGCCATAAAATGCCAAGATGGCACAAACCCCCCCCAAATGACCCCATTTTGGAAAGTAGACACCCCTAAATTTAGGGGTACACTAGTGAGACTAGGTAATAAATGGCGGGTGCCCTGAAACTATAAAAAAAATAACTAACCAATCAGCGTCACCTGTAACAGTTATATGGTGATCACTGGTGAAAGGGTTAACTAGGGGGCAATCAGGGGGCTTTATGCGGTAGTATATGGGGGTCCCTGGCGCTATAAAAAGCTGCGGCGAACCTAAATACCTACCTGCCTAACTAGCGTCACCTGTGACACTAATACAGCGATCAGAAAAACGATCGCTTATTAGGCTGGGTTCACACTGGAGCGATGCGGGAACGCCACGAATGCGCGGCGGGTTCCCGCATCGCATGCCTCCCGGCGGCAGTTCACACTGCCCTATGCGAACTGCTGGGAGTGTCAGTGAAATGTTACTGACACCCCCAGATCAGTTCGCATATCGCAGTGCGATCTGCAAACTCGGATCGCATGGTGTGAACACCCATGCGATCCGATTCTGCTGCGGGCCAAAAAAAGGGTCCCGTGCGAATTTGCGGCGGGTGCGGCGGGTGTGGCGGGTGCGGCGAATGGCTGAACTCGAATCGCACAGAGATCGGATGTGATTTGCACTGCAGTGCGGTGCGAATCACATCCGTTCTCAAACCGCTGCAATGTGAACCCAGCCTTAGTGACACTGGCGACGGGGGGTGATCACGGGGTTAAACCTTTATTGGGGGGGTTAGGGGGGTACCTTAGAACTAAAGGGGGCTAACCCTAACTGCCCTAACAGTTATTAGTCACAAATGACACCCGCCGGGTGATCAGGGGGTTAAACCTTTATTAGGTAATAAATGGCGGGTGCCCTGAAACTATAAAAAAATAACTAACCAACCAGCGTCACCTGTAACAGTTATATGGTGATCACAGGTGAAAGGGTTAACTAGGGGGCAATCAGGGGGCTTTATGCGGTAGTATATGGGGGTCCCTGGCGCTATAAAAAGCTGCGGCGAACCTAAATACCTACCTGCCTAACTAGCGTCACCTGTGACACTAATACGGCGATCAGAAAAATGATCGCTTATTAGGCTGGGTTCACACTGGAGCGATGCGGAAACGCCACGAATGCGCGGCGGGTTCCCGCATCGCATGCCTCCCGGCGGCAGTTCACACTGCCCTATGCGAACTGCTGGGAGTGTCAGTGAAATGTTACTGACACCCCCAGATCAGTTCGCATATCGCAGTGCGATCTGCAAACTCGGATCGCATGGTGTGAACACCCATGCGATCCGATTCTGCTGCGGGCCAAAAAAAGGGTCCCGTGCGAATTTGCGGCGGGTGCGGCGGGTGTGGCGGGTGCGGCGGGTGCGGCGAATGGCTGAACTCGAATCGCACAGAGATCGGATGTGATTTGCACTGCAGTGCGGTGCGAATCACATTCGTTCTCATAAACCGCTGCAATGTGAACCCAGCCTTAGTGACACTGGCGACGGGGGGTGATCACGGGGTTAAACCTTTATTGGGGGGGTTAGGGGGGTACATTAGAACTAAAGGGGGCTAACTCTAACTGCCCTAACAGTTATTACAGTCACAAATGACACCAATGCAAAAAAAAAAAAAAAAAAAAAAAAAAATGACATTGGTGTCACTGTGACTGGGGGGCAGGGGTAATTGGGGGGGTGATCGGGGGGTAAAGGGGGGGTGTGAGTGTGCCTGGCATGTTCTACTGTGTGTGTAGAGTGTTGGTGCAACTTACTGATCCGCTCTCCTCCGTGTCGGAACGAAAAATACCGACACGGAGGAGAGAATACATCACTTCCTCTCCTGTGTTTACATTACAGGAGAGGAAGTGATGTCACCGGGGATTTCTATTCGTCGGGAGCGATCGCGAGGGGGTGGCCATGAATGAATGGCCGTCCCCTCGTCCGGGATCGCTCCCGTACGAATACCGACCGCCGCAGGCACCGGGCGGGGGCCCGATCGGGCCCCCGACCCGCGGGAGGCAAGGGACGTACATGTATGTCCTTATGCCTGCCCGTGCCATTGTACCGACGTACATCGGCGTGCGGCGGTCGGCAACTGGTTAAGGATGTATTAAACTAGGATCTTGTAATAACCAGCTAATAATTTTACACCACTTCAAACCAATGTTTCATATTCAAATTTCTGAACTCAAATATCACTATGCTTAAAAGTATTTTTTTTTTTTTATTTTTTTTTTCATTCTCATAGGGAAACAAAGACTCAGACAAGAGGCGGAGCAGCCCAGGACCCCCCGACCTCGCCAGCCTGATTGGGCAATTAGCCCCAGCCCCAGCCCCAGCCCCAACCCCAGCCCTGCGTCGGTATTGGAGCTGTCCAGTCCTGTATCTGCGAGGGAGCTACGGAGCTCGGTATCCTCCGCTGGACCAAGCTCCGTAGCTCCACTGGATGAGCCGAGCCCAGGGCTAGATGTGGAGGAGGAAGAGCAGGTGGAGTTACACACCCCACAAAGTGAGTGTCTGACAACCCAGCTTAAGGTAAACAATTAATGGCTGTATATTTTAACCAATTTTTTATCTACACATGTTTTTAGGTGATCTGGTTGTGGTAGAACAAGTGGCGGACCCATTTACCAGTGATAGTGCCCAGAGGATGATCGGTGACATCATGGCCTGGAATGGGCAGATTGATCGGATAGAGAACCAAATTATAAACATCCAAAGAGAACTGGTCACTATGAGGCAGGGAATGAAGAACATGATCGATGTTTTAGGGAGAATCTAAGCCCCTTTTCCCTAAAACCCAATCGATCATGTTCTTCATTCCCTTGGAACAACGTTTTTAATGTTTTAAAAACATAGTTTTTAGAGGCCAAATTTTGAAGATGCACACGGTGTGTCAACATGTGCTATGTGCCATCAGAGGATCGCAATGGACGCATTTGGTGTTTGCAAACCCTTCCTCATTCTAGTATGTGAGAGGAAGGGATTGCACACACCAAACACGTCCATTGATCACTCATGATGGTACATAGCACATGTTGACATTACCAATTTTTGGTGTGCATCTTCAAAATTTGGCTTTACCCCTTGTTTGATGTAAATAGTTCAAAATCTGATTTTATTATTTTAAATTTTAGTGATAGTTGTATTTTTTATATATTTATATATTTCTATGTTTACCAAAAAAAAAAAA